>NC_059108.1:80249185-80869185 GCF_020740685.1 Jaculus jaculus | reverse complement strand
AGATGTATGCCTCCGCACCCAAGTTTTGTTTTTGTTTTTGTTTTGAGGTAGTGTCTCTAGGTCAGGTTGATTTGAAATTCATTATGTAGCTAGACTCAGGCTGGCCTTGAACTCATAGTAATCTTCCTACCTCTGCCTCCTGAGTGCTAGAATTAAAGGCGTGTGCCACCACGTCTGGCTTGTTTTAACTTTTATTGACAATTTCCATACATATAAACTATTTTCCCTCTTCTGAATCCTCCCTCCACTGAATCTCTTCTTTCCAATTAGTCTTTCTTCTATTATGATGTTTTCATTCCTAAACGCCCCCCCTCCGCCATTATTCAGGTCTTGTGTAGGTAGCATTGTCTCCATTGTTATAATGAATTGTTGAGAGAATGTGAAAATTTATTTCTCCTAAAGTTCTTTATTATGTAAGAAATCTTACCTACTTTCAAGATCTTTTTTATTTATTTAAAAATCATTGTTTCTCTAACACATTTACAGATCAACTGCCACCTGGCCTCTTGATCCATCAAAGGATGAAAAACAAGGATGGCGGCACGTGAGAATTAAGCAGATGGGAAAGAATGCTAGTGGACAAACACACTACCTCTCACTCTCTGGATTTGAACTTTATGGCACTGTAAATGGAGTATGTGAAGATCAGCTAGGTAAAAAGAGGAGGTGAGGTTTTTGTAACTTGAAACAGTTGTGTTTATTAAAAGTGATTTGGTTTATATTTCTCTAATTACCTGCTAGGGAAAGCAGCTAAAGAAGCAGAAGCTAATCTTAGAAGACAAAGGCGTCTGGTACGCTCACAAGTTCTGAAATACATGGTTCCAGGAGCACGCGTTATCAGGGGCCTTGACTGGAAATGGCGAGATCAGGACGGCAGCCCACAGGGAGAAGGCACCGTCACGGGAGAGCTGCACAATGGTGAGTCAGTGATTAGCACTTCTCACAGAGAAAGAATGAGGATGGGCAAACTGCAGATACATGTACTGCTTGATGTCTGTGGAATTTCATAGGTAATGGGGAATCAAACCCCGAGTCCAGCAGGCTTTGTAAGCAAGTGTCTTTAACAACTGAGTCATCTTCCCAGCTCAACTTTTGAGATTTGACTATGTAAACTGCTAACATATATACATATATATTTTTTTTAGTTTGTTATTTTCAAGTTCTCACCTTGATTTTAGTTTTTTCCCTTATTTGGTCAGAGGAATCAGTTAATACTTTATGCTGTGTTGAAGGTCTGTAGACAAAAAAGATTAATTTTTTACAGAAGTATGGGACAAAAAAATGCAGCCTTTTTATCTTCTAGTAGATTATGATCAGTACCAGCTTTGGGGCAACAATTTAAACGCCCATCTTTAGTAGAACTTACCGTCTGTAAAGCAAGTAAATTCATTTTTAACCTTCGAAACAAAAGTCTACTCACTAATAAACTATTGATTTCCATAACAATGATATTTACTAATTATCTTTTAAACAAATAAAAACATTAGTTTATTAAATGATTTGCTTGACCAGTAATTTGGTTAATTTCTACCAATTTTGCCTAGCATTAAAAAAAAGTAAACTGTTTACATACTCAATGTATACCATATACTTAGAGACCTGTAATAGGCCAGGCATGGTGGCACATGCCTTTAATTCCTAGCATTTGGGAGGCAGAGGTAAGAGGATCACTATGAATTCAAAGCCACCTTGAGACTACATAGTGAATTCCAGGTCAGCCTGTGCTAGAGCAAGACCCTACCTCAAAAAACAAAAACAAAAAAGAGCTATAATAAAAAAAATGATGGCTGGGCATAGTGGCACACGCCTTTACTCCTAGCACTCAGGACGCAGAGGTAGGAGAATCACTGTGAGTTTGAGGCCACCCTGAGACTCTGTAGTGAATTATTCCAGCTCAGCCTGGGCTAGAGTGAAACCCTACATTGAAAAACAACAACAACAAAAGGTAGAGCTCAGGATGTAGCTCAGTTTGTAGAGTGCTTGTCTATGATGCATGAGGCCCTGGGTTTCTTTCCTGATACTTGGTTTGGTAGTTTTTAATTTATTAGAGAGAGAGAGAGAGAGAATATGAATGGGCATACGAGGGACTTCAACCGCTGCAAATAAACTCCCGACATGTGTGCCCTATTGTGTGCATGTGCGACATTGCGTACCTACATCATTGTGTATCTGGCTTACATGGGACCTAGATATTTGAACATGAGTTCTTAGGCTCCGCAGGCAAGTGCCTTAACCACTAAGTCATCTCTCTAGTCCTGTTTCCTGATACTTGGGAGGTGGTATCTGGAGAATCAGAAGTTCAAGGTCATCTTCAGTTGCATATGAAGTTTAAACCCTGCTGGGCTAGACACCCTATCTCAAAAAAAGAAAAAAATGCTTAGGAGATTAATTAACATTTTATTCCACAATATATTTCATTTTACTTGATAAAGGCATTTGATTAAAAAAAATTAAGCCAGGCATGGTGGCTGACGCCTTTAATCCCAGCACTTGGGAGGCAGAGGTAGGAGGATCGCCGTGAGTTCGAGGCCACCCTGAGACACCATAGTGAATTCCAGGTCAGTCTGGGCTAGAGTGAGACCCTACCTTGAAAAACCAAAAAAAAAGGCATCTTAATGTTTTTCAGATTCTGTTCTTTAAATGATTAACTGCAGATCACTAATAATAAAAGCAGGTTTATAGTGAGACAAAACTATAAGTACCATTAATTGCTGAGATGGCAATAGTGTCATTCAATTAAGACATGTTTTTTAGGCTTTTTGTTTTGTTTTTGAGGCATAGTCTCACTCTAGCCCAGGCTGACCTAAAATTCGCTATGTAGTCCCAGCCTGGCTTTGAACTCCTCCTGTCTCTGCTTTCTGAGTGCTGGGATCAAAGGCATACACCATCCCACATGGCTTGTTTTTAGGCATCTTGATTGTACTTACTAATGAGCTCATATTCCATGAGTTGTTTTGATCTCAAAATATGTATTGTATATGAAGATGGCAGTTAGAGACTTAAATTCAGTTTGTTTTTCTCTCAATGGAGTCAACTGTGTAAGAAAATTGGTATCTTTGCAAACAAGTGCCTATAACTGCTGAGCCATCTCCCCAGCCCCAAAAGTAGAATCATAATTTCAGAATTTAGAAACCAGAAAAGCCCCTGTTTCTGATATTGCATATTTAGTGATTTGGTTTTGGCTTAAAACCTTATTTATTTACTTATTTAGAGATAGGATCTCATGATAGCCCAGAATGGCCTGGAACTCACTCTGTATGTAGCCTGCACTGGCCTCAAACTCACAGCATTCCACCTACTGTAACCTCTCCTATGCTGGCATTAAAGGTGTGAACTACCAAATCTGACTTGTTTTTTTTGAAGCAGGATCTCACACTAGCTCAGGCTGACCTGGAGCTCACTATAGCCCAAGCTAGCTTCAAATTTATACCTTCACAAATGCTGGGATTATAGGTGTGAGCCACTTGTCTGGAGGCTCCTTAAAAATTTTTATGTTAGCAATATTCTTAACATTCAGTTACTTAGCCCCAGTCATTAATAATATAGCCAATC
The DNA here is from genome assembly GCF_020740685.1 of Jaculus jaculus. Lineage (NCBI taxonomy): Eukaryota > Metazoa > Chordata > Mammalia > Rodentia > Dipodidae > Jaculus > Jaculus jaculus. The sequence continues at coordinate 80,865,633 of NC_059108.1, read as the reverse complement.
TTGAATGATCCTATCTTTTTTATCTGTCTTTTGGACATAGGAGGAGTTGAGAGTGTCTTGTGTACTTAGGTGTGTAGTATGTGTTTACTCTGTCATAGTAATCCAAAGGTTTTAGCTACCTAGACCACAATCTCAAACTGAGTGTGAATAGTTTACGATTATATCTCTGTGTCTCTTCTGAAAGGTTTCTTTGTCAGTAGAACTTGCCATTTATTCAGTGATTCCACACGTTTGTACAGGGGCTTTGTTAACGTTTGCATATTTGACAGTTAAAAAAAATGAGTAAAACAAAATTAGAAATTTTACATATATTTTAGATTGAATAGTGAAATATAAAACGCAGTTTCGGGCTGGAGAGATAGCTTAGTGGTTGAGCCATCTGCCTGCAAAGCCTAAGAATCCAGGTTCAATTCCCCACTTCCCACTAAGCCAGATGCACAAGGGGGCGCATGCATCTGGGGTTTACAATGGCTGGATGCCCTGGCACACCCATTCTCTCTATCTGCCCCCCACACCCAAATTGATAAATAAATAAATACTTTTTTAAAAAGTCAGTTTCATTTGCGATTAGGATGTTTCTAGACCTTTTCTCACACTTTTTTCTATGTCACTAGTAGAAGAGATAGTTAAAGTTGGTTCTTCAGTGATTATTTCAACATACGAAATAAATTGAAGCAATTGAAATAGTATTTAAGATACTTGTAGATTTGGGCAGTTTTCCTCTTAGAGAACTCATGTGCAGGGTCTGGGTAATTTAGTATGACATACCTTTCTGAGCTTCATCGTGGGCTCATGAACTTGATGTAGGGCTGGTTTTATATATGGGCTGGATATATCAATGGATGTGTATGTTGGAGTTTACTTTTAAACTTGGTGAAAGATTAGTGTACTTAATGGTTTTTTATGTGTGTTTTCCCTGAAATAGCTAGCTTGAAATATTAAAATAAGACTGTAAAATTTCTATTAATTTCCTTTCAAATAGGCATTGATCTTTTGCATATAAAATTTTATAACCCTATTTTACAAAGACTGTCATTTCCCAAGGACAAGTAAATATAGATTGAATATCACTTTGCTCATTACATGTACCATATAGGTTCTAATGAAAGAGCTGTGATTCCATTTCAAATTTTGTTTCTAAAATTTTCTGTGCTCAAATTATTAAACTTAATCATAATTAAGTAACCATTGAACTTTGAGAACACAACCGAAAATACCAACTTTTAATGTCTTATTTGCACTAGTAGCCTAAAATTTCATTTGAATGTCATGGTTCCTTTATAGGGCATAGCCCAGCTTTAAAAATTAATGGCAAGCCAACATTTTTTTTTCTAGAAGAAAACATCTGACCATATTTTAAGCAATTTAAGTTTTCCTTGTTGGAACTGAAGTATTTTTATCATTTGTATCAGTATTTTTCAGAGTTTAAATTCTTGCAAGGGTTGAGGATGTAGTTAGGTTGTAGAGCCTTGGATATGTGTGCAAGACTTGGGTTCTACCCACTGCACCACCACCACTGTCATCATCATAGTTACTTTTAAAAAATTGCATAGAAGATGTAAGTATGACCCATTTTAAATATCACTACCTTGGGCAGTTTAGGAGTAAACACATTAAAAGGAAGAATTGTAAAGGCTGTGCAGAAACATATTTGTACCATACCTATTTCTTTTCCTTAATATAACTTTATCATGTGAGCTATGTAGTACAGACCTTCAGATACACTAATCATATAGTCAAATAGTTGACAGACTTGAAATGACTAGAAATTGAGAGAAGTGCAGCACTGATGAGAGCTGATCCCATACTGTGGAGCTACTGTCTGACACGCTCCTATCTACTTTGTGCTGGGTCTCACAAACTCCTGTCCCTTTCCAGGCTGGATTGATGTCACCTGGGATGCTGGTGGCTCAAACTCTTACCGTATGGGCGCAGAAGGAAAATTTGACCTCAAGCTTGCACCAGGGTACGACCCTGATACAGTGGCATCACCCAAACCTGTTTCATCCACTGTTTCAGGCACAACGCAATCATGGAGCAGCTTGGTGAAAAACAACTGTCCAGACAAGACCTCTGCTGCTGCAGGCTCCTCAAGTAGAAAAGGAAGCAGCAGTTCTGTGTGTAGCGTGGCCAGTAGCAGCGACATCAGCTTGGGTTCGACCAAAACGGAACGGAGATCAGAAATTGTAATGGAACACAGTATAGTTTCAGGAGCTGATGTCCATGAACCAATTGTTGTTCTTTCGTCTGCTGAAAACGTCCCTCAAACAGAAGTAGGGTCATCTTCCAGTGCAAGCACCAGCACCCTAACAGCGGAAACGGGAAGTGAAAATACTGAAAGGAAGTTAGGCCCTGATAGTTCCGTTCGTGCTCCTGGGGAGTCTAGTGCAATATCCATGGGAATTGTTAGTGTTAGCTCTCCTGATGTTAGTTCAGTGTCTGAATTAACTAATAAAGAAGCAGCTTCACAACGACCCCTTAGCTCTTCAGCAAGTAACAGACTGTCAGTGAGTTCCTTGTTGGCTGCTGGGGCCCCTATGAGCTCTAGTGCAAGTGTGCCTAACTTGTCCTCAAGAGAAACATCTAGCTTGGAGAGTTTTGTAAGGAGAGTGGCAAACATAGCACGGACTAATGCCACGAACAACATGAACCTAAGCCGAAGCAGCAGTGATAACAACACTAATACTTTGGGGAGGAATGTGATGAGCACAGCAAGTAAGTGAGATTTTCCTTATGGGACCCAATGCACTTTCCACTCTGAGGGAGGCAGGGTCTGTAGCTCACTATGTTCTGGCTGCATGCAGTCTTCAGCTGTTTGTTAACCCTAAGAGACACAGCCATAACAAATTTAGCAATAGGAATATGGAGATAGATTTTACAGAATCATGATATAGTTAAAAATCTTGATTAAAGGTATAACTTGTTAACAGTTTTTATATAGGTCCTTAGTTGGTTTTAGCTTCAGAAAATTACTTAAGTTCTAATTTAAGTGACTAATGGATCAAAGTAATTCCATTAGAGTCAGGTATGGTAGTACATATACTCTGGAGGTAGAGTTGCCATGAGTTCAAGGACAGCCTGTGACTAAAGAGGGAGTTCTAGGTCAGCCTGGGTTAGAGTGAAACCCTATGTCAAAAAAAAAAAAAAACAACAAACAACAACAAAAAAAAATTCCATTAGAAAAAAGAAAGAAAGAAAAAATATAGTTAGGTTGGGCATGGTGGTGCACACCTTAATCACAGCACTTGGGAGGCAGAGGAAGGAGGATTGCTGTGAGTTTGAGGCCACCCTGAGACTATAAATGAATTCCAGGTAAGCCTGGGTGAAAGCGAAACCCTATTTCGGAATACCACAGAGAAAATGCAGTTAGGTGTTACTCACATTTTTTGTTTTACTTGAATTTTTAATGCTAGGCTTAATATCTTAAAAAATAACAATGCCATTAAAAACAAATTTAGTTGGATTTCAGTTGGGTTCCCAAAGTTGCTGCTTTTTAACCTTTTAATGATTATTGTGTTTCAGAATCTCTTAAAAATATGCGTCTTGGTTTTTCTAAGGTTTCTGTAGTCCTTCCTGTCTTTACTGAATTGCTTAATTTTTTATTTTAGCTTCTCCTCTCATGGGTGCTCAGAGTTTCCCTAATCTGACCACACCTGGTACTACATCAACAGTGACTATGTCAACATCAAGTGTGACTAGCAGCAGCAATGTAGCTACAGCAACCACAGTTTTATCTGTCGGTCAATCATTAAGTAATACTTTAACCACCAGCCTCACATCAACCTCAAGTGAGAGTGATACAGGTCAGGAGGCTGAGTATTCCTTATATGGTAAGTTTTATCTGGCAGTACAAATATTGCTTCCATTTACACTGCATTCATACAATGATGCTTTTATTTTGGTTTTAGTCATGGAATGTTTTTAACTTTTGGCTAAAAATAATTACTCTTGCCAGGCATGGTGGTGCACGCCTTTAATCCCAGCACTCAGGAGACAGAGGTAGGAGGAGCGCCGTGAGTTTGAGGCCACCCTGAGAATATATAGTAAATTCCAGATCGGCCTGAGCTAGCGTGAGACCCTGCCTTGAAAAACAAAACAAACAAAAATTACTCTTACAAATATGACATCTCCATAGAAACTAAAAGATATAATATGGGAAAGTTACCAATTACTTGAGCCAGGCGTGGTGGTGCACACCTTTAATCGAAGCACTCAGGAGACAAATTTTGGTAAAGTGATATATGTTATAAAGTTTTTTGGAAATAATTCCATAACTGGGTAATACTTGATTTTTTTAGAATGACATTTAACACCATAGCTGTCTCACATCAGCATGTATGTGTATGTGTATGTGTATGTGCCTGTGTATATGTATGGGTGTACTAAGATCTCTTTATCAATGCAGAAGAACTCTAGGCACATGTACCACTTTGCTTCTGGCTGTACAAAGGTGCTGGGGAATTGAACCCAGGCTTGCAGGCTTTGTGCCCCCCCCCCTTTATCCCTTTTATGTGTGTCTCTTGCCTTATTGCTGTGGCTAAGACTTCCAGTACTACATTAAATAAAAGTGGGGACAGTGGACACCCTTGTCTTGTTCCTGATTTTAAACTTTTTTGTTTATTTTTATTTATTTGAAAGTGACAGAGAGAGAAAGAGATGATAAAGAGAGAATGAGTGTGCCAGGGCCTCCAGCCACTGCAAACCAACTCCAGATGTGTGCGCCCCCTTGTGCATCTGACTAACATGGGTCCTAGGGCCTTGAACCGGTGTCCTTAGGCTTCACAGGCAAGAGCTTAACCACTAAGCCATCTCCAGCCTTGTTCCTGATTTTAGTGGGAAAGCTTCAAGTTTTTCTCCATTTAGTAATATGTTGGCTGTACGCTTATTATGTTGTAATATGTTCTATTTGCAGTCTCTGTAGGACTTTTATCATGAAGAGATACTGGATTTCGTCAAATGCATTTTCTGCATCTAATGAGATAATCATGTGATTTTTGTCTTTCCCTCTGTTTATATACTGTATTGATTTGCATATGTTGAGCCATCCCTGCATCTCTGGGATTAAGACTATTTGGTTGGGGTGAATGGTCTTTTTGATATATTCTTGTATTCTCTTTGCCAATATTTTGTTGGGAGATTTTTTTTTTTAATTTTTGTTTGTTTATTTATTTATTTTTGTTTTGTTTTAAAGGTATTTTTATTTACTTTTATTTATGTATTTGAGAGCAACAGACTACAGAGAGAGAACGAGGCAGATAGAGAGAGAATGGGCACACACACACCAGGGCCTTCAGCCACTGCAAATGAACTACAGATACATGTGCCCCCTTGTGCATCTGGCTTACATGGGTCCTGGGGAATGGAGCCTCTAACAGGAGTCCTTAGGCTTCACAGGCAAGCACTTAACCACTAAGCCATCTTGCCAGCGCCCTTCATTTATTTGAGAGTGACAGACACAAAGAGAAAGGCAGAGAGAGAACGGGCGTACCAGGGCCTCCAGCCACTGCAGAGGAACTCCAGACGCGTGTGCCCCCTTGTGCATCTGGCTAACATGGGTCCTGGGGAACGCCTCAAACCGGCGTTCTTAGGCTTCACAGGCAAGCGCTCAACCGCTAAGCCATCTCTCTCTCACCCTGTTGGAAGATTACTTTATCCTGCAAAGCTATCCATTCAAATAGATGGAGAAATAAGGACATTCCATGATAAAAGCAGGCTAAAGGACTATTTGAAGACAAAACCAGCTCTACAGAAAATACTTGAAAAGATCTTCCATGCTGAAGAGAAAGAAAAGCATACATACAAGGAACCTAGAAAAAACAAACCATACCCAAATGCTTGTTAATATAAGAGAGCAAAGGTGGGCTGGAGAGATGGCTTAGCGGTTAAGCACTTGCCTGTGAAGCATAAAGACCCGGTTCAAGGCTCAATTCCTCAGGACCCACACTAGCCAGATGCACAACGGGACACACGTTTGGAGTTTGTTTGCAGTGGCTGGAAGCCCTGGCATGCCCATTCTCTCTGTCTCTGTCTGTCTGTCTGTCTGTCTGTCTGTCTCTCTCTCTCTCTCTCTCTCTGCTTCTTTCTCTCTTTCTCTGTCACTCTCAAATAAAAATGAACAAAAAGTTGTTTTTTAAAAAAGAGCAAATGTAAAACTGGATGAACTACAAAACAAGAAAAATGGTAAAAATACACACCTTTCAATAATAACTCTTAATATCAACAGCCTCAGTGCCCCAACCAAAAGACATTGGTTTGCAGCTGGGTTAAAAAGCAGGATCCTTCAAGTGGTTGCCTCCAAGAAAATCACCTTTCTACAAAGGATGGACAGTATCTTAGAGTGAAAGGTTGGAAAACAGTGTTTCAATGAAACAGGCCTAGAAAACAAGCAGGGGTGCTATCCTAATATCTGACAAGGTAGACTTCAGTCCAACATTAGTTAGGAAAGATAAGGAAAGTCAATTCATATTGATTAAATGCACCCTCCACCAGGACATTACAGTCCTAAACATAATATGCACATAACATGGGGGCTCCCAACTTCATCAAACACAGTTGTAGTGGGTGACTTCAACACCCCAGCCTCATCAATTGACAGGTCATCCTGGCAGAAAATAAACAGAGGCATCTGTATTAAATGAGGTCATAGAACAAATGGACCTAACAGATATATACAGGACATTTCATCCAAATGCTGCAGAATACACGTTCTTTTCAGCAGCACATGGAACATTCTCTGAAATCAACTGTATATTAGACACACAGAAAACCCCCCTTTAAAAAAATTTATTATTTTTTAATGACAACTTTCATAATTGTAAATAATATCCCATGGTAAATTCCCCCCCCCCCCCACTTTCCCCTTGGAAACTCTACTCTCCAGCATATCTCCTTCCTCTCTCAATCAGTCTGTCTTATTTTGATGTCATGATCTTTTCCTCCTATTATGAGGGTCTTGTGTAGGTAGTGTCAGGCACTGTGAGGTCATGGATATCTAGGCTATGATGTATCTGGAGAGCACGTTGTAAGGAGTCCTGCCATCTTTTGGCTCTTATATTCTTTCCGTCATGTCTTCCACAATGGACCCTGAGCCTTGGAAGGTGTGGTAGAGAAGTTTCAGTGCTGAGCACTCCTCTGTCACTTCTTCTCAGCACCATGGTGTCTTCTGAGTCATCCCAAGGCCACCACCATCTGAAAAAGAGATGCTTCTCTAACTAAAAGTGAGAGTAACATTAATATATGGGTATGAACATTAAAAGAAGTGCTTACTGAGCAGTTTGGTGAGCATGATATATACATTTAGCCAGCACAAGCAGACATTACACCCCCAGGGCTCATGACTACCCCTGTTGTAGGTTTTCAGTATTGGGGGTGTATTCCTTCCCATGCAGTAGGCCTCCAGTCAAATTAGAGGGCATTTGGTGTCCTCTTTAAGAGATGTGCCACCTTTGTACCCATTGGCTTATTAGCCTGGTTGGCCAAATAGGGTCTTACCATCTATTCCTGGTGGGAAACCAAGGGTCTTGGCAGTGGCCTGTAATGTTTTGGGGGCATCAGGGATCTCCTGGCCAACAGCTCACTGGAAGGTATTCCATCCCTGACACTGAAAATTTTCTAGTAACAATCTGGCTCCTGTTATTCCACTGTCCAAAAAAGTAAGTTTCCATATGACTTATTTATATCCTGTTAGATTTTGATTAGCCCTCCCTTTACCTTTCCTTTACTCAATATCTTCCACTGACCTCACTTAGGCCTTTTCACTCCCATTAATCCATTCTTCTACTTACATATATGTAATACCATCCTATTCAGTTCTCCTCTCTGGTCCCCCCCTTTTCTATTCCCTTTATATCTCCTTTCTAGCTTATTGGCCCCCCATTATTTTTCCAAGATAGGGTCTCACGCTAGCCCAGGCTGACCTGGAATTCACTATGTAGTCTCAGGCTGACCTTGAACTCAAAGAGATCCTCCTACTTCAGCCAGTGCTGGGATTAAAGATGTGCACCACCACCCCTGGTCCCTCCCCCTTTTGAAGATAAGATTTTTGTCTTGTAGACCTTGCTTTCCTAGAACTCACTTTGTAAAGCATGGTGGGGGGCTTGAACTTTAGGTAATCCTGTTGTTTCTGCCTCCCAAGTACTTGGCTAACATTTGAAATTTTCAGATTTATTAAATTTTACATAGAATGTTCTGTAGTTTCATCATCGTGGCTTCCATTCAGAAGCATAATTATTTGATTTAATTCAACTGTGTTCCTCAGGACTGGGAAGATGGTTCAGCAGTTAAAGACTTGCTTTCAAAACCTGGATTCAATTCCTCAGTACCTACATAAAGCCAGATGTACAATGTGCATGCTTGTAGTGACAAGAGGCCCTGGCATGCCCACTCCTCCTTCCACCCCTCCAGTAAAATATTTAGAAAAAATAAAATATGTTCCGCTTTTAATTTTAGTTATTTATTTTGAGTGAAAGAGAGGAGAGAGAGAGAATTGGTTGCTAGTGACTGAGCCACTACAAATCAAACTCTAGACACTTGCACCACCTAGTGGGAATGTGCAACCTTGTGCTTGCCTCACCTTTGTGCGTCTGGCTAATTTGGGACATCTGGAAAGTAGGACATGAGTCCTTAGGCTTCACAGGAAAGCGTCTTAACTTCTCAGCCATCTCTCCAGCCTTTTATTTTTATTTATTTATTTGTAAGTAAAGAGAGAGAAATGGAGGAAGGGAAAGAGACCTCTTGCCACTGCAAAAAAAAAAAAAAAAATCTACCAGCTACCTGTACCTGGACTGTCAGGTTTTGCAAGCACTATCCTTTAACTACAGAACCATCTCTCCAGCCCATGTTGTTCCTCTTTTATTAGGAGGAAAAATACTTTTGATTTTTCTAGGTAGGGTTTCACTCTAGTCCAGGCTGACCTGGAATTCAGTATGTAGTTTTACGCTGGCCTCAAGCTCATGACAATCCTACCTCTGTCTCCCAAATGCTGGGATTAGCGCACTACCACTCCCAAGCCCCCACTATGTGATTATTATTTGTTATCCATTCTGTTTATTGAAGGTACAGCTTTTTCATTACCATGGATGGGATTATGAGTACACACTCTATAAATGTTGTGTATTTAGTCAGAATGGATTTCTGAAAGTAATTATTTTTTTTATTGACAACTTCCATAATTGTAAACAATATCCCATGGTAATTCCCTCCCTCTCCCTGAAAGTAATTAATTTTTAAATATTTTATCTTTATTTATTTAGTTATTTGACAGAGAACAAGAGAGGTAGGGAGAGGGAGAGAGAGAAAAAGACAGAGAATGGGAGCACCAGGGCCGCTAGCCATTGCAAACGAACTCCAGACATGTGCATCACCTTGTGCACCTGGCTAACGTGGGTCCTGTGGAATTGAACCTGGGTCCTTTGGCTTTACAGGCAAATGCCTTTAACTGTTAAGCCATCCCTCCAGCCCCTGAAAGTAATTGTTAAGTGACCTTCCATAATGTTTGCCTTTCCGTCTTTACCGTGTGTCCTTGACCTGTTCTGTTTTATAACTTTGAAAGTACTAGGAATTGAATTGAGGGCCTGGGCTGGGCGAGTGTTGTACAACTGAGCTACATCCCAGCCTTCTTTAAAAATTACTATTACTGGGGCTGGAGAGATGGCTTAGCAGTTAAGGCACTTGCCTGTAAAGCCAAAGAACCTCAGTTCGATTCCCCAGTACTCACATAAGCCAGATGCACAGGGTGGCACATGTGTCTGGAGTTTGCAGTATCTGTAGGCTCTGGAACATCCATTCATTCTCTCTCTCATAAATAAATATAAATAAAATATTTTTAAAATTATTATTATTTTAAATATATTTAGTTATTTGGAAGCATAGAGAGATAGAGAATAGGCTCACCAGGGCATCTAGCCACTACAAATGAATTCCATATGCATGCTCCCCTTTGTGCATCTGGCTTTACATGGGTACTGGGGAATCAAACACAGCTTGTTAGGCTGTCCTGAACTCTTGGCTGAGGTTATACATAAATACCCTACAGAACATTGACCTTTAGACCCACATGAGTTCTGAAGAGGACAGGACCTACCCCAGGCCACACACAAAGGCAGTTGCTGAACAAGTTAGGGCAGACTCATCTGTTTGGAAGGGAGGAGGTGTGCATGTGGGAAAGATACATAGGCTATAGGGTATTGGTTATTTACAAAAGAACAAAGTAGCAGGGAATTTGTCGTGGGGATTTCTGTGAAGGAGTTAAACCTTGTCATTAGAGTACTTTCCTTCAGAGCAGTAGAAGGAGAGAGCCAGTTCAAGAAGGAGCCAGGAAAGTGCCCTAAGTGGAAGTGGAGGGGCTGCACCACACAGGGAGGGGTGCTATTCTTTAATGAGGAAGGACAGTGGACTAAGCCTGAGATCTTGGGATGATAAGCAGTTTGTGGACCATATTCCTGATCTTAGGGCCATACCTGGGATCCTTTTTGCCTGGCAGATGGTGCCCTTTCTGTGGCAGGACCCCAGATTCCCAGGGACAACAGAGGGTTCTGAAGAGCAGAGCAACTCTAAGCCCCCAGGGAGTTCAGTCACACAGTTTACTTTCATTCTGCTTTGGGTTGTCTCCATTTAGGGCAGGACTCTGGTGACTTACTTCTTCATCCACAGCCAAGAAGCAGTGTTCTCCTATAACAAAAGAGGCACATCCTTCCTGGTGGGCCATGGAGGGAGCATCTGAGTGGGGGGAGAAACCAGGCTTCCCAGCCTCATAGGGAAACCATCTATTCATTCATTCATTCATTCATTCATTCATTCATTTATTTATTTATTTTTATTTGAGAGCGACAGACACAGAGAGAAAGACAGATAGAGGGAGAGAGAGAGAATGGGCGCGCCAGGGCTTCCAGCCTCTGCAAACGAACTCCAGACGCGTGCGCCCCCTTGTGCATCTGGCTAACGTGGGACCTGGGGAACCGAGCCTCGAACCGGGATCCTTAGGCTTCACAGGCAAGCGCTTAACCGCTAAGCCATCTCTCCAGCCCTATTCATTTATTTATTATTTATTTTCCTAAGGCAGGGTCTCACTGTAGCCCAGACTGACCTGGAACTTAGCCCAAGTTGGCCTTAAACTTGTAGCCTCCCAAGTTTTGGGATTAAAGGTGTGTGCCTTCTCTCTCCTCCTCCTCTTGGACTCGCTCTCGCTTAATAAATTTAAAAAAATTGTTTTCATTCCCTTTATACATCAATTAAAACTTCTCTTGTTTCATCTCATTATTCTGTTTTCAGTTCATGTGAAAAGAGCTTGTTACCATCTTTGCTTACATGTAAAATTGACCCAAATTTATTTATTTATTTTTTTGACGTAGAGTCTGTCTCAAGTTCAGACTGACCTGAAATTCAGTATGTAGTCTCAGGGTGACCTTGAACTCACAATAATTCTCCTACCTTCACCTCCCGAGTGCTAGGATTAAAGGCATGCCCCATCATGCCTATCGTATAACTCAAATTTTGTTTGTGGCTTCTTAGAAAGGCTCTTTCTTACTATATGGCTTAGGCTGGTTTTGAACTCAAGATCCTCTTGCATAAGTCTCAAATACTAGTAATACAGGTATATGGCCTGTCTTCATTGGGGGCAAAATTCCTAAGAAAAAAGATGATAAAAGGAAATCAATATTATTGAACTACCTTATATGGGAGATATGGATAACATGATAGATAGTATATATACCTATTTCATAGCACATAGCTATCTCAAGTATTCATTGCCATTAACAACCTGCCAGGTCTGTGCTCAGGTCTCATTGAGTCACTTGAATTCTGTTTTCCTTTTATAAGTAAGATCTTTGACAGCTAGCGTATTGGTTCGTTTATACTTATTAATACCTGTGTTCTCTGTAGGATCCTCAGGACTCAGACCATACTAGTGCTGTTCATGACATATATTGTGCCTAACAGTCTTGGGACATAGGATGTGTTCAGTTGATATTTGTGTGTGGAATGAATGAGTCTGGTGGGCCCTTTCCTTCCTGTTGTGTTTCCTGTAATAGTCTGAGAATTATAATGGGGTTGTTACTTTTCGTGGTTGCTTTTTCATGTTATGATTTTGTACTTTCAAATGCTTTTGGTCATCTACTATTTTGTGCTGTTTTCTGCCATGCTTGTGACTATTTCTGATAGTTAATCATCCTGTATCTGTGGTGGTAGAATATTGCTGACATCAGTAACTGGTCTTTATGCCTAGATTTTGTGAATTTTACTTTGTTATATGGCCCCAAATGCAGAGATACTTTGCTATGCTTCATTTATTGTATCAGTGATAACTTTTTTTGTTTGTTTGTTTTTAGATTTTCTTGATAGCTGCCGTGCCAGTACTCTCTTAGCTGAGCTAGATGATGATGAGGATTTGCCTGAACCTGATGAGGAAGATGATGAGAATGAAGATGACAATCAGGAGGATCAAGAATACGAGGAGGTTATGGTAGAGAGAATCTCATTCCCTTTATTAAGATAGGAAGTTAAAAGGTGGGCTTGTGGCATGTGACTGTAATCCCAGCTCTAGGGAAGTAGAGGCAAGATGATCAGAAGTTCAAAGTCATTTTCAGCCACATAGGGAGTTTGTGGACATGAGACCTTGTTTCAAAAATAGGGTTAGAGAGATGGCTTAGTGGTGAAGGCATATGCCTACAAAGCCAAAGGACCCAGGTTTGATTCTCCAGTTCCCACATAAGCCAGATGGTCAAGGTGGCACATGTGTCTGGAGTTTGTTTACAGTGGCTGGAGGCCCTGGCGCGCCCATTCTCACTCTCTCTATCTCTCCCCCTTTCTGTCTCAAATAAATAGATAAATAAAATGTTTATATTTAAAAAGGTAAAATGGGGCCTTTACTCCCTCCTGTCTTCCACATGGTAGGAGCTCTCTGTATGCTTCTCTTTCTTTCTCTTGATGTAGTCTCTCTAAACCTTAAAAAGGGGGGGAGGGGTAGAGAGATGGCTTAGTGGTTAAGGTACTTGCCTGCAATGCCTAATAGTCCATGTTCAGTTTCCCAGTACCCATGTAAAGCTGGATGCGCAAAATGATACATGCAATCTGGGGTTTGTTTCATTGGCTAGAGAGGCCCTGGCACACCCATTCTCAGTTTTCCTTCCTTCCTACCTCCCTCCTCTTGCAAAGAAATAAATAAAATATTTTTTAAAACAGCAACAAGGAATGGGGGCTGGAGAGATGGCTTAGTAGTTAAGGCATTTGCCTGCAAAGCCAAACACCTTAGTGGAGTTTTTTGTAAGGAGGCTAGTATAAAATGCATGATAAATTTAACAGCCAGTATATACTTTGCTGAAGTTGGCCAATGTAGAGAGATCTTTAGTAATACTGTCCTTAGGCCAAGTTGAATGGTGGGTATAGGTTTGGTCAAATAATTAAACTTGGGTGTCTTGGCAATTTTTAACTTCAGATTCTGAGGCGTCCATCCTTGCAACGGCGAGCTGGCTCCCGCTCTGATGTAACACATCACGCTGTTACCTCACAGCTACCACAGGTCCCTGCAGGAGCAGGGAGCCGACCTATTGGAGAGCAGGTAATATAATCATGTTTATCTTCCTTATAGTAATTTTTACTTTCATAAGAATGCATTGAACAAAGTTCCCAAGTGCCGGCAGGATATAACAAGGGTAGGCAATGGAAAGAGGAGGGGGTTAACAGGTATGAAAAGAGACTTCCCCTAATCTTAGGTTCCATATTTCAAATAGAATCTATGATTGCTCTGGTGTAATGAGCTTCTTGCTTGAAACCCCCCTGCCTGATCCTTTGGGTAACAGTAAACAAATTATTAAAATAGCTAATAGGGCCAGGTGTGGTGGCACACACATTTGATCCCAGCACTGGGGAGGCAAAAGAAGGAGGATTGCCATGAGTTTGAGGCCAGAGTGAGACCCTACCTCAAAAAAAAAAAAAAAAATTAGCTAATAGGTATTATCTAAGGTTTGTAATTATTGCAGTAGTAATATTGGTAGAAGTTGTAGTAGTGATCTTATTAGCAAACACTCGTTACTAAATGGTACGCACAGTTCTCCATCGCTTTATATTTAATTTATCCATCCATCAAATCTTTGAGTGTTGTTGTAGTTCCAGCTTTCAGATGAAGGCGGAAGGGGGATGTTTAGAACTTGAAGTTGAGTGTCTTCTTCAATTGCTCTCCACCTTATTTATAAGACAGGATCTTTTGCCTGAATCCAGATTCTCACTAGTTTGGCTAGTTTAGCTAGCGAGCTTGCCCCAGGGATCCCCTGTCTGCCTCCTGAACACTGGAATTGCAGGTAGGTTGTCAGGCTTGCTGGGAAGTCATACAGGTACTGGGAATCCAAGCTCAGGTTGTCACATGGCAAACTCTTTGCCAACTGAGCCATTATAACCCTAGTTCAGATGAATTGGTTTTCTAAAAATCATGCATGGGAGTTTGGGGTCCAAGATGCAAACTCAGGTGTTCTAGCACCATAGCTATTAAATATCAGTTTTGGTAAAAATCTTGTAAAAATTAGTTTCAATCAAGTGTTGAAAGTATGATGTGTGTAATGTGTGTATATGTATGTACAGGTCATTTGACTTTTGTGAATTACCAATCCTTTCATCTGCTTGTCTGTAGAAATTCATAGCACCTCCCAGTCATTCATGTGTTTTATGTGAATAATATGAAATGAAACTTACAATAAGAAAAAAATTCAACTTATTTTAAAATAAGACTTCATAGAAAGTTGGAAAATACCACAAAAAGGTCTTATGAGCCTTTTGTCCACTTTTTCCCTAATAGTGTCATGTGAGCAAATTTTAGTATGTCAATGCTAGGGATTGGCATTGGTAAAGGATGTGAGTGTGGTTCTTTTTCATTATTGTGCCATGTAAATTTGTGTACTTACCACTGACACAATGTTCATTTGAGAAAGTGAAATTATTAAGCAACACGTACATACCTGTATGTACTTTTATGTTAGCCCACAGTGCTTAGCAATGTGGGCAAATAAGGAAGTAACATAGCTATAAAGGACTAGCATTTACCTTATTTTGTAGATGGCACATCACTTTTGGGATAGCAAGAATTTCCCTCCTGGAATGTTTTATTTGTATGAAATTTTATTGTAACAGGAAGAAGAAGAGTATGAAACTAAAGGAGGTCGCCGGAGAACATGGGATGATGATTATGTGCTAAAGCGGCAGTTTTCTGCTTTAGTTCCTGCTTTTGATCCTAGACCTGGTCGTACAAATGTCCAGCAGACAACTGACCTAGAAATCCCTCCCCCAGGTATGGTATAGTCTACTTTGGGGATTTGATTTTTTTTTAAATATTTTAATTTACTTGCAAGGAGAGAGGAGGGGAGGGCTACAGAACCTGTTGTCACTGTAAACAAACTCCAGATCCATGTGACACATGGTGTATCTGGCTTTATCTGGATACTGGGGAACTGATAAACCCAGGGCTTTGGGCTTTGCAAACAAGTGCCTTAACTCTTGAGCCACATTTCCAGCCCTGTCATTTATCATTGATAAATATGATACATATATACAGTTTCAAAAATAAAGTGATGCTCATATTTGCAGGTTATATCAGTCTTTAAAACATAGTTGTTTTACTTCTTCTCTTTCTCTCTCTTAAAATGTAAGAAATAAAAAAATAGATGTTTTAGTTGGCTTGGTGGAGCAGGCCTTTAATTCCAGCACTCAGGAGGCAGAGGTAGGAGGACTGCCATGAGTTCCATGCCACCTTGAGGCAACATAGTGAATTCCAAGGTCAGCCTGAGCTAGAGGGAGACCCTACCTTGAAAAACCTTTAAAAAAAATAATTAAACAAAAGAGGTCATTTGTTCAGAGTATATAATTTCCTCTGATTGTAAAATTAGAAGAAAAAGAAATGAAAATATTAAGTTTTCTTTCTATGTATTTTCAGATAAAAATGAGAGATAGATCCAATATACATACTCACTCTATTCTAGCACTCTGCTTTTAAGTAACATAGATATGATAGTTTCCAGTTCTACAACAGTAAAAGCTAAAGGCCAACCTAGGCTATATAGTGGGATCCTGCCTTGAAAACCATAATTGCAGATATAAGTAAGTAAGTAAATAAATAAGTTTATTAGTGAACTAAACTAGTGTTGATGCTAGGGAAGAAGCTGACATTGCTTAGCCAATGTACGTCCTGGCTTCCCAATACAGTATATTTTCAGAATGTTTGTTGTAGTGTGATTGGTTTTTACATATCTTCCAACTATTTAGGAACACCTCATTCAGAACTTTTGGAAGAAGTTGAATGTACTCCATCACCTCGATTAGCCCTCACTTTGAAAGTAACAGGTCTTGGAACCAATCGGGAAGTTGAGTTGCCACTCACTAATTTCAGATCAACCATCTTTTATTACGTACAAAAACTACTGCAGTTGTCCTGTAATGGCAATGTGAAATCAGACAAACTTAGGCGTATTTGGGAGCCAACTTACACGTAAGAGATTTTTAATTTGATGTTCTTTCTGTATAAGCTGAGAAGCGTTGTGTTGTTTATTTTTGGTTATAGGAACAGAAAATACTTTTTCTCTTACTCTATTGCTTTGCATGAACAGACAATAGCATTTCTAACTCCAGGCATGTAGAATGGCTAAACTTTAGAACATAAAAGGATCTGTAAAAGTAATGTACATCAGCTGTGTAATAATGGTTGAAAGTCATTTGAATTTTGAATGGTAATTTTGTATGAAGTACTAAATATTTTCTATTTGTTCTTTATTTTGGAGTGTGTGACTAAAGGCTACCTGTCTCTATTCACTTATTAAACAAATTATCAATTCCATTGGACAAATTTCACATTTTTGTATTTCAGTTCTAAAATCTGTAAAATGAATAGGAAGTGCTCAGTAAAAACTTACAATACCTGGCATGGTGGTACACGTCTTTAATCCCAGCACTCAGGAGGCAGACGTAGTAAAATCCCTGTGAGTTCAAGGCCAGCCTAAGACTTCATAGTGAGTTCCAGGTCAGCCTGGGCTAGAGCAAGACCCTACCTCAAAAAGGGGTGGGGGGGTTACCTATAAAAGCCAGGTGTGATGTTGCATACCTTTAATTCAGCCACTTGGGAGGCAGAGGTAGGAGGACTGCCATGAGTTCAAGGCCAGCCTGAGGCTACATAGTGAATTCCAGGTCAGCCTGGCCTAGAGCACAAAACCCTACTGCGAAAAATCAATAAACAAGACCAAAAAAAAAAAAAAAAAAAGACCTGTGTATATGATAGTTACTCTTCAAGTTGGGTGTGGTAGCACATGCCTTTAATCCCAACACTTGGGAGGTAGAGATAGGATGTTGTGAGTTCGAGGCCACCTTGAAACTCTATAGTGAATTCCAAGTCAGCCTGGGCTAGAGCAAAACCTTACCTTGAAAAACCAAATTTTATATATACGTATATATGTGTGTGTGTATGTATGTATATACATATATAATTTACTCTTTAATGCTATAATACATTATTATGTTATTATTATAACTTTGCCTTTGTTAGTGTAGTTTCTTGTGTTTTTGAAAATATTTACTTATTTTTTTTTTAATTTATTTATTTATTTGAGAGTGACAGACACAGAGAGAAAGACAGATAGAGGGAGAGAGAGAGAATGGGCGCGCCAGGGCTTCCAGCCTCTGCAAACGAACTCCAGATGCGTGCGCCCCCTTGTGCACCTGGCTAACACGGGACCTGGGGAACCGAGCCTCGAACCGGGGTCCTTAGGCTTCACAGGCAAGCACTTAACCGCTAAGCCATCTCTCCAGCCCTATTTACTTATTTTTGAGAGAGAAAAAGAGAGAATGGTAGATAGAGAATGGGTGTGCCAGGTCCTCCAGCCACTGCAAATGAACTCCAGAAGTATGCACTGCCTGGCGCATCTAGCTTACTTGGGTACTGGGCAATCAAACCTGGGTCCATAGGCTTTTCAGGCAAGTGCCTTAACCACTGAGCAATCTCTCCAGCCCTGGTTTTGTTTTGTTTTTTCTTTCAAGGTATGGTCTTGCTGTAGCCCAGGCTAACCTGGAATTCACTCTGTAGTCTCATGCTGGCCTCAAACTCACAAGACCCTGTCACCTCTGCCTCCCAAGTCCTGGGATTAAAGGCATGCGCCACTACGACCAGCTTTATGTTTTAATATGACTGGTAATCATAGGTAGTGCCTAGTAAAAGTAATGTAGGACCCTTTGAGATGAACAGTGGTATTAACAGTGGGCATGGTGGCGCACGCTTTTAATCCCAGCACTTGAGAGGCAGAGGTAGGAGGATTGCCGCGAGTTTGAGGCCACCCTGAGACTACATAGTGATTTCCAGGTCAGCCTGAATTAGGATGAAACCCTACCTTGAAAAACCAAAAAATGAAAAGAAAAATGGATTTTAGTGTCCTGAGAATGGTGGTACACACCTTTATTCCTAGCACTTGGGAAGCAGAGGAGGGTTTGAGGCCATCCTAGAGCTAGAGTTCAGGTCATCCTGGGCTAGTATGAGACCATGCCTCAAAAACAACAACAAAAGCAAGAGTTGGGGATATAGAGATGTCACTCAGTGGTAGAGCACTTGCTAGCAACTCCTTAAGTTCAGTGTTTAATGAATGACAGTCACGCATATTTTAAAGAGTTGGAACTTTATTAGGAATAACTACAAATCATTTGATGTATTAACTTAATGTTTTCATGTTTAGAATCATGTACAGAGAAATGAAGGATTCTGATAAAGAAAAGGAAAATGGAAAAATGGTATGTTTTTGGTTTTTTTTTTGTTTGTTTGTTTGTTTGTTTGTTTTTTTTTAAAGAAAATGGGTCTTGACAATTTAGGAAAAACAAGAAAAAAAACCTGGCTGTATTGTAGCTGCACATGAGGGAAAATTGACAAGCATGGAGTTAGATTAAGTGCATGATCTCAGAACTACCTCATACAATGCATGTGAAATAGCCTAGACCTTGTCACTGGGAAAGGCCAACATTTGGTTTTTCCTGTTGTAGGGTTGCTGGTCGATAGAGCATGTGGAACAGTACCTTGGCACTGATGAATTACCAAAGAATGACTTGATAACATACCTGCAGAAGAATGCAGACGCCGCTTTTCTGCGCCACTGGAAATTAACTGGCACTAATAAAAGTATTAGGAAAAACAGAAATTGTTCTCAGCTCATAGCTGCATATAAGGTATATATTGGCATTAAAACATTCTTTTTGATTTGTAATGGCTTTGAGCTTTGTTTTGCAGCTTGAAAACTTTCTCAAGAGCCTGGGATATTCAGTGATAGAGTGCTTACCTAGCATGCACAAAGCCCTGGATTCAATTCATAGCACCACAAAAATATAAAAATGTAAAAAGCTTAAGGAAGAAAACTTGACTGGGATATTAAAAAAAAAAAAAAAAGAGTTCAAGCCAGGTGTGGTGGTGTGCACGCCTTTAGTCCCAGCATTCAGGTGGCAGAAATAGGAGAATCACTGAGTTCGAGGCCAGTCTGAGACTACATAGTGAAAGCCTATCTCAAAAAAGAAAAGTCTGAATTAGCATTGTAAATGTGCTAATGCTAAAAGTTCAAATACTTCTTGTGGTATTGGATCTGAGGAGACTAAAGCTTAGGATGGTTCATTTGGTAGTCTTAATGGCTAGAATGAATTTTTGTCTTGTATGATAGTGTTTTTATTTCAAAAGAAGACATTTTTTATTTTTGATCGTTTTGAGGTAGGGTCTCTCTAGCCAAGGCTGACCTGTAATTCACTCTGTAGTCCCATGCTGGCTTCATACTCATAGCGGTCCACTTACCTGTGACTCCCAAGTGTTGGATTAAAGGTCTGCAACACCATGCCCAGCTGAAGGCATTTCTTTTTAAAGAATTTTAAAAGTATTTGTATATTTATTTGACAGGAAAAGGGAGAGAGAGAGAGTGGTCACACCAGGGCCTCCAGCCACTGCAAATGAACTCCAGATGTGTATGCCCCCTTGTGCATCTGGCTTACATGGGTCCTGGGGAATTGAACTAGGGTCCTTTAGCTTTGCAGGCAAATGCCTTGACTGCTAAGCCATTCCTCCAACCCCTTTTTAAAGATTTTTTAAATTTATTTATTTATTTTTTTTTTAAATTTTTTTATTTGTTTATTTGAGAGCAACAGACACAAAGAGAAAGACAGATAGAGGGAGAGAGAGAGAATGGGCGCGCCAGGGCTTCCAGCCTCTGCAAACGAACTCCAGATGCGTGCGCCTCCTTGTGCATCTGGCTAACGTGGGACCTGGGGAACCGAGCCTCGAACCGGGGTCCTTAGGCTTCACAGGCAAGCGCTTAACCGCTAAGCCATCTCTCCAGCCCTAAATTTATTTTTTTATTAGAGATGTGGGGGAGAGTGAGAATGGGCACGCCAGGGCCTCTAACTACTGCAAATGAACTCCAGATGCATGTGCCACCCTGTGCATCTGACTTACATGGGACTTGGAGAATTAAACCTGGGTATGTAGGCTTTGTAGGCATGCGCCTTAACCACTAAGCCATATCTCCAGCCCTGAAGGCATTTAATTCCAACCTTTTCAAAGTCATACTAGCTGGATAACCTATTGCTTTTCTTGAAAATTTGATTATAGCTTTGCTAATTGTTTCCTCAGGATTTTTGTGAGCATGGAACAAAGTCTGGATTAAGCCAAGGAACCATTTCTACTCTTCAAAGTAGTGATATTCTTAATTTGACAAAAGAACAGCCTCAGGCCAAAGCCGGCAATGGACAAAACTCTTGT
This sequence comes from Jaculus jaculus, assembly GCF_020740685.1. Classification (NCBI taxonomy): domain Eukaryota; kingdom Metazoa; phylum Chordata; class Mammalia; order Rodentia; family Dipodidae; genus Jaculus; species Jaculus jaculus. The sequence continues at coordinate 80,844,887 of NC_059108.1, read as the reverse complement.
GGAGTAGAGGATGTCCTTCAACTTTTGCGTATTCTCTACATAGTCGCAAGTGACCCTTACTCAAGGATACCCCAAGAAGGTCTGTAGGAAGCCTTCACTTACTCCAGTGGCACTTCAGAAATAAGTAAAGTTAGAGTTTTCTTAGTTTATGTTCATTGATTTTACAGATGGTGATGAGCAGCCTCAGTTTACTTTCCCACCTGATGAATTTACTAGCAAAAAAATCACTACAAAAATTTTGCAGCAGATTGAGGTAATAAAATCACATGTGTGAACATGTATGAAAAGTTTTGGCTTTTTCTAGTATTACTTTTCCTTTTTTGCTTTTATACATCTCTCCCTTTCCTCTTAGTTGTTTAGATCACCTCGTCTTTTACATTCATCAATTATGTTTAATGCCTTTGACTACTAATTTGCAGGAACCGTTGGCATTGGCAAGTGGAGCTCTGCCAGACTGGTGTGAACAATTAACCAGCAAATGTCCTTTCCTAATTCCATTTGAAACTAGACAGCTTTACTTCACATGTACAGCATTTGGTGCCTCCAGGTAGGAAGTGCATCCTCTTATGTTTCTGGAATAAAGATGGTTTTTTGTTGTTGTTGTTTATTTTTTAATTTATTTGACAGAGAAAGAGAGAACGGGCATGCCAGGGCCTCCAGCTACTACAGAGGAACTCCAGATGTGTGTGCCCCCTTGTGCATCTGACTAACGTGGATACTGGGGAATTGAACCTGGGTCCTTTGGCTTTGCAGGCAAACTCCTTAACTGTTGCTCAGCCATCCATCCAGCCCCAAAGAGTTTGTTTTAATGTTACTTAAGTACAAAATATAGACATGAAAAACTGATGGAAGAAATACATTATTTTTAGTTTTGTAAAGAGTTGTCAATATTAAAGTTTTTCCATTTCCATTTGAGTATATGCTTTATTAAAATAGTGTGCAATATAGCAAATGTTTGCATCAGGTAATATTTTTTTACTGTACAGTTCTTTGGTAATTTAGATAAATTACTAGTTGCCAATATTTTCTTTTTTTTTTTTTTTAAAGAGAACACTTTTTTTTTAAATTTTTTATTTATTTATTTGAGAGTGACAGACAGAGAGAAAGACAGATAGAGGGAGAGAGAGAGAATGGGCGCGCCAGGGCTTCCAGCCTCTGCAAACGAACTCCAGACGCGTGCGCCCCCTTGTGCATCTGGCTAACGTGGGACCTGGGGAACCGAGCCTCAAACCGGGGTCCTTAGGCTTCACAGGCAAGCGCTAAACCGCTAAGCCATCTCTCCAGCCCCAATATTTTCTTTAATGAGAAACTGAACGCTTCAGATAACCATTTTTTCCCCCCAAGGTAGGGTCTGCCCTGGAATTCGCTATGTAGTCTCAGGGTGGCCTTGAACTCACAGCAATCCCTCTATCTGGGATTAAAGGCTTGCACCACCGTGCCCAGCTCCAGATAACCTTTTAAAAAAAGGCATGGTGGCGCACACTTTTCCTTAAAGCCTGTGAAATGCTTAAATCAGAGGATCAATATGAGTTCAAGGACAGCCTGCATTACAGAGTGAGTTCCAGAGTTGAGGTCAGTTTGGGCTCAAGTAAGACCCTGCCTCAAAAATGTAGATCTTGTGGGCTGGAGAGATGGCTTAGTGGTTAAGCACTTGCCTGTGAAGCCTGAGGACCCCAGATTGAGGCTCAGTTCCCCAGGACCCACGTTAGCCAGATGCACAAGGGGGTGCATATGTCTAGAGTTAGTTTGCAGTGGCTGGAAGCCCTGGCATGCCCATTCTCTCTGTTGCTCTCAAATAAATAAATAAAAATAAACAAAAAAAATTTTTTTTAAAGTGCAGATCTTGGAGGCTGGAGAAATGGCTTAGCAGTTAAGGCACTTACCTGCAAAGCCTAAGGACCCAGTTTTGACTCCCCAATACCTACATAAAGCCAGATGCACAAAGTGGTGTGTGCATCGGGAGTTCGTTTGCAGTGGCTAGAGGCCCTGGGATGCCTATTTGCTTATGTATATCTGTTTTCTTTCTTTTTTTTTTTTTTAAGATTTTATTTTTATTTATTTATTAGGGTCAGAGAGAAGGAGAGAGAGAGTGAGAATGGGCATGTCACGGCCTTTAGCCACTGCAAACAAACTCCAGATGCATGCACCCCCATGTGCATCTGGCTTATGTGGTACCTGGAGAATCGAACCGGGGTCCTTAGGCTTCACAAGCATGAGCCTTAACTGTGAAGCCATCTCTCTAGCCCCTTTTTAATTTGAGAGATAGGGAGCGAGTGGGTGCACCAGGACCTCTGGCCACTGCAAATGAATTCCATAACACATAACCACCTTGCACATCTGGCTTATATGGGTACTGGGTTATCAAGCCTGTGTCATTTGGCTTTGCAAACCAATGTCTTAACCAGTAAAGCCATCTCTCCAGGCTTATATCTGCTTCTTTCTCTCTCTCTCTTCCAAAATAATAAATAAAATATAAAATCTTAAAAAAAACAAAGATCTTTTAGATTATCTGATATATCGTAATCTGAATTCATATACAGTTAAATTTTGACCATTAACAGTACAGAGCTAAATCTTTAACCCAGTATAACTACTATTGTGTATGTGTGTGTAGAACAGTGGACCTCCTTGAATGGTGTTCCTCAAGAATACTGTCCACTTCTTGTGAGGTAGGGTCTCATTGGCTTGGACCATACCAGCTAGGCTGATCAGCAAGCCCCAGGGGTCTGCCTCTCTCCATCTTCCCTGCACTGTGATAGTGAGTGCAGACCACCATGCTTGACATCTACATGGATACTGGGGATTAAACACAGGTTCTCATGCTTGCAATCACTTTTCCAACTGAGCTGTCACTCCAAAATGCATTTTTTACTTCCTAAAGAAACAGTAATGTATGTATGTATATGAATTATATAATAAAAATATTCATAAAAGTTACCTATGCCAGGTGTGGTGGCACAGGCCTTTAATCTCAGCACTTAAGGAGCAGAGGTATGAGGATTGCTGTGAATTCGAGGTCAGCCTGAGACTGCAGAGGCAGTTCCAGGTGATCCTGGGCTAGAGTGATACACTACATCGCAAAAACAACAACAAAAATTGGGCTGGAGAGATGGTTTAGATGTCAAGGTACTTGCCTGTGAAGCCTAAGCACCCAGATTCAATTCCCCAGTACCCATGTAAGCCAGATACATAAGGTAGCACATGTGTCTGGAGTTTGTTTGCAGTGGCTGGAGGCCCTTATCCATTTGTGGTCTCTATCTGCCCCATCTCTCAAATAGACAAATAAATAATATATTTTTTGAGTTACCTAGTCTGGCATGGTGGCTCATAGCTATGAACCTAGTATTCAGGAGGCTGAGACAGGAGGATTGTTGAATGTGTCCAACCTGAGTTATACAGTGAGTAGAAGGCCGGCCTGGGATATACAGAAAGACATCTCAATAAACACACAAACAAAGCTATTGGACTGAATGTTTTCTTTTAAAATTCCAGCTAGGGCTGGGCATGGTGGCACACGCCTTTAATCCCAGCACTTGGGAGGCAGAGGTAGGAGGATTGCTGAGAGTTCGAGGCCACCCTGAGACTACATAGTGAATTCCAGGTCAGCCTGAGCCAGAGTGAGACCCTACCTTGAAAAACCAAAAAAAAAAAAAAAAAAAAAAATTCCAGTTAGGTATGTTAGCGCTTGCCTCTAATCCCAGAAACTGGGAGGTGGAAGCAGGAGCAACCTAGCTCAAAACAAATCCTTAAATTGGTTTTCTGTTGCTCATTTAGTAGTAGATTCAGCTTTTGAAGTATGCTATGGGTAGATAATTATTGTTCTCTTTCAGAGCAATAGTGTGGTTACAAAATCGACGGGAAGCCACCGTGGAACGAACAAGGACCACAAGCAGTGTACGGAGAGATGACCCTGGAGAATTTAGAGTTGGTCGGCTCAAGCATGAAAGAGTAAAAGTTCCACGTGGTGAATCGTTGATGGAGTGGGCTGAGAATGTCATGCAAATACATGCAGACCGGAAATCAGTTCTTGAGGTAACAAAATTTTAAAAATAATTTTTTAGTCGGGCGTGGTGGTGCATGCCTTTAATCCCAGCACTGAGGAGGCAGAGATAGGAGGATTGCCATGAGTTTGAGGTCACCCTGAGACTGCATAGTTAATTCCAGGTCAGCCTGGACTAGAGTGAAATCCTACCTCCCTACCTTGGAAACCAAAATATATATATATTTCACTTGCAAGGAGAAACAGAGAAATGGGCATGGCAGGGTCTTCTGATACTGTAATGGAACTCGGATGCATGACACTGTGCATCTGGCATTATGTGAGCACTGGGGAAGCAAACTCAAGGTCTTCATTCAGCCTTTAAAGCAAGCTCCCGTAACTGCTGAGTCATCTCTTCAGCCCCAAAATAAGATTTTGTTTTGTCTGGTTTTAGTTTTTGTAGGCAGAGTCTCACTGTAGCCCAGGATGATCTGTCAGGCTGGCCTTGAACTCATAGTGATCCTCCTACCTCTACCTCCCAGTGCTGGGATTAAAGATGTGTACCACCACACCTGGCTTCCAAATTTTATTTATATATATATATATATATATATATATATATATATATATATATATATATATATGTTTTTTTGTTTTTGTTGTTGTTTGTTTTCAAGGTAGGGTTTCACTCTAGTCCAGGCTAGCATGTAATTCACGATGTAGTCTCAGGGTGGCCTCAAACTCATGGTGATCCTCCTACCTCTACCTCCCAGTGCTGGGATTAAAGGCATGTACCACCAAGCCAGGCCTAAATAAGATTTTTTAAGAGAGAAGGAATGATGAGAACTAGATAGTTTGTATGTTCCACTGTGTAAAAACTGCCAGGTAACATTGAGAAAGATTTTACTTATTTTTTTTTTTTAATAGACAACTTCCATAATTGTAACCAATATCCAATGGTAATTCCCTCCCTGCCCCACTTTCCCCTTTCAAACTCCACTCTCCATCATATCCCTTCCCCCTCACAATCAGTCTCTCTTTTATTTTGATGTCATGATTTGTTCCTCCTATTATGATGGTCCCATGTAGGTAGTGTCAGGCACTGTGAGGTCATGGATATCCAAGCCATTTTGTGCCTAGAGGAGCACATTGTAAGAGTCCTACCCTTCCTTTGGCTCTTAAATTGTTTCTGCCACCTCTTCCACAAAGGACCCTGAGCCTTGGAAGATGTGATAGAGATATTTCATTGCTGAACACTCTTCTGTCACCTCTTCTCAGCACCATGGTGCCTTCTGAGTCATCCCAAGGTCACTGCCATCTGAAAAGAGAACTTTCTCTAACCAAAAGTGAGAGTAGCATTAATTTATGGGTATGAACATTAAGAGAAATACTTACTGGACAGTTTGGTGAGCATAGTATATACATTTAGCCAAATAGCAGCAACATTATACCCCTAGGGCTCATGACTACCCCATTTTGTAGGTTTTCAGTATCAGGGATGTATTCCCTCCCATGGAACAGGCAGGCCTCCAATCCAATTAGAGAGCAGTTGGTTTCACCTATAACAGACATGCCACTATTGCACCCATTGGCTCATTTGGCCTGGCTGGCCAAATATAAGGCTTGCAGAGTCCATTGTTGGATATCTCCACTGGTGATTTCTCTCTCTCCCATTGAATTGCATGCAACATGGCTTTTTCCAGCTTTCTGTCAGCTGGTCTACATGGAGGGGTTTTCAGCTCAGCTCTAGCAAGATTTCTCAGTGACTTGTAGCCCATGTATGTGGAGTCTTTAGCAATAGGGTCTTACCATCTATTCCTGGTGGGCAACCAAGGGCCTCGGCAATTGCCTGTAATGTTTTGGGGTTATCAGGGACCTCCCTGGCCAACAACTGTCTGGAAGGTATCCCATCCCTGGCGCTAAAAATTTTCTATTAACAATCTATGACTTCTAAGTGTTCCATTGTCCACAACAGTAGGTTTCCATGTGACTTATTTATATCCTCTTAGAGTTTGGTTTGCTCTCCCTCCACCTTTCCTTTACTCAGTCTCTTCCCTCCTCCCCACCCCCAGGTGGGGTCTCACTCTAGCTCAGGCTGATCTGGAATTCATTGCGTAGTCTCAGGGTGGCCTCAAACTCTTGACGATCATACCTCTGCCTCCCGAGTGCTGGGATTAAAAGGTGTGGACCACCACACCCGACCAGATTTTACTTAACTTTATGTTAATATGCTATTAGATAATCTGCATGTTTTGGAGCACATTGTTTTATAATACTTTACCTTAAATGTGCATGGTATTATATTATTGGTCTATGTTGAGAAATGTCACAGCAAATGAGGATGAAAGACATGATATTTATTATAAAGATGGTTTTGAGGCATTGCTAATATTTATTTATTTATTTATTTATTTATTTATTTATTTATTTATTTATGTTTGGTTTTTTGAGGTAGGGTCTCACTCTAGCCCAGGCTGACCTGGAATTCACTATGGAGTCTCAGGGTGGCCTTGAACTTATGGCAATCCTCCTACCTCTGCCTCCCGAGTGCTGGGATTAAAGGCGTGCGCCACCACACCCGGCCTAATTTTTATTTTTTATTTTTATTTATTTTTTATTTATTGAGAGAGAGAAAGATCTTGAATGATGGTTTACTGGTTAAGGTACTTGCCTGCAAAGCCTAAGGACACAGGTTCAATTCCCTACTACCCATGTAAGAAGACATTTTATTTATTATTTATTTATCTGAGAGAGTGAAAGAGGCAGATGAAGAGAGAAAGAATGGCATGCCAGGGCCTCTAGCCACTGCAAACAAACTGCAGACGCACATGCCACCTGTGCATCTGGCTTATGTGGGTCCTAGGGAATCAAACCTGGGCCCTTTGGCTTTGTAGGCAACTGCCTTAACTGCTCAGCCATATCTTCAGGCCTTTTTGTTTGTTTTGAGGTCAGGTTTCACTCTAGCCCAGGCAGACCTGGAATTTACTATGTAGGGTGGCCTCGAACTCATGGCTATCCTCCTGCCTCTGCCTCCCGAATGCTGGAATTAAAGGTGTGCACTATCACACCTGGCTTCAAGCCATTTTTAGATGGGGTAGAGTATGGCCAGAAACTTTGAAAGAATTTTATTTTAATTTATTTTAGAGAAAAATGGGCAGAGAGAGAGAGAAAGGTTGTGTCAGAGCCTCTAGCCACTGCAACAAATGAACTCTAGATGCATGTGCCACCTTGTGCATTTGGCTTTACATGGGTACTTAGGGAATCAAACCCAGGCCCTTAGGTTTTGCAGGCTAGCACTTTAACCACTGAGCTCTACCCCTAAAGTAATTTCTTAAAGTCACCAGCAAATGGGAAAGTTTAGGCTTTTGTTTCACAATGACACAGGTAAAATAACATTTTTCCATTATCATTTCTTCAAGCAAATGAGGTATATACAACTACTTTATCTGGATTTGGTTCCCCTTTGTTGTAGAGAACAGATTTATTATTTTGTACCTGTGGAAGACATAAACCTCCCATATGGCTGTGAACAGGAATTAAATGTATGAATAGTGCCCAGCACAGTGCCTAATGTACACTGAGCAACAAATAACATACCTCATAAGATAAAGGAGAATAAAATTTCTGGGTTGCTTATAATATGCACCATTACTACTACCAAAAGGGGTAATGTTTGGTTCAGATATAAGAAATTCTGCCAAGAACTAAATCATTTCTTTAAAAGTTGCATTTTTAAATTCACATTTATCCACCATTTATTTATTCTGATTTTAGGTTGAATTTTTAGGAGAAGAAGGAACTGGCTTGGGACCTACATTAGAATTTTATGCTCTTGTCGCAGCGGAGTTCCAAAGGACTGACTTAGGAACTTGGCTTTGTGATGACAACTTTCCAGATGATGAGTCTCGTCATGTAAGATTTATTACTGTCTTGTGTTTTGAGTTACTCTGGTTTTGGGAAGTGTGAAACACAGTTCATGTTTTCAGAACACAGGTTCTTTACTTCTATTTTTTGGTTTTTCAATGTGGGGCCTTACTCTCAGGCTGACCTAGAGTTCACTACACAGTCTCAGGGTGACCTCAGACTGTCAGTGATCCTCCTACCTCTGCCTTCTGAGTGCTGGGATTAAAGGCATGTGCCACCATGTCTAGCTACTTCCACTTTAAAAACTACCATTTGTTCCGGGCATGGTGACGCATGCCTTTAATCCCAGCACACAGCAGGCAGAGGTAGGAGGATTGCCATGAGTTTGAGGCCACCCTGAGACTACATAGTGAATTCCAGGTCAGCCTGGGCTAGAGTGAGAGCCTACCTTGATAAACAAACAACAACAACAACAAAAAAAAATTTGCTTATTTTTAAAATTCTAGTAATTCGGCTAGAGTGATGTCTCTGCAGTTAAAGGCACTTGTTTGCAAAGCCTGACAGCCCAGATTTGATTCTCTAGTACCCACATAAATCCAGATGCCCAGTGTGACAAATATGTCTGGAACTCATATGCAGCAGCAAAAGGCCCTGGCACCCACTCATTCATTCTGTCTCCTTCCCTCTAACCCCCTCCCCAAGTAAATAAATAAAAATGAACAGTCTTCTTTCTTTTTTTCTGATACAGAGTCTGTAAGCCAGGCTGATCTTGAACTCACTGCAATTCTCCTACCTCAGTCTCCCAAATGTGCCACCATGCCCAGCAATAATTTTCATACAGGTACATCATGTATTTTGATCATAATTACATCCCCCCTGTCTTGGCCCACCCCCACTAGACCCCTTTTTCTACTTTGACATCTTTTTATTATCATTATTTATTTGTAAGAGAGAGAGAGAAAGGCAGGTAGAGTAGAGAGAGGATGGGAAATGCTAGGACTTCTAGCCAATGCAAACGAACTCCAAATGGCATATACTACCTAGTTCATCTGGGTTATGTAGGTACTGGGGAATTGAACCTGGTTTCTTAGGCTTCACAGGCAAGCACCTTAACCACTTAGGCACCTCTCCAGCTGTCTACATTGATATCTTTTTCATATTTGTGACCCACTAATCTTACTTGGGTTGCTGCATGAGCATGGCTGGGTGGTTATTTACTGGAGCGTGTAACTCACTATCGGCTACACCACTGCAGAAACCATTTCCCCCTCCCCTAGAACTGTTAACAGCTAGTAATGCCTCTCCTTGTGTACCATACCATCCTGATGGAATGTTGATGGAAGCATTGTTATGCAGTTCTGGTGAAAGAAACAGCAACCACTGTGATGTCGTGAATGCAATGGGCATGACATGTCCTGAAGACAGCATTCCACAGCACTCCTTCCCATCTTTTGGCTCTTAGATTCTTTCTGCCCTTTCTTCCTTACCATTCCCTGAGCCTTGGAAAGCATGATAGTGATGTGCTGAGTACTCAACAGTCACTTATTCTCAGTATTTAAAAATATATTTTTTATTTCTGTATTTATGAGAGAAAGAAGCAGATTCAGAAAGAGGGAGAGAGGAAGAGGGGAGGGAGGGAGAGAGGGGGAGGGAGAGCAAGAGCACATTAGGGCCTCCAGCTGTTGCAAATGAACCCTAAATGTATGTACCACCTTGTGTATCTGGCTTTACGTGGGTACTGGGAAATAGAGCCTTGGTTCTTTGGCTTTGCAGGCAGGTGCCTTAACTGCGAAGCCATCTCTTAGGCTCTTTTAGCATTTTTTCCCCCCTGAGATAGGATCTCACTCTAGCCCAGGCTGACTGGAATACACTATGTTATCTCAGGCTGGCCTCAAACTCATAGCAATCTTCCTACCTCAGACTCCCAAGTGCTGGGATTAAAGGCATGTGCCACCACGCCTGGCTGTAACTTTTAAAAATATGTATATTTTTTAAAAAAATTTTTTTATTAATTTTATTTATTTATTTATTTATTTGAGAGCGACAGACACAGAGAGAAAGACAGATAGAGGGAGAGAGAGAATGGGCACGCCAGGGCTTCCAGTCTCTGCAAACAAACTCCAGACACATGCGCCCCTTTGTGCATCTGGCTAACGTGGGACCTGGGGAACTGAGCCTCGAACCGGGGTCCTTAGGCTTCACAGGCAAGCGCTTAACCGCTAAGCCATCTCTCCAGCCCTATTATTTCTTTATAAGAAAGAAAGATTATTTTCAGTATTTTAATGAGTTTTAAGTCTCCCTAGTAACTGCCCACTGCAAAAAGAAGCTTCTGTGACCAGAGCTGAAAGCAGTACTAATCTATGGGTATAATTTTTAAAAGATAAAATTTGAGCCACGCGTGGTGGCGCACGCCTTTAATCCCAGGCCTCAGGAGTCAGAGGTAGGAGGATCGCTGCAAATGCAAGGCCACCCTGAGACTCCATAGTTAATTCCAGGTCAGCCTGGGCTCAAGTGAGACCCTACCTCAAAAAAAAAAAATAAGATAAAAAGAAACAAATTTGGTTGCCAACAGCTATACATCTACATTAATGTAGCTAAATTTAATGTTTATGTAAGTTTTTCCTTCGATGGGAATGATAGGTTTATTTACTACTACCTGTTTGTCTTTTCCTTTCTAAAAACTTAGGTTGATCTTGGAGGTGGATTGAAGCCTCCTGGATACTATGTGCAACGATCATGTGGACTGTTCACAGCGCCATTTCCACAAGACAGTGATGAACTTGAACGGATCACAAAGCTCTTCCATTTTCTTGGGATTTTCTTGGCCAAATGTATTCAAGACAACAGACTTGTGGACCTGCCTATTTCTAAACCTTTCTTTAAACTCATGTGTATGGGTGACATTAAAAGCAATATGAGTAAACTGATTTATGAGTCACAAGGTGACAGAGACTTCCACTGTACTGAAAGTCAGTCTGAAGCTTCCACAGAAGAAGGCCATGACTCCCTCTCAGTAGGAAGCTTTGAGGAGGATTCAAAATCAGAATTCATTCTTGATCCCCCTAAACCCAAGCCCCCAGCTTGGTTTAATGGACTCTTAACTTGGGAAGACTTTGAACTAGTAAATCCACACAGAGCCAAATTTTTAAAAGAAATTAAAGATCTTGCTATCAAGAGACGCCAGATTTTAAGCAACAAAGGTCTTTCTGAAGATGAGAAGAACACAAAATTACAGGAACTAGTTCTCAAGAATCCATCAGGTTCTGGACCTCCACTTAGTATAGAGGACTTAGGGTAAGCTTTGTGTTTACTCCTTAACAAATGTGTATATTCAGAAGTTGCAAAAGATAATGCTCAGTACCAAAATAATAGCATTTTAATCATCAAACTTCTGGAAGATATCCAAATCTCCAAATATGATAAGTTTATATCTTGTATAAAAATACAGCCTACCTATCAAAAAGCTCAGAAGTGGTGTATAAACCTTATAAACCTTATACCCAGTGCATAGTCAATCACCTCAGATACTGCAGCTCCTGATGTCATTTCCATATATACATGCCATTATCATACCTTCAAGTCCATTGTCCTGTGTTTCTGTGTTAGCTTCTAGGTTTTCATGTTTTCTGTTGAATGTTTGATGATGGTGGTGGGAAGTTGTTTGGTAAATGGCTACACAGTCATATTGTTGTGTTAAGTGTTTTAGTCACAAGTGGACCACATACACAAAGTTGGTCCTATAAAGTTATTGTGGACTTTAAATTTCTGTCACCTGATCACTTGTCTTTTCACTGTATGCTTAATATATTTACATACACAAATACTTACCATTGTGTTGCCCTCTGTATTCAGTATAGTAACATGTTCTGTAGTTTCATAGACTAGAATATGTCAATACCACATAGCCTAGGTGTGTAGTAAGCTATACCATCTAGATCTGTGTAAAAAAAAAAAAAAAAAAGCCTAATTACACATTTCTAAGAATGTATCCCCATTATTGAGGAATACACACATGCACTCATTCACTCATTTTCTCTTGGTTTTGCAAGGTAGAGTCTCATTCTAGCTCACACTGACCTGGAATTCACTGTGGAGTCTCAGGGTACGCTCGAACTCACGGTGATCCTCCTTACCTCTGCCTCCTGAGAGCAGGGATTAAAGGAGTGTGCTACCACACACAGCTCACACACACACCTACCTTCCTTCCTTCCTTCCTTCCTTCCTTCCTTCCTTCCTTCCTTCCTTCCTTCCTTCCTTCCTTCCTTCCTTCCTTCCTTTCTGTCTTTCTTTTTTGATTTTTGTGTGTGGGTTATATGCAAATGAACATGCCTATTGTGCATGCATCTGGAAGACAGAGGAAGATGTTGCATGTCCTCTTATTCTTTTGCCATATTTCTTTCTTCATGGGGGAGGGGAGTCTTACAAATATGTTTCTCTAATAATTCAATATGAAAATATTTAGTTCAATGGTTTTTTTTATGTAAGGAAGCAAAGATTGGTAACAGTTGTCCTAATAGTTTTGTGCACTGGGTTTTGCATTTAAAGCCCGTTCTCTATTTACCTCTTTTCTTTCTCTATCACTCTCAAATAAATAAAAATAAACAAACATTTAAAAAAAATTTAGCCTGGGGGGCGGGAGAAATGGTTTTAGTGGTTAAGGCATTTGCCTGCAAAGCCTAAAGACCCTGGTTCAATTCCCCAGGACCCACGTAAGCTAGATGCACAAAGGGAACACATGCACCTGGAGTTCATTTGCAATGGCTAGATGCCCTGGCCTGCCCACTCTCTTTCTCTCTATCTGCCTCTCTCTCTTTCTCAAATAAATATTTTTTTAAAAAATTAGCCTTGGGAACTGGAGAGATGGCTTAGCAGTTAAGGCACTTGCCCACAAAGCCAAAGGACCCAGGTTCAATTCCGCAGTACCCACATAAAGCACATACATCTGGAGTTGGTTTGCAGTAGCTAGGGGCCCTGGCGTACCCATACTGTCTCTATTTGCCTTGCTCTTGCTCTCTCTCTCATTTTTTTTTTTAATTTAGCCTTAGAAAGGGAAAGGGGGGTAGGGAATTACCATGGTTTATTGTCTATAACTATGGAACTCGTCAAATCAAGAAAAAAATTTAGCCCTCGAAGCCAGTTATGGTGGTTTACCGTTTAATCCCAGCACTTGGGAGGCAGAGGTAGGAGGTTTACCATGAGTTTGATTTCATCCTGAGACTATATAGTGAATTCCAGGTCAGCCTGGGCTACAGTGAGACCCTACCTTGAACCTCCACCCCTTAAAAAAATTAACCATAGTCAGGTGTGGTGGTGCATGCCTTTAAGCCCAGCACTGAGAAGGCAGAGGTAGGGGGATTCCTGTGTGTTTAAGGCCGCCCTGAGACTACATAGTGAATTCCAGATAAGCCTGGGCTAGAGTGATATGCTACTTCAAAAAACAAACAAACCAAATTTTAAAAAAATAGCCTTGGGGCTGGGGAGGTGGCTCAGCCATTAATGGAGTTTGCTTGCAAAGTCTGTTGGCCCTGGTTTGATTCACCAGGACCCACATATAACCAGTCGCAAAATGGTACATGTGTCTGGAGTTTGTTTTCAGTGGCAAGAGGCTCTGGTGCATGCATGTGTGTGCACATCCACACAAATACTTTTTTTTTTAATTTGCTGTTGGGGGGCTGAAGAGATGGATCAGTAGTTAAGGTTCTTGCTTGCAAAGCCTAACAACCTGGGTTTGATAACCCACTACCCACATAATGCCAGTTGCACAGTGGCACATGTGTCTAGAAGTTGATTGCAGCAGCTGGAAGCCCTGTTGTGCCCATTCTCTTCTCTCACTCTTCATGTTTCTGTGCTTGCAAATAATAAATAAAACATATTTTTTAAAAATACTGTTGAGGAGTCTAGAGGTACGATTAATTCAGTAATAGAGTGCTTACCATATATACCCAATGCCCTAGGTTAAATCCCCAGTACTGCAAGCAAATTAATTTTTAAAAAAGTAAGAATAGGCTGGGTATGGTGGCACAAACCTTTAGGTCCAGCACTTGCCAGGCAGAGGTACGAGGGTTGCCCAGCCTGGGACTATATTTTCTGTTAATTTATTAGAGAGAGGGAGAATGAGAATTGGGTGCATCAGGGCCTCTAGTTACTGCAAACAAACTCCAGACACATGTGGATTTAGGGAATCAAACCTGGGTCCTTAGGCTTTGCAGGCAAGTGCATTATCTGCTAAACCATCTCTCCTGCCCCAGCCTGGGACAATAGATTGAGGTCCAGGTTAGTCTGGGGTACAGTAAGAGGGTGGTAGAGGTAGAAGAATCGCCATGAGTTCAAGGCCACCCTGAGACTACATAGTGCATTTCAGGTCAGCCTGAGCTAGAGTGAGACCCTACCTCTAAAAAAAAAAAAAAAAAAAAAGAAAGAAAAAAAAAAGAAAGAAAGAAAGAAAAGAAAAGCCATCAACAAACAAAAATAAACTAGACATCCCATATTGAGTCCAGGAACCAACCAGGTATTGATTTTCTTGATGAACAATGGGAGCAGTTAAGGTTTTGGCAGCCATATTATAAAAATTAATCATATTTCTCATAAGTAGTTTTTAAAAATTAAACACTAAATATTGCTAAATGTCAATTAATCAAACTTATCTTGTTTTCACAGTTTAAATTTCCAGTTTTGTCCTTCCTCAAGAATCTATGGTTTTACAGCTGTGGATCTCAAGCCAAGTGGTGAAGATGAGGTAAATATTTTGTTCTTAACTACAGTTAAGCTCTGAAACATGCTTTTAACAAGGCCAGGTGTACTAAGTGCTCCTAAATAGTCTTAAGATAATAATATTTAATTTTGGCAACTTTTCCTGTGCAGATGATAACAATAGATAATGCAGAAGAATACGTGGACTTGATGTTTGACTTTTGTATGCATACAGGCATTCAAAAACAGATGGAAGCCTTTAGAGGTAATGTAAAAGGGTAATAATTCCTTTCCTTTTACTTTGAGAAAGTTAAGATTAAGATCAAAGTGTCTCATAATCTACTAACTTGCAGGCAAGTGCCTTAACTGCTAAACCATCTCTCCAGCCCCAGCCTGGGACAATAGATTGAGGTCCAGGTTAGTCTGGGCTACAGTAAGAGGGAGGCAGAGGGAAGAGAATCAACATGAGTTCAAGGCCACCCTGAGATTACATAGTGAATTCCAGGTCAGCCTGTACTAGAGTGAGACCCTACCTCAAAAAACCAAAAAAAAAAAAAATGATTACATACATGGTACATTACATGATGAGAGTGAATTAAACTGTAAATCACTAGGAAACATGAACATAGCTTTGGCTGCTTACCTGGTACTACTGATGAGTTCCAGTTGGGTAGTTAAGTAAATTTACCTATTAACCATAGTGCCAAGTCTCCCGCTGTTCAAGTCTGTGGTATTAAACAGATGCTTCCCTGTCCTTTTTTTGTGGGTGGGGATTGAGGCCCAAGGAAAGCTGTTTTATTTATTTATTTATTTTTATTCATTTATTAGAGGCAGAGAGAGAGATTGAGAATGGGTGCACCAGGGCCTCTAGCCACTGCAAACAAACTCCAGACGCATGTGTCACCTTGTGCATCTGGCTTACGTGGGTCTTGGGGAATTGAACCTGGGTCCTTTGGCTTTGCAGGGTAATACCTTAACCGCTGAACCTTCCCTCTAGCCCTTGGTTTGGTTTTTTGAGGTAGGGTCTCACTGTAGCCCAGGCTGACCTGGAATTCACTATGTAGTCTCAGGATGGTCTTGAACTCAAGGCAATCCTCCCACCTCTGCCTCCCAAGTGCTGGGTGTGTGCCACCACCTGGCTCTTTTGACCCCCCCCCAGGCTATTTTAACTTACATATATTTAAAACACTTAGGATGTTTTTCTGGGTTTTTTTTTTTTTGTCCAGTTAATTGATGGGTAGTTAGATTTGTTAAATTTGTTAATTTGGCATCCTAAATTAGAAACTGACTTGTGTTTGTTTTTTGTGTTTTTGGTGTATGTGAACTATAGATGGGTTTAATAAAGTTTTTCCAATGGAGAAATTAAGTTCCTTCAGCCATGAAGAAGTCCAGATGATTCTGTGTGGAAATCAGTCACCATCTTGGGCAGCAGAGGATATTATCAATTACACTGAACCTAAGCTGGGCTATACACGTGACAGGTACATGCTGATAATGTCCAAGATCTACAAAATTGGTTTATATCCAACAATCAAATAGCAGATTATCAAAAGAAGTTTAGAGTTAACATTCATAAATGAGAAATTTGTGAAGATGTCAGGTAACACAGCCAATGATGAGGCTATTGTTCAAATTCCTTTTCTCATTGTGCTTGTTATTTTAAAAATTAGGTAAAGAGCTGGGCATTGTGGTGTACACCTTTAATCCAAGCACTTGGGAGGCAGAGGTAGGATGATTGCCATGAGTTCAAGGCCACCCTGAGACTACATAGTGAATTCCAGGTCAGCCTGGGCTATAGTGGACCCTAACTTGAAAAAAAAAGAAAAAGAAAGCCAGGTGTGGTGGCACATACCTTTAATCCCAGCACTTGGGAGGCAGAAGTAGGAGGATTGCCATGAGTTCAAGACCACCCTGAGAATACAGAATGAATTTCAGGTCAGCCTGGACTAGAGTAAAACCTTACCTCGAAAAACCAAAAAAAGAAAAAAGGAAAACAATATTATATAAAGGGCTGGAGAAATGGCTTATAAGGCACTTGCCTGCACAGCCTAAGGACCCATGTTTGACTCTTCAGGTCCCACATAAGCCAGGTGACACATGTGTACAAGGTGGTATATGCATCTGAAGGTCCTGATGTGCCAGTTCATTCTTCCTTCCTCTTTCCCTCCCCCCCCAATAAAAAAATCACAAAACATTGGGAAAAATTAAGCTGGTTCATGGTACTGCATATGTAGTAACTTTATTTTTTTTATTTTTATTTTTGGCCAGGCATGGTGATGCATGCCTTTAATCCTGGCAATTGGGAGGCTGAGGTAGAAGGGGTTTGATGCCAGCCTGAGACTACAGTAGTGAATTCCAGGTCATCCTGGGCTAGAGTGAGACCCTACCTCTAAAATCCAAAAAACAACCAGGCGTGTGTGTGTGTGTGTGTATAGGTGTCCTTGTATCCTAGGTTGACTTGGAATTAACTATGTAGTCTAAGGTTGGCCTTGAACTCATGGTGATCCTCCTACCTCTGCCTCCCAAGTGCCTGGCCTAGATTTTTTAGTAATGAAGTCACTATTGATGAATTTCAGTGGCTTTTGAATTTCATTAAATGAGATTATATAGACTGTATACTTCAATGATATGGCTATAAATTTCACCCATGTTGTAGCATATGGTTGTAGTTCATTTCATTGATAGGTAGTATTTTGTTATACAAATGAATCATGAGGTAATTGATTTTTTTGTTGTTGTTGCTGTTGTGAGGCAGGGTCTTTACTCAAGCCCTGGTTGGCCTCAAACTCACAGTGATCCTCCTACCTCTGCCTCCCAAGTGCTAGGATTAAAGGTGTGCTGGCACACCACACTTGGCTTGGTAGTCGATTATTTTACCCAAATGAAAATGATTAATTCAAGTCCCCTTTGATAAATTCAGCCTTATTTGGATTAATTATGCAAGTGTGTTTTGAGCTTTTCTGGTCTATAACTATGTTGAATGCGTAATTTTATACTTCATTAGTTTCAGTTCTTACGATGTGAGAGTGTCTTTGAGGAATTTTTTTTTTTTCCCCCCTGAGGTAGGGTCTCACTTTAGCCCAGGCTGACCTGGAATTCGCTGTGTTCATGGTGGCCTTGAACTCTAGGTGATCCTCCTACCTTTGCCTCCCAAGTTTTGGGATTAAAGGCATGTGCCACCACACCTGGCCTGAGGATGTTTAAATTACTTACCTGTGTGCATACCGGGGTCACTTTTTTTTTTTTTTAATGTGAGAGAGTGGGGTGGGGGAAAAGAATTGATCCACCAGGGCCCTCAGCCATATTGCAGTGGAGCTCCAAATGTGTGTGCCCCCTTGTGTGCATGTGCAGCATTGGGTACTTACATCACTGCATCTGGGACCTGCAGAGTTGAACATGGGTCCTTAGGCTTCACAGGCAAGCACCTGAACTGCTAAGCCATCTCCAGCCTATACCAGGGTCTCTTGCCATTGCAAACTAGCACCCATCTGACCTTACGCTAGGGAATGGAACCCAGGCAAGCAGACATTGCAAGCAAGCACATATAACTGTTGAGCCATTGCCCCAGCCCATCTTTGAGGTGTTTTGCTTTTACTTTTATTTATTTATTTGAGAGAGAAAGAGGCTAATAGAGAACGGGAACCCTGCAAAGAACTCTAGATACAGGTGCCACATTGTGCATCTGGCTTATATGGGTTCTGGGGAATCCAAAGAGTTCTTTAGCTTTGCAGGCAAGTACCTTGACCATTAAACCATTTCTCCAGCCCCCATCTTTGAGGCTTTAAAAGTAGTTTGGCTGGAGAGATGGCTTAGAGGTTAAGGCGGTTGCCTGTGCAAAACCTAACAACCTGGATTAAGAGTCCCCAGTACCCACAGAAAGCCAGATGCACAGTGGCACATGCATCTAGAGCTTGTTTGCAGTGGCTGGAGGCCCTGGTGTGCCCATTCTCTCTCTCTCTCTCTCCCCCCTTGCAAATAAATTTAAAAAAAAAAAATTTAAAAAGGAAGTTTGTAGGTTGGAGAGATGGCTCAACAGTTAAGGCGTTTGCCTACACAGTTTAACAACCTGAGTTTGATTCTCTAATAAGCAAGATACACAAAGTGGCACATACATCTGGAGTCTGTTTGCAGTGGCTAGATGCAGTGGTGCTACCGTTCTCTCCCTCTCTCTACTTGTTAATAAATAAATAAACAAGGGCTGGAGAGATTGCTTAGTGGTTAAGGCATTTGCCTGCAAAACCAAAGGACTCTGGTTCGATTCCCAGGTCCCATGTAAGCCACATGCACAAAGTAGTGCGTATGTCTGGAATTTGTTTGCAACCACTGGAGACCCAGGTGCACCCATTTTCTTCCTCCCTCCCTCCATCTCCCTTTCCCTCTCTCTCTCTCTCTCAATTAATAGTAAAACAAAGAACAATTTTTTTGAGGGGGTGTTTCAAGGTAGGGTTTCACTCTAGCCCAGGCTGACTTGGAATTCACTCTTTATTCTCAGGGTGGCCTTGAACTCATGGTGATCCTCCTATACCTCTGCCTCCTAAGTGCTGGGATTAAAGGCATGTGACACCATGACCAGCTTCCAAAATAATTTTTAAGTAGCTTGTGTTAGCCCTTTTCCTATCTACCAGTCTCTAGGTGTTCTTGTTCTTCTGACATGTTGATTTGAAAGAGAGGGTTTACAATGTAGTAGTGGTGTTTTTCCATTTAAAATCTACTGTCATAACTATACTTCAGCATAACTGTACTTTTGTTTTTTCAGTCCTGGTTTCCTTAGGTTCGTCAGGGTTTTATGTGGCATGTCCTCAGATGAAAGGAAAGCATTCCTGCAATTTACCACTGGCTGTTCAACCCTACCCCCCGGTGGATTGGCTAACCTGCATCCCAGGCTCACCGTTGTCCGAAAGGTACAAACTAGTTAACCCAATGGTATTTAGTTACCTTAGGATTGAAAAGAAGAAAAACTCACCTTTCTTTGTTTATTTTTATTTATTTATTTGAGAGCAACAGACAGAGAGAGAGAAGGGCAGATAGATAGAAGGGGTGCACCAGGGCCTCCAGCCACTGCAAATGAACTCCAGACACATGCACTCCCTTGTGCATCTGGCTAATGTGGGGCCTGGGGAATCGAGCCTCGAACCGGGGTCCTTGGGCTTCACAGGCAAGTGCTTAACTGCTAAGCCATCTCTCTAGCCCTGTGTTTTCCCTTTCTTTCTATAGGTTGATGCTACTGATGCAAGCTATCCATCAGTTAATACATGTGTGCATTATCTTAAGTTGCCTGAATATTCTTCTGAGGAGATCATGAGAGAGCGTTTGCTGGCTGCTACAATGGAGAAAGGCTTTCATCTCAATTGAGTTTTGAGGTGTGGTGTGAGACATCAGAGACTTGAAATACTAGTGAAGCCTCATGTATTTGTGTGCAGAGAAGTGTATGATCCTCCACGCTAATGACACTTGCCTTGTTTTCCACCCGTAAGGCTTTAAGAACGTATGGACTAAGTTCGTTAGCTGCTAATGACAAAACAGATCTTAACTACCCAGCCAGCAGGTGCACAGCACGGGGCGCTGTGTTGCTTTACAAGGGCTTATGTGACTGGAAAAGGTGGTCCTACTTGACTGTTCCAAAGAGCAGCTTCTAAGATCTTCAGTGTTCACTGGTAAATTTCTAAAAGTGTGTTTGTATAAAGTTTGTCATTATTTCATACTACATACACTACAGTTGCCATCACCTATCCTTGTTTTGCTGGCTTTTTAGCTACTTGGTCAAAAATACCGCTTCCTTAAAACAGAGTTAATGAGCATCTCAAGCTTTTCCTTTTCCTTTTTAACGATACCTGCACTGTCAGAGTGTTCTAGTGTTCTCTCTTTTGTTTGGCATATAATCATGCACAACCTTTTTATTTCTTTGAGGTGGGAGTATATTTGTTCTCCTAAATGCCATTAAATAAAGAAAGATCAAATTCTGAAGTATGTTTGTGCAGCTCAAAAACAGATATTTTAAGGGAGGGGAAGACACTGGTCTAAGTGCAAGGCACACTGAAAACAACTTTTATGTTTGATTGTATTTTCTTTGTATATTACAAACATTTATTTAACTTGTTGCAGTTTGAAGTAAATTTCCAAAATGTATGCTCAACAGTAATCATTAAAATGTTTGCAGCGCACAGACTTTCATGTGTTTCCTCGCTATCACCAGACCTAACAGCTTAACCAGATGACTTTTTGAAATTGAAAATATTCGTTTCATTTTCTGAAATTACTGCATGAATACAGTATTACACTAACTAAAATTGTAGGACTAGAAGAAACATATACTGAAAACCTTCTGCCCATTTGCTGTTGATTAGTTGTGAAATACCCTCTAGACTCGTGCCCTTGCTTCTTGAGTGCTGGGATTGCAGGGGTGAGCTACCGTGCCTGGCTTGTGTTACTGCTTACCCCTGTGCCTTCAGGGAAGTGGAGGTATGAGATAAAGAATGACTTCTAAGGGACTGGAGAAATAGCTCAGCAATTGAAGACACTTGCTTACAAAGCCTGATGAGTGGGGTTTGATTCCCAGTTCCCCAGTACACATGTAAAGCCAGATGCACAAAGTGGCATTCATGATGTAGTCTCAGGGTAGCCTTGAATTCAGCTATCCTCCTACCTCCGCCTCCCAAGTGCTGGGATATAAGGCATTACCATGCCTGACTCTTTTATTATTTAATATATTTATATTAGAGGGGGGGGGGACGGGCGTGCCAGGGCCTTCAGCTACTGCAAACTCCAGATGCATGCGCCACCTTGTGCATCTGGCTTATGTGGGTCCTGGGTAATCAAGCCTGGGTCCTATGGTTCTGCAGGCAAGTGCCTTAACTGTTGAGCCATCTCTCCAGCCCTCTTTTCTTTTTTGAAGCAGGGTCTCACTCTAGCCCAGGCTGGCCTCAAACTTACGGTGATTCTCCTACTTGGTGGCATATACCACCAAGTCTGGCTTCTTTGGCATACTTTAAATGATTACTTATTGTAATTTAAATATACTTTAAATGATTACTTATTGTACCTAACACAATGTAAATATTATGTAAATATTTATTAATCTGAAGAAGTCTGTTCATGTTCACTATAGGTACTTTTCTCCCTAGCACTGTCAGTATGTTCTTGGTTGAATCATCTGATAGGAAACCTGCAGATAAGGAGGACTCACTACACTGCTGTTATTTGTTATATCAGAATGTTGTGATTGTATAGTCAGAGCCAGCTTACTTTATGAGCTTCAGTTATAACGATACTTAAATATGTCACCTATGATTTAATGGTTTCACAAAGTGGTAAGTTTTAATTTCTCTTTATTTGCATGTATATGTGCTGAAGTAGTGGGTGTATATGATTGAAACCTAGTTCATGTGGATAGTATTGCTATTATTTAGATCTCTTTAAGTCTGCCAGGTCAGGCATAGTAGCTCATGCCTTTAATCTCAGCACTTAGGAGACTGAGGCAGGAGGATCACCATGAGTTGCCAACATGAGGCTACAGAGTGAGTTTCAGGTCATAATGGGCTGAAGTGAGATCTTGTCTCAAAAAAAAAATAAAATCTGTGATAAGGCCTTCATGACCCCACAGTGATTAACCCTACTGAGGAGTGCTCCAGGAAAATAGGAGCAGGGGCAAGGAGATAAAAGAATATGTTTATACATACATAATTACTTGTCAGTATTTAGCTTTTATGAAGGTTAGCTGAGCAGTGGGGCTGGTAAAGTAGTCTGTATCCTGTTTATATATAGTCCATGAGCTAAATGTGTTAATGATATGAAATTTAAATTTCTTTTCTTTTTTTTTTTTCTTTTCTCCCTTAAGACAAGGTCTCTAGCCAGGCTGGCCTCATATTCCCTATGTAATGAAGGATGACCTTGAACTCCTGAACCTCCTGCCTCCACCTCATAAATGCTGGAATATATGCCACCATGGTCATTTTATGGGATACTGGGAATTAAATTTCAGAGTTCATTGTTGACTTAGGACACGGTCATGTTCATTTATGAACTATGCAATTGCTTTGCATTTCACTGGCAGAGTGGAGTAGATAACTGGGCCCATGAAGTTAAATGTTTATTATCCAGCCTTTACAGAACTAAGTGCACCAAATTAGTTTACTATAGTGGTAAACTGAGGAGTCTTATAACATCAGTAACTTGTTTTCCAAGTCTTTTATGGGTGAAACATCAGTTCACTTTTAGTCTGATATTCTCTAAAGGTACTAAAATCTGTGCCAAGATATAATTCATCTACTATTTTAATGTGACCCAAAAATTAATTTTGTTCACTCCCTAGCTACTTCTGGTGTACCAGTTTTAGCAGTTACCTGAATGTGCTATTGATTGCCTACCAAGTAGGACATTTTTTTTCATAGCTGCTGTCTCAGAAATAATGCCAAAGCACTTTGATCTAGATGGGGCTTTCCCCACACCTTGATGACTTAATACACATACTACTCATTTTTCCCACGAGTCAGACGTCATCCTTCTGCCTTTCTGGATGATTCTAGAACAACTCAGGTTTGTTTTTGGAGTCCACTATGACTAATTTTATCAGTTTCTGTAGATGATTTTTAAAAAATATTTATATGAGAGAGATTGAGAGAGAATGGGCATACCCACTGCAAACAAACTCCAGATGCATGTGCCACCTGTGTATCTACCTTATGTAGATTCTGGGGAATCGAACTTGGGTCCTTCGGCTTGGCAGGTCAGCACCTTTACCACTAAGCCATCTCCCAGACCCTGTGATTTTTTTTTTTTTTTTTCTCAAGGTAGCATCTCACTCTAGCCTAAGCTGACCTGGAACTTACTCTGTAGCCCCAGGCTAGCCTAAAACTCACAGCTATCCTACTACCTCTGCCTCCTGAGTGCTAGGAGTTAAAAATGTTCAGAAACTCTTTTCTCCATCTTTACACACATGTGAGAGAGAACAGTATAGTGCTAAATTGTCAGGCTCTACAATGTCTATTAATGTCCTTTTGGAGAACTAAGTTGCAAATGAAAAAACTCTTGAAGGGCTGGGCTCGCTGGTGCACACCTTTAATCACTGCACTTGGAAGGCAAAGGTAGGTGGGTTGCCATGAGTTCAAGGCCATCCTGAGACTATATTGGTGAATTCCAGGTCAGCCTGGACTAAAGTGAGACCCTACCTGGAAAAACCAAAAAAAAAAAAAAAAAAAAAAAGGAAGAAAAAGAAAAAACTTTTGAAGGGTTTAATTCTGCAGTCTTCTGCTCATATATGTTGGAATTAAGTTGTTTTTATGTTTGTTTGTTTTGTTTTTCAAGGTAGGGTTTTAGGCTGGCCTCAAACTCACAGCCAGCCTCTGACCTATGTCTTCCCAAATGCTGGGATTAAAGGCATGTACCACACCATACCTGATGGGGTTTTGTTTTTTAAGCTTACAATCTTGCCTCAGCCTCCTAATGACAATTATAATCCCAGCTCCTCCAGCTGACAGAAAGCTGGAAAAAGCCACACTGCATGCAGTTCAGTGGGAAAGAGAGAAATCACCAGTGAAGATACTCCACAGTGGACACTGCAAGCCTTATTATGTAGCCAGCCAGGCCAAATGAGCCAATGGGTACAACAGTGGCACGTCTGTTATGGGGGAAATAAACCGCCCTCTAATTGGACTGGAGGCCCGTTCCATGGGAGGGAGTACATCCCTAATACTGATAACCTACAACAGGGGTAGTCATGAGCCCTAAGGTTGTAACTTCTGCTGCTGTCTGGCTAAATGTGTGTGTGTATATACATATATATACACACATATATACACACAGTGTATTTGTGTGTACATATATATATATATATATATATATATATATATATATATACACATACACACATACTATGCTCACCAAACTGCCCAGTAAGCACTTCTCTTAATGTTCATACCCATATATTAATGCTACTCTGACTTTTGGTTAGAGAACCTTCTCTTTTCAGATGGCAGTTGACAAAGAAGGCATCATGGTGTTGGGAAGAAGTGACAGAGGAGTGCTCAGCACTGGAACATTTCTATCATTCCTTCTAACACTCGGGGTCTATTGTGGAAGAGGTGGTGGAAAAAATGTTAAGAGCCAAAGGAAGGGTAGGACTCCTTCCAACGTGCTCCTCCAGACACAAAATGGTCTGGATATCCATGACCTCACAGTGCCTGACACTACCTACACAAGACCATCATAAAAGGAAGAAAATATATGACATCTAAATAAAAGAGAAACTGATTGAGAGGGGGAGTGGATATGATGGAGTTTCAAAGGGGAAAGTGGGGGGAAGGAGGGAATTAACATGGGATATTGTTTACAATTATGGAAGTTGTCAATAAAACAAAAATAAAGAGGCAGAGAAGAAATGAGCACTTCAGGGCCTCTAGCCACTGCAAATGACCTCCAGACACATGCGCCACCTTGTGCATCTAGCTTTACATGTACTGGGGAATCTAACCTGGGTTGTTAGCCTTTGCAGGCAAGTGCCTTAACTGCTCAGCCATCTCTCCAGCCTTGTACATAGAATGTTTGTATATGTGCATGCACGTGTGTGTGGGAAACAGAGGACAACCTTGAGTGTCATAACTTTCTTTTTCCTTCCTATGTGGGTTTTGGGGATTGGACTCAGGTCCTCATGTTCAAAAAGCAAGCACTTTACTGACTGGAGAGAGGCCTCCGAAGTCAAGTGCACTTTCTGCATAGGAATGAGGGCCTGAGACTGCTGGAGTTAGAATCTCCAGATCCCATGTAAAGCTAGTCCTAGCCACTTGCTCTGCTAACCCTAGGAAGCAAAGATGAAGGCCACAGGCTCCTCCCAAATCAGGGGAAAAGAAGATTCCACTCAAACAAGACCAGGTGGAACAGTGATGGGGCCAGACACCGATGTGGGCAAGCGTACCCCACCACTGAAGAGCATGTAGGGCACAGCAAGGGTACATAGGCATGTAAATACCACACACACACACACCTGCACACACAAGCAAAAAATAAACAGTATATGGGAGGATATGCACAGATTATATACAAATACTAAGACATTTCCTTTTGTCTATTTTTGTATTTTTATTTATTTGAGAGCTTAAATCAAGTTGAATCCCTAATGTTGAGTCCTTATTTGTAAATTTCATAATTTTATCAAGTTCATAATTTGCATGCAGCAAGTCAAAAAGCATAAAATTTATACAGCAACATCCCATTTACGTAAAACACCACTTTAAGTGTGGTTGTTGGGGTACAGGCCTATAATCCTAGCTACTCAGGAGGTTGAGGTAGGAGCATCACCACTAAGAGTTCACAGCCAGCTAGGACTAGCATGAAACCCTGCTTCAAAAAAATTAAAATTTGGCTGGAGAGATGGCTTAGTGGTTAAGTGCTTGCCTGTGAAGCCTAAGGACCCCGGTTCCAGGCTCCATTCCCCAGGACCCACGTTAGCTACAAGGGGGCGCATGCATCTGGAGTTCGTTTGCAGTGGCTGGAGGCCCTGGCGCGCCCATTCTCTCTTCCCTCTCCCTCTTCCTCTTTTACTGTCGCGCTCAAAAAATATTTTAAAAAAATTAAAATTTAGCCGGACATGGTGGTTCACGCCTTTAATCCTAGCATTTGAGAGGAAGATCGCTTTAAGTTTGAGGCCAGCCTGAGACTAGTAGTGAATTCCAGGTCAACTTGGGCTAGAGCAAAACCCTACCTCGAGGGGGAAAAAAAATTGCCAGGCACAGGGGAGGCAGAGGTAGGAGGATCACTGTGAGTTTGAGGTCACCCAGAGACTACATAGTGAATTCCAGGTCAGCCTGGATTAGAATGAAACCCTACCTTGGAAAAAACAAAAAATAAAAATAAGGACAATTTAAGATAGATAAACAGTGGGGTTAGGAAGATGGCTCAGAGGTTAAAAGCACTTGCTTGCAAAACCTGTAGTCCTGGGTTTGACTACCTAGTGCCCATGTGAACCCAGATACACAAAGTGATGTATGCATCCGGAATTTGCAGTGGCAAGAGGCCCTGACATACCCATTCTCTCTCTCTCCCCTTCCCTCCCTCCCTCTCCTTGCAAGTAAATAAAAAGTAGAAAAATGAGGGCTTGGGCCTCATTGTTGTCATTGTTAAATCACAGGGCCACTGCCTAGCATGCCAAGCCCCTGAGTTTAATCTCCGTATAGCAAAAAGGGGAAAATAAATAAGTAAATAAGATAGAAAAGGGTAAATTTTACTAAAAGAAAGCAACCAATCAGAAGACAATGGTACTCTGAATGCGATGCATATTCAAGTCAAAGTAAAGCTTTCATTGTCTGATAGACAACAATGACTGTTCCCACTGCAATCCTACTATTTCTGTGACAGGAAGCAGAGAGGTTCCTTAGGTACTCAATGAAAGTCGAAGACATGAGACGATGCATGCTTACAGTTAAAAAATAAAATCTTGGGCTGGAGAGATGGCTTAGCGGTTAAGCTCTTGCCTGTGAAGCCTAAGGACCCCAGTTCGAGGCTCGGTTCCCCAGGTCCCACGTTAGCCAGATATACAAGGGGGCGCACGCATCTGGAGTTCGTTTGCAGAGGCTGGAAGCCCTGGCGCGCCCATTCTCTCTCTCCCTCTGTCTTTCTCTCTGTGTCTATCGCTCTCAAATAAATAAAATTATTCCTTAAAAAAATCTTGAGTCTCAGGAGAAAATTACACAAATTTTAAAATGCAGTTTATTTTCTGTTAAGCAACTATGGGAAATACCTAATTATACTTCAAAGGATGTCCTGTTTTCCAATTGTTTTGAACTATAGATTCCATGACATTCACATTTCTTACAAATCTGTGTTGTCTGGCAGAAGCTTCCATTCAGTTTTCTGACATCTTATCAAGAATCAGTAGAGGGGCAAGAATTCTTGCCCGGTTAGTTTCCACAATGCAGCCGTTCAATACCATCTCATCCAAAATGAGGTGTACTTTATCCAAATTAAACATTATCTAGAGTCATATTAAGGAAATTAGTTTTGGAGTTTAAAAATGTTAATCAGGGCTAGGTATGTGTTGTACACCTTTAATCCCAGCATTTAGGAAGCAGAGGAAGGAGGAACACCATAGTTCGAGGCCACCCTGAGACTACATAGTGAAGTCCAGGTCAGTCTGGACCAGAATGAGATCCTACCTTGAAAAAAAAAAAAAGGTAATCAGAAAATTATATCATGGCTTAGCCTGGCATGATTTTAATTCCTTAAAATTGATATATTACCTTCAAATACATACACACATGCTCTTTCACATTAGCAAAGGAAGATTAGTAGGCAGTGAAAGGCAACAGCTACTTAAAAATTTATCTTGCCGGGCGTGGTGGCGCTCGCCTTTAATCCCAGCACTCGGGAGGCAGAGGTAGGAGGATTGTCGTGAGTTCGAGGCCACCCTGAGACTCCATAGTGAATTCCAGGTCAGCCTGGGCTGGAGTAAGACCCTACCTTGAAAAACAAAAAAAAAAAAAAAAAAAAATTATCTTAAGGGCTGGAGAGAGGACTCAGAAGTTGGGGCACTTGCCTGCAAAGTCTTAACGGCCCAGGTTCGATTCCTCAATACCCATGTAAAGCTAGATGCATAAAGTGGCATATGCACCTGGAGTTTCTTTGCAGTGGCACTATGCCCTGGTATGCCCATTCTCTCTCTCTCTCTCTCTCTCTCTGTTTCTCTGCTTGAAAATAAGTAAAAACATTTTTGAAAAATTTCTTAGGCCAGGCATGGTGGCACACACCTTTAATCCCAGCACTTGGGAGGCAGAGGTAGGAGTATTGCTGTGAGTTCAAGGCCACCCTGAGACTACATAGTGAATTCCAGGTCAGCCTGAGCTAGAGTGAGACCCTACCTCAAACCCCCCTCCCAAAAAAAAATAAATAAAATACAAAAGGTTTGAACTCAGGATTGAGCACGTGCGATTACTATTGAGCTATAGTATAGCCCAAACCCTAGAGAGCAAAGTAAGTTATATTTGGCAACAGAATGACTGGCCCATAGGAACTATATCTCCAGTAAAAAATAGCAATGAAGCCAGGTATAGTGGTGTACACCTTTAATCTCAGCACTTGGGAGGCAGAGGTAGATGGATTGCTTTGAGTTTGAGGCCACCCTAATACACCCTACATAGTGAATTCCAGGTCAGCCTGGGCTGAGAATGAGACCCTACCTTGAAAAAGTCAAAATGAAACAAAACAATAATTTGTTCAAATAATATATGTAAAGCACCCAACAGAGTTTTAACTAATGAGCATTCAACAAATTATTGTTCTAATACATATATATTACATGTTATCGTCATTTTATTCAGGAGCAAACATCTCAGAGCCTTTGGACAAGAAAAGAAAAAAGCTTTGCTGGGCATGGTGGCACACGCTTTTAACCTCAGCACTCGAAACCAGAGTTAGGAGTATCTCCGTGAGTTCGAGGCCACCCTAAGAGACTACATAGTGAATTCCAGGTCAGCCTGAGCTAGAGTGAGACCCTACTTCAAAAAAAAAAAATTAAGAGCTGGGCTTAAGTACCCAGCTACGCTCCAAGCTTCCCAAGAGGAACTCGGGAACTCAAGGCTACCAAGCCAATGTCCTCTCCTCTGCCCCCAAACATCAGCCTACAGTGTGCATTCCTTGCATTGTATCTTCTCTGCCAGACTGAAATAAAAAGAGTTCTGAGGAGAAAGGGATAAAGAAGAAGGCAGGGTATGCTGACTAAATCCCCAGGTGAGAATTCTGAATTTCTCTCACAACTGCATAGTTTCAGAAGGTATCTTCAAATTGTGGAGCCACTTTAGCCTAGTGGGAAGCTAATTTAGCATACAGAGGAAGAAGGCAGTAACAGACGCAATAGGAGAAAGAGCCAGATTATTTTGGGAATCCCTAATACACCTAATATACCTAGAAGGGGAATTGGGATGAGATGATAGCAGCTTAACATTTTGAATTCCATTGTTTTTATTTGTTTTTTTGTTTTTTCAAGGTAGGGTCTCACTCTAGCTCAGGCTGACCTGGAATTCTCTATGAAGTCTCAGGGTGGCCTTGAACTCACAGTGGTCCTCCTACCTCTGCCTCCTGAGTGCTGGGATTAAAGGTGTGCACCACCATGCCCAGTTGAATTCCATTTTTAAATGATTGAATAACAACCAACATTTGTTTCATGTAGACAAACCTCTTTCAACAAATGGGTGCTTAAGTACACAAGGGAACAAATTCCTAGTAAATGAATCTTATAAAGCAGACTATTATTACCTGATTTTTTTTTTTCCCCTACAATTCCTGATGCTCAAAAAGTCGACTGTATTTTGTCAGCCAAGTATGTCTCCACAGAATGGGACAACCTGTGGGTAATTTTTAAGCTTCTGTTAGACTGCTAACATCTCATTAAGCTCTGAGCAAGTAGTCCTGCAGCATAAATTTTCAGGAGCCGATGGGAACTGTCCTTAAGTGACCCAGAAAAAACAAGGCTTTGTTCTGATATCCCTATTAATAATTCTTCCAATTATATAGATGACTGCTTTGTCTCTGGGCCAAACTGGGACTGCAGTGAATGTTAGGCCTCTGAC
Organism: Jaculus jaculus; assembly: GCF_020740685.1. NCBI lineage: Eukaryota > Metazoa > Chordata > Mammalia > Rodentia > Dipodidae > Jaculus > Jaculus jaculus. Next base: position 80,814,803 of record NC_059108.1, on the reverse strand, counting down.
CTGTTCACCAAAACCAGAAGCCGGAACTTACAAGCTGACAAGTGGGATGGCAGCCACCTAAGTAGAAAGGCATAGTTGAGGAGCTAGGGGGGCTGGGGACATAGCTCAAGTGGTAGAGTGCCTGTCTAACATGCCTGAGGCCCTGCTGGAGCATGCCTGCAATCCAGCATTCGGGAGGTAGAGGCAGGAAGACCAGGAATTCAAGGTTATCTTTGACTACTTGAGACACTCTCAAAAATATTAAATAAGGGCTAGAGAGGTGGCTTAGCAGTTAAGGCATTTGTACGCAAAGCCAAAGGACCCAGGTTCAATTCCCCAGGACCCACATAAGCCAGATGCACAAGAGGTGCATGTGTCTAGAGTTTGCAGTGGCTGGAGCCCTGAGGCACCCATTCTCTCCCTCTCATTCTCCCTTTTTTTCTCTGTCAAATAAATAAATGAGTAAATATATAAATAAATATAATTTTAAAAATATTAAATAAGGGCTGGAGAGATAGCTTAATGGTTAAAGTACTTGCCTGCAAAGCCAAAGGACCTAGATTCCATTCCCGGTGCATCCATTCTCTCTTTCCATCTCTCTGCCTCTTTCTCAAATAAATAAAATATTATATATATATGTATATATATATGATATTTATATATTACATATAATGATATTTATTTAAAAATAGGGCTGAACAGGGATGGGATACTCCCAGTGAGTTGTTGGCCAAAGAGGTCCCTGATGCCCCCAAAACATTATAGGCCATTGCTGAGGCCCTTGGTTTCCCACCAGGAATAGACCCTATTGCTGAAGACTCCACATACTTGGGCTGCAAGGCCACTGAGGAATCCTGCTGGATCTGAGTTGATAACCTCCTCTATGTAGATCAGCTGACAGAAAGCTGGAAGAAGCCATTCTACATGTAGTTCAATGGGAGAAAGAGATACCACCAGGGAAGATACTCAACAGTGGACACTGCAAGCCTTATAATTGGCCAGCCAGGCCAAATGAGCCAACGGGTGCAACAGTGTCACGTCTATCATGGTGGAATCCAACTGCCCTCCAATTGGACTGGAGGCCCGCTCCATGGGGGGGAATACATCCCTGATACTGAAAACTTAAAACAGGGGTAGTCATGAGCGCTAGGGCTGTAACATCTGCTGATGTCTGGATACTATGCTTATCAAACTGCCCAGTAAGCACTTCTCTTAATTTTTTTTTTTTTAATTTTTAATTTATTTATTTGGGAGCGACAGACACAGAGAGAAAGACAGATAGAGGGAGAGAGAGAGAATAGGCACGCCAAGGCTTCCAGCCTCTGCAAACGAACTCCAGACGCGTGCGCCCCCTTGTGCATCTGGCTAACGTGGGACCTGGGGAACCGAGCCTCGAACCGGGGTCCTTAGGCTTCACAGTCAAGCGCTTAACTGCTAAGCCATCTCTCCAGCCCACTTCTCTTAATATTTATACCCTTATAATAATGCTACTCTCACTTTGGGTAGAGAATCTTCTCTTTTCAGATGGCAGTGACCTTGGGATGACTCAGAAGGTATCGTAGTGCTGGAAAGAAGTGACTGGAGTACTGAGTAACATCTTGATCACAACTTCCAAGGCTCAGGGTCTAATGAGGAAGAGGTGGTAGAAAGAATGTAAGAGCCAAAGATAGGGCAGGACTGCTTACAACGTGCTCCCTTCTGACATAAAATGGCCTGGATATCCATGACCTCATAGTGCCTGACACTACCAAGACCATCATAAAAGGAAGAAAAGATCATGACATCAAAATAAAAGAGAGACTGATTGAGATGGGGAGGGGATATGATGGAGAATGGAATTTCAAAGGGGAAAGTGGGGGGGGGAGGGTATTACCATGGGATATTTTTTATAATCATGAAAAATGTTAATAAAAATTGAGAAAAAAATAAAAATAGGGCTGGAGAGATGGCTTAGTGGTTAAAGTGCTTGCCTGCAAAGTCTAAAGTGGCCTAGCAGTTAAAGTGCTTGCTTACAAAGCCTAAAAACCTAAGTTTGATGACCCACCACCCATGTAAAGCACAAGGTGGCTCATGCTTCTGAAGTTCATTTATAGTGGCCAGAGGCTCTGGAGTGCCCATTCTCCGTCTGTCTAATAAGTAAAATATATTACAAAATGTTAAATACAAAAAAAAACAAGATGGGCAGATAGCACAGATGGCCGCATGAAAGGCTTATGGAACCCCTATTTTCACTAGGGTAATGGCAGCTTTAAACGCCAGTGACAACTTTATGACGATTTTCTTTGAAGTAGAATGAAATCTAATTTTTCTGTCTATGGATCAAACTGCACTGACTTTGGTAAACTACAATTCAGATTGTCCTCTTGAGCAATAGCTCAATTGTTTTGAAGTTCAGATTAGAATTTCTTGCTGAATCATACCAACTCCTGACACCCCCACATTGCCAGGACAAGGTCCTTCAGCAAGCTCTTTCCCAACATCCCGGAAACGTGAGTTCCTTGGTGAGGCAGTGAGCTCATTCTGCACTGTGGGCATGTGACTGCATGGCTCTCGATGCGTCTGGCTCATACCACAATGAAGTGGCTCTGGCACAGGATGGGGAAACCACAGACCAAATCTAATGTGAGGCAAAGGTTTGCAAGGTCATTTCCCCCTGGAATCATGACTCGTTAAAATAAGAATCCAGCTGTTTGTTGTTCACAGCTTGATTTGGTTTATGAGCAGCTGGCACACACTGGTGGAGCCAACACTCATGGCATTTAGGCCATATGCCAGGTGAGCAGGAACCAAAAAAATATATGCCAAGGCCAATGACAAACATGGACAAACACTTCAGCCCTGACATTTGAGATAGAAGGAAGCAAAAAGAAACTACTGAAAGAACCCACAAAATGGCACATGCATCTGGAGTTCATTTGCAGTGGCCCCATCTCTCTCTCCCTCTCCCCTGAACCTCTATCAAGAAAATATTTTTAGCCGGGCGTGGTGGTGCACACCTTTAATCCCAGCACTCGGGAGGCAGAGGTAGGAGGATCGCTGTGAGTTCGAGGCCACCCTGAGATTACATAATGAATTCAAGGTCAGCCTGGGCTAGAGTGAAACCCTACCTTGAAAAACAAACAAAAAAAAGAAAAAGAAAATATTTTTAGCTGGGCGTGGTGACACATGTCTTTAATCCCAGCACTCAGGAGGCAGAGGTAAGAGGATTGCTGTGAGTTCGAGGCCACCCTGAGACTAGTGAATTCCAGGTCAGCCTGGGCTAGACTGAAACCCTACCTTGAAAAATATATATATATTAATTAATAACAACGAATCAAATGGAAACTTCAAAAAAAAAATTCCAGGGCAGAGTCCAGCCTAGAAATTAAAATGGATAACTCTAGACTTTGGTCTCAGGTCCCTGGGTTTCTCATTTAATTATTTTTGTTTTCTTCAAAGTAGGGTCTCACTCTAGCCAAGGCTGACCTGGAATTCAAGCCTGGCCTTTCTTTTAATTGTGTGTTTCTCTCATTCATTCATTAATTCATTTATTTATTATCTTTGTTTATATACCAGCTCTCTTTGTTTATGTTTTTGAAGACAGTCTCATTCTGTAGCCTAAGCTGGCCTCTCTAGCTCATGATACTTGTGCATCAGACTCCTGAGTGCTGGGTAACAGGGATTTGCTACCATCCTCAGTTATGCTGTAATTAAACACAGGGTTTTAAAAATGCCTAGGCCAGCACTGTACAACTGAGCTCAATCTCTAGCCCCAAATGTGTAACTCTTAAGTCAAGGGCCCTGGAACCAAAGAATGTACTAGCTTTGCCCCAAGGTTGCTGGATTGCTTACAGTATGTCATTGAACTCTCAGGTCTCAGCCTCTGCATCTAAAAAATTGAGGTTTCCTCAAAAAACAAAAACAAACAAAAAAATTGAGCCAGGCGTGGTGGTGCATACCTTTAATCCCAGCAGGGAGGCAGAAGTAGGAAGATGGCTGTGGAGGCCACCTTGAAACTATCTGGTGAATTCCAGATCAGCCTGGACTAGAACGAAACCCTACCTTGAAAAACCAAAAAAAAAAAAAAGAGGTTGAACCTGAAAACTATCATTCTCTTCCATCAGCACAGGGAGAGCTGGCTGGTCTTCTTTCTAGTAATATCAAGCTGTTCTTGAGGTTGTCGTATGCATTTGGCATACTTCAACAGTAATCCCTTTATCATCATCAATTGTTTTTCTTTTGAGACATGCATGAGGTTTCAGTCCAATAAGAAGCTGACCCTGTGGCGGGGTGGCTTTCATGGACTATTTTATTCTTCTGGCTACAGAACAGTTCTAATCTCCCTTGTTGAACATTACTTTTGCAATTTCTCACCAAATCAAGCTGAAATCACCTCCTTTGGAGAGAAGCTCTATTCCAGTTTCTGAACCTCGAAGGGCATGTGGGATATTAGGAGTTTAATGAAGAAGCTAGGGGAGGATCCTGAGTCCTAATCAGGGCATGCCCAAGAATCTCCCCAGTGCCAGTTGCCCACCAATGGGGCCTGTGAGTTGGCATCCCTCCAGAGAACACTGCTAGATGTCTGCGGAGCCATAGGCCACACACAGCACTGACACCGTTCCTTACACCTCCTCCCTCTGTGGTTACAGTTAAACAGACTGTGTTTACAAAACCACAGCAGTTTTGGACTTCTAGAATCAGTTGCTTTGGGGCTTTAAAGGTTGATGAAATAAAAACATGTTCAAGGATGTCAAGGGCTGGAGAGATGGCTTAGCGGTTAAGCGCTTGCCTGTGAAGCCTAAGGACCCTGATTCAAGGCTCGATTCCCCAGGACCCATGTTAGCTAGATGCACAAGCGGTTGCACGTATCCGGAGTTTGTTTGCAGTGGCTGGAGGCCCTGGCGCGCCCATTCTCTCTCTCTATCTGCCTCTTTCTCTCTCTGTCTCTCACTCTCAAATAAATAAAAGTGAACAAAAAATTAGAAAAAAAAAAGAATGTTAAGCTAGCTAGCTTTTTTTTTTTTTTTTTTTGATACAAGGTTTCCCTATCGTAGCCCAGGCTGACCTTGAACTAACGTATACCAAGCTATGATGGGGTAAACTTTTTCTACAGAAATGGGGAGACGTGAAGTGCATTGAGCCTACTCACACTTGGGAGCAATTTAGGTCACTGATGGGCTTGGTCTCCAGGGACAGTCTGCCCCACCTGACACCTCTGCACCACAGGGTTCCACTTACTGGAAGGGAAGGGTTCCAACAGCCAGAATTTCTGTCCTGGTTTCTTATGCTTAGGTCATTTCTTTTTTAAATCCCATCTGCCTTGCTCTGTAATGTAAGTCTTAGAAGTAGAACAAGCCCAAACCAGGGGGAGGTGCACACAGCACACTTCGTTTTTCAGTCCAGTGCTGCAGGCTTGAAAACTTCCCCATCCTTCAAAGGCAGAAAAGCTTGGGAAAGAGAGGCTGCTGGCAAGAGGCTTCTTGGGAATTTGCTAAGGTTTTGACTTTCCTCTCTTCTCCTATTGCTGTATCCAGACCAAGCCCTCATCTGATCTGCACTGTGTGGCCTAACCAGGAAGGCTTCCCTATGCTTCCACAAGCTCGGAGTGTTGGGAGAACCAGCGCCAGCTTGCACTTGTGACAGTTGCTTGTTTTCAAATGTTGAAGTCAAAGGAAGCTTTGCCCAACTGTGCTCCAGCAGGTCCTGTCTGTGCACTCACTGAAGTGCTGAAGTTCAGTCCACAGACCCACACTGTGCAGCGGAGGGATACAAAGACCAGCATGCCTGTATCTATTTCCAACAAGCACCAGAAGAATATGGTGCATCAATACAACTAATCCAACTGTAGTTAATCCCCTCTTACATCTGATGTGTGCTAATTTTCTAAATACCTGAACTTGGAAGACTGCTTTGGGGATAAGGTTACTCAGCTCAGTTACCTGGAGTCATGGCAAGGTCCCAGACTCAGGCTGAGAGGGTGTTCAAGCTCTTGTAGTCTCATGCTTCTGTTCTTTTTTATTTTTATTTATTTATTTTTTTTATTTACGCTTCTACAAACATTATGTGCCATGCCCAAGACACATGGCCAGTGACCAAGTTCAGAAATGGATGGCAAGTATTTCTGTTTCCAGCAGTGTCTACTAGCCCATGCTATCTTCCTTAAGATGGCTCTCAAATTTTTACTTCCCTATACAAGTTGAAATATATTTTTGAACTGCTTTAAACGACTTAGTTAAGATAGAATATTACATGTTAAACAAAATTATAGATCAGCCTAGGCTTGGCTCTCTTAAGTCAAGGGGATCATAGATTTAGGTCACTCACCACTAGAGGGTGCACACCTTTTCCTAGTTAAAGACGCTTCTAAAAACAATCTTAAAATGAATTTTATGAACATGCTGACAATTACTATCAATAGGAACAGGCAAGTGGACATTCCTCTGGATGAGTTACTTGATGCAAATATACTGACCCTGGTATCTATCTAGTTTATATATATAATCACACTTACATATAGAAACACCAATAGATATGTATTTGCACTGTTATAATTCATATATATTTGTTATCTGCTAAGCTTATGTTAAATATAAATAAAAATTTGTAACTGTTTTAGATTCAAGCCTTATGTGTTCACAAAGACTTCTTTATTACTTTCAAGTGGCAGGTAGGCAGGTAGTGTTAGGTAGAAGGAAAAAAAAAATAGCAGCTTCCCAGAGAACTCACAATCTCCTGACCTGTAGTGATCGCCATGAAGGATGTGTGTTGTCAGGGCCCCTGGGCACGTTTGTTTTGTTTTGTGGTATTTAGGATTGATCGAAGGCCTAGCGTATGCTAGGCAGTTGCCTTACCACCAAGTTACATCTCCAGAATGAGTATGAAAGTGCCAGGGCCTCTAGCCATTGCAAATGAACTCCAGATGTATGTGCCACTTTGTACATCTGGCTTTATGTGGGTATTGGGGATTTGAACCTGGGCCATCAGGCTTTGCAAGCAAGTTACTTTAACTACTGAGCCATTTCTCCAGCATGTTCCCCTTTAATCAATTTATAAAATTGTTTATTTATCTGCAAGGAGAGAGGGAAAAAAGAGACAGACAAAATAAGCATGACAGGGCCTCCAGCTGTGGCAAACTAACTCCAGATGAATGTACCATTTTGTGCATCTGGCTCTATGTAGGTACTGGGGAATAGAACCTGCATTGTTAGACTTTGCAGGCAGCAAATGCCCTAACTGCTGAGCCATCTCTCCAGCCCCATCAAACCCTTTCTTTTTCAATTATTAGAGAGAAGGCAGAAATAGAAAGAGGCAGAGAGAGAGAGAGAGTTGAACACTTTCGATTTACAAGAGAGAAAGCAAAAGGAAAGGGGGGTTTTCTGTGCTATAAAAGGAATCTAAGCCTCCAGCTTTTCCCTCTGAATGACATCTCCTGCTTATGCATGGGGTTTCTGGAGATTCATACCTGGAGACTAGAAAACCCAGTCTCTCTGAAAACACAAGCTTTCTGTTTGTGCTATAGCATTTTTTTCTTTCTTCTTTTATTTTTTGTGAGAGAAAAAAAAGAGAGAGAGAGAGAGAGAAGGAGAAAATTGGCATGCCAGGGCCTTAGCCACTGAAAATGAACTCCAGATGTGTACACATGCATCTGGCTTACATGGGCTCTAGGGGGTTGAACCTAGGTCCTTAGGCTTCACAGGCAAACAAGTTACCCACTAAGCCATCTCTCCAGCCCTGTTACTGCAATTTTGAAAAAGCCCATTCCATATGCTTAAGTGAAATTAATATATATCTGTGTTTATTAACTATGACCACCTCTCTGCCTTGCTTAGGGAGGGGGAAAGAAACAAGAAAGGAATCTTAAACCGAGTGTGATGGCTCTTGCCTTTAATCTCAGCTAAGGAAGGAAGGCTGCTGTGAATTTAGGTCAGCCTGGGCTACAAAGTGTGTTCCAAGTTAGCCTGTGCTAGAGTGAGAGGCTTCCTTAAACACAAACAAACAAAAAGAATAAACAAGATATTTTAAAGAAAATGGGCTTGTGACCGGGGGAGGGTTGCAGTCTGGATGCTTGGCATTGTTGTGGATGATTGATGTCTGGATTCAGCTAATCATTTTCCTGCTTGGAAGTACTTACCTGACTCGAACTAGATTGTGCTTTGTGACATACCATGGAAAAAAGAGTACTGAAAAAGGATACATCCAGTTCACTCTGTAAAAAAGAAAAAGAATGCACAGATGAGAAGGTGACCTTCAGATAAGATGGTGGCTCTGAGCAGTGACTGCTCAGCCACAAACCTGACAGCACCAAGAGAGGCTGCTCCTGTGTATGTAGAACCCAGGACGGGAGGTCCTGAATTGGGGAATATGCTTAAAAAAGAAAAAGAAGGAGCTGGAGAGATGGCTCAGCAGTTAAGGTGCTTGCCTGCAAAGCCCAATGATGAGGGTTTGATTCCCCAGGATCCAAATAAAGCCAGATGCTTGAAGTGGCGCATAGATCTGGAGTTTGTTTACAGTGGCTGGAGGCCCTGGTGTACCCATTCTCTGTCTCTCTTCTCTCTACTTCTCTCTCCTTGAAAATAAGTAAATATATAAAATATTATTAGAGGTCAATCTGAGTCTACATAGTGAATTCCAGGTTAGCCTGGGCTAGCGTGAAACCCTACGTCGCAAAATAAAAAAAAAAAAAATTAAGAAAGGAGAGGGAGCTGGATGTGTGGTACATATCTTTAATCCAAGCACTCAGGAGGCAGAGGTTAGGAGGACTGCTGTGAGTTTGAGGCCACCCTGAAACTACACAGTGAATTCTAGGTCACCTTGGGCTAGAGCAAGATACTACCTAAACCCCCTGCAAAGGTGTGGGCGGGGAGCTGGAGACATGGCTTAGCCATTAAGGTGCTTGCCTGCAAAGCCTAAGGACCCAGATTTGATTCCCAGAACTCATAAATAAATAAATATAGGGTTTTTGTTTATTTATTTGAGAGAGAATGGGCACATCAGGGCCTCTAGCCACTGCAAATGAACTTACAGATGCATGGGCCACCATGTGCATCTGGCTTAAGTGGGTTTAGGGAATCAAACCTGTGTCCTTAGGATTCACAGGCAAGTACCTTAACCACTAATCCATCTCTCCAGCCCAACTTTTTTCTTTTAAAGAAATCTGCAGGTTAGAGGAATACTAGAGGTCAGAAAAAAACTGGCCTTGATGATTCAATCCTGTTATCCTGGCACTTGGGAGGCTAAGACAGGAGATTCACCAAAAGTTCAAGATTACCTGGGCTATAAAGTTAGACCTTGTCTCAAACAAATCAAAACCAAAACAAAATAGCAATAAAGAAGGAAGGATGGAGAAAGAAAGGAAGAAAGAAAGAGGGATGGAGAGATGACTCAGTGGCTAAGAGCACTTCCTGTGCAAGCGTGAGGAGGCCTGAGAGACTGCTTGATTGAGTTCAAGGCCCCGAATCCACATAAATAGCAGGGAGTGGCAGATAGTCAGATGGCTTTCATAGAGTCCACATCCATGAGTTCAACCAAGCATGTATAAGTACTTGTAGGCTAGGCTGGCTTCAAACTTGCTACTTAGCTGAGGATGACCTAGAACTTCTGATCTTCCTGCCGGGATTACAGGCATGCCCCAGCACACCCAGTTCATTCATGCAGTGTCTATGCATGAACTCAGGGCTTCATGCATGCTAAGCAAGCAATGCACCAATTAAAAGCAAATGGTAAAGTGAGTTAGTCCACCTGTGAACCAATCATGTCTGTCAGAGTCCTGGAAGCCAGGGCCCTGGAAGTCCTGTCACCTCTTTCCCAGCAACACCAAACCTCACCACCTTGTGGCTGATCATTTTGCCTTTTGGTTTTGAAAATGTGATGCTGAGATGCTTTTCTTGGCCTAGACAGCGTGAAATGCAGCTCCAGATTTAAGATTTGGAAATTCTCAAAGATAAAAAATAGCCCAGAAAGAATGTTTAAAACTCACAACCCTAAAAATAAATCTTAGATGACAAGGCGCTCCCAGTGAGACAGACAGATTCTTCCTTCCTTCTCTCCTTTCTGCTACAGTTTGATCCTTTCCTGGTCATTCCTAGCACAGTTTGAGCCTGCATAATCACCTGGCTTCAGTTCTCATCTTGCCTTCTGTGGTTTATGTGGTCACCGACTCCTTAAAATTATAGCTAAAATCCACCAATGTGCTATTTATTTTTAGTTGTGGAATATAACAATAGTAATTATTTTTTTAAAAAAACTTTACCACTGATAGTTGCTAAGTTACTTTTTTTTTTTTTTCTCCCAGGTCTAAGACCTTTCTATTGCTGTTTATTAAGGGCATGGTCTCACTGTAGCTCAGGCTGACATGGAACTCATTCTGTAGTCCCAGGCTGGCCTTGAATTTATTGCTGTCCTCCTACCTCTGCCTCCCTAGTTCTGGGATTGAAGGCATATGCCGCTGTGTATCACATGCCTGGCTTTTTATTATTTATTTATTTGAGAGAGAGAAAGAGGCAGAGAGAAAGAGAGAGAGAATGGGCATGCCAGGGCCTCCAGCCACTGCAAACAAACTCCAGATGCATGCGCCCCCTTGTGCATCTGCCTTACGTGGGTCCTGGAGAGTCAAACTGAGATCCTTTGGCTTTGCAGGCAAATGCCTTAACCGCTGAGTCATCTCTCCAGCCCAACATTTTAATTTTGGGTCATTATTTTCTTCTTATGGGTGTCTCCATAAGTGGAAGCTGGGGATCACAGACCCCAACTTGTAACTCTTCTATTGTTTATTTTACTTAATTTGCTTGGGGCAGGATGGGGGGTGAGGCTCACCAACGTCTCTTGTTGCTGTAAACAAATGCCTTTCTGGCTTTTCATGGGTGGCTGAGGAACTGAACCAGGGCTGGCAGGCTTTGCAAACAATTGCCTTTAATTGCTGAACCATCTCTTCAGCCCCTGCAACTGTTCTGTCTTAATATGAGAGTGGTGGCTGTTAGATGAACAGGAGTTAGAGCTAATGTTCAATATGGTAGCCATTCACTATAACTCAGTAACTTTTCAGTTTCTCACTTAACATTAACCACATTTGAAATGCTCAAAACTCACATAGATGGCCAGTGCCTACAGGACTAGGTGGAATGGATACAGCACATTTCTATTGCTGCAGAAGATCTTATGGACAGTGCCAATTTGTGGTGCTCTCTCCATGCAATCAATACACAGACTTTAAAGACTGTCTGAATGGCCTGATCTCTTGCCTGCTTCTAGCTTTGGAGGGCACCAGTCCCTTTCTAGACAGATGATGTGTAATTTCACAGGCCAATGGCTTGGGAACAGTTCCTTCCTAGTCTATTTCTTTTTTTGTTTTGTTTTGTTTTTTTTGTTTTTTCAAAGTCGGGTCTCATTCTAGCCCAAGCTGACCTGTAATTCACTATGTAGTCTCAGACAGGCCCCAAACTCACAGCAATCCTTCTATCTCTGCTTCCTGAGTGCTGGGATTAGAAGCATACCCTGGTCCATTATTTTGTTGTGGCAAACAAACTCCAAACAGATGTGCCAGTTTGTGCATCTGGTTTTATGTAGGCTCTGGGGAATTAAACCTGAACCAGCACACTCTGTAAGCAAGAACCTTTAGTAACCATTGAGTCACTTCCCCAGACCCCTAGTCCTTCCATATAAAGGCAAAATAAAATAAATAGAATGACTATGAAAAATAATAACCTTGGACAGGGGATGTAGCTGTCTGTATAGATAAGCTTTGTTTAGATGAGCTCTGTATAGATAACCTTTGTTTGCTTGTTTCGAGGTCTCACTCCAGCCCAGGCTGACCTGGAACTTACATGTATTTTAGTTGGTAGGGTGTTTGTCTAGCATACATAAAACCCTAAGTTAAATCCTCAAGGGCTGGGGAAACAGTTTAGCGATTAAGGTGTTTGCCTGCAAGGCCTAAGGACCCCCGTTTGATTCCCTAGGATGCAAACCAGATGCACAAGGTGATGCATGCATCTGGAGTTCATTTCAGTGGCTAAAGGCCCTGGCATGCCCATTTTCTCTCTCTCTCTCTCTCTCTCTCTCTTTTTGTTTGTTTTTTAAAGGTAGGGTCTCACTCTAGCTCAGGTTGACCTGGAATTTACTATGTTGTCTCAGGGTGACCTCAAACTCAGGGTGATCCTCCTACCTCTACCTCCTAAGTGCTGGGATTAAAGGCATGTGCCACCACACCTGGCTTTTTTTCCCCCATTCTCTCTGTCTATCTGACCCCCCCAAAATAAATAAATAAAATATAAAAAATTTAAAAAATCCTCAGGGGCTATAGGGATGGCTTAACGGTTAAGGCATTTGCCTGCAAAGCCACAGGACCCAGGTTCAATTCCCCAGGACCCAAATTAGCCAGATGTACAAGGGGGTGCACATGTCTGGAGTTTGTTTGCAGTAGCTGGAGGCCCTAGAGCACCCATTCATTCTCTCTCTCTCTCCCCCTCTTTCTCTGTCAGAAAAAAAAAAAAAATCCTCGGGCTAGAGAGATTGCTTAGTGGTTAAGGCACTTGCCTGTGAAGCCAAAGGACCCATATTCGATTCTCCATGTCCCATGTAAGCCAGATGCACATGGTGGCACATGCATCATTTGTTTGTAGTAGCTAGAGGCCCTGGCATGCCCATTCTCTCTCTCTCTCTCATAAACAAACAAAAAATGAATCAGAAAAAAAATCCTCAAGACACATATGGGGGCACATGCCTGTCATACTAGCACTTGGGAGGTGGGGCCAGGAGGATTAGAAACGCAAAAGTCATCTTCAAACCAGGCATGTGCTCCCACGCCTTTAATCCCAGCACTCTGGAGACAGAGGTAGGAGGATCACAGTAAATATGAGGTCAACCTGAGATTACATAATGAATTCCAGATCAGCCCAGACTACAGTGAGATTCTACCTCAAAAAATAAATAAATAAATAAATAAATAAATAAATAAATAAATAAATAAAATAAAATAAAAAGAGAGAGAAAGAGAATGAGAGAGGAAATGAAAAAAGTCAGCATAGCTAGACTTGCTGGTCCAGGCCTATTAGCCCAATACGAAAGTTGAGGGCCAGCCTGGGATGACAAAATGAGTTCCAGGACAGCCTGAGCTAGAGTAAGATCTTACCTCAAAACAAATAAACAAAAAACAAATGTCATCCTCATCTCTACACAAAGCTCAAGGCCAGCCTGGGATAAATGAGATTGCATCTCAAAAAACAACAAAACAACGAAAAGAAAAGGTGGAGAGGCTTTTCTTTTAAGTGGCTTAAGGTAAAAATGATTCACACTACTCTCTTGACCTAGAAAACCCCACAAAAATCTTGAAAATCAAGAGGTCCAAGTCTTTGTGTTCACTACACCCACGAAACTGCACCAACCAGCAACGGCATGCATATTTGAAAGGCCACGAAGTATCTGAAAGATGTCACTTTAAAGAAGTTCTCGCAATACAATGATGCAGTCGGTAGGTGTGGGGCTGGAGACAAGAGTTGGTGGCCCAGAAGGAATGCAGAATTTTTGCTCTACATGCTTAAAATGCAGAGTAATGCTGGATTTCAGGGTTTAAATGTGCATTCTCTAGTCATTGAACAGAAAACAAAGCCCCCAAGATGACCACCATGCTGACAAGAGCTCACATTGGACTAACCCACATGTGAGCTTCCCTGTCTCATGGAAGCAATCCTTACTGAACAAACTGTTATAAAGCCAGAAGAAAAAGATACCTCCCCCCCCCAAAAAAAAGAAACAAAAACATCACATGGGAATAAATTCAGCATAAGTAAATGCAAATAAAAGTAAAAAAAAAAAAAAAAAGAATGAGCTGGGTGTGGTGACACATGCCTTTAATCCCAGCATTTGGGAGGCACAGGTAGGAGGATCACCATGAGTTCAAGGCCACCCTGAGAGTACATAGTGAATTCCAGGTCAGCCTGGGCTACAGTGAGAGCCTACCTCACCCTTCCCCCGCAAAAATTGGGCACCCTGTGAGGAAGGGAGGGAAGGAAGGAAGGGCTAGGGGATGAAAAAATAATAAGAAAAAAACGGTAGTAGAGGCCAGTAAGCTAGAGAAGGGCTGTAAGGGTGGGGCTAAAGGGAGGACTTAGGGGATGGCACTGTACACGTGTGAGTAGATGAACAGATTACTGGGGGTGGAAAGGCCTAAGTGAGCTCAGGGGAAGAGATTGAGTAAAAGAAGGGTGGGGGAGGGTTAATCAAAGTTCAAGATGTTATGAATAAGCCATATAGAAACCTACTCTTTTTGGACAATGCCACACCCAAAGGCCATAGATTGTTACTAGAAAATTTTCAGTGCCAGGGATGGGATACCTTGCAGTGAGTTGTTGGCCAGGGAGGTCCCTGATGCCCCAAAACATTACAGGCCATTGCCAAGGCTCTTGGTTTCTGACAAGGAATAGATGGTAAGACCTTATTGCTGAAGACTCCCCATGCTTGGGCTGCAAGGTCACTGATAAATCCTGCTGGAACTGAGCTGGAAATCTCCCCCTATAGACTAGCTGACAGAAAGCTGGAAAAAGCTATACTGGATGCAGCCCTATGGGAGACAGAAGTCATCATTGGTGATAAACAACAGTGGATACTGCAAGCCTCAAGTTTGGCCAGCTAGGCCAAATGAACAAATGGGTGCAATAGTGGCATGTCTGTTATGGGGGAAACCAACCACTCTCTAATTGAAGTAGAGGCCTGCTCCACGGGAGGGAATACATGCCTGGTACTACAAACCTAATCAAAAGCCTATGGTGCAAGCCAGTGTGGTGGCACATACTCTTAGCCCCAGCACTTGAGAGACAGAGGTAGGAGGATTGCCAAAAGTGTGAGGCCTTCCTTAGACTACATAGTGAATTCCAGGTCAGCTGGGGAGTTAGAGCAGACTCTACCTAAAAAACAAAACAAAACAACAACAACAAAAAGCCTATGGCAGGGTAGGTCATGAGCCCTGGGAGTAACACCTACTCTTGTCTGGCTAAATACATCTATTATGCTCACCAAACTGCCCTGTAAGCACTTCTCCTAATGTTCATACCCATATATTAATGCTACCTTCACTTTTGGTTAGAGAAGCTTCTCCTTTCAGATGGCAGTGACCACTGGGATGACCTAAAAAGCACCACAGTGCTGAGAAGTGGTGACCAGAAGAGTGTTCAACACTGAAATATCTCTATCACGCCCTTCAAGGCTCAGGGTTCATAGTGGAATAAGTGGTAGGAAGAATGTAAGAGCCAAAAAGAAGGATAGGACTACTTACAATGCACTCTTTCAGACACAAAATGTCCTGGATATTCATAACCTTGAAGTGCCTGGTACTGCCTACACAGGACCTTCATAATAGGAGGAAAAGATGATGACACCAAAATAAAACAAAAGACTAATTGAGACGGGGAGGGGATATGATGAAGAGAAGATTTGTGAAGGGGAAGGTGGGGGAGGGAATTATCATGGTTTCTTATCTATAATTATGGAAGTTGTCAATAAAAAAAGTTTTAAGAGCTGGGCATGGTGGCACACGCCTTTAATCCCAGTTCGTGGGAGGCAGAGGTAGGAGGATTGCTAAGAGTTTTAGGCCAGAGGTTGTAGGATCACCATGAGTTCCAGGCTACCCTGAAACTACATTGTGAATTCTAAGTCAGCCTGGGCTAGAGTGAGACCCTACCTCAAAAAAAAAAAAGGTTGGGGAGATGGCACAATGATTAATGGCATTTACTTGCAAAGCCTGTAGGTCTGGGTTTAATATTTAATTCCCCAGTACTCAAGTAAAACAAAATGGCACAATCTGGAGTTCATTTGCAGTGGTAAGAGGCCCTAGCATGCCCATATTTTTTCTCTCTCTGTCTCTCTCTCTCATACACACACTTTCTCAAGCAAATTAAATAATTAAAAAAAGAAAATCAGGGTTAGAGAGATGACTCAGTGGTTAAAGGTGCTTGCTTGCAACGTCTGACAGCCTGGATTCAACTCCCCAGCACCCACATCAAGTCTGACACACAAAGTGGCGCGTGCACCTGGAGTTCATTTGCAGCGACATGAGGCCCCGGCGTGCCCAGCGCCCCCGTGCGTTTTCTCTCTCTTATTTGCTTGCAAATAAATAGATATAAAAAAGAGCTAAGGATTAAGCAGACATTTTTCTTAAAAAGGTATCTGAATAGTTAGTAACCACATGAAAAGGTGCTGAAGGGGATGGAGAGATAGCTCAGTGGTTAAGGTGCTTGCCTGCAAAGTCTAATGACCTGAGTTCAATTCTTTTTGTCTCTCTTCTATCTCTCTTTGTTTGCAAGTAAGTAAATAATATATATATATAAAAGACAGGGCCTGGAGTGGTGGTGCACACCTTTAATCTCAGCACTAACTCTGAGACTACACAGGTCAGCCTGGGCTAGAGCAAGACCCTACCTTGAAAAACCAAAAAAAAGCAAAATGCTCATTGCCAGGCATGGTGGCACATGCCTTTAATCCCAGCACTCGGGAGGCAGAGGTAGGAGGATTGCCATGAGTTCAAGGCCACCCTGAGATGACAGAGTTAATAACAGGTCAGCCTGGACCAGAGTGAGACCCTACCTCGAAAAACCAAAAAAAAAAAAAGCTCATCATTATGTACTAGTGAAATGCTAATCGAACCTACAAGTGATGGGCCACTACACAGCTAACTACCTCTGGGATGTTTATAACAACAGCAGGTTAAGTATTGGTGAGGCTACGGAGACATTTCCACGCCCATCCCCTGATGCTGGGAATTTAATAATGCAGATGCTGGCAAACAGCTTGGCAGTTAAGCAACAGGTTAAATATGAAATCATCACACTGCCAGGAATCCTCCTTCTAGGAATATACCCAAGAGAAGCTGGTTTTTCTTTTGAGACCTTTAAAAAATGGTTCAGCACAAAAACAGAAAGAAAAAAAGGTTAAGGGCTGGAGGGATGGCTCTATGGCTAAGGCATTTGGCTACAAGGCCTGACGACCAGAGTTTGATTCCCCAGTACCCACATAAAGCCAGATGCACAAAGTGGTACATGCATATGGAATTCATTTGCAGGAGCTTTGAGGCCCTGGTGCACTTCTCCTCTCCTCTTCTTTCCTCCCCTCTTCTCTCTCTCTCTCTCTGTATCACTCTGCTTGCAAATAAAAATAAAATAAAAAGGTGTGGAGGTACATTGCCTTTTGTCCCAGAACATAAGAGGATGAGGTAGAAGGATTGTTTTGAGTTTGAGGCCCGAGTGAGTTCTAGGTCAGTCTGGGCTAGAGTGAGACCCTTTTACAAAACAAACAAACACAATTAAAAAAAAAAAAAAAAAGGTACATGCTGGGCATAGTGGCCTTTAATTCCAGTACTTGGGAGGCTGAAGTAGGAGGATCACTGTGAGTTCAAGGCCATCCTGAAACTACACAGTGAATTCTAAGTTGGCCTGGGCTAGATTGAGACCTTACCTCAAAAAACCAAAACCAGAAACAAACAAGATTACTAATAAAGCTGTGTGGGGTGGCACAAACCTTTAATCTCAGCACATGAAAAGCCGAGGTAAGAGGATCTTTGAGAGTTCAAGACCACCCTGAGTAACTTCCAGGTCAGCCTGGGCTAGAGTAAGACCCTAAAAACAGAGTAAATGGGCAAACTGTACTGTATACAAATTATATTTCAATAAAGTTATTAAAATAAAAAGATGTGGGCTGGAAAGATGGCTTAGTGGTTCAGGTGTTTGCCTACAAAGCCAAAGGATCCTGTCCCAGTTTGATTCTCTAGGACCCATATAAGCCAGATGTACAAGGGCGCGCATGCATCTGGAGTTTGTTTGCAGTGGTTTAAGGCCCTGGCACTATCATTCTCTCTCTCTCTCTCCCCACTTTCTCTCTCTCAAATAAAAAAATATATTTAAAAAAATGATGTTTGGAGCCAGATGTGGTAGTGCATGCCTTTAATCCCAGCATTTGAGAAGCAGAGGTAGGCAGATCACCAAGAGTTCGAGGTCACCCGGAGACTACATAGTTAATTTCAGGTCAGCCTGGACCAGAGTGAGACCCTACCTTGAAAAAAACAAACAAACAAAAAAGTTTGGAAAGGAACTCACCATAGTTGATTTCTGACCCTGAAAGGTTTGGATGGAAATGATTCTTCTCTTATTTTTTTGGACAAGATCTTTTTGTTTTTTTTAAATTTTTTTATTGTTTATTTTTTTATTTGAGAGTGACAGACAGAGAGAGAAAGAGGGAGAGAGGGAGAGAGAATGGGCGTGCCAGGGCCTCCAACCACTGCAAACGAATTCCAGATGCGTACACCCCCTTGTGCATCTGGCTAACGTGGGTCCTGGGGAATCGAGCCTCAAACCAGGGCCCTTAGGCTTCACAGGCAGGCACTTAACCGCTAAGCCATCTCTCCAGCCCTTTTTTTACTTTTTGTTTTGTTATGTTTGTCAAGGTAGGGTCTCACTCTACTCACTCTAGCTCAGGCTGACAGGGAATTCACATTGTAGTCTTAGGCTGGCCTCAAACTCATAGCAATCCTCCTACCTCTGCCTCCCAAGTGCTGGGATTAAAGGCGTGTGCCACCATGCCTGGCTTAATTGATTTTTATTTTTTAAAAAATATCTTACTTTATCTTATTTATTTGAGAAAGGCAGAGGGAGAAAGGGAGAGAATGAGTGTGCCAGAGCCTCTAGCCATTGCAAATGAACTCCAGATACATGTGCCACCTAGGATAGGCTTTCCATGTGTTCTAGGGAATCCAACCTGGGTCCTTTGGCTTTTCTGACAAATGCCTTAACACTAAGGCATCTCTGCAGCTCTTAATTTTTAAAAAAAATATTTTATTTATTTGAAAGACAGAGAGAGAGAGAGAGGCAGAGAGAAAGAGGCAGAGAGAAAGAATGTGCGCATCAGGGCCTCTAGCCACTGCAAACTCCAGAGGCATGCACAACTTTGTGCATCTCGCTTACATGGGTAGTAGGGAATTGAACCTGGATCCCTAAGCTTCACAGCAAGGGCCTTAACTGCTAAGCAATTTTTCCAGCCTGTAATTTTTTTTTTCACCCTACCACTGAGCACCACTCTTTCTTTTGTTTTTGCCTTTTTTGTTTTTTTGTTTTTTGTTTTTTTGAGGTAGGGTCTTCCTCTGGGTCAGGCTCACCTCGAATTCACTGTCGTCTCAGGTGGCCTCGAACTCACAGTGATCCTCCTACCTCTGCCTCCTGAGTGCTGGGATTAAAGGCATGTGCCACCACACCCGGCTTTTTTAAAAAAAAAATTTTATTTTATTTATTTAAGAAAGACAGAGATAAAGAAACAGAGAGAGAGAGAGAGACAGAATAGGTGCATCAGGGCCTCCAGCTACTGCAAATGAACTCCAGATGCATGCACCACTTTGTGCATCTAGCTTATGTGGGTTCTGGGGAATCAAACCTGGGCCCTTTGGTTTTGTAGGCAAGTACCTTAACCACTAAACTGTCTCACCAGCCCTATTTTATTTTTATTTATTTTACTTATTTGATAGAGAAAAAGAGAGGACAAGGGGAGAGAGAGAAAGAGAGAGAGAAAAAATGGGCACACCAGGGCCTCCAGCTGCTGCAAAAGAACTCCGGACATATGTGCCACCTTGTACATCTGGCTTATGTGAGTCCTGGGGAATCAAACCTGGGTCCTGCCAGGCGTGGTGGCACATGCCTTTAGTCCCAGCACTTGGGAGGCAGAGGTAGGTGGATCGCCATGAGTTCGGGGCTATCCTATGACTACATAGTGAATTCCAGGTCAGTCTGGACTACAGCAAGACCCTACCTCGAAAAAAAAAAAAAAAGAAAAAAAGAAAAAAAACAATCTGGGTCCTTTGGCTTTGCAGACAAGCACTTTAACTGCTAAGCCATTCCTGCAGCCCCAGCCTCACCCTTAATTTTTACTTTTTCCTTTTTTTTTTTTTTTTTTTTGGTTTTTTCGAGGTAGGGTCTCACTCTGGCTCAGGCTGACCTGGAATTCGCTATGTAGTCTCAGGGTGGCCTCGAACTCTCGGCGATCCTCCTACCTCTGCCTCCTGAGTGCTGGGATGCTGGGATTAAAGGCGTGTGCCACCACGCCCGGCTGTTTTTTTTTTTTTTTTTTTTTTTTGAGGTAGGGTCTCACTATAGACCAGGCTGACCTAGAATTCACTATGTAGTCTCAGGGTGGCCTCGAACTCACGGAAATCCCCCTACCTCTGTCTCCCGAGTGCTGAGATTAAAGGCGTGCACCACCACACCTGGCTTCACCCCTAATTAAAAAAAAATATATTTATTTATTTGTAAGAAGAGAGAGAAAGAGAGAAGGAGAGAACGGGTGTGCAGGGCCTCCAGCTGCTGCAAATGCACTCCAGACTTAGGCACCACCTTGTGCATCTGGCTTACGTGAGTCCTGGGGAATATAATCTGGGTATTTTGGCTTTGTAAGCAAGTGCCTTAACTACAAATCATCTCTGCAGTCCTAAAATCCTTTTATTTATTTATTTATTTAATTAATTTTTTTTAAGGCAGACACTCCAGTCCAAGATGACCTGGAACTCTCTGTAACACAGCCTGCCTCAAACTCATAATAATCTTCTACCTTAGCTTCCTGAACTGGGCTGACAGGTATGAGCCACTATGCTGGCCTTTGGAGAGGATCTTATACAGCCCAAGCCAGCCTCACACTCTATGTAGTGAAAGACAGAATTGAACTTCTGATCTTCCACCTCCCAAGTGCTGAGAGTAAAGCCATGCACCACCATGTGTGACTTGCTGAAGCATAGATTAATTGCTCCTGGCATTTGAAGAAAGAAAGCAGATAAAAACAGCAAGTTAGAACATAAAATTTCCTGAGAGAAGAAGAAGTACTTAGTCTTTCACAAGCAGAGTCTTTAAAAAAAAAATAAAAAGAAAAAGAACACATATTCATTTATTTATTTATTTTGGTGTTTGAAGGTAGGCTCTTACTCTGGCCCAGGCTGACCTGGAATTCACTATGTCATTTCAGGGTGGCCTTGAACTCACCGTGATCCTCCTACCTCTGCCTCCTGAGTGCTAGGATTAAAGGCATGCACCACCACGCCTGGCAAAACATATTTTTATTTATTTATTTTCAAGGACAGAGAGAGAAAGAGAATGGGCATACCAGGGCCTCCAGGCACTGCAAATGAACTCCAGACACATATGCCACCTTTTGCATCTGGCTTTACATGGGCACTGGGGAATTGAACCCTAGTCTTTAGGCTTTGCAGCCAAGCACCTTAACCCCTAAGCCATCTCTCCAACCCCCACAAGCTAATTCTTTTTTTTTTTTTTTTAAAGTTTTTTGAGGTAGCGTCTCACCCTCACACAGGCTGACCCGGAATTCACTATGTTGTTTCAGGGTGGCCTTGAACTCATGGCTATTGTCTTACCTCTGCCTCCTGCATGCTGGGACTAAAACATGCGCCCGGCTATGGGCTGATTCTTTATGAAGATCTAACACACACACAGGTTTGTAATCCTTACAGTGAGCAAGAAGGGAAGTCAATTAAATCATCATTTAAATTTAAACTTTGTGTATTAAAGCTCTATATTAACGTATGATCTTGATAAACCCAAAGTGATCCAATTTCTGGTAAATGAAGCTGAGGAAAACAAAACAGACTGCATTTTAGACATTAGACTCACCACTCTGCTGAAGTACTCATCTAAAACTTCTACAAAATTATGGATGAATTCATAAATAGCCATCTCATTCTGAAATAAAAAAAGGAAAGGCAGTTAATTTTAGCTTGGCTATTGGATAAAATAGCAATGCTCAGTTGGTTCCCAGGTTTTAGTGCATTGCTTCAGTAGCAACAGATAACTTGATGATTAAAAAATACCTACTGAGCCAGGCGTGGTGGTGCACGCCTTTAAGCCCAGCACTCAGGAGGCAGAGAGGTAGGAGGATTGTTGAGTTCGAGGCTACCCTGAGACTACAAAGTGAATTCCAGGTCAAAAAGGTGCCTACTGGAGTACCCCCCAGGGAAAGGTGAACTAAATCTGAGAATATGTAAGCACAACACAACCACATTTGTAGTTTACTGGTTTTCTTTTGGTTGGGGGGTTGAGGTAGGGTCTCACTCTAGCCCGGGCTGACCTGGAATTCACTATGGAGTCTCAGGGTGGCCTTGAACTCACGGCGATCCTCCTACCTCTGCCTCCCGAATGCTGGGATTAAAGGTGTGGGCCACCACGCTGAGCTAGTTTGCTGTTATTTTGATATGTTAGTGCATGTTTAATGTTATGACTGATGGGCAGCTATGCTTGTCTGAGCTTCCCCACTGTGTGAAGGGTAAGGACAGAGCACTGGTATTGCTAAGATAAAGAAGGAATTCTAACAAGTGTGTGTAATACTGCATGCCTGCAGTTCTGCCTACCTTGGATCTGGAAGGACTGCTTGATCTTACAAGTGTGAAACTACCCTGAATGATACAGCAAAACCCTGTCTCAAAAAAGGAAAATTAGGCCAGGTGTGGTGGCATTCTGAAACTATGTAGTGAATTCCAGGCCAGATTGAACCTAGATCATATCTCAAAAACCAAAGGTGGCACACACTTTTAATCCTAGCACTCAGGGAGGCAGAGATAGGAGGATTGCCACCCTGAGACTACACAGTGAATTCCAAACTAGCCTGGACTAGAGTAAGACCCTACCTTGAAATATAAAACAAAACAAAAAACTTTAAATACATTATATGCATGTATAAAACTGTCAATAGGGCTGGAGAGATGGCTTAGCGGTTAACTGCTTGCCTGTGAAGCCTAAGGACCAGGGTTCGAGGCTCCATTCCCCAGGACCCATGTTAGCCAGATGTACAAGGGGATACATGCGTCTGGAGTTCGTTTGCAATGGCTGGAGGCCCTGGCGTGCCCATTCTCTCTCGCTCTCTCTGCCTCTTTCTCTGTCTGTCACTTTCAAAGAAATAAATAAACATAAAACAAAAAAATAAAAAAATAGGGCTGGAGAGATGGCTTAGCGGTTAAGCGCTTGCCTGTGAAGCCTAAGGACCCCAGTTCGAGGCTCGGTTCCCCAGGTCCCACGTTAGCCAGATGCACAAGGGGGCGCACGCGTCTGGAGTTCGTTTGCAGAGGCTGGAAGCCCTGGCGCGCCCATTCTCTCTCTCTCCCTCTATCTGTCTTTCTCTCTGTGTCTGTCGCTCTCAAATAAATAAATTTAAAAAAAAAAAATAAAAATAAAAAAAAAAAAAAAAAATAAAATAAACTGTCAATAAAGAAGGTTAAAAACCAGGCATGTTGGCACATGCCTTTAATCCCGGCACTCAGGAGGCAGAGGTAGGAGGATCACCGTAGAGTTCAAGACTACCCTGAGACTCCATAGTGAATTCCAGGTCAGCCTGGGCTAGAGCATAACCCTACCTCGAAAAACAAAACAAAACAAAAGGTTAAAAAAGAAGAATGAGGGCTGGAGAGATTGCTCAGTGGTTAGAGGCACTTGCTTGTAAAGCCTAATGGCCCAAATTCAATTCCTCAGTAGACATGTAAAGCCAGATACACAAAGTGACATATTCATCTGGAGTTCATTTGCAGTGGCAGGAGGCCCAGGTGTCTTATATTCTTTCTTTTTTTTTTTCATTTTTACTTTATTTTTTTTAATTTTTATTAGCATTTTCTATGATTATTAAAAAAATATCCCATGGTAATTCCCTCCCTCCACCTACTTTCCCCTTTCAAATTCCATTCTCCATCATATTACCTCCTCATCTCAATCATTATACTTACATATATACAATATCAACCTATTAAGTACCCTCCTCCCTTCCTTTATCTTCCCTTTATGTCTCCTTTAAATTCTTTCTCTCTGTCTCTCTGCTTACAAACAAAAATTTTAAAGGAAAGAATAAACAGGGTTGAAGAGACGGCTCAGTGGTTAAAAGTACTCGTATGCAGAGTCTGACAGCCTGGGTTCAGTTCCCCAGTACCCAGATAAAGCCAGATGTACAAAGTGGTGCAGGCATCTGGGGCTCGTTTCCAAGAGGAAACCCTGGCATGACCATTCTCTCTTTTTTCTTGCTACCCAGTAAATATATTTTTTCTTTTTTCATTTTGTTTAAACAGCCAGGCATGGTGACACATGCCTTTTTTAAATTTTAATTTATTTATTACAGACAGAGAGAGAGAGAGAGAGAGAGAAAGAGAGAATGGGTACACCAGGGTCTCTAGCCACTGCAAACAAACTCCAGACGCATGCACCACCTTGTGCATCTGGTTTATGTGGGACCTGGAGAATTGAATTTGGGTCCTTTGGCTTCACAGGCAAGTGCCTTAACTGATAAGTCATCTATCCAGCCCTGTTTTTTTTTTTTTAATTCAGAATAAAAAGCAGTTTTATTATGATATAATAAAGACTAAAGCCATCAGGGAGTTGAGAGTCAAGTAGTCCCTCAAAATGACTGAGGGAAAGAAAGGAAAAGTTATAATAAATGAAATAAGTCACTTGAATTGTCAAAAGAACAGAAAGCTATATGAAATAAATATGTAGGATGCTTCTTAGATTAGATGAACAATTTATAAAGTGGAGAAACAGAGCTGGAGAGATGGTATACACACAAGCCAAAAAAAAAAAAAAACAAAACCACTTCACAAATTTGGGTGTCATCCTTGCTCAGGGGCCATGCTAATCTTCTCTCTATTGTTCCAATTTTAGTATATGTGCTGCCAAAGCAAGCACTCTTTTTGGTTTTTCGAGGTCGGGTCCTGCTCTAGCCCAGACTGACCTGGAATTCACTATGTAGTCTCAGGGTGGACTCAAACTCACAGCAAACCTCCTATCTCTGTCTCCCAAGTGCTGGGATTAAAGGTGTATGCCACCATGCTCAGCTATAAATAAATATTTTTTAAAAGGAATAAAGGGCTGGAAAGATGGCTTAGTGGTTAAGGCACTTGCCTGCAAAGCCTAAGGATCCAGGTTCGATTCTCCAGGTCCCACATAAGCCAGATACACATGGTGGTACATGTGTCTGGAGTTCGTTTGCAGTGTCTAGAGGCCCTGGCATGCCCTTTCTCTCTCTCTCTCTTTCTCTATCCCTCTTTCTCAAACAAATAAACAAATAAATATAAATCAGAAAAGAAAATTTAACAAGAATAAAGAGAAAGCATTTTGTAGTTTTATGTTTCTCCACTTTTTATTTTTAAGTTTTATTAATTATTAATTACTAATTAATTTATTTGATAGAAAGAGTCAGAGAGAGAGAGTAACAGAGAGGGAGAGAATAGCGGGCTTCCAGCCACTGAAAAAGAACTCCAGATGCATGTGCCCCCTTGTGCATCTGACTTACATAGGTCCTAGAGAATCAAACCAGGAGGATCCTTTGGCTTTGTAGGCAAATGCCTTACCCAGTAAGCCATCTCTCCAGCTCTGTTTCTCCCCTTTATAAATTGTTCATCTAATCTAAGAAGCATCCTACATATTTCTTTCATATAGCTTTCTAAGTTTTGATAGAAACCCAGATACTTTCAAAACAGGCTAACTAATTCTTAGGGAGACAAGAAGGAGAAAAATGTCAATTTAAGGAGACGAAGTCTTGTATGTTCCATGAGTTCTTCCAGCATCTTACCTCAGTGTCATTAACTGCAACCACAATGAAGAGAGCTGCATACTGGCGATAGATCAGCTTGAAATCCTTATATTCAATGAACGAGCACTAGGTGAAACACAATTAAGAATCAGTGTCACAGGTTAACAGAGGTGTCTTCAAAACGGCATGCATAGTTTCTAGGTTCTGATTTGAGTATCTGCCAAGCAATGCTAGCATGCTATGTCACCAATCAAGTGTTATGCCACCTTTTTTGGCTTGGTGGCATCCAGAAAATGACTCAAAAGCATCTCTACAAGAAGTTGAAAAAAAAGGGAAAAGTGTGGGGGAGGGAGGGAGGGAATTACCATGGGATATTTTTTTATAATCATGGAAAATGCTAATAAAAATTAAAAAATAAATAAATAAATAAAAAAGAAATCCATTACAAAAAAAAAAAAAAGAAGTTGGAAAAGCAGTCTTGGGAAAAGTCTAAGTGGATGTCCATTTGTATTCCTTTTCACCTCTTGTCTTTGCTTGACATGGAATTCAGCAGACAAAATAATAAATAATCAGCATTTTAAGCTACTTTAATGTGGAAATATGCAAACATGATAAAAATTTTCTTCTTTCCCCCTCCCCATGGATTCATTTCTGTACATTTAGTTGTCAACAAGGAGCCAAATACAGTAACATTCTTTCTATTACCTATCTGTCCATCTGTCTATCTGTAGAAATATTTCTTTTCCTAGGTGCAAGAAAAGAATCAATGTAGATTACTTTATAAATTATGGAGGGCTGGAGAGATGGCTTAGCAGTTAAATGCTTGCCTGTGAAGCCTAAGGACCTCAGATCTCAATCATGTGTCTTCTAAAGCCACTGGACAAAGAGCTATAGCAAGGCACTGGTTGGTGGGAATTAGAAGGCTGAAGGCACTGTGTCAAGCTATACTTGGCCAAGTGTGACAGAGTATGAACTTTTTTTTGTTTATTTGTTTTTTTTGAGGTAGGGTTTCACTGTGACCCAGGAGGGAGCTCACTTTGTAGTCCCAGGCTGCCCTTGAATTCATGGCAATCCTCCTATGGAATTAAAGGCACGCGCCACCACACCTGGCTGAGTGTGGACTTTTATGGTTCTTGTCCTGGGATGTGCCTGGATGTACCCAAAAAAGAAGCTGCAAGGTTGTTTCTTTCTTTCTTTCTTTTTTTTTTCCAAGGTAGGGTTTCACTCTAGTCCAGGCTGACCTGGAATTTACTATGTACTCTCAGGGTGGCCTTGAACTCACAACGATCTTCCTACCTCTGCCTCTGGAGTGCTAGGATTAAAGATGCGCACCATCACGCCCGGCTCGAAGCTGCAAGTTTTGATTATGGATATTTCCTCCATGAGGAAGACATCTGGCAATTCAGAAGATTTCAGAGTTTAAGGTTGTGACATATAAATAGGATAGAGCTGGCATGTTCACTCATGCCTATCATCCCAGGCTGAGCAGGAGGATCTCAAGTTTGTGGCCAGCATGGGCTACAATAGTAAATCTAAACCATCCTGAGCTACAGAGAGTTATCCTGCCCTAAAACAAACTAACTCCTTTAATCCCAGCACTTGGGAGGCAGAGGTAGGAGGGTTGTTGTGAGTTTAAGGCGGCCCTGAGACTACAGAGTGAGTGCCAGGTCAGCCTGGTTTAGAGTGAGACTTTTTTTTTCTTAAAAAATTTTATGTGAGGGCTGGAGAGATGGCTTAGCGATTAAGCGCTTGCCTGTGAAGCCTAAGGACCCCGGTTCGAGGCTCGGTTCCCAGGTCCCACATTAGCCAGATGCACAAGGGGGCGCACGCGTCTGGAGTTCGTTTGCAGAGGCTGGAAGCCCTGGCGCACCCATTCTCTCTCTCTCCCTCTATCTGTCCTTCTCTCTGTGTCTGTCGCTCTCAAATAAATAAATAAATAAATAAATAAAAATTTATGTGAGTTCAAGGCCAAGGCCACCCTGACACTACATAATGAATTCCAGGTCAGCCTGGATTAGAGTGAAGCCCAACCTTGAAAAACCAAAAAGAACAAAACAAAACAAAAAAAGCAAACAAGAAAACCTTGCAGCTTCTTGAAAACCAAACTATATATAACTACTAAATGTATGTGTGTGTGTGTGTATGTATGTATGTATGTATGTATGTATATATACATACACACACACACATACATATGTATACACACACATTTATTTATTTATTTATGATAGAGAGCTTTGTCTGGTGGAAAAGGTCTATAATCTGAGCACTTGTTTGAAGTCAGCCTAGGCTACAAAATTAGATCTTATCTCAAAAATTAAATTAAATAAAACCAGGCATGGGTGGTGAAGCATGTCTTTCATCCCAGTACTTGGGAGGCAGAAGTAGGAGGATCACTGTGAATTTGAGGACACTCTGAGACTACATAGTGAATTCCAGGTCAGCCTGGCCTACCTTAAAAAAAAAGTGGGGGCTGGAGAGATATCTTAGTGCTTAAAGGTTTGCCTGCAAAGCCAAAGGATCCCTTTTCAACTCTTCAGGACCCATGTAAGCTGGATGCACAAGGGGGTGCCTGCATCTGGAGTTCATTTGCAGTGGCTGGTGGCCCTGGTGTACCCATTCTCTCTCTCTCTAATATATATATGTGTGTGTGTGTTCATATATATATATATATATATATATATATATATATATATATATATATATGCATGCCAGGTGTGGTGGCACATGCCTTTTATCTCAGCATTTGGAGGCAGGAGGATCACTGTGAGTTTGAGGCCATCCTCAGACTACATAGTAAATTCCAGGTCAGCCTGAACTAGAGTGAGACCCTACCTTGAAAAGAAAGAAAGAAAAAAAATATATATATATATAATATGTGCAATTAAAAAAAAAAAACAAAAATAAATAAATAAAGAGACAGCAAGCAGAGAACCATTCTGTAGCCTTTGGTTCCCTTAGGGCCTGTGGAATTTCTCTCCAGTTGGCTCACTCAAGGAAACAACCTATTTGAAAGAACTGACAGAAGTGAAGATGAAGAAATATTTTTTAAAATATATTTTATTTATTTATTTCAGAGAGAGAGAGTGAGAAAATGGGTGCACCAGGGCCTCCAGCCACTGTAAACGAACTCCAGACACATGTACCCCCTTGTGCATCTGGCTAATGTGGGTCCTGGGTAATTGAACCTGGGTCCTTTGGCTTTGCAGGCAAATGCCTTAGCTGCTAAGCAATTCCTCCGGCCCTGAAGACATATTTTTGAGACAGGACCTCATGTGGCTCAGGTTGGTCTCAAACTCTCTAAGCAGTTGAGAATGACCATGAGTTTCTGAACCTTCTGGGTGCTGGAATAACAGGTATGTGCTATCATGCCTGTTGTTTTTGTTAAAATATTTTATTTATTTATTTATTTATTTGCGAGAAAGAGGAAGGCAGATAGAGGGAGAGAGAATAGGCATGCCAGGGCCTCTAGCCACTGAAAACAAACTCCAGACACATGCCACTTTGTGTATTTGGCTCTACGTAGGTACTGGGGAATCAAACCTTAGTCCTCTGGCTTTGCAGGCAAGCACCTTAACCACTAAGCCATCTCTCTAGCCCCCATGCCTGTTTTTTTTAATGTAGTGCTAGGAGGGAACTCAGAGTTTCATGCATGCTAGGCAAACAGCTAAGCTACATCCCCAGCCCCTATTGGTTTTTGGACTCAGATTCTCATACCCCAGGCTAGCCTCAATCTTTAAATTCTCCTGTCTCAAAAAACTGGGGGTGGAGGAGGGTGCTGGAGAGATAGCAGTTAAGGCATTTGCCTGCAAAGCCAAAGGACCTAGGTTCACTTCCCCAGGTTCCACGTAACACAGATGTGCAAGGTGGCGCATGTGTCTCGAATTTGTTTATAGGGGTTGAAGAGCCTGATGTGCCCATTCTCTCTCTCTCAGATAAATAACATAAAAGATTAAATTAAAAATATTATTTAAAAAAACAGGGGACCAGGGCTGGAGAGATGGCTTAGTGGTTATGTGCTTGCCTGTGAGGCCTAAGAACCCCGGTTTGAGGCTCGATTCTCCAGGACCCATGTTAGCCAGATGCACAAGGGGGTACATGCATCTGGAGTTCTGCAGTGGCTGGAGGCCCTGATGTGCCCATTCTCTCTCTCTCTCTGTCTGCCTCTTTCTCTCTGTGTGTCTCTCTCAAAGAAATAAATAAAAATCAAACAAAAAATTTAAAAACAGGGGACTGGAGGGATTGCTCAGTGGTTAAGGTGTTTGCCTGCAGAGCCAAAGGATCCAGGTTTGATTCCTTAGTACCCATGCAAAGCCAGATACACAAGGAGATGCATGCATCTGGAATTCATTTGCAGCAGCTAGAGGCCCTGGCATGCCCATTCTCACCCCCTCCCTCTCTCTCTGCTTCTTTCTTTCTCTCTCAAATAAGTAAATACTGTCTTTGAGGCAAGCCCAACAGACTGGCTGGCCTCATACTCATGGCAATCCTCCTATCTCTGTCTCCCAAGTGATGGGATTAAAGGCATATGCATCACCTTGTGCATCTGGCTTAGGTGGGATCTGGGGAGTGGAACATGGGTCCTTAAGTTTCACAGGCAAATGCCTTAACTGCTCTGCCATCTCTTCAGCCCTAAATATATATATATGTGTGTGTGTGTTTTAAAAAGCTAGGTACTTTTGTTTTATGATACTTTTGTTATCCCAAAAATCCAGTAGGTTCCTTTAAGATAAGGCTGGGAGCCAGGCATGGTGGTGCATGCCTTTAATTCCAGCACTTGGGAGGCAGAGGTAGGAGGATTGCTGTGAGTTCAAGGCCACCCTGAATTCTACCTACTGAATTCCAGGTCAGCCTGGACTAGAGTGAGACCCTACCTCAAACCCCAACCCCCCCCCCCAAAAAAAAGAGAGGGAGAACTGGATTCAATGATTCTCTAAGTAAAGTTCAGTTAACAAAAATTCCCATTTATGGGCAAGGGAATAAATCAGTGTTATAGCTTAATTTGTGCTTAACATGCATGAAACCCTGGGTTCAAACCTTAGAACCATAAAAATATTCCACCTTATTTATTTTTTGGGTTTTCAAGGTGTGGTATCACTCTAGCCAAGGCTGACCTAGAATTTGTTGTGATCCCCCTGCCTCTGCCTCCGAGTGCTGGGACTAAAGGCATGTGCCACCACACCAGGCCCAGCTTTCTCCAGCCCGTTTTGTTGTTGTTGTGGTTTGAGGTGGGGTCTCACTGTAGCCTAGGCTGACCTGGAACTCACTCTGTAGTCTCAAGGTAGCCTCAAACTAACAGCAAGCCTCCTATCTCTGCCTCCCCAGTGTTGATATTAAAGGCATGTGCCACCATAGCCAGCCCAAGTTTGTTTTTAAGTCATGAGCTCTATTATGACATTGGTGGCATATTTACAAATAATGACAAGCAGGAAAAAAAAATGATTTCCCACATGAGAATCATATTGTACTGTGGCATAAAATGGGTCTTGGGTATTCATTGCATAACAGTCATCTAACCTTCATGTCCTGGCTTAAAGAAAGCCACTGGCTACAGGCACTGTTAAGACTTCCAAGGGCTGAATTCATATGAATAAAAAAAGATTATGTCTACAAGCAGGAGTAAATTTAGCTGCCATTTCTATGTGTACTGAGTCAAATTCTGACCTAAATAAGAACCCTGAGTAAGAACCCAGGACTCTTCCTGGTTTTCCTTGCAGTTCCTCTCTTAAGGGCATACAATGAGAGCCAAGATTCCTCTGGTCATTTCATTCCCTAATTGTCCTAATAGCTTCTGAAGACCATGGCCCTTGGGACTTGGTAATAGCAGATCCCCAAGGCTGAGTGGCTGCAAATATGAAAGAGAATACCAGAGGCTGACCTGTTCATTGGATCGAGAGAGACAGCTCTTTATGACCTCTGTTTCTAGAAGTGTACGTTTGTTAATCTCCACATGTTCATAGTACTTAGAGAGTCGAGTCTGCCCTTGTTTGTTCACCATGAGGAAAAACTTTATCATTTCTTTCTCTGGCCAGTGTCTCTTTATATGATCCAAAAGTATGGCAAGGGATGCCTGTAAGTGAAAGAGAATACAAGAATGACAAAACAGCAAAATTACATTTCTCAAAGAATCAAGTCTGTTGTAGAGATGATCCAGATAGAATAAATAAAATATCTTATAACACGGGTCTTCATTTCTAAGAACTAACAGTAGCCGTACATAAACTTCCGTTAGTTACCACAAGATAATTTTGAGCATGAGCAGTACTACTCACACTCAGCCAATTCATTTGTCAGCTCTAGCGGCGCCATAAAAATATAGAGATGGGAACTTCCAGTTAAGATGGTGGCATAAGTACCATGCCAAAGCAGCCTAGGGGGGAAAGGCCAAAATAAAAAACCTCAGCAAAATACACACTTTTACTAAAAAGTGATGTGTATAGAAAATTGAAATGGCAACAAAGAAGTAGGAGAGATCCAGAGTATCCAGAGCCCACATAGGCCGGCAGAAGCAGCTCCAGCAGGTCCACCGATCGCAGCAGCAGGAAAAATCAGGTTAGGGGAGCTTCCACTCACACCGGGCTCTCCGCAAACTAAAGAACATGAAGGGAGAGCGGCAGTGAACAATGGACGAGCAGATCACAAGGTCGAAGAACACGTGGAACAGCGAGAGAACCAGAGCA
Organism: Jaculus jaculus; assembly: GCF_020740685.1. NCBI lineage: Eukaryota > Metazoa > Chordata > Mammalia > Rodentia > Dipodidae > Jaculus > Jaculus jaculus. The sequence goes on along the minus strand of NC_059108.1, from coordinate 80,782,635 downwards.
GCATCGGCCACCTCCCCTCCCCCACTTCCAGTGCCCAGCTCCAGCGAACAGAGCAGTGGTCCAGGGATCTGGCCACACCAACTTGAGCCAACAGTGGGACCCAGGCAGGAACAGGTAAGTGGGATTACACCAGGGAAGGGTCTCACCTGGTCACAAACTGATTTGGAACCCTCAACAGATCAGAAATCTTAGCCTTCTTGTTGTCAGGATTAAGGGTGTGGGCGGGGTACCACACACCCTAAGGGACAGTTAGAGGATCTGGTTGTCATAATACCTACTAGTGGATAAATACTCTGAGAGTCTTGAGAGCCACACCTAACGCCTTAAGCTCCTACCCTGAAGTTATATAACATCAGATTGTCTGATACATAATAATACCCATCTAACTAGAAAATCCAATCATTAAATAATACAGGATGCAAATATATATATATTATAACACAAGAAACACCAAAAATCAAGACAATATAAATCCACCAAAAACTATTAATATATCAGAAAATGACCTCCAGTGAGAACAAGTTAGAGGAAATGCCTGAAAAAGATTTCAAAAGAATGATTATAAACATATTAAAGAAGTCAAAGAAGAAATCAAAGGAATCAAAGAAAACATAGGACGCCAATTTAATGAAATAAAGAGGTAAGTAATAGACATAAATAAGGAAATAGAAATAATAAAGAAAAATCAGTCAGAATTACTAGCAATGAAGAACACAGTTAATGAAATAAAAAACTCTGCAGAAAATCTCACCAGTAGAATGGATGAAGGAGAGGACAGAATATCTAAGCTAGAAGACCAGGTAGCAGATCTAATATAGTCCAACAAAGAGAAAGACAAACTAATAGAAAAGTATGAGTGGGCATTTCAAGATATTCGGGACACTATGAAAAAATCAAACATATGAATTCAGGGCATAGTAGAAAGAGAAGAATTTCACTCCAAAGGCATAGTAGGCATCTTCAACAAAATCATAGAAGAAAACTTCCCCCAATTTGGGAAAGAGGTGCCAATGCAGATACTGGAATCCTTTAGAACATCAGCCAGACAAAACCTGGAAAGAACCTCTCCTCGCCATATTATAATCAAACTACCAAACATGCAGACCAAAGAAAAAATATTGAAAGCAGCCAGAGAAAAAAAATCAAGTTACTTACAAAGGCAAGCCCATCAGGATTATAGCAAATTACTCAACACAAACTTTAAAAGCCAGAAGGGCATGGAGTGATGTATTCCAAGTCCTGTTAGATAACAACTGTCAACCAAGCTTACTTTATCCTGCAAAACAATCCATTCAAATAGATGGAGAAATAAGGACATTCCACGACAACAGCAAGCCTAAGGAACATATGAAGACAAAACCAGCTCTACAGAAAATACTTGAAAGAATCCTCCATGCTGAAGAAAAAGAAAAGTACACATATGAGGAACCAGGAAAAAACAAATAATACTCAAATACTACTGAACACAAGAGAGCAAAGGTAAAACCGGAAGAACTACAAAAAAAAATGGCAAAAATGAATACACACCTTTCAATATTATCTCTTAATATCAATGGCCTCAATGCCCCAACCAAAAGGCATAGGTTCGCAGACTGTTAAAAAGCAGGATCCTTCAATTTGTTGCCTCCAAGAAACCCACCTTTCTACAAAGGATGGATACTATTTTAGGGTGAATTTTGGAAAATGGTAAGTAAATGGACCTGGAAAACAAGCAGGGGTTGCTATCCTAATATCTGACAAGGTAGACTTCAGTCCAACATTAGTTAAGAAACATAAGGAAGGATACTGTATATTGATTAAAGGCACCCTCCAACAGGACAACATTACAATTCTAAACATATATGCATCTAACATGGGGGCCCCCAAATTCATCAAACAAACGCTATTAGAGCTAAGGTCACAGATAACACCAAACACAGTGGTAGTGGGTGACATCAACGCCCCACTCTCATCAATTGACAGGACATGCCGGGAAAAAAATAAACAGAGAGGCATCTGGACTAAATGAGGTTATAGAAGGAATGGACCTAACACATACCTACAGGACATTTCATCCAAATGCTGCAGTATAGACATTTTTCTCAACAGCACATGGAACATTCTCTAAAATAGACCATATATTAGGACACAAAGCAAATCTTAACAAATACAGAAAAATTGAAATAATTCCTTGCATTCTATCTGACCACAATGGAATCAAACTGCAAATCAATAGCAAGAAAGGCTATAGAGCATACACAAAATCATGGAAATTAAACAACACACTACTAAATGATGAATGGGTCAATGACGAAATCAAAAAGGACATCAAAAAATTTATAGAGTCAAATGATAATGAGAACACAACATACCAAAATCTCTGGGACACAATGAAGGCAGTCTTAAGAGGTAAATTTATAACTTTAAGTGCCTATATTAAGAAATTAGAAAGGTCTCAAGTAAATGACCTAATGTTTCACCTTAAAGCCTTGGAAAAAGAAGAACAAGGCAAACCAAAAATCAGTAAACAGGAAGAAATAATAAAGATTAGGGCAGAAATTAATGAAATAGAAACAAACAAACAAAAAACACTTAAAAACAATCCAAAGAATCAATAAAACAAAGAGTTGGTTCTTTGAAAGGATAAACTAGTTTGATAAACTCTCAGCAAATTTGACCAAAAGAAAGAAAGAAGAGACACAAATGAATAACATTATACAGATGAAAAAGGTAACATCACAACAGATGCCAGAGAAATTCAAAATATCATAGGAACACACTATAAAGCATATACTCTACAAAGTATGAAAATCTCAAAGAAATGGATGATTTCCTTGCTTTAAATGACCTAGCTAAATTAAATCAAGATGAGATTAATCACTTAAATAGACCTATAACAAGCATGGAGATCCGAACAGTAATCAAAAATCTCCCAACTAAAAAAAGCCCAGGCCCAGATGGATTCACTCCTGATTTTTAAAGACCTTCAGGGAAGAACTAACGCCATTGTTTCTTAAGCTTTTCCATAAAATAGAAAAAGAAGGAATCCTACCAAGGTCCTTCTATGAAGCCAGCATCATCCTGATACCAAATCCAAGCAAAGATAGAACAAAAAAAGAAAATTACAGACCAATCTCCCTCATGAACATAGATGCCAAAATTCTCAACAAAATATTGGCAAACAGAATACAAGAATACATCAGAAAGATCATTCACCCTGACCAAGTAGGCTTTATCCCAGATATGCAGGGATGGTTCAACATATGCAAATCGATAAATGTAATATATAAATGGACTGAAGGACAAAAATCATATGATCATCTCATTAAACACAGAGAACGCATTTAACAAAATCCAACATCCCTTCATGATAAAAGTCCTACAGAGACTGTGAATAGAAGGAACATATCTCAATATAATAAAGGCTATTTATGACAAGCCTACAGCCAACATATTACTAAATGGGGAAAAACTGGAAGCTTTTCCACTAAAATCAGGAACAAGACAAGGGTGTCCACTGTCCTGAATTTTATTTAATATAGTAATGGAAGTCTTAGCCATAGCAATAAGGCAAGAGACACACATAAAAGGGATACAAATTGGAAAGGAAGAGATCAAGTTATCATTATTTGCAGATGACATGATTCTATATATAAAGGACCCTAAAGACTCTACCAGCAAACTAGCAGAGCTGATAAGCACCTATAGCCATGTAGCAGGATACAAAATAAATACACAGAAATCAGTAGTATTCTTATATGCTAACAACAAACATACAGAGGATGAAATCAGAGAATCACTCCCATTCACAATTGCATCAGAGAAAATAAAGAACCTTGGAATAAACCTAACCAAGGAAGTAAAGGATCTCTACAATGAAAACAATAAAACACTGAAGTGAGAAATTGCAGAAAACACTAGGAAATGGAAAAACATCCTTTGTTCCTGGATTCGAAGAATCAATATTGTGAAAATGGCAATCTTACCAAAAGCAATTTACACATTTAATGCAATCCCCATCAAAATTCCAAAGGCATTCTTCATGGAAATAGAAAAAACAATCCAAAAATTCATTTGGAATCACAAAAAACCTCAAATGTCTAAAATAATACTGAGCAATGAAAATAAGGCTGGTGGTATCACCATACCTGATTTTAACCTATGCCACAGAGCCATAGTAACAAAACCAGCATGGTACTGGCACAAAAGCAGACATGTAGATCAATGGAGCAGACTAGAGGACCCAGATGCAAGCCCAGGTTGCTATAGCCACCTGATATTTAATAAAAATGCCAAAAAATACTCATTGGAGAAAAGACAGCCTCTTCAGCAAATGGTGCTGGGAAAACTGGATATGTATCTGTAGAAGGATGAAAATAGATTCTTCTCTCTCTCCATGCTCAAGAATTAAATCCAAATGGACTAAAGACCTTAACATCAGACCTGAAACTCTGAAATTGCTAGAGGAAATAGTAGGGGAAACCCTTTAACATACTGGTCTTGGCAAAGACTTTCTGAATATAACCCCAGTTGCTCAGGCCATAAAACCACAGATTAACCACTGGGACCTCATGAAATTACAAAGATTATGTATGGCAAAGGACACTGTGAATAAAGCAAAGAGGCAACCTACAGAATGGGAAAAAATCTTCACCAGCTATATATCTGATGGAGGGTTAATATCTAGGATATACAAAGAACTCAAAAAGTTAAATAGTAAGAAGTCAAGCCAATTAAAAATGGGCTATGGAGCTAAATCAAGAGTTCTCAAAAGAAGAAATGCAGATGGCATATAAGCATCTAAAAAATGTTCTACATCCCCAGTCATCAGGGAAATGCAGATTAAAACTACATTGAGATTCCATCTCGTCCTGTCAGTTTGGCTACCATCATAAAAACAAATGATCATAAATGCTGGCAGGCAGTAAGTTAAAAAGGAGACATAAAGGGAAGAGAAAGGAAGGGAGGAGGGTACTTAATAGGTTGATATTGCATATATGTAAGTACAATGATTGTGATGGGGAGGTAATATGGTAGAGAATGGAATTTCAAAGGGAAAGTGTGGGGGGTGGGAAGGGAAAAAATTACCATGGGATTTTTTTTTTATAATCATGGAAAATGCAAATAAAAATTAAAAAATTAATAAAAAAATAAATAAATGCTGGCAGGGATGTGGAAAAAGAGGAACCCTTCCACACTATTGGTGGGTGCAATCTGGTCCAACCATTGTGGAAATCAGTGTGGAGGTTTCTGAGAGCTAAAGATTGATCTACCATATGACCCAGCTATAGCACTCCTAGGCATATATCCTAAGGACTCATTCCATTTCCTTAGAAGTACATGCTCAACCATGTTTATTGCCACTCAATTCACAATAGCTGGGAAATGGAACCAGCCTAGATGTCCCTCAACTGATGAGTGGATAATGAAGATGTGGCACATTTATACACTGGAGTTCTACTCAGCAGTAAAGAAAAATGAAGTTATGAAATTTGCAGGAAAATGGATGGACCTGGAAAGGATTATATTAAGTGAGGTAACCCAGGCCCAGAAAGCCAAGCGCTATATGTTCTCCCTCATATGTGGATCCTAGCTACAGATGATTGGGCTTCTGTGTGAGAAAGAAAAAACTCAGTAGCAGAAGCAAGTAAGCTAGAAAGGAGATATAAAGGGAAAAGAAAGGAAAGGAGGAGGGTACTTAATAGGATGGTATTGTATATATGTAAGTAGAAGAACAGATTAATGGGGGTGAAAAGGCCGAAAATGAGGTCAGGGGAAGAGACTGAGTAAAGGACAGTGGAGGAAGGGTTAATCAAAATCTAAGAGGATATAAATAAATCATATGGAATCCTACTTTTATGGACAGTGGAAGACTCAGGAGCCGTAGATTGACAGTAGAAAATTTTAAGTGCCAGGGATGAGATACCTTCCAGTGAGCTGTTGGCTAGGGAGATCCCTGATGCCCCCAAAACATTATAGGCCATTGCCAAGGCCCTTGGTTTCCCACCAGGAATAGATGGTAAACCCTATTGCTAAAGACTCCACATACTTGGGCTGCAAGGCCACTGAGAAATCCTGCTGGCACTGAGCTGATAACCTCTTTCATGTAGACCAGCTGACAGAAAGCTAGAAGAAGCCATTCTGCATGCAGTTCAATGGGAGAAAGAGAAAACACCAGTGAAGATACCTAACAGTGGACCCTGCAAGCCTTATATTTGGCCAGCCAGGCCAAATGAGCCAATGGGTACAATAGTGGCACATTTGTTATGGGGGAAACCACTTGCCCTCTAATTGGACTGGAGGTCCACTCCATGGGAGGGAACACATCCCTGATACTGAAAACTTAAAACTGGTAGTCATGAGTCCTAGGAGTGTAATGTCTGCTGCTGTGTGGCTAAAAGTATATATTATGCTTACCAAAATGCCCAGTAAGCACTTCTTTTAATGTTCATACCTATATATCAATGCTACTCTCATTTTTGGCTAGAGAATCTTCTCTCTTCAGATGGCAATGACCTTGGGATGACTCAGAATGCACCATGGTGCTGAGAAGAAGTGACAGAGGAGTGCTCAGTACTGAAATATCTCAGTCACACCTTCTATGGCTCAGGGTCTATTGTGGAAGAGGTGGCAGAAAGAATGTAAAAGCCAAAGGAAGGGTAGGACTTCTTACAATGTGCTCCTCCACCCACAAAATGGCCTGGATATCCATGACCTCCCAGTGCCTGACACTATCTCCACCAGACCATCAAATAGGAAGAAAAGATCATGACATCAAAATAAAAGAGAGACTGATTGAGAGGAGGAGGGAGTATGATGGAGAGTGGAGTTTCAATGGGGAATGTGGGGGGAAGGGAGGGAATTACCATGGGATATTGTTTACAATTATGGAAGTTGTCAATAAAAATTTAAATAAAAATAAATAATACATATGCAAACATGCAAACACATGTACACATCTAAATTCTGCATATGAGGCAAAACATATTTATATTTTTGAGTCTGGCCTATTTCTCAGCAAAGTTACAGGAATTACAGTCTTCTACTTTCTATTTCAATGGCTAAGTAAGAGGAAAAATACTGTTTCAAAGGCACCCATGGCCAAACCTTTGCCTTTTAAATGCCCTGGTTGCATTAAGCAGTAATATGAGATGTAAAAAGATCCCACTGAGATGTTACCTCAAGGGATCAAATTGGTTTCCACCTCTCAAACACAGTATTGTTTCACAATGACTTCCACAGAAGGACTGCAAACAAGGACATGTTGAATTAATACTCATTAGGATGCACGTTTCAAAAGAAGAGCTGAAGGCATCTGAAGCTGGAATGTATCTTTCTTCACATGCTCATAAACAATTACCCAGTTCATAATTGTAGGGTTACACAGTGTAAGAAAGTAGAAGGCACAACTATAAACTATTTCTGCTTTAAAATATACAATGTGGGCTAAAGAGATGGCTTAGAGGGTAAGGTGCTTGCCTGCAAAGCCAAAGGACCCAGGTTCAATTTCCCAGTACCCACATTACCCAGATATACAAGGGGGCACATGCATCTGGAGTTCATTTGCAGTGGCTAGAAGCCCTGGCACACTCATTCTCTTTGTCTATCCTCCCTCTCTTTCTGCTTGCAAGTAAATAAAATTAAATTAAAGTTTAAAAAAATACAGTACCAGGGTAAATAACACAGAGCCTCAAGAGACAAGAACATGTTTGCGAAGAGCAGATGAGCTATAGACGCAGGTCCTGATTAGTAATCATCAGGGAGGAAGGAAGAGACTGAGGCAAGACAATAAAAAGGAGCTTTTGCTTAGATAAATTTTGGGAGTGGTCAGACAGCAGCTATGAATGTCCTCTATTCATGAACTCTACAGTCAATACCACATACAGCTGCAGAAGTTGGTCTGAGGGCAAGGAAGTTAGGAGATTCCACACTCAAAAGTATATACAAGGGACTAGATAGATTGCACAAGTGACACACACATCTGGAGTCTGCTTGTAATGACAAAAGGCCCTGGTATGCTTACATTATCTCTCTCCTTCTCTCTCTCTCTGTCTCAAGTAAATAAATAAAATATTAAAAATATTTGTTCATTTTTTTTTTTCAAGGTAGGGTCTTGTTTTAGCCCAGGCTAACCTGGGATTTACCATGTAGTCTCAGGGTGGCCTTGAACTCATGATGATCCTCCTACCTCTGCCTCTGGAATGCTGGGATTAAAGGCATGAGCCACCATGCCCAGCAATAAATATGTTTTCAAAAATGTGTGTGCAGGGCTCGAGAGATGACTTAGCGAGTAAGAGTAAGGCATTTGCCTGCAAAGCTAAAGGATCCCGGTTCGATTCCCCAGGACCCATGTATGCCAGATGCACAAGGTGGCACATGTGTCTGGAGTTTGTCTGCAGTGGCTGGAGGCCTGGCACACCCATTCTCCCCCCCCCCCCATCTTTTTATCTCTGTCAAATAAAAAAAAAATAGCCGGGCGTGGTGGCACACGCCTTTAATCCCAGCACTCGGGAGGCAGAGGTAGGAGGATCGTCATGAGTTCAAGGCCACCCTGAGAATCCATACTGAATTCCAGGTCAGCCTGGGCTAGAGTGAGACCCTACCTCAAAAAACAAAACAAAACAAAACAAACAAACAAAAAAATATATATATATATTTTTTAAAAGGTGTTTGCAGCCAGGCGTGGTGGTACACGCCTTTAATTCCAGTGCTTGGGAGGTGGAGGTAGGAGGAACGCTGTGAGTTCAAAGCCACCCTGAGGCCTGAGACTCCACAGTGAATTTCAGATCAGCCTGAGCTAGAGCAAGACCCTACCTTGAAAAAAAACAACCAGCCAACCAACCAACCAAACAAACACAGAAAACAACAATAACAAAAACAAAGAAAAAGAAGACTGGAGAGATTGTTTAGCAGTTAATGTGCTTGCATGCGAAGCCTAAGAACATATGTTTGAATCTCAAGGTCCCACATAGCCAGACATAGTGATGCATGTGTGCAATGTCACACAAGGGGGCACACAATCTGGAGTTTGTTCACAGCAGCTGAAAGGCTCTGGCATGGCCATTCTCTCTCTCTCTCTGTCTCCTCTCAAAAATAAATTAAAAGGAAGAGAAAGGAAAGGAGGAGGGTACTTAATAGGTTGATATTGTATATATGTAAGTACAATGATTGAGATGGGGAGGTAATATGATGGCGAATGGAATTTCAAAGGGGAAAGTGTGAGGGGGAGGGAATTACCATGGGGTATTTTTTTTAATCATGGAAGATGCTAATAAAAATTTTAAAAAAATAAAAAAATGTTCAATACAAATCCAATTACTGTTTCTTTATTTAAAAACTTGGGTTTTATTCCTAGAACACAGAGGGAAGTGAGTAAATGAAACTGATAGAGGCCCTTCAATGTGAAAATAAAACAAGGATAACTGATAACCCTGTGAGACTCATGAAGGGATGGTGCCTCAAGTTTGAAAACTGAGAATGTGTGTTCTCTGTATGAGTACTTTACCTTGCAAACACAAACGAGCAAACAGGAACTATCTGAGCCTAGGAGCGGCAGCCGGTGACAGGGAAACCACAGTAGCCTGATCTGTCGACGGCAATAACAGAAAGTGGAACCCACTTGATCATTTGTCTTTTGTGGAGTTGGGAAGTCTGATTTCATCAGTTTGAGATTAAAGTGAAGCAGTCTTCAATCTACAATAAAGAAATTAGAACGGGAAAGTGTGGGGGTGGGGAGGGAGGGAATTACCATGGGATATATTTTATAATCATGGAAAATGTTAATAAAAATTAAAAAAAAAAAGAAAAAAAAAAAAAAGAAATTAGGGGGCTGGAGAGATGGCTTAGTGGTTAAGGATGTATGTATGTCTGTGAAGCCTAAGGATCCAGGTTCAATTCTCCAGGTCCCACATGAGCCAGATGCACATGGTGGCGCCTGTGTCTGGAGTTTGTTTGCAGTGGCTGGAAGCACTGGTGTGCCCATTCTCACACTCTCTCTCTAATAAATAAATAAAAATAAATGTTTTTAAAGAAAAGAAATTAGGAAGGAAATAGTTTTCAAATGCTAACCCAGTAGTTCTTAATACAAAACATCTAAAACATTCCATAGTAAGGAGTTTAAATATGGCAAAGGGACAGGCTGGGGAGGGAAAAACGGTTTAAATAAGTCATGTCCTTTCCATCTTCTATGTATCATTTAAAAGAAAACTAAAGAGTTCAATTAAAAAAAAATTAAGAAAAAGAAAAAGGGGCTGGAAAGATGACTCAGCAGTTAATGGCTCTTACTTGCAAAGCCTACTGGCCCAGGTTCAATTTCTAGTGCCACTGCAAATGAAGTCCACATGCATGCACACTTTGTGCATCTGGCTTCACATGGGTACTGGGAATTGAACATGGGCTGTCAGGCTTTGCAAGCAAGAACCTTTGGCCACTGAGTCATCTCCCAGCCCCCAGGTTCAATTCCTAAGCCACCCATGTAAATTGAATGACATCCTTCTGCAGTGGCAAGGGACCTGGCATGGCACACACACACATGCGCACACATACGGAAATAATTTAAGAAAAGAAAGAATAGAGAATGGAAATTTCATTGGAGAAAGCACCACAAACTAGATGCCTGAGCAGGGAGTCTAGAAAATCCTAAGAGTAAGACAAACCGGGGAGACATAAGCCCTAGGGGAGTAAAGACTACTGTTTTCTGGCTAAATTAATATATTTGCCCACCAAACTGCCCTATAAACACTTATGCTTATGCCTATATTTTAATGCTATTGTCACTTTTGGTTAGAGAAGCTTCTCTTTTCAGATAGTGGTGACCACTGGGGTGACTCAAAACTCAACACAGTGCTAAGAAGAAGTGACAGTGGAGTGAGTGTTCAGCACTAAGTAAGACATCTCTATCACACCCTCCAAGGCTCAGGATCCATTGCGAAAGAGGTGCTGGAAAGAATGTAAGAACCAAAGGAAGGGTAGGACTGCTTGCAATACTATTTTCCAGACACAAAGTGGCCTTGATATTCATGACCTCACAGTGGTTGGTACTACCTTCACAAGACATTCATAATAAGAAAAAAGACCAGCATGGTAACGCACACCTTTAATCCCAGCACTTGGGAGGCAGAAGTAGGAGGACTGCCAGGAGTTTGAGGTAACCTAAGACTACATAGTGAATTCAAAAAATAATAGTAAGAGAAAAAAATAAAAGAAAAAAATAATAAAAAGAAAAATTATAAGAAGAAAAGATGATGACATCAATATAGAAGACTAGTTGGAAAGAAGGAATTCAACAGCGGGTGGATTTGGGAGGGGGAAAATGGGGGTGATAGGAAGGAATTATTATGGTTTATTGTCTATATTTATGGAAGTTGTTAATAAAAAGTTACTTTTTAAAAAAGAGGCCAGGCATGGTGGTGTACACCTTTAATCCCAGCACTTGGGAGGCAGATGTAGGAGGATTGAGTTCAAGGCCACCCTGGGACTACATAGTGAATTCCAGGTTAGCCTGGGCTAGAGTGAGACTCTACCTCAAAACACTCCCCCCAAAATTATTTATGGGGCTGGAGAGATGACTTAGTGGTTTGGCCTGCAAAGCCAAAGGACCCAGGTTCGATTCCCCAATACCCATGTAAAGCCAGATGCACAAGGTGGCACATGCATCTGGAGTTCATTTGTAGTGGCTGGAGGTGCTGGTACACCCATTCTATCTTCCTCTCTCTCAAATAAATATTAAAAATTATAATGGGCTGGAGAGATGGCTTAGCGGTTAAGCACTTGCCTGTGAAGCCTAAGGACCCCGGTTCAAGGCTCAGTTCCCCAGGTCCCACATTAGCCAGATGCACAAGGGGGCACACGCGTCTGGAGTTCGTTTGCTGAGGCTGGAAGCCCTGGCGCGCCCATTCTCTCTTTCTCCCTCTATCTGTCTTTTTCTCTGTGTCTGTTGGCCTCAAATAAATAAATAAATAAATAATTAAAAAAAACAATTCTTTTAAAAATATATTAAAATTATAAAAATTTATTTGTCTGGGGGCTGGGGAGGTGACTCAGTAGCTAAGGCACTTATCTGAAGAGCCTAATGACCTGGGTTCAATTCCCCAGTACCCACGTAAAGCCAGATGCACAGAGTGGTATATGCATCTGGAATTCATTTTCAGCAGCTGGAGACCCTGGTATGCCTATTCTCTCTCTCCTTGCAAATAAATAAATACTTAATAAAAAATTTAATAGCCGGGTATGGTGGCGCATGCCTTTAATCCCAGCACTTGGGAGGCAGAGGTAGGAGCACTGCCGTGAGTTCAAGACCACCCTGAGACTACATAGTGGATTCCAGGTCAGCCTGGACTGGAGTGAGACCCTACCTTGAAAAAAAAATTTAATTGTCAGACATGGTGTTGCATGCCTTTAATACCAGGGAGATAGAGGTAGGAGGACTGCTGTGAGTTCAAGGCCACCCTGATAATACATAGTGAATTTCAGGTCAGCCTGGGCCAAAGTGAGACCCTACCTCAAAAAACCTTTATTTGAAGAGCAAAGGAAAAGAAAGGGAGAGAACATGAGAATGGATGCACCAGGGCCTAAAAGCCTGTCTAAAAGCTTTCTATGTACATCACAAATGTAACCTTATACACATGTGTACACACACACACACACACACAAAGTTGAGATAATGAGATAATATTTAATAAAAACATTTCCTCCTTGGGGGCTGGGGAGATGGCTCAGTTGGTAAAATGCTTGCATTCCAAGTATGTAGACCTGAGTTTGATCTTCAGAACCCATGTTAACAGCTACTAAAAGCTAAGCATGGTGGTGCACTATTGTAATTCCAGTGTGAGGGGGCAGACAGGTGGATCCCTGAGGTTTACTGGCCAGCCAATCTAGTTTATTTAGTGAGTTCCAGGCCAGTGAAGAAACCTAGTCTTAAAAAAGGTAAGTGGGGGCTGGAGGCCCTGGTGCGCCCATTCTCTCTCTCTCCCTCTTCCACTCTCATAAATAAATAAATAAATAAATGTTAAAAAAAAAAAAAAAGTGGTAAATGGAGCCAGGTGTGGTGTGCACGCATTCATTCCAGCCCTTGGAAGGCAGAAGTAGGAGGATCTCAGTGACTTCCAGGCCAGCTGGAGACTACATAGTGAATTCCAGGTCAGCCTGGGCTAGAGTGAGACCCTACCTCGAAAAACCAAATTAAAAAAGGTAAATGGATGCTGGGTGTGGTGGCGCACCCTTTAATCCCAGCACTCGGGAGGTAGAGGTAGTAGGATTGCCATGAGTTTGAGGACACCCTGAGACTCCATAGTGAATTCCAGGTCAACCTGGGCTAGAGTGAGACCCTACCTCGAAAAACAAAACAAAACGAAAATAATGAAGTGTTTTGCTCAGGGTCATGGAGTTAATAAGCAGTAGAATCATTCAAGTTCTAGTTCATGCTTACACTATAACCTGTTAATGACTATTTGATTACATGTTGATGTCCCCTATCAAGACTGTAATTAAGACTCATTTTTTCTTTGAGACATGGTCTCATGTAGTTCAAGCTGGCCTTGAGCTTATGTAGCTGAGGATGACCTTAAAGATCTAATTTTCCTGCTCTACGTCCTATGTACTGGGATTACAGGTTTATGCAGTGCTGGGGATTGAACCTAGTGTTTTGTGCATGTTACATGTGGTAGTTTGAATGTGAATATATGTTCCCCATTGTCCCAGAGATTTTTTTTTCTTTTTTGGTTTTTCCAAGGTAGACTGGACTACAAGATCTGTCCCCAGTGATACTTCCTCCAGCTGGCTGATAGAGACTTAAATAGGAAGTTTTTATTTTAATCAAAGATCCCTGGGAGCTGGGTGTGGTTGCCCATGCCTTTAATCCCAGCACTTGGGAGGCAGACCTAGGAGGATTTCTGTGAGTTTGAGGCCAGCTTCAGTCTACAAAGTGAATTTCAAATCAGCCTAGGCTAGAGTGAGACCCTACTTCAAAAAAGGGAAAAAAAAAGTTTTATTTATTTATTTGAGAGAGAAAGAAGGAGGGAGGGAAAGAATGGGCATGGCAGGGCCTCTAGCCACTGCAAATGAACTCCAGATGCATACATCACCTTGTGCATCTGGCTTATGTGGGCACTGGGGAATTGAACCTGGGTCTTTAGGCTTCCCAGGCAAGTTCCTTAACTGCTAAGCCATCTCTCCAGCCCTTATGCGGGTTTAAAAAATATTTTTATTTTTATTTATTTATTTGAGAGAGAGAAAGAGATACAGAAATAGGCAGGTAAAGAGAGACAGAGAGAATGGGCGTGCCAGGGCCTCTAGCCACTGCAAACAAACTTCAGATGCATGCGCCCCCTTGTACATCTGGCTTATGTGGGTCCTGGGGAATTGAACCTGGATCCTTTGGCTTTGCAGGCAAGTGCCTTAACTGCTAAGCCATCTCTCCAGCCATGTGTATGTGTGTATGTATGTGTATGTGTATATATGTGTGTGTGTGTGTGTGTGTATTTGAGAGAGAGAGAAAGATACAGAAATAGGCAGGTGGAGAGAGAGTGGGTTTTGAGGATACAAATTCAGGTCATCAGGCTTGTATAGCAAGTGCTTTAATCCAGAGTCATCTCCCTAGGCCTCTATAGACTTTTCCTATTTTTGGTTTTTTGGTTTTTTTTTAATTTTTTTATTTTTTGAGGTAGGGTCTCACTGTAGCCCAGGCTGACCTGGAATTCACTATGTAGTCTCAGGGTGGCCTCGAACTCACGGCGATCCTCCTACCTTTGCCTCCTAAGTGCTGGGATTAAAGGCGTGCTCCTCCATGCCTGGCGACTTTTCCTATTTTTTTAAAAAACAGGAGCTTATAGAGTGGTGGCAAAGAATAAATGAGGTAAATGATGTAATTCTTGTAAAAACATTTAGCATGCTGACTTTTTTCTTTCTTCTGTTATTTGTTTTTTGATATATGGTCTCACTACAAAGCTGGAAAAGGCCTCAAACTCTATGTCCTTCTGTCCTCAACTTCTAGTTGGGTTAATAGGCCTGCACCACCAGGTCTAGCCATGCTGTCTTCTTACATTTCCTCTCTTTAGGTGCACTGAACTTTTAAAAAGTTCTTATAAGAGTGAAAGGAAACAGATGCATACATGTTTAGTTGACTTTAAAAATTATAACTTTCTGCATAAATTTCTAAAATGTTTCATAATTTCTAGTGGAATGCAACAACAAAAAAATCAGAAAAATTATTTTACCTGTTTTTGTTTATTTGTTTTTAGGCTGACCTAAAATTCACTATAGTCTCAGGGTGGTCTCGAACTCACAGTGATCCTCCTACCTCTGCCTCCTGAGTGCTGGGATTAAAGGTGTGCACACCATGCCTGACTCTTACCTTATTTTTTTTTTTTTTTTGAGGTAGGGTCTCAGTCTAGCCTGGACTGACCTGGAACTCACTCTGTAGTCCCAGGCTGGCCTCAAATTCATGGCAATTCTCTTATGTTTGCCTCCTGAGTGCTGTGTTAAATGTCCAGCTTGATTCTACTTTATTTTTAAATTTATTTTTATTTCTTTATTTGAGAGAGAGACAGAGACAGAGAGAGAGAGAGAGAGAGAGAGAGAGAGAGAGAGGGAGGGAGGGAGAGAGAGAATGGGTACATCAGTGCCTCCAGCCACTGCAAATGAATTCCAGGTACATGTGCCACGTGGCCTACATGGGTACTGGGGAATTGAACCTGGGTCCTTAGGCTTTGCAGCCAACTGCCTTAACTGTTAAGTCATTTCTCCAGCCCTCATTCTACCTTTTAACTCATGTACTTCACCCTTGAGAATTTATCTTAAGGTATAACTAAAAATGTTTATAAGATAGTACAACACGGAAGAAGCCCATATAATATAAACTATGCTATATCAAGTCAACACAAACTTGATGTCTTTTATCATTAAAAGTAAACATACAAGGGGTGGGGAGATGGCTTAGTAGTTAAAGGCACTTGCTTGCAAATCCAGGTCAGCCTGAGCTAGAGTGAGACCCTACCTCAAAAAACCAAAAAAAAAAAAAAAAAAAAAAAAAAAAGTAAATATACAAGCTAGGTGTGGTGCCACATGACTGTAGTCCTAACATTGGGGAGCTGAGCAGGAGTATTGCTGTGAGTTCAAGAGTAGTCAGGGCAACACAGTGAGACCATGTCAGTAAAAAAACAGGCAAAGAAAAATAAGTACAAAATAGAGCCGGGTATGGTGGTGCATGCATTTAACCCCAGCATTAGGGAGGCAGAGGTAGGAGGATCACCATGAGTTCACCCTGAGACTACATAGTGAATTCCAGATCAGCCTGAGCTAGAATGAGATCCTACCTTGAAAAACTAAAAAAAAAAAAAAAAAAAAAAGGACAAAATAGAAAAATGATAAAATAAAGATTATGCAGGCTATGGACAAGAATGGGAAAACTTTAAATTTATATTCTATAGTCATGTGGATTACAGTGATATAAAAGGACTATCTAAATAGATATAAAGATTAAAAATAGATCCAACATTTGAATCTTGAAAACATTCTGCTAAGTGAAAGACAGCTAGTCACAAAAGATGATATTGTAAAACCCCATTTACATGAAATATCCAGAGTAGGCATATCTAAAGAGATAGAAAGAGTCACAGGGCTCGGGAGATGGCTCAGCGGTCAAAGGTCCTTGTTTACAAAGCCTGTCTGCATGGGTTCAGTTACCCAGAACCCACAGACAGCCAGATGCACACAGTATGGTGCAAGGGGCCCTGGTGCTCTCACTCGCTCTCTCTCTGAAATAAATAAAACACTTTTTTTTTGTTTTTTTTTTTAATATTTTTTGTTCATTTTTTATTTATTTGAGAGCGACAGACACAGAGAGAAAGACAGATAGAGGGAGAGAGAGAGAATGGGCGCGCCAGGGCTTCCAGCCACTGCAAACGAACTCCAGACGCATGCGCCCCCTTGTGCATCTGGCGAACGTGGGACCTGGGGAACCGAGCCTCGAACCGGGGTCCTTAGGCTTCATAGGCAAGCGCTTAACCGCTAAGCCATCTCTCCAGCCCTGGTTTGTTTTTGAGGTAGGGTTTCACTCTAGTCCAGGCTGACCCGGAATTCATTATGTAGTCTCAGGCTGGCCTTGAATTCACAATGATTCTCCTACCTCTGCCTCCTAAGGGCTAGGATTAAAGGCATGCACCACCATGTCGGGCTCCAAAATACATTTTTTTTTAAAGCAAATTCAGGGTATTTGGGGAGTAGGGATTTAGAAGATGTCTTAGAGTACAGGCATTGTAGAGATAGTAGCATAAATATGTGGCCATAGGGAAACCATCCAATTGTATAATATGTAAGTTTTATTTCTTCTTTTAATTTTTTAAAATTTTGAACCTGGGCTGTTGGGGCTTGCCAGCAAGCAAACTGTTGGGCCATCTCTCCAGCCCAGTAGCAGCTCAGAATTTTTAAAATTAATTAACTAATTTATTTATTAGAGAGAGAGAGAGAGAGGAAGAGAATGGGCACACTAGGGTCTCCAGCCACTGCAAACAAATTCCAGATGCATGTGCCACCTTATGCATCTGGCTTATGTGAGTCCAGGGCAATGTGAGTCCTTTGGCTTTGCAGGTAAATGCCTTAACCGCCTTAAATGCCAGCCCGCAGCTCAGAGTTTTTATTTTATTTTTAGTTTTTTTTGGGGGGGAGTGCCTTAACCACTAAACCATATCTTACAGCCCCTGAATTTTCTTTTCATTTTCCTTCCTTCCTTCCTTCCTTCCTTCCCTCCTTCCTTCCTCCCTCCCTTCCTTCCTGCCTTCCTTCTTTCTTTCCTTCCTTCCTCCCTTCTTCCCGTCCACCCTCCCTCCCTCCCTCCCTCCCTTTCTTTCTTTCTTTTTTTTTTTTTTTTTTGAGGTAGGGTCTCGCTCTAGCCCAGGCTGACCTATGTAGTCTCAGGGTGGCCTCAAATTCATGGCGATCCTCCTACCTTTGCCTCTCAAGTGTTGGATTAAAGGCATGCACCACCATACCCAGCTTGCTAAATTTTATTTCAGCAACGCTATTAAAAGGAGATATAGACAGGCAGACTAGATAATTTGCAAGAACTCCCAATGTCCAAAGTCAGAACAATTTGAGAAAGCTAGTATTATATGAGATAATAACATAAAATAAAATTTAAAATAAATATACATGACTTCATGCTGATATAAATGCCTGGTAGAAGAAATCAACAGATGAGAATACTCAATTACTGAAGGAAAACAGATGATGCTTATTAGGTGCCAGGTGCTATTTGAAACACTTGACCTACATTCTTTCAATTCTTACAATAACTATGAGCTAGAGACATTTTTCTCCAATTTACAGATATGATGTGGAAACACACTTGTCAAAGGTCACTCACAAAACTGTGGAGGAAGGATACAATCCGAGTCAGTCTGGCTTCAGTATCTGTGTTCTCTCCAAAACTCATGTATGGGTTTTCCTCAAAACTAGTCATTCAGCAGGGCATGGTGACATGCCTGTAACCCTAGCACTTGGGGACAAAGACAGAAGGGTCAGGACTGCAAAGTCAGATGGGCATTGGTGACATAATGGTAAGTACAGCTGCTTTCCAAAGCCAGTCTCAACTACCTAGTGAGTTTGAAGACAGTTCGGCCTGTCAGTGATGAGTATAAAAGACCATAGATTTCACACTCCATTCACAAGTGTAGATCTATTTTGGGGACTGGGGAATATAGCTGAGTGATAGCATGCTTATGTAATATGTATGTACAAGACCCGATGTTCCATCAGCAGGATCATAAAAACAAAAACAATAAAAATAAAGCAGAAAGAACAAATTTCTAGCTTTGGCCAGTGGGACTCTACACATATGCTTTTGTTGGCTAATGTGCATGCTCTGAAAGTTCTCAGTTCAACCTACAGCCTATCATAAAAGGCATAATTCTTTTTAAAAAAATTTAAATAATATTTTGTTTATTTATTTGAGAAAGAGAGAAGGGGGGTGTCATGGCCTCTTGCTACTTTAAACAAACTCGAGATGCATGTGCTTCTTTGTGTGTTTGACTTTACCTGGGAACGGGGTAATGGAACCTGGCCCAGAAGGCTTTGCAAGCAAGTACCTTTTACTGTGGAGCCATCTGCCCAGCCCATAAAAGGCTTAGTTAATTCTAGCAGACTATTCACTTTTCATGCATATCAACATGGAACTCAAATACTCAAGAAGTAAATTAAAATTTAGGATAGTAAAGTTTAAACATTCCCTGTACAACATTTAGAATTAGAGCCAGGAATTGTGACATATACTGTAATCCTAACCCTTGGAAGGTAGAGAAAGGAGGATCAAGGCCACCCAGGGCTACATAAAGAGTTGGAAACCGCCAGGCATGGTGGCGCACACCTTTAATCCCAGCACTCGGGAGGCAGAGGTAGGAGGACTGCCATGAATTCAAGGCCACCCTGAGACTCCATAGTGAATTCCAGGTCAGCCTAGACTAGAGTGAGACCCTACCTCAGGAAAAAAAAAAGTTGGAAACCAAGGCTATCTTTGGAAACTGTGTATCCAAAAACAAAACCAACAGTTGTGATTAGGTATATTTCCAAAATCTTTTTTTTTTTTTTTTCTTTTTCAAGACAGGGTCTCTCTGTGTAGCCCAAGCTGGCCTGGAATTCACCCTGTAGTCTCAGAGTGGCCTCAAACTCACAGCGATCCTCCTACCTCTGCCTCCCGAGTGCTGGGATTAAAGGCACGTTTCACAATGCCCAGCTAAATTTAAAAAAATTATTTATTTATTTATTTGAGAGAGAAAGAGGGAGAGAGAGAGAATGGGTGTGCCTGGGCCTCCAGCCACTGCAAACGAACTCCAGATGCATGCGCTACCTTGTGCATCTAGCTTACATGCGTCCTGGAAAATCGAACCTGGATCCTTAGGCTTTGCAGGCAAGTGTCTTAACCGCTAAGCCATCTCTCCTGCCCCCCAAATTCTTTTTTTCTTTTCTTTCAAGGTAGGGTCTCACTCTGGCCCAGACTGACTTGGAATTAACTATGTAGTCTCAGGGCAGCCTTGAACTCATGGCGATCCTACCTCTGCCTCCCGAGTGCTGGGATTAAAGACGTGTGCTATCACGCCTGGCCCCCAAAATTCTCTTTATAAATTATTTATTTATTTATTTATTTATTTCAGAGAGAGAAAGAGAATGGACATACCAGGGCTTTAGCTACTGCAAACAAACTCCAGAACCATGCACCACCTTGTACATCTGGTTCATATGGGCACTGGCGAATTAAACCCAGGTCCTAAGGCTTTGCAGGCAAGCCCCTTAACCACTGAACTATTTCTCAAGTCTCCAGATTCTCTTTTCAATATATATGCTGCTGAAGCGAGCACTAAAATTCTCTCTTTCTTTTTTCTTTTTTTTTTTTTTTTTTTGTTTTTTTTGAGGTAGGGTCTCACTATAGTCCAGGCTGACCTGGAATTCACTGTGTAGTCTCAGGGTGGCCTCGAACTCATGATGATCCTCCTACCTCTGCCTCTTGAGTGCTGGGATTAAAAGTGTGTGCCACCATGCCTGGCTTAAAATTCTCTTTTTAAAAATATTTTTATTCTGGGGCTAAAGGGATGGCTTAGCAGCTAAGGCATTTGCCTGCAAAGCTGAAGAACCCAGGTTCAATTCCCCAGGACCCATGTAAACCAGATTCACAAGGTAGTGTATGCATTTGGAATTCATTTGCACTGGCTGAAGGCCCTGGTGTGCCCATTCTCTCTCTATCTGCCTCTTTCTCTCTCTCTAAAATAAAAATAAAAAATAATATTTTTTATTTTCAAGCAGAGAGAGAGAGAGAGAGAGAGAGAGAATGGGTACACCAGGGCCTCTAGCCACTACAAACAAACCCAAAATGTATGCATCACTTTGAGCATCTGGCTTTACATGGGTACTGGGGAACTGAACCTAGATGATCAGGCTTTGCAGAAAACACCTTAATGCTGAGCCATCTCTTTAGCCCTGATATTTCCAAAATTCTTAAGTGTGATTTTCTCTGCTAAGATGTTCCCTTGCACTTCTGAAGCCAGGTAAATGTTGACTATGAAGCTTTAGACATGAATCTGAGTGCTATGTCCTCTTGCTCAGCTCAGATGTCTGGGTACAACACAGCCTTATGTGTGGCCTACTTGGCTGCCCTCTGCGCAGAAGTACTTATTGCTATTTTCAATTTCACAATAAAGTATTGTAGCAAGTTATGTTCCTGCTGAAAATGTAAATAGGAAATTAAAGTTGTCAGACAATAGTCTGCTCAACTGTTACCCAGAAGATATTTATACCTCTCTCTCATAATAGTTGAATAGCAAAAATATCAAAATTACTTAATAGGTGTCAAATAAAAATGTTTCAATAGCAGGGCTATAACATACAACTTTAAAAGTACAAAGATAAGCCGGCATGGTGGTGCATGCCTTTAATCCCAGCACTTGGGAGGCAGAGGTAGGAAGATCTCTGAGTTCGAAGCCACCCTGAGATTACATAGTGAGTTCCAGGTCAGCCTGGGCTATAGCAAGACCTTACTTTGAAAAACAATATACATATATATATATATATATATATATATATATATATATATATATATATATATATATACACACACACACACACATATATAAAACCAGGCATGGTGGTGCACGCCTTTAATCCCAGCACTTGGGAGACAGAGGTAAGAGGACTGCTGTGAGTTAAAGGCCAGCCTGGGACTACAAAGTGAGTGCCAGGTCTGCCTGGGCTAGAGTGAGACCCTACCTCAAAAAAAAAAAAAAAAAAAAAAAAAAGCCAGGCATGGTGGCACATGCCTTTAATTGCAGCACTTGGGAGGCAGAGGTAGGAGGATTGCTGTGAGTTCAAGGCCAACCTGAGGCTCCACAGTGAATTCCAGGGCAGCCTGAGCTATATTTGGGTGGGGGTTGGAGAGAGCACTAGCATGAGCCAGCACCTATGAGTAAGCAGGTACAGACACGTGGATATTCTTAGAATAGTATGTGTCAGGGCTGGAGAAATGGCTTAGCAGTTAAGGCATTTGCCTGCAAAGCCAAAGGACTTCAGTTCGATTCCCCAGGACACATGTAAGCCAGATGCACAAGGGGGTGCACATGTCTGGAGTTTGCAGTGGCATGCCCATTCTCTTTCTCCCTCTCTCTTTATCTCTCTCAAAAAATAATAAATAAAAATAAAGTTTAAAAAAAACTTAAAAAAAAAGAAAAGTATGTGCCAGTGTAATTGTGTGACATCTGAGATTTACTTAAACAAACTCCTTACATAGAAAAAAAAATCTTCATAACTTTTGACAAAATTTCGCTATTTTTTTTTTCTGGTTTTGCATCACTGAAATTTTGTTCCAAATAAAAAATATAGTAGGAGGCTGGAGAGATGGCTTAGTGGTTAAGTCACTTATCTGAAAAGCCTAAGGACCTGGGTTCAATCCCAGTACCCACGTGAAGCCAGATGCACAAGGTGGTGCATGCATCTGGAGTTCATTTGT
The DNA here is from genome assembly GCF_020740685.1 of Jaculus jaculus. NCBI lineage: Eukaryota > Metazoa > Chordata > Mammalia > Rodentia > Dipodidae > Jaculus > Jaculus jaculus. The sequence continues at coordinate 80,760,173 of NC_059108.1, read as the reverse complement.
GGGGGCTAGAAGCCCTGGCCTACCCATTCTCTCTCTGTCTGCCTCTTTCTCTCTCTCAAATAAATAAAAAATAAAAACAAAATATCAAAAATAAAACTGGGTGTTGTGGCACATGCCTTTCATCCCAGCACTTGGGAGGCAGAGGTAGGAGGATTACAGTGAGTTCCAGGCCACACTGAGACTACATAGTGAATTCCAGGTCAGCCTGAACTAGAATGAGACCCCACCACAACAAACAATACAACAACATCTTCCAAAAAGAACACTGTCTCTGGCATCTGTTTCCCAGGACAGAGGACAGAGGACAGATGTCCATGTTTGGTGTCATCTTTTTATTTATTTTTTTAAAGTTTATTTATTTGAGAGGGACAGACAGAGAAACAGGGAGAAAGAGAGAGAGAGAGAGAATGGGCGTGCCAGGGCTTCTAGTCACTGCAAACGAACTCCAGACGTGTGTGCCCCCTTGTGCATCTGGCTAACATGGATCCTGGGGAATTGAGCCTTGAACTGGGATCCTTAGGCTTCACAGGCAAGTGCTTAACCGCTAAGCCATCTCTTCAGCCCATGGTGTCATCTTTTTAAAGAAACATTTTATTTATTCTATTTGCAAGCAGAGACAGAGAGACAGACACACACAGAGAATGGGCATGTCAGGGCCTCTAGCCACTGAGAATGAACTCCAGACACATGCACCACTTTGTACATCCACTTTTACATGGGCACTGGAGAATCAAACCCAAGCTGTTTGGCTTTGCAGGCAAGTGCTTTACCTGCTGAGCCATCTCTCCAGCCATGGCATCATTTTATTTATTTATTTATTTATTTTGGTTTTTCGAGGTAGGGTCTCACTGTAGCCCAGGCTGATCTGGAATTCACTATGGAGTCTCAGGGTGGCCTTGAACTCACGGCAATCCTCCTATCTCTGCCTCTGCAGGGATTAAAGGTGTGAGCCACCACGCCCGGCTTTGGCATCATATTTTTGAACATCCTCCCCTGCCACTCCAATGGGAGACAGACCACATTTCCAAGTTTGTTCAACTATCATATTACCTTGGAAAGTTGGGGCAGAATCTCATTCAGTTACATTTTCCAGTGTTTACAGACCTAGATGTTCACTCTTTAGCCAATGTTCAGGACGGATGAGGTTCCAGGTAATCTATTTATTTTCTTCAGTTTTGAGATTTCTGTAAGTTAGCTATTAGGTAGTATTATCACAACCTACTTTTATATGACATCTTATCAGGGGGAAATGGCAGAATGAACTGGATTAGAATTTTATATTGTATTCCGAGTTTCATAAAGGTTTTTGTGTCTAATTTTTCTATATCCGTGCAGGTCTTTTTCTTGCAAACAACATATTATTTGAACAATTCAAATGCCCTGTGTGTATTTCTATAATATTATTAGCCACAGACACTTGCTGTCATGAGTAGATATCTGATCTCATTTGGCACCTCACACCTTGGTACAGGTCAGGGCCACTCTTCTTTTGTCTTGCTTCTGCACTTACCAGTGTACTCCTTTGGTTTGAACTCAACCTCTGCTCTTACCAAAGCTCCCACTTGCTCTCTTACTTTATAAGTGCAAAATCCTTGTCATTTTCCTGAGTGCTAAGTCACCTTGTGTGGTGGTTTGATTCAGGTGTCCCCCATAAACTTAGGTGTTCTGGAAGCTAGATGGTCTGGGTGGTTCCCCAGCTGATAGCAATTGGGAATTAAAGCCTCCTGAAGGTGGTGTATTGTTAGAGGTGGGCTTATGGGTGTTATGGCCTGTTTGGTACACTCTCCTGTAAGTCTACCATATGTGGGCCAGGGGGTGATGTCCACCTTCTGCTCATGCCATCGTTTTCCCCTGCCATCATGGAGCTTCCTCCTCAAGCCTGTAAGACAAAATAAGCCTATTTTTTCCCACAAGCTGCTCTTGGTTGGATGATTTCTACCAGCAATGCAAACCTGACTCCAACAGTAATGTTGGTACTGAGTAGTAGTGTCATTTGCTGCTAGATACCTGACTGTGAGGCTTTGGCCTTTTGGAGCTGATTTTCAAGAGGAATGTGGAAGGATTTGAAACCTTTACCTAAAGACACCTTGCAGTGCTATAAATACAGCTTGATGGACTATTCTGGTTAGAGTTGAAAGACCTGAATGCAATAAGAACTATGGGACTGTGAGGTTTGGCTTATGAGGGTGAGAAAGAGCTTTGCTTGGACTGGGCAAGATGCAGTTTGTGTGAGAGGCTTGCTGTTATGCCCATGTCCTGATAAGTTGTGCAGGGATACAGTATGCAAAACAGACTGTTATGAGTAGAGGGCTATGGCACAGAGAGAAAAAAAAAAATGAAATCTTTGGGTGAACTGCTGCCCATTCAGCTGCAATTGAGAGATTACAACCTTTGAGATTGGGCCAGATGATCTGCACTGGGGCAACAGGAAGAATGTAGACTCTTTTGAAGGGGCCTGAGTGCTCAAGGAGTGTCCTGTTCTTCAAAGTCTGCTTTATTTCCCCCTGGATTAACAAATTGGCACCCTACCTGGTATTTTGGAGTATGAGAAATGCAGGAAAGAGAGGGTCATTGAGTTTACAAAACAATCTTGTGTTTAGGAAACAGCCATGGGCAGTGTGAAGCAGGTTTGCTGCATGCCTGCATAGAGACCCAATGAAACCATGAGGATAAACCGTGGATTGCAGTAGAGACTGGAGATCCAGTGGAGATGCCAGGACCATGAGGTAGCTGCTAAGGAAAGCTTCTGGCCCTGATGAAGTTTTCCAGTACTGTGAATAGCCTAGTTGGAGAGGCAGAACTGGAACTCCAGAGACTTGCTAATTAGACTTATTGGACTTGGAGACTTGACTAGAGTTGTTGGACTTGGAGCTATTGAGTTTGACATCTGCCCTATTTAAATCTTGTATTGACTGAATATTTCTTTGCTATGCCCAATGCCATCTTTGCCAGTGTGAGTGTTTGTTCTGTGTCATTATGGTGTTTGGGGGGATTGTTTGGTATTATGGCTCAGTTAAAAGACCTTGGATTATGGGGGTGTCTGAACAACACTAGGATTGATAAAAAATGTGGGGACTTTTAAAGTTGGATGAATGTATTGCATTTTACATCATGTATGGTTATGTTCACTGGGGCAATGGATGGAATGTGGTGGTTTGATTCAGGTGTCCCCCATAAACTTAGATGTTCTGGATGTTCCCAAGCTGAGGGTAAATGGAAACCAAAGCCTCCTAGAGGTGGTGTATTGTTGGAGGTGGGTTTATGGGTATTATAGCCAGTTTTCCCATGCCAATGTTTGGCACACTCTCCTATTGCTATGGTCCACCTTATGTGGGCCAGAGGGTGATGTCCACACTCTGCTCATGCCATCATTTGCCCCTGCCATAATGGAACTTCCACCTTGAGCCTGTAAGCCAAACTAAACCTCTGTTTTCCCACAAGCTTCCCTTGGTTGGGTGATTTCTACCAGCAATGCGAACCTGACTGCAACACCTTGAAATTACCTAAAAATAATTTCAAACATGATTCAGGAACCAGAGATAGTAGTACTGAGCCGGCTCACAGGACAGTAAGAGGCAAAATAGTGAAGGAAAACCTTACTTCTTTGTTTCAAAACACATATGCACACTGAAAGGCAGGGTGGGAACCACTTCTTATTCTACTACAGGCATAGTGAAATCATCAGACTGTATCACCTTTTCTTTTCCACAGCCATGAAGATGACTACCTGTCACAACATTTACAGATGATGCAAAAACAATGACTGAACTATTCTTCATGATTCCATTTGATCTCTTTGGCAAAAAGATGGCAGGTACAGGGCAAGATATAAAATTGTATGTTTAGGTAAATAATTCTCAAAGGCAGAATCAAAACTCTTCACATATCAAATCTTGGAAGAAGGCATCTGAGTAAGATCTGAGGCTACTCATATACCTTTGCTGACACAGTATATATAAGTGAAATATGACACATTGGTCTGATCAAAACTAGTGTAAGTAGGGCTGAGAAGATGACTCAGCAGTTGAAGGTGATTGTTTGCAAGCCTGTTGACCTGAATTTGATTCCCTAACACCCATGTAATGTTAGACAAAGTGGTACATACATTTGTGATTTCAACACGTCTCTGGTAATGTGAAGTGAAGCCAAGAGAATCTGGAAAATCATAAGCAGCAGTGGCAAAAGAGACCCTGTCTCAAAAAGACAGTGGCAAAAGAGGAGAACACTCAGGTTGCTCTGACCTTCACATGTGGGCACACCTGCCCATCGCCCCCCCCCCAAGAATAAAAAGAATAGAATGAGTACACAGGTTCAAAGATCTGTTGTAGAAAGGAAAATAAGAACCCTAAAGTTATAAGCTTCTTTTATATACATATGTATGGCATTCTTATTGTCTGTTTGTCTTTGGAAACAGCCTCACTGTGGCACCCAGACTAGCCATGTAGCTCAGAATGATCTCAAACTCCCATCAATTCTGCCCAGCTTCCTCTGTTCTGGGATTATAGGTGTGAGCTACCACACCTGGCTTTCTTGAAGATCATGCACTGGATGTGGTGGTAATCCAGAGGCAGGATGATCACAGGTTTGAGGTTAGCCTAGGGTACAGAGTGAGACCCTATCGCACCTCTGCCAAAAGAAGGTCACCGTGAGTCCGAGAGAATCTGTGTGCAGGACGAGCCTGAACTGCTGAAAGGACTGAACAAACAGAAGTGTCACAGGTGACTGAGGAAAGGAAATGACTCAGCTACAGACTAGGGAGGGAATTCCACTTAGATGAGTTGAATAATGTGACTTTTTCCAATGGAAGACATAATTCTAGACATTCACTGAAGTGATCTCAGAAGTCATAGACACAAAGCACAGTGCAAATAGTGTACAAAATATTATTCCAACAAAGAAAAATTAAACGTTTATACTCTTAATGCTCAGGGTAGCCAGGCATGGTGGCACATGCCTTTAACCCCAGCACTTGGGAGGCTGAGGTAGGTGGATCTCTGTGAGTCTGAGGTCACCTTGAGACTACATAGTGAATTCCAGGTCAGCCTGGGCTAGAGCAAGACCTTACCTTGAAATAAAAACACTAAGGGTAGGCGGGGCGTGGTGGTGCATGCCTTTAATCTCAGCATTTGGGAGGCAGAGGTAGGAGAATCGCCATGAGTTCGAGGCCACCCTAAGACAACATAGTTAATTCCAGGTCAGCTTGAGCTAAAGTGAAACCCTACCTCGAACCCCCCCCCCCAAAAAAAAGTGAAGGAAAAGGCATACACATTAGTGTTAGTTTGGTCTAAATTTATTTACCAAACATCTGAGGATCTATCCTGGCCTAGCACTTAGGGCAGGTACAAGTGCAAACAATAGAGGCATGGGTTTTGCCCCACTAGGAGGCAGTAACCCTACATATAAATAACTATGTTCTAGGAACAAAATGCCAAGGACATGTTATTGATATTTATAAAATCATGGCTAAAACGAATGTAACATATTCAACTGGAGTTCTTGAAACAGGGAATACAATTAAAAAGTTTTAAAAGTCTCTGATCACTGGAGAACTTCCAGCTGTAAGCTTTTCCCTCAGCCAGGAGGGGCTCAGTCTAGGCCCTAGCCCAGGCCTGGTTGTGGGGGGGAGAGGCTGGCCCTTACTCTCCACGTGGGAACTCCTCACATGGCAGGAGCTCCTTGAACATTCTTTTCTCTCTTCTTTCCAGGCCCTTCACATGGGATCTCTAGCCACGTGGGTGCCTTTCCTTGGCTCTGTACTTCTGTCAATAAATATAACAATTATATATATATGTATATATATGGGGGGGAGGGGGGGAGGGTCTCACTCTAGCTCAGGCTGACCTGGAATTCACTATGTAGTGTCAGGGTGGCCTTGAACTCACAGTGATGTTCCTACCTCTGTCTCCCAAGTGCTGGGATGACAGTTGAGTGCCAACATGCCCAACCTCCTTTATCATGCTAGCTCAAAGTTGAACTTTATTTTAAATTTGGAGATCACTGAAATATTTAAGCAGTGGATGAGAGCATGACAATGAAATCCACCTTTGAGGAAGACCAGGAAAGCAGCAGGCATAGTGGAGGGAAATGTAGAGAGAAGGACGAAGCTTTGACATCAATAGAGAGAAGAGATGAAGGAAGTTTCTGAGGAAGGACTGGATTATTGGTTAAGTGAAAGGTACTAGAATGCCTGCATGGCTTTAGGATCAGATACAGTGCTTTTCAGTAAGAAAGACAGTAGAAGAGAAGGAGCCTTTTCTCTCTTCCCCCTTTCTTCCCTTGCCAGGTTGGCTTCTGACTGGCTATGGAGTATCCCAAGTCTTGGGGTTACAGGTGAGCATCACTCCCTCTGGCTTATGTTGTGCTAGGGATCAAACCCAGGGCTTTGGGCATGCTGGGCAAGTACTTTATAAACTACAACACCCTTGGTGTTTTCCTTCTGAGGAAAAAAAGTCCCCCAGTGCTCCTTGAATTGAATGTAAATGTACAATTTCCTCTTTTTTCTTTTTTTAACCCCTAGGCAGGGTCTCACTAGTCCAGTCTGACCTGGGACTCACTCTGTAGCTCCAGAAGGGCCTAAAACTTCTACCTCCGCTTCTGAATCAATCTGGGACTAGAAGCGAACACCACCACTTTGGCTGCAAATGTTCCTTAGTGTGTGCACAAGAATGTTTAGGCTGCGTATAAAGCATTTTTTGAGCTTTTAAAAAAAATATTTTATTATTTTTATTTATTTAAGAGAAAGGGACAGAGAAAGAGGCAGAACGAGAGAGAATGGGTGCGCCAGGACTTTCTGCAGCTGCAAATCAACTCTGGGTGCATGCACCACACCTTGTGCATCTGATGTATATGGGGCCTGGGGAATGGAACCTGGGTTCTTTGGCTTTGCAGGTAAGTGCCTTATCTGCTAAGCCATCACTCCAGGCCTATTTTTGAGCTATTTAACATGTCTCCCTCTAAGGAACAGGACTGAATTACCAGGCCATATGCTGATCATTATTAGGTAAGTGAAGAAATAATACTTTAGCAGGGCATGGTGGCACACACCTTTAATCCCAGCACTCTGGAAGCAGGGGTAGGAGGATCACCATGAGTAAGAGGCCAGCCTGAGACTACATAGTGAATTTCAGGTCAGCCTGGGCTAGAGTGAGACCCTACCTCAGAAAAAAAAAAGAAAAAAGACACAGTACTTTAATAATATGGAAAAAATAGTTTTATAAAAAGATTAAAAACACTTTTTAATTTTTATTTATTTATTTGACAGAAAGGAGAGAGAATGGGTGCACCAGGGCCTCCAGCCACTGCAAATGGACTCCAGATGCATGCACCACCTTGTGCATCTGGCTAACATGGGCCCTAGGGAATCGAATCTGGGTCCTTTGGCTTTGCAGGCAAACACCTTAACTGTTAAGCCATCCCTAAACCTTTTTTTTTTTTTTGGTTCTTGCCTTCAGAGTGCTGGGATTAAAGGCATGCTGCTACCATGGCCGGCTCAACCTTGTATTTTATGTGTGCATTATTTCACACAAAAAATATTTAAAGCCAGGCATGGTGGCAGCATTTTTAATCCCAGAATTTGGGAGGCTGAGGTAGGAGGATTGCCATGAGTTCGAGGCCACCCTGAGACTACATAATGAACTTTCAGGTCACCCTGAGCTAGAATGAAACTGTACTTCGAAAAAAAAATAATGCAGAAAAAAAACCATTATTAGCTATTTCATTTACTGAGCAATTCTAAGTAGTATTCACAATGTTTTTGTCTCAAAATTTTCTACCATGAATAAAAATATGACCTTCTAAAGCATCAAATTGTTAGTCCGAACGTCTTTCAAATCTACCTTTTTCCTTCTACCCGCCATCATCAAGATCTAAAGGCCATCATTACGTTCTCTTCTGCTAATATAAATATGAAACAAACCGGGCGTAGCGGCACACACACGCCTTTAATCTCAGCACGATGGAGGCAGAGGTAGGATCATCGCCGTGAGTTCAAGACCACCCTGAGACTACAGAGTGAATTCCTGGTCAGCCTTAGCTAGAGTGAAACCCTACCTCGAGGAAAAAAAAAAAAAAAGAAAAGAAACACTCCAACTCCTCAAACCCAGCCTGTCTCCGCCTAAGAGTGGAGGGAGGGTGGAACAAGTCAGGGCAGGCTGCCGGAGCACAGAAGAGGGACCAAAGAACTGGCTCGCGAGTCTCAGCCTGTAAAAGAATCTGGGAGATTTATTAAAACGACCGTTCCCGAATCCTGGAGCCCGCCTAGAGCTGCAAAACCAGAGCGAGGGGCAGCTGAGGCGGCCCGCCCCGCAGGGCTGCCCCGCACACGCAGAGGGCACGAGAAACGTCAGGCATTCGGACCCGAGCAGGGTGGCCGCAGCAAACGTAGCTCCAAGGCGAGGCTCTCAGCTGAGGCCGCGGGGTGGAAGCCACTGGAAGCCAGGGGCCCACTCGCTCCGGAAAGCGAAGAGCCGCGGCCAGCACGCGTGGGCTGCCCGGGGGGCGGGACCGCGCCTGCCCCGCCCCGCCCGCCCACGTCCTCGGTGCGCCTGCGTAGGGCGAGGCCCGACTCTATTTGGTTATCGGGTGTGCGGCGGCCGCGGCGTTCTCTACCCGGCATGCCTCGCGGGAGCGGCGTCCCGACGTCGCTCCCCTTCCCAGGCCTGCCCCCTCCCGTCCCCTCCGCTCCCGCCGCGGCCCCCCTTCCCTAAAGTGAGTGAGTGAGACGGGCAGATGGAGGAGGGACTGTAATGGCGGCGGCCGGCGGCTCCGTGCTCTGACCCGCGGCAAGCACACGACAGCGACCCCCGTCCCCGTCCCTCTCCCGGCCGCGTCCGCCCCGTCGTCGGCGCGGGGCTGCCCTCTCCGGCCCTTCCCGCCCCCAGCTGTTGGCGTCTGGCCCTGCGCCCCGACCGGGGCCCCCACACACAATGGACGAGCTGGCCGGAGGCGGCGGCGGCGGCCCGGGGCTGGCGGCTCCTCCCCGGCAGCAGCAGGGACCCGGGGGGAGCCTGAGCCTCTCGCCTGGAGGGAACGGAGCGGCGGGCGGCGGGGGTCCTCCGGCCTCCGAGGGAGCGGGCCCCCCGCCAGGCCCGGAGCTGTCCCGGCCCCAGCAGTACACTATCCCGGGCATTCTGCACTACATCCAGCACGAGTGGGCTCGGTTCGAGATGGAGCGGGCGCACTGGGAGGTGGAGCGGGCCGAACTGCAGGTACCTGGCCGGGACGGGACGGGGCGGCCGGCGCGGCGGCGGGGACCGCGGGGTGGGGGTGGGGCCGGCGCGTCCGCAGGCCGCGGGGACCCTACCTGAGCGCCGAGCGCGACCGTCCCGGCGCCGCTCTCCCGGAGGTGCCCTCCCCCTGGCCCGCGGAGGCTCCGGCCTCGGCCCTCACTGGCGCGGCGACGCGCGCTTCCTCGGGGCAGCCATTTTGGCTTTAGTATGGCGTCTGCGGGGGCTCCGCCGGGGCCGGGCCGGGCCGGGCCGGGCGCCTCGGCCAGAGGCCGCCGCGGGGCAGCTGGGCTCCGAGTTTGCCCTTGGGCGTTCCCCCTGGAGCCCGGGAGCCCGAGCACGGGGACGCTGCTGGGTAAGCCCACCCTTCTCGGCTGGCTCCCTCCCCCGCCGCTGGGTACGCAGTTGCCCCCTGACAGCCCCGCAGCTCTGGACCGGGCACAATGGCCTGCGGCGGGCCTGCGAAGTTTATCTTCCCCACCGTCAGCTCTTCTTTTTCAAGTGTCTGCTTACCTGGGATGCTGCTGCTTTACTCCCTTGGACTCCCTTAAGTTCACAGTCGGTGATTCATCAACGCTTTGTAACGTCTCTTTGAGATTCTTCACCGGACCTCCCTCCACCCCTCCTTTACTCTTACAAAGCCACATCAGACTCTGCTGTCTTTATGAAATGACTGAGACGAGAATTTGTATTAGTTTGAAGTATAACGTAATTGTAGCATGATGCTAACTCAGGAAGCAAAGTTAAATGCCCTCAAGGACCCTTCCTAAAGCCCTGTCTCCTCCCTCTTAGTGTAAACCTTCGTTGGGCTGAATTACTGGCTTTTGGGGGGTAAGATGTTGCTGCTATATTGCTGCATCTCTTTGAAAGATTATTTACATTTTAGGATAGTTAAGTTTATTTTAAAATCGATTTCCAGGACAAATTTAGCTTGAGAAGAAAGCATGCATTTAAATACTGTTGCACCTGTTTTTCATACTGTTACATATTTAGGTTGTAAGCAGTATTCATTATACATATATGTATACGTGCGCACACACATACACACATATAGATACATACACACACATGCACACATACACATACATATACACCTTGGGTTAATTTAGGAAAATGTGTAAGGAAAGATTACACTAATGTTGAAAGTGTGTCCTCAAATAAATGTAAATCTCTTCAGCTAGGTTTTGAATCAGAAATTTGTTTTTGACTCCACCAAGTGGGTGAAACTAAATAAAATTACATTATACATGACACCTTTAGTTGGTTCAGTTGTGATTTTTTAATATACTTTTGGCTTAAAAATACAACTTTCAAAAAAAAACAGATCAAAATTGTCTGCTTTCTCTTAATTTGTGTATAGGCTGCTTTAAAATACTTGGGATTTGTAGCGTTCTGTTGACATACAAGTTTCTTGTGTACCATGATGTAAACTTAATTTTCATTATAATGAAGTCAAGGCGTTTACTTAAAAAAAATTGTGCTTGTTGGATAAAACCACCAGTTCCTGCTAGGGCTTTTGACCTTTGTACTGTTGGACATAAGTTTTGATTTTAATGCTTTTCAAGTCAGCATTTGCATCTGTCACATGGTTCATTAATGTAAATAGCTGAGAAAGATCTCGGGTCCAAAACAGTCAATCTTTACATTATTGAAATGTGTGTTGTCTTTCCTCTCTTGTTTTCCTTTCCATCCTTCCTGACTCTTTTTTTTTTTTTTCCGAGGTAGGGTCTCACTCTGGTCCAGGCTGACCTGGAATTAACTCTGTAGTCTCAGGGTGGCCTTGAACTCACGGCGATCCTCCTACCTCTGCCTCCCGAGTGCTGGGATGCGCCACCATGCCCGGCTTCTTCCTGACTCTTAACAGCAACAGGAAAGTCCTTTAAGGAAGGATTCCTTTTGCTTCTTTTTGTTGTTGTTGTTGTTCATTTTTTATTTATCTATTTGAGAGTGACAGAGAGAGAGAGAGAGAATGGGCGTGCCAGGACTTCCAGCCACTGCAAAGGAACTCCAGATGTGTGCGCCCCCTTGCGCGTCTGGCTGACGTGGGTCCTGGGGAATCGAGCCTTGATTAGGCTTCACAGGAAAGCACTTAACTGCTAAGCCATCTCTCCAGCCCATCTTTTGCTTCTTTTAACTAATCTGTTATAGGTAGTTCTGATACAGCTAATCTAAGTTTGTGTTACTCTTTTTAAACAAAGAAGTGTTGATACAGTGTTTCCAGTCTTGTCTTTTTTTTCCAGGCATTTTCATCATTATTATTATTTGTTCTTTTTCAAGGTAGGGTCTCACTCTAGCCCAGGCGGACCTAGAACTCTGTTGCTCCCGGCTGGTCTCAAACTAACAGTGATCCTCCTACCCCTCTGCCTCCCAAGTACTGGGACTAAAGATATGCACCAACCATGCCTGGCTTCATTATTGTTATTTTGGTATTTAAAGAGCCTTTTAGTGCATGACTATCCTTGGCGAATATCATGGTCACTATGCCTGACTTCTTTCTTTTTTTTTTTTGAGGTATGGTCTCTAACCCAGGCTGACATGGAATTCACTATGTAGTCTCAGGGTGGCCGCAAACTCATGGCAATCCTCCTACCTCTGCCTCCTGAGTGCTGCCATTAAAGGCATTGCCACCACGTCCGGCTTCATCTGGCAATTTTTTATTGATTCATGTCGAATGAAATGTTCATGATTGTGTTTTTGTGTAAATTATACATTTCTTTAAAATGTTAAAGTATTCGCCCCCCAAAAAAAGGCAGGTGTTGTGGCACATGCCTTTAAATTTCAGCATTGTGGAAGCAGAGGTAGGTGGTAGAAGGATCACTGTGAGTTCAAGGCCACCCTGAGACTACATAGTGAGTTCCAGGTGAGCCTGAGCTAGATAGAGCAAGAACCTACCTCGATAAAACAAGAAAAATAAATCAGAGTAATTAGTTAAGAGTTTCAGGTTTGTTTTGAGAGACAAGGTCTCAGTATATAGTTCTGGCTGCATGAAATTTATGTATGCCAGTCTGGTCTCAAACGCATGATCCTCCTGCTTAAACCTCCCAAGTGCTGGGATTGCAAGTGTGCGCTAGTGTGCCAGGTCTAGTGCCATTGGTCTTCAGTAAGATTACTTGAGAAGTGCATATTTAAAGTTTTGTATCTTGAAAGTATGTGTAAGGATGTATGTTGTGGTTTTAGGAAAATTAAGCTTTAAACTTATTTGTTGTTTTCCTTAAAATTCATTCCATTTTATGTACAGTCCTGGTGTTCTGATCACCTACACACTTTAAAAAAATTTGTTTTTTAATTTATTTGAGAGGGAGCGAGAAAGAAAGGATGTTCCCGGGCCTCCAGCCATTGTAAACAAACTCCAGATGCATGCACCCCATTGTGCATTTGGTGTATGTGGGTCTCGGAGAGTAACCAGGATCCTTTGGCTTTGCAGGCGAACACCTTAACTGCTAAGCCATCTCTCCAGCGCTGCTTTTTTCCTTTTTTAATAAATACTTTATTTGCAAGAGAGAGAATGAATGAATCGCTGTTCCAGGGCTTCCTGTGCTGCATATGTTCCAGGTGCGTGCTGCAGACTCCTGTGCAACTTTGTGTACCTGGTTTATGTTACTAGTGATTTGAACCAGGCCCTGTAGGCTTTGCAAGCAAGTGCATTTAATCATTGAGCCATCTCCCCACTTAGTTTTTTTGTTTGTTTGTTTTTGTTTTTGTTTTTCGAGGTAGTGTCTCACTGTGGCTCAGGCTGACCTGGAATTCACTATGTAGTCTCAGGGTGGCCTCGAACTCTCGGAGATCCTCCTACCTCTGCCTCCCGAGTGCTGGGATTAAAGGCGTGCGCCACCATGCCCGGCACCCACTTAGTTTTTGAGACAGTATATTTTTAAGTTGTTTAGGCAGGACCTGACCTGGGCTCATGTGATTTCCTGCTTCAAACTTCTCAGGTAGTTGGGACCTTTTCAGGTGTTGTGTGTGTTTCCTTTTGGGGAAGATGGGGGAGCAATGCCAGGGATCAACCAGGACCTTACAGGAGTGATAAGTATGCTATTTATGCATATTTTAAAGTGGTCATTATTGAAACTATTACAGTTGATAAATTTAAATGATTATATTATGCCTGGTAATGTAAAATTTTAGTATGGAATTGTATTTTTCCTAGCTTTGGGAAAAAATGACTGGAGTGGAAGTTTGCAGTATGATCTATTCTCTGTATGAAGAGTTTGGTTAAAGGAATGTCATCCTGTCTTAAAGCTCTTTATTATTATTATTATCATCATCATCATCATCATTATTGTTACTTTGGCTTTTTGAGGTAGGGTCTTACTCTAGCCCAGGCTGACCTGGAATCACTATGTAGTCTCAGGGTGGCCTCGAATTTAAGCAATCCTTCTACCTCTGCTTCCCAAGTGCTGGGATTAAAGGTATTCATCACCATGCCTGGCAAAGCTCTTTGCTGTAATGTTTCCTTGCCTTGCACGCAATTGGGAAAGCTGTAGGGAAGTGGCAGTTTAGTCTGAATTTGTTGTGGACTTTAAAGATACACAGGGGCTGGAGAGATGGCTTAGAGGTTAAGGTGCTTTGTCTGCAAAGCCTGGTTCATTTCCCCACAACCCACATTGCCAGATGGTCAAGGTGGCATTTGCATCTGGAGATTGTCTGTAGTGGCTGAAAGCCTTGGAGCACCCATTCTTTCCTCCTCTTACACACACAACACTCTCTCAAATGAAAGTAAAAAAAAGAAAAACAAAAACATAGGCCTCTGCTTTTCCCTTCAGATATCTATACTGATTTGGTCTAGGACTTGTTGGAGGAGGGGGGAAGCTCTTCAAGTAATTTACCCAAGGTCTTCCAGTTACAAAGTTTTGCAGCTTAGATTTGAAACCAGTTTGTGTAATTCCAAAGACATGTCTCTCATTACTCTTAGAACCACTGTGTTATGTTATATATGTATATCTTTGTTTTCTTCTGTGTTGGGGATTGAACCTCGGGCCTCAAGCATGCTAAGTAAGCGTACTATCATTAAGCTATATCCCGAGTCCTGACAGAGAAAGGAAGGAAGAGGCAAACAGAGAGAAAGAAAGAAAGAATGGGCTTACAAACTCACTCCAGACGCATGTGCTATCATGTGCATCTGGCTTACGTGGGTTCTGGGGAATTGAACATGGGTCTTTTTTAAGCCATCTCTCCAGTCCCCCACCTCCCAAGCCCTGTTCTTTTTGAAGCAGGGTCTCATCCTGGCCCATGCTGGCCTCAAAGTCAAGGTGATCTTCATATCTCAGCCTGAGATTAAAGGTGTGCACCACTATGCCTGGCCCCTTTGAGAAAAAAAATTATATCTATATAAAAATTGTTTTTTCTTTGGTTTTTCAAGGTAGGGTTTTACACTAGCGCAGGCTGATCTGGAACTCAGTATATAGTCGCAGGATGGCCTCGAACTCAAGGTGATCCTCCTACCTCTCCCTCCTGAGTGCTGGGATTAAAGGTATGTGGTCTGTTTGACTTTTTTCTTTCTTCAAGGTAGGGTCTTGCTCTAGCCAAGGCTGACCTGGAATATTCACAGTGCAGTCTCAGGCTGGCCTTGAACTCATGGCAGTCCTCCTTCCCCTGCTAGGATTAAAGGTGTGAACCACCATGCCTGGCAGTTTTTTAAAACATTTATTTGTTAGAGAGAGAATGGGTGTGCCAGGGCCTCCAGCCACTGGAAACGTACATGCCACTGTGTGCATCTGGGTTACATGGGTGAATTGGGGTCCTTAGACATCACAGGCAAGCGCTTTAACCACTAAGCTGTCTCTCCAGGCCTCAAAAACATTTTTTATGCTTGCATCCTGTTGCAGATAGGTGGGTCTAAACAGATGTTGTTACCCAGAAATCCTTAGTAGGACATCTTTTACTTAGACATAACATAACTTAAAAAGAGACACTCATTTGTCAGATGTTGTGGTGCACACCTTTAATCCATCTCTCCAGCCAACAAGTGTCTTTCAAAAAAAGTATTTTATTGATTTGCAAGCACATAGAGAGAAATAGAAGAGACAAGGGAGAGAGAATGTGATATGGACTCATTAGCACCTCTCAGATGCATGCACCACTTTGTGCATCTGGCTTTATGTGGGTACTATAGAATTGAACTGGGGGGTTTGCAATGTCATTAGGCTTGCAAACAAGTGCCTTTAACTCCTGAGCCAATTCTCTAGCCTTGGGTTGAGGTTTTTTTTTTTTTTTTTTTTTTGAGGTAGTAGGCTCTCACTCTAGCCCAGGGTGACCTGGAATTTACTCTGTAGTCCCTGGCTGTTCTTGAGATCACATCAGTTCTACTAACTCTGCCTCCTAAATGCTGGGATTAAAGGTGTGTGCTACACCTGGCCTTTTAATTTTTTAAAAGTTTATTATTTATTTCTTTATTTGAGAGAGAGAGAGAGTGGGCCTTCAACCTCTGCAAACAGATGCATGTGCTACCTTGTGCATCTGTATTATGTGGGTTCTGGTGAATTGAACCTGTGTCCTTTGCTTTATAGGCAAGTGCCTTACCTGCTAAGCCATCTCTCCAGCCCGGCCTTTAATTTTTAAAAGAATTATTTATGTTGGTGTGGGTGGTATGTGTGGGAGTGTGTTCAGGTGGGTGAGCCCCATGTACACACTTGTGGAGGACGAAGGAGGTTAAACACTGATTTGGTCTTGGGCTGGCTGACCAATGAACCTGTGTGATTCTCCTGTTTCCACCCACTTAGTGCTAGGGTTGTAGGCATGTATGAGCATACCATGTATGGTTTCACTTAGGTGTTGGGGGTCAAACTTTGGCCCGCATTTTCTTAATCTAAGCCACCTCTCCCCCCTTCTTCAAGATAGGGTTTGCTGTAGCCCAACCTGGAATTCACTATGTAGCCTCAGGCTGCCCTTGAATTTACAGTGATTCTCCTACCTCTGCCTACCCCCAGTGCTGGCATTAAAGGTGTGTACCACCAAGCCTGGCCAGCACCCACTTTTCTTTTCTTTTCTTTCTGATACATGAAACCATTTGTTAACAGAAATATAATGGTTTTGACTATGGTGGAACTTTTTTGTTATATTTAAATGAAATACATTTTGTTTGATTATGTCGTTGAAAGTATCACGTCCATAAAAAGAAATAATAACGTGAATATTTAATGAATGCTTTCTCTTTTAGACTCTGGTGGTTTGAATCAGATGTCCCCCATAAACTCATGTGTTCTGAATGCTTGATTCCCAGCTGGTAGCATTTTGGGAGGTGGAGCCTTTCTGGAGGAGGTATGTCACTGGGCACAGACCTTGAGGTTTATTAGCCCCCAGTTTGCCAGTGTTAGTTTGGCTCACCTTTCTGTTGCTTTCTACCTGTTGTGGCAGAGGTGATGTCCAGCGTCTGCTCATGCCCATCCTGTCCTCTACCATCCTGGAGCTTCCCCTCGAGATTATAAGCCAAAAACAAGAGTTTCAGGCTGGAGAGATGGCTTTAGTGGTTAAAGGTGTTTGATTGCAAATCCTGATGGCCCAGGTTCTGTTCCCCAGTACCCACAAAGTCAGATGCACAAAGTGGTGTATGCACCTGGAGTTTGTTGCGGTAACAAGAGGCAGTAGTGTACTCTTTCTCTCTTCTTGCAAATAAATAAATAAACTTTTTAAATAAATAATATTTTGAGGTACCACTTCACTGTAGCCAAGGCTATCCTGGCACTCACTCTGTAGTCTAGGCTGTCCTTGGACACACAGTGATCCTCCTACCTTTCTCTGCCTATTGAGTGCTGAGATTAAAGGCATGCCCTACCACACCTGGCATAAATAAGGTGATTTTTTTTTTGTTGTTGTTGTTGTTTTTCAAGGTAGGGTCTCACTCTAGCCCAGGCTGACCTAGAATTCACTATGTAGTTTCAGGGTGGCCTCGAACTCATGGCAATCCTCCTACCTCTGCCTCCCAAGTGCTGTGATTAAAGGTGTGCACCATCATGCCTGGCTTTTTAAAAAATAATTTATTTGTAAGCAAGGAGAGAGAGATAAGACAGAGTGAATGAGCACTCCAGGGCTTCTAGCCACTGCAGAAGAACTCTGGACATACATACCACTTTGCAGCTGGCTTTATGTGGGTACTGGGTAATTGAACCTAGGTCGTGGGCTTTGTAGGGAAGCACCTTAACTACTGAGCTTCCCTTAACTACTGAGCCATCTCTGCAGCTCCTATAAAGTATTTAAGTTTCCTTCTATCAGCTGCGTTTAGTTGGGTGCTTTGTCCCAGCAATACAAGGTAACTGCAACAGAAAATTAGTACCAGAGGAGTAGAGTCATTACTGCTAGACATCTGTGTGGCTTTTGGCTATTTGGAACTGATTGGTGGGAGGAATGTAGAAGGATTTGAAACCTTGGCCTCAGAGATGCCTTGTAGTGCTTTAAGTACAGCTTGATGTACTTGATTTTTGTTAGAGTTGAAAGGTACAAATATAGAAAGAACTGTGGACTGTGAAGCTTGGCTTAAGGGGGGAAGAAAGAGCTTTGTCCACACTTGGCTAGAAGTGTGAGAAGCTGGTTGTGCTCTTCTTGTATCCTAAGAACTTGAATTTAAAGAAATGGCTGATGTGAACAGAAAGATAGCACAGAAAGAAATGAAAATTAGGGCTGAAGATATAGCCACTTTAGCTGCAGTTGTTTGAGAGATGACCACTGTTGAGACTGGGACAGCAGAAAGAAAGCATACTCTTTTGAAAGTAGGTACTTTGAGTTTGGAGTGTCCTGCTCTTCAAAGTCAGCTTTATTTCTCCTGAATTAACAAATTTGGTAGGCCACAGGTACTATGAGAGTTGTAAGTGGGTAACTGATGAATAAGCTTAGTATGACAAGATTTAAAAAATGAGAGAACAGGGCTGGAGAGATGGCTTAGCGGTTAAGTGTTTGCCTGCGAAGCCTAAGAACCCCGTTCAAGGCTCAATTCCCAAGGACCCATGTTAGCCAGATGAACAAGGGGGCACATGGATTTGGAGTTCATTTGCAGTGGCTGGAGGTCCTGGCACACCCATTTTCTCTCTCTCTGCTTCTTACTCTCTTTGTCACTCTCAAATAAATAAATAAAAACAAACAAAAGATGAGCGAACATGTGAATAACAACATCCTGGGCCATCCTTGATAGACTTTTTAAGTAGATTTTTTTTTTTTTCAAGGTAGGGTCTCACTCTTGGGCTGACCTGAAATTCACTATGTAGTCTCCGAGTGGCCTTGAACTCACTGTGATCCTCCTACCTCTGCCTCCCGAGTGCTGGGATTAAAGGCATGCACTACTACTCCCACCTCTATAATTTTTTTTTTTAAGATTAAGATTTTAAGATTTTAATGTTAAGACAGAAAACTTTAAAGCTGGCCTTAACAGTACACATCTGTAATCCCAGTGTTTGGCAAGTAGAGGTAGGAGGATCAGGAGTTCAGGTTCATCCTCAGCTGTGTGGTAGTTGGAGGCCTGGACAACATGGGGCTTTCTAACAACAAAGAGACCTAGGTAATACGTTCAAAATTAAGTCTTTCGTATTGTGTGCATTTATGTTTGTATGCATTTTTTGTCTGGGGGGAGGTTCGAGGTAGGGTTTCACTCTACCCCAGGCTGACCTGGAATTCACTCTGTAGTCTCAGCGTGGCCTTGAATTCACAGCAACCCTTTTACCTCTGCTTCCAGGTGCTGGGATTAAAGGCATGTGCCACCATGCCCGGTATGTTTTAAAAACTATTTATATAATTTTTTTGGTTTTTTGAGGTAGTGTCTCACTGTAGCCCAGGCTGACCTGGAATTCACTATGGAGTCTCATGGTGGCCTTGAACTCACGGTGATCCTCCTACCTCTGTCTCCTGAGTGCTGGGATTAAAGGCTTGCACCACCACTCCGGACAAATTAAAAAAAAAATAAAAAATTTACTAATTTATTTGAGAAAGAGGCAGAGAGAGTGAGAGAACAGGTGCACCAGGGCCTCTAGCCACTGTAGACAAACTTTAGACGCATGTGCCACATTATGCATCTGGCTTACATGGATTCTGGGGAATTGAACCTGGGTCCTTAGGCTTCACAGGCAAGTGCCTTAACCATCGAGCCATTTCTCCAGCCCTTGTTTTGTTTATTTTGAGGCAGGGTAGTTTTCCTGTAGCCCAGGCTGACCTGGAATTCACTATGCTCAGAGTGGCCTTGAACTCACTGCAATCATCCTACCTCTGTCTCCTGTGTGCTGGCATTAAAGGCATGCACCACCACACCTGGCTAAAAAAAAATTTTTTTGAAGTTTTTTATTTTAAAGAGAGAATTGGCGTGTCAGAGCTTCAGCCACTGTAATCAAACTGCAGATGCTTGTACCACCTAATGGGCATGTGCGACCTTGCGCTTGCTTCACTTTTGTGCGTTTGGCTTACATGGAAACTGGAGAGTAGAACATGGGTCCTTAGGCTGCACAGGCAGGTGCTTTAACTGCTAAGCCACCTCTCCAGCCCAAAAACATTTTATAATAAAATATTTATTTATGTGAGAGAGAGGGCAGATAAAGAGCGAATGGGTATGCCAGGGCCTTTAGCCACTTGCAAATGGCATTCCAGACGCATGTGCCACCCTGTGCATCTGACTTATGTGGGTACTAGGGAACCAAACCTGGATCCTTTGACTTTACAGGCAAGTGCCTTAACCACTAATCCATCTTTACAGCCCTACCTACCTTGAAAAACCAAAATAAAAATAAAAATCCAACTCATGGTGGATAAATGGCTCAGCAGTTAAAAGCACTGGCTTGTAAAGCCTAATGGCCTGGGTTTGATTTCTAGTACCCACACAAAGCAAGATGAACAAGGTAGCACATGCATGTGGAGTTTGTTTACAGTGGCAGGAGGTCCTGGTATAGCCATTCTTTCTGTTTGCCTATTTCTTTCTCTCTCTCTCTTTGGTTTTTCAATGGGTAGGGTCTCCTCATTCTAGCAAAGGGTAACCTGGAATTCACTATGTAGTTCTAGAGTGGCCTTGAACTCATGGCAATCTCCCATCTCTGTCTCCCAAGTGCTAGATTAAAGATGTGTGCCACCACATCTGGCTCTTAATTTTTTTTTGTTGTTGTTTTTTCAAGGTAGGTTTCACTCTAGTCCAGGCTTGACCTAGGATTCATTATGAGTCTCAGGGTGGCCTCGAACTCACAACAGTCCTCCTACCTCTGCCTCCCAAGTGCTGGGATTAAAGGTGTGCGCCACCACGCCCGGCCTTTTTTTTAAAGGCAAGGCCAACAGACTTGCCTCTTTTTTTTGGTGGGGGAGGCTTTTTTTCAAGGTAGGATTTCACTGTAGCCCAAGCTACTTGGAGTTCTCTATTAAGTCCCAGGGTGGCCTTGAACTCATGGCAATTATTTATTTGACAGAGAAAGAGGGAGAGAGGTGGGGGGGAGGGAGAGAATGCGTGTGCCAGGGCCTCCAGCTTCTGCAAATGAACTCTAGACATGTGCCATCTTGTACATCTATCTGGCTTCCATGGGTCCTGGGAATTGGACCTGGGTCCTTTGGCTTTGTAGGTAAGTGCCTTAACCACCAAGCCACCATCTCTCCAGCCCTAGTTTTGGATTTTTGAGGTAAGGTTTTACTCTAGCCCAGGCAAGCCTGAAACTCACTTTGTATCCTAAACTGGCTTGGAACTCATGGTGATCCTTCTTACCCCAGCCCCCAACGTGCTAGGATTACAGGTGTGAGCCACCATACCTGGCCTTTTCTTTCCGTTTAGAGGTAGGGTCTCACTCTAGCCCAGGCTGACCTGGAATTCACTCTGTAGTCTCAGGGTGGCCTCAAACTCATGGCAGTCCTCCTTCTTCTGCCTCTCAAACACTGGGATTAAAGGCATGCACCACCATTCCTGGCTCTTTTCCTATTTTTTTTTTTTTTCATTTTTTATTTTTTATTTATTTTTTTTTTTAAATTTTTATTAACATTTTCCATGATTATAAAATATATCCCATGGTAATTCCCTCCCTCCCCACCCCCACACTTTCCCGTTTGAAATTCCATTCTCAATCATATTACCTCCCCATTACAATCATTGTAATTACATATATACAATATCAACCTATTAAGTATCCTCCTCCCTTCCTTTCTCCACCCTTTATGTCTCCTTTTCAACTTACTGGCCTCTGCTACTAAGTATTTTCATTCTCACACAGAAGCCCAGTCATCTGTAGCTAGGATCCCCATATGAGGGAGAACATGTGGCGCTTGGCTTTCTGGGCCTGGGTTACCTGACTTAGTATAATAGTTTCCATCTTTTCCTATTTTTTAAAAAGATCTATAAAACCAATAGAATAAAGTAGACTTAAATGGTGCAAAGCTTCCAAAAGATACTTACTATGTTGCCCTTTATAGTAGTTTTACCAATTTATACATTCCCTTCCACTGGAAAGCTATGTGCTTTCCACACGAGAAAGTTTTATTAGTGGATTGCCCCTTTGTGATATGAGCCCTTTGTTCTTCTCACCATCACTGATGGGGATTGTCCTTGATACCTGGGTAGTTAGGTGGTTGGTAACTTTATAACTTCATCTTATTTTTTATAAAAAATATTATTATTTGAAAGAAGAGGGAGGCACACAGAGAGAGAGAGAGAGAGAGAACGCATGCACGCATGAGCATGAACATGCCAGGGCCTCCAGCCACTGCAAGCAAACTCCAGACACATGCACCACCTTGTGCATTTGGTTCATGTGGGTACTGAGGAATTGAACCTGGGTCCTTAGGCTTCACAGGCAAGTGCCTTAACCACTAAGCCATCTCCAGCCCCTACAACTTCATTTAAAGCCTGCTTTCCTACGTGTTCCTGGTCACCAGTGGGTGCATATTGGTTACTTTCTGGTAGCTAACTGAGGCAACATTTTTAGTGTATAGGAATTTTATTAGGGAATACTCTTTAAACATCTGTGAAAGAATGGAAGGGAAGCAGAGGGGTAAATTGGGCTGCAATACAGTATGTACACAAAGTTTATTAGTTGATTCCATTAAGGAACTTTGCAGTTGTCATCAGAACAGTCCTAACTGGAGCAAGGAGCTCAATCCTTAAACACCTGTTTTGATTAGCCATTGGATAGGGGCCAGTCAATAGAGCTGAGGCAATTCCTGAAGAAATGACAGCTGAGAGCTGTTTTGCAGTAGCTCTTTTAGCAGCTGGACAATAAATAAGTCCAGAAGGGAGGTATGAGCATTACATCTTTTTTAGGTGGAGCCTTGTGCATATTAGGTTGGCAAAGTGCTCTGCAGCCGAGCTGTACTTAGTCTTTGTTTCCCCACTTCTTTTTATTTCTTATTTTGAAACTAAGTGTCATGGCGTTGTCCAGTCTGGCCCTGTCACTTTGTAGCCCATGAAGCCTTTGAAATTCATAGTCTTCTACTTCAGTCTCTCTAATAGCAGAAGTTATAGGCCTTGACCCTCTTTTTGGTTTGTTTGGGGGGGGGTTGTTTTTGTTTTTGAGACAACCTCACTAAGTAGCAGCTAACCTTAAACTCTTCATCATTCTGCCTTCTGGGATTAACAGGTGCACACCCTTACGCCTAGCATGGTTTTCTTTTTATGTTTTTTCCAGGTGGGATCTCACTCTAGCCCATACTGACCTGGAATTCACTATGTAGTTTCAGGGTGTCCTTGAACTCATTGCAATCCTCCTATCTCTGCCTCCTGAGTGCTGGGATTAAAGGTATGCACCGCCGTGCCTGGCAATTTTTAAAATATTATTTATTTATTTGAAAAAGAGAATGGGTGCACTAGAGCCTCTAGCCATTGCAAATGATGCACCACTTTGGCTACATTTTTCAAGCCCCTATTTTTTTTTAAATTTATTTTATTTTTTGAGGTAGGGTCTCACTCAAGCCCAAGCTGACCTGGAATTCACTATGCAGTCTCAGGAAGGCCTTGAACTCAAGATGATCCTTCCACCTCTGCTTCCCAAGTGCTGATATTAAAGGTGTGTGCCACCATGCCTGGCTTTCTTATAGATTCCAAGAAGAGTATTAGAAACTGAAGAAGAGTTTTTTGTGGCCTTTGGAATTATGTTATTCCTGGGAGCAAGGTTAAACAGCATGCAAATACTTCAACAACATCTATAATAGTTTCTGGAATTACATAATCTTGAACAGATGAATCTGATTTATTTTTAGCCTTCCTGGAAGATAATTCTACAGTTAACTTTGGAAACTTCTGATGATTGTGAATTATCAGTTAATGGAAATTTCATTATTTGCTGGCAGAATGATGCAGTGAATAAAGCATTTTCTTTTTTTTTTTTTTCGTTTTTCGAGGTAGAGTCTCACTTTAGTCCAGGCTGACCTGAAATTCACTGTGTAGTCTCAGGGTGGCCTCGAACTCATGGTGATCCTTCTACCTCTGCCTCCCAAGTGGTGGGATTAAAGGCGTGCGCCACCATGCTTGGCATATAAAGTATTTTCTAATGAGAGTTAAAATAAAACTTATTCCAGCTTCAATGGCAGATTATCTTAATATTTTATAGGTCATCTGTATTAACTGTCAGTTGATGAGTTAGAAACCTGTATTTGTATTCATGGTGGTGTTAGGTAATCTGGTCCCCATTCCTGTCTCTGCGCTCCCCCCCACCCCCCCCGCAGGTAGGGTCTCACTGTCCCAGAATTCACTATGTAGTCTCAGGGTGGCCTGAACTCACAGTGATCCTTTTATTTCTGCCTCCCGCGTGCTGGGATTAAAGGCATGTACCATGTCTGGCAGGTAATCCTGTTTTGATTGAGGACTAATACTAAGGAAAAGACTAGAAGTATTAAGATAATTGTGAGTTCAGTGAAGTTGAAATTATTTTCTAACATATTAGTGTTTCATCATAAGAAATGGGAAAATTATAGATTTTATCATGAGGTTTTTGGTTGGGTTTTTTTTTGTTTTGTTTTGTTTTCAAGGCAGAGACACACAGTAGTCCAGGCTGACCTGGAATTCGCTATGTTGTCTCAAGTTGGCCTTGAACTCATGGCAGTCCTCCTACCTCTGCCTCCTGAGTGCTAGGATTAAAGGCATGTGCCACCATGCCTGGCTGGTCAGGTATTTTGTTTCAGCAGTGAGAAAGGTAACTGCAACAGAGAAGTGCAAGAGGGAAAAACAATGCTAATGCAAATGATTATTAACAGTGTTGGTCCATCAAAATACTGAGATCCACTGGTAGTCTCTAGGAAAAAAAATTGTGAAATAGCAGGAAGCTCAATTTTAATAATTAAAAGATGATAGCATAGCTCTAATATTCTCTCTATATATGTATGTATGTATGTATGTATGTACTTATTTTTTCTAAGGTAGGGTCTTACTCTAGCCCAGGCTGATCTCAAACTAACTCTAGTCCCAGGCTGGTCTCGAACTCAAGCCAATTTTCCTACCTCAGCCTCCAAGAGTGCTGGGATTAAAGGTGTGCATCACCATGCCCCATTTTAGTATTCTGAATTACTATGTTACCTGCTGCCACCACCTTTCCAGGTAATCCCAATGTAAACCCTACAGGATCTTCACAAGATGTTAAAACTATCTAAATTCACATAATAAGCAGTGAATGACCCAGGAAAGCAACAGATAGCAGCAAGAAAATAAGTCTAAGAACACAGTATTAGGTATCACATAACCTAACAAAGAGTGCCCCTTCCCATGATGGCATTCATAAGGTTAAAGACTGAGGAGTCAAATTAAACTGGTGTGGATTGCTTTCTGAAATCCCACTCCCTCCTTTTTTTTCTTTTTTCATTTTTCTGGTTTTTTTTGGGGGGGGTTGGGTTTTTTTTAGAGGTAGGGTCTCACTCTAGCTCAGGCTGACCTGGGATTCACTCTGTAGTCTCAGAGTGGCCTTGAACTCATGGCGATCCTCCTACCTCTGCCTCTCAAGTGCTGGGATTAAAGCCGTGCACCACCACACCTGGCAAAACCCCCCCCCTCCCGTTTAGATCTTTTTATTGTTATTTTTTTTTCAAGTTCTTAAAAAAAATATTTGAGAGAAAGAATTAGAATAGATGTGCCAGGACACCTTGCACATCTGGCTTGTGTGGGTCCTGGGGAATTGAACCTGGGCCCATGTGTCAGTTGCAACTGCTTCCCCACACTTCCTACTTAGTCATGTCACAGGTGGAGTTATTTCAAATTTCATTTTCTTTTTATTTATTAAAAAACTTAAAAATATATATGTATTTTATTGACAACTTCTGTAATTGTAAAAAAATCTCATGTAATTCCCTCTCTCCTCCCACATTCCCATTTGAAACTCCATTCTCCATCATCTCTCTCTCAGTCACTCTCTCTTTTATCTTGATTTCATGGTTTTTTCCTGCTGCGATAATGCTCTTTGAGTAGGGAGTGTCAAGCACTGTGAGGTCATGGATATTCAGGCCATTTTGTGTCTAGAGGGGCATGTTGTAAGGAGTCCTACCCTTCCTTTGGCTCTTATATATATATTTTTTTAATTTTTATTAACATTTTCCATGATTACAAATCATTGTAATTACATATATACAATATCAACCTATTAAGTATCCTCCTCCCTTCCTTTCTCTACCCTTTATGTCTCCTTTTTAACTTACTGGCCTCTGCTACTAAGTATTTTCATTCTCACGCAGAAGACCAGTCATCTGTAGCTAGGATCCACACATGAGAGAGAACATGTGGCGCTTGGCTTTCTGGGCCTGGGTTACCTCACTTAGTATAATACTTTCCAGGTCCATCCATTTTTCTGCAAATTTCATAACTTCATTTTTCTTTACCGCTGAGTAGAACTCCATTGTATAAATGTGCCACATCTTAATTATCCACTCATCTGTTGAGGGACATCTAGGCTGGTTCCATTTCCCAGCTATTATAAATTGAGCAGCAATAAACATGGTTGAGCATGTACTTCTAAGGAAATGAGATGAGTCCTTTGGATATATGCCTAGGAGTGCTATAGCTGGGTCATATGGTAGATCAATCTCTAGCTGTTTTAGGAGCCTCCACACTGTTTTCCACAATGGCTGGACCAGATTGCATTCCCACCAGCAGTGCAGAAGGGTTCCTTTTTTTCCACATCCCCACCAACATTTATGATCATTTGTTTTCATGATGGTGGCCAATCTGACAGGAGTGAGATGGAATCTCAATGTAGTTTTAATCTGCATTTCCCTGATGACTAGTGACGTAGAACATTTTTTTAGGTGCTTATATGCCATTCGTATTTCTTCCTTTGAGAACTCTCTATTTAGCTCCTTAGCCCATTTTTTGATTGGCCTGTTTCATTCCTTATTAGTTAACTTTTTGAGTTCTTTGTATATCCTAGATATTAATCCTCTATCAGATATATAGCTGGCGAAGATTTTTTTCCATTCTGTAGGTTGCCTCTTTGCTTTTTTCACAGTGTCCTTTGCCGTGCAAAACTTTGTAATTTCATTAGGTCCCAGTGGTTAATCTGTGGTTTTATTGCCTGAGCAATTGGGGTTGTATTCAGAAAGTCTTTGCCAAGACCAATATGTTGAAGGGTTTCCCCTACTTTTTCCTCTAGCAGTTTCAGAGTTTCCAGTCTGATGGTAAGGTCTTTAATCCATTTGGACTTAATTCTTGTGCATGGCGAGAGAGAAGAATCTATTTTCATCCTTCTGCAGATATATATCCAGTTTTCAAAACACCATTTGCTTGAAGAGGCTGTCTCTTCTCCAATAAGTATTTTTGGCATTTTTATCGAATGTCAGGTGGCTATAGCTACTTGGGCTTACATCTGGGTCCTCTATTCTGTTACATTGATCTACATGTCTTTTTTTGTGCCAGTACCACACTGTTTTTGTTACTATGGCTCTGTAGTATACGTTAAAATCAGGTATGGTGATACCACCAGCCTCTTTTTTGTTGCTCAGTATTATTTTAGATATTTGAGGTTTTTTGTGATTCCAAATGAATTTTTGGATTGTTTTTTCTATTTCCATGAAGACAGCCTTTGGAATTTTGATAGGGATTGCATTAAATGTGTAGATTGCTTTAGGTAAGATTGCCATTTTCACAATACTGATTCTTCCAATCCAGGAACAAGGGTTGTTTCTCCACTTTCTAGTGTCTTCTGCAATTTCTCACTTGAGTGTTTTAAAGTTCTCATTGTAGAGATCCTTTACTTCCTTGGTTAGGTTTATTCCAAGGTACTTTATTTTTTTTGATGCAATTGTGAATGGGAGTGATTCTCTGATTTCATCCTCTATGTGTTTGTTGTTAGCATATATGAAGGCTACTGATTTCTGTGTATTTATTTTGTATCCTGCTACATTGCTGTAGGTTTTGATCAGCTCTAACAGCTTGCTAGTAGAGTCTTTAGGGTCCTTTATGTATAGAATCATGTCATCTGCAAATAATGATAACTTGATCTCTTCCTTTCCAATTTGTATCCCTCTTATGTGTGTCTCTTGCCTTATTGCTATGGCTAAGACTTCCAAAACTATATTAAATAAAAGTGGGGACAGTGGACACCCTTGTCTTGTTCCTGATTTTAGTGGAAAAGCTTCCAGTTTTTCCCCATTTAGTAATATGTTGGCTGTAGGCTTGTCATAAATAGCCTTTATAACATTGAGATATGTTCCTTCTATTCCCAGTCTCTGTAGGGCTTTTATCATGAAGGGATGTTGGATTTTGTCAAATGCTTTCTCTGCGTCCAATGAGATGATCATATGATTTTTGTCCTTCAACCCGTTTATGTAATGTATTACATTTATCGATTTGCATATGTTGAACCATCCCTGCATCTCTGGGATAAAGCCTACTTGGTCAGGGTGAATGATCTTTTTGATATACTCTTGTATTCTGTTTGCCAATATTTTGTTGAGAATTTTTGCATCTATGTTCATGAGGGAGATTGGTCTGTAATTTTCTTTTTTTGTTCTATCTTTGCCTGGTTTTGGTGTCAGGGTGATGCTGGCCTCATAGAAGGAGTTTGGTAGAATTCCTTCTTTTTCTATTTCCTGGAAAAGCTTAAGAAGCAATGGTGTTAGCTGTTCCTTAAAAGTCTGGTAAAATTCAGCAGTGAATCCGTCCGGGCCTGGGCTTTTTTTAGTTGGGAGATTATTGATAACTGTTCGTATCTCCATGTTTGTTATAGGTCTACTTAAGTGATTAATCTCATTTTGATTTAATTTAGGTAGGTCATATAGATCAAGGAAATCATCCATTTCTTTCAGATTTTCATACTTTGTGGAGTATATGTTTTTATAGTATGTCCCTATGATTTTTTGAATTTCTCTGGAATCTGTTGTGATGTTACCTTGTTCATCTCTGATTTTATTAATTTGTGTCTCTTCTCTCTTTCTTTTGGTCAGATTTGCTAAGGGTTTATCAATCTTGTTTATCCTTTCAAAGAACCAACTCTTTGTTTCATTAATTCTTTGGATTGTTCTTTTTGTTTCTATTTCATTAATTTCTGCCCTAATCTTTATTATTTCTTCCCGTCTATTGATTTTTAGTTTTCCTTGTTCTTCTTTTTCCAAGGCTTTAAGGTGAAGCATTAGGTCGTTTACTTGCGACCTTTCTAATTTCTTAATATAGGCACTCAAGGCTATAAATTTACCTCTTAGAACTGCCTTCATTGTGTCCCAGAGTTTTTGGTATGTTGTGTTCTCATTATCATTTGACTATAAATTTTTTGATTTCCTTTTTGATTTCTTCATTGACCCATTCATCATTTAGTAGTGTATTGTTTAGTTTCCATGATTTTGTGTATGCTCTATAGCCTTTCTTGCTACTGATTTGTAGTTTAATTCCATTGTGGTCAGATAGAATGCAAGGAATTATTTCAGTTTTCCTGAATTTGTTAAGATTTGCTTTGTGTCCTAATATATGGTCTATTTTAGAGAATGTTCCATGTGCTGCTGAAAAGAATGTATATTCTGCAGCCTTTGGATGAAATGTCCTGTATATATCAGTTAAGTCCATTCCTTCTATGACCTCATTTAGTCCAGATGCCTCTCTGTTTATTTTTTCCTGGGATGACCTGTCAATTGATGAGAGTGGGGTGTTAAAGTCACCCACCACCACTGTGTTTGGTGTTATCTGTGACCTTAGTTCTAATAGTGTTTGTTTGACGAATTTGGGAGCCCCCATGTTAGGTGCATATATGTTTAGGATTGTAATGTCCTCCTGTTGGAGTGTGCCCTTAATCAATATAAAGTGACCTTCCTTATCTTTCTTGACTAACGTTGGACTAAAGTCTACCCTGTCTGATATTAGGATAGCAACCCCTGCTTGTTTTCTAGGCCCATTTGCTTGAAACACTGTCTTCCAACCTTTCACCCTAAGATAATGTCTATCCTTTGTAGAAAGGTGAGTTTCTTGGAGACAACAAAGTGTAGGATCCTGCTTTTTAACCCAGTCTGCAAATTTATGTCTTTTCGTTGGGGCATTGAGGCCGTTGATATTAAGAGATATTATTGAAAGGTGTGTTTTTATGTTTGCCATTTTTTTTGTGTGTGTGTGTGTTTCTGGTTCTACCTGCGCTCTCTTCTGTTAACTAGTATTTGAGTATTGCTTGTTTTTTTCTAGGTTCCTTATATGTGTGCTTTTCCTTTTCTTCAGCATGGAGGATTCTATCAAGTATTTTCTGCAGAGCTGGTTTTGTCTTCAAATACTCCTTTAACCTGCTTTTGTCATGGAATGTCTTTATTTCTCCATCTATTTGAATGGATAACTTTGCAGGATAAAGTAACCTTGGTTGACAGTTGTTATCTTTCAGAACTTGGAATATATCACTCCAAGCCCTTCTGGCTTTAAAAGTTTGTGTTGAATAATCTGCTGTAATCCTGATGGGCTTGCTTTTGTAGGTTACTTGATTTTTCTCTCTAACTGTTTTCAATATTTTTTCTTTGTGTTTGTGTTTGGAAGTTTGATTATAATATGGTGAGGAGAGGTTCTTTCTGGGTTTTGTCTGGCTGGGGTTCTAAAGGCTTCCTGTATCTGTATTGGCACCTCTTTCCCAATTTGGGGGAAATTTTCTTCTATGATTTTGTTGAAGACGCCTACTATGCCTCTGGAGTGGAGTTCTTCTCCTTCTACTATGCCCTGAATTCTTATATTGGTTCTTTTCATAGTGTCCCGAATATCTTGAAATTCCCACTCATACTTTTCTATAAGTTTGTCTTTCTCTTTGTTGGACTACATTAGGTCTGCCACCTGGTCTTCTAGCTTAGATATTCTGTCCTCTCCCTCATCCATCCTACTGGTGAGATTTTCTACAGAGTTTTTTATTTCATTAACTGTGTTCTTCATTGCTAGTAATTCTGACTGGTTTTTCTTTATTATTTCTATTTCCTTATTTATGTCTTGTATTGCCTTCTTTATTTCATTAAATTGGTGCCCTGCATCTTCTTTGATTCCTTTGATTTCCTCTTTGATTGTTTTGATGTGTTCTTTGACCTCTTTGCACATATTTATAATCATTCTTTTGAACTCTTTCTCAGGCATTTCCTCTAACTTTCTCACATGAAGACATTTCTGATGCATTAATACTTTTAGGTGGATTTATATCGTCTTGCTTTTTAGTGTTTCTTGTGTTATGTATATATTTTTGCATCTTGGATTAAGTTAATGCTTGGATTTTCTAGCTAGCTGTGTATTCTTAGCTGTATCAATTGATTTGATGTAATATATTTTCAGGGTAGGACCTTAAGGTGTTAGGTGTGGCTCTTAAGACTCTCAGAGTATCCAGAAAGATGTTCTTAGGGGTTGAGTTTCCCTGCTATAGGAGTATTCAAGCAGGCTGAGTGGAATAAAATACAGGTAGATTCTAAAATTTGACTAAACACTGTACACATTCAATCAAAAACAGCCCCGAGTATGTATGCAAGAGTAGTTATTATAATGACCAGATCCTCTATCAATAAAGAGGTTAAGATTTCTGGTCTGTTGAGGGATCCAAGTCAGCTTGCGACCAAGTGAGACCCTTCCCTGGTGCAATCCCAGTTACCTTGGATGATTTTGGTCTCAGTCAAGTTGCTGCCTGGGTCGTCGGGCTGCTGTTCTGATTTCTGGAGCTGGGCACTTGCTTTTCCTGCGGGGCAAACCCTGCCTGGCAAGTGTGGCCCTGTAGATCTGCACCCCTGCTGCTGGAACTGCTGCTGCTCATACTGCCCCTGCTGGGACTGTAGCCACTGCTGCTGAAGGTGTTGCTGCTGGACCCGCTGCTGCTGCTGCCTCTGCTGCTGCTGTAGCTGCCACTGCTGGAGTCACCACTGCTGCTGAAGCTGCTGCTGCTGGGTCCACTGCCACTGCTCCCCATGAAGCTGCTGCTGCCGAGTCTGCCGCTGCTGCCACTCCTGGGTCTGCTGCTGCTGTTACCGGTGCTGGAGCTGCTGATGTTGCTGCCGAACTCTGCTCCTGCTTGGGTCCCGCTGTCAGCCCACGTTGGTGTGTCCGGGTCCTGTGCCGCTGCTCTGTTCACCGGAGCTTGCCTCAGGCGGTGGGGGAGGGGAGGGAGCCGCAGCTGCTCTGGTTCTCTCGCTGCTCCAAGTGTTCTTCTCCCTCACAGTCTGCTCCTCCATTGCTTACTGCCGCTCTCCCCTCACGTTTCCCGAGTTGCGGAGAGCGCGGTGTGAGGGGAAAATCCCGCACCTGGCTTTTCCTGCGGCTCGAGCCGAGCCTGGCGGCTTTCTGGTGAGCTGCGCCCGCGGCGGTTGGCCGAGCTGCCGGAGCCGCTTTTCCCGCCTGTGCAGGCTCTGGATGCTCTGGAACTCTTCTACTTCTCCGCTGCCGCTTCAATTTCCTATACACCTCACTTTTTAGTAAAAGTGTGTATTTTGCTGAGTTTTTTTGGTCTTTTTACCCCCTAGGCTGCTTTGGTGTGCTACCTACGCCGCCATCTTAACCGGAAGTCTCGCTCTTATATTTTTTCTACCACCTCTTCCGCAATGGACCCTGAGCCTTGGGGGATGTGATAGAGATATCTCAGTGCTGAGCACTCTTCTGTCACTTCTTCTCAGTACCATGGTGCCTTCTGAGTCATCCCAAAGTCACTACCATCTGAAAAGAGAAGGTTTTCTAACCAAAAGTGAGAGTAGCATTAATATATGGGTATGAACATTAAGAGAAGTACTTACTGGGCAGTTTGGTGAGCATAGTATATACATTCAGCCAGATAGCAACAGATACTACCCTCTTAGGGCTCATGACTATGCCTGTTGTGGGTTTAGTATCAGGGATGTATTCCATCCCATTGAGAGGGTCTCCAGTCAAATTAGAGAGCAGTTCGTTTCCCCCATAACAGAGATACCACTATTGAACTTGCTGCCTCATTTGGCCTGGCTGGCCAAATTTAAGGCTTGTAGTATCCACTGTTGAATATCATCACTGGTGATTTCTCTCTCCCAATGAAGTGCATGCAGTATGACTTTTCCCAGCTGTCTGTCAACTGGTCTACATGGAGAAGGTTTTCAGCTCAGCTTGAACAGGATGTCTCAGTGACTTTCCATCCCAAGTATGTGGAGTCTAGCAAGAAGGTCTTATCATCTATTCCTGGTGGGAAATCAAGGGCCTCAGTAATGGCCTGTAATGTTTTGGGGGCATCAGGAACCTCCCTGGCCAACAACTCACTGGATGGTGTCACATCCCTGGCACTGAAAGTGTTCTAGTAACAATCTATGGTTCCTGTGTGTTCCATTTTCCAGAAAAGTAGGATTCCATATGACTTATTTATATCCTCTTAGATTTTTTAAAAATATTTTATTTTTATTTAATTGAGACGGGGGGGGGGGAGAAAAGAGAATGAGAATGGGCACTCAGGGCCTCTATCCATTGTAAACGATCCCCACATGCATGTGCCACCATGTGCATCTGGCTTATGTGGGACCTGGAGAATCGAACCTGTGTCCTGCTTCACAGGCATGTGCCTTAACTGCTAAGCCATCTCTCCAGCCCTCCTCTTAGATTTTGATTAGCTTTCCTTCCACCTTTCTTTTACTCAGTCTCTTCCTCTGACATCACTTTGGCTTTTTCACCCCATTTATCTGTTCTATTACATATATATAATACTATCCTATTAAGTCCCCCTTCCCTCCATTTCTATTCCCTTTATATCTCTTTTCTAGCTTACTGGCCTCTGCCACTGAGTTTTCTTCCTACTCACACAGTCCAGTCATTTGTAGCTAGGATCCACATGAGAGAGAACATGCAGTGTTTGGCTTTCTGAGTCTGGGTTACCTCACTTAGTATAATCCTTTCCAGATCCATCCATTTTCCTGAAAATTTCATAACTTCATTTTTCCTTACCATGGAATCGAACTCCATTGTATAAATGTGCCACATCTTCATTATACACTCATCATTTGAGGAACATCTAGGCTGGTTCCATTTCCTAGCTATTGTGAGTAGAGCGGCAATAAACATGGTTGAGCAAATTCCTCTAAAGTAGTAAGACAAGTCCTTAGGATATATACCTAGGAGTGCTATAGCTGGTTCATATGGTAGATCTACTTTTAGCTGTCTCAGGAACCTCCACACTCATTTCCACAATGGCTGGACCAGATTGCATTCCCACCAACAGTGTAGGAGGGTTCCTCTGTTCATGAGGGAGATTGGTCTCTAATTTTCTTTTTTTGTTCTGTCTTTGCCTGGTTTGGGTATCAGAGTGATGCTGGCTTTGTAGAAGAGTTCAGTAGGATTCCTTCTTTTTCTATTTTATGGAAATGTTTAAGAAGCAATGGTGTTCTTCCCTGAAGGTCTGGTAAAATTCAGCAATGAATCCATCTGGGCCTGGACTTTTTTTTTAGTTGGGAGATTTTTGATAACTGCTTGGATCTCTATACTTGTTATAGGTCTATTTAAATGATTAATCTCATTTTGTTTTAATTTAGGTAGGTCATAAATCAAGGAAATCATACATTTCTTTCAGATTTTCATGCTTAGTGGAGTATATGTTTTATAGTATTTCCCTATGATTTTTTTGAATTCTGTGATATATGTTGTGATTCTGCCTTTTTCATCTCTAATTTTATTAATTTGTGTGTCTCCTCTCTTTCTTTTGGTCATATTTGCTAAGGGCTTATCAAACATGTTTATCCTTTCAAAGAACCAACTCTTTGTTTCATTGATTCCTTGGATTTTATTTGTTGACCAAATGAACAACAGAAGAGGAATCAAAGCCACTAGAAATCAGGAAGCAACAAATAACAAGCCCAAAATATGTCTTTTTTAAGAAGGGCAAATCTGATCATCCATCAAATTTAACATACAGTTTATCCTGATATGGAAGGTGCAATTAGCACTTCCGACTTAATCCTATATGCCAGGGTTATTTGGTGGGTATTGACCTGGTGTAATCCCAGTTACTTTTTGGGATGATTTTGGTCTCAGCTATGCTGTGCTCCTGCTTGGGTCCTTCTCTGTTGCACTGTGAGTTCAAGTACACTGACTAGATTGCTGGATCGCTGCTGTGGTTGGTGGTGCTGGGTGCTGTGAGCTCCTTTTCCCCCAGGGCTCTGGTGCTTGCTGGCACTTGGGCTGTTGATGGGGGAGGGGAGGCTCTGGCTGGTGGCTGTAGTTCTCCCTCTGGTCCCCATGATCCTCTATCTCATATCTGCTCCTTTCTTGGTCACTGCCGTCCTCCCTTCATGTTTCTTGAGTTTGGGAGGAGCTCTGATGTGAGTGGAAAATCCCCTCTCCTGGGTTTTCCTGTGTCCGAGCCTTGCAGCTGTGGCCCTGCGGACCTGGTGCTGCTGCTTCTGTAGTCATTTCTGCCTGCAAATGTGGGCTCTAGATGCTTTGGATTTCTTGTACTTTTCTGCTATAGTTGATAATTTCTTTTTTTTTTTTTCCCTTTTTTCCCCCCTAGTCTGCTTTGACTTGGTTCCTACGCTGCCATCTTACTGGAAGTCCTAATTTCTATTTGTTCTTTCCTGCTGGCATGCCTTTTTATACTTCTTCTGTCTCTGGAGATTTAGTGTTCTTTGTATCCTCCGTCTTCACAGAATACTAATACATATGTTTGAAAGACTGCACTTTTCTGCCATCAAAGGAGACGTAATGCATATGCTAAAGTTGAGTGGACTTGCAACTAGAATTTAAGTACTTTTTAATTTTTTTAAATTTGAGAGCGATAGAGAAAGAGGCAGAGAAAGAGAGAGAATGGGCATACCAGGGCCTTCAGCCACTGCAAACGAACTCCAGACGTGTGCGCCCCCTTGTGCATCTGGCTAACATGGGTCCTGGGGAACCAAGCCTCGAACTGGGGTTCTTAGGCTTCACAGACAAGTGCTTAACCACTAAGCCATCTCTCCAGCCCTAATTTTTTAATTTTTTTTTATTAACAACTTCCATGATTATAAAAAATACCCCATGGTGATACCCTCCCTCCCCCCTCTTACCCCTTTGAAACTCCACTCTCCATCATAACCCCTCCCCATCTCAATTAGTCTTTTACTTTTGATGTCTTGATCTTTTCCTCCTCTTATGATGGTCTTACACAGGTAGTATCAGGCACCGTGAGGCCATGGATATCCAGGCCATTTTGTGTCTGGAGGGAGCATGTTGTATGGAGTCCTGCCCTTCCTTTGGCTCTTACATTCTTTCCGCCATCTCTTCCGCATTAGACCCTGAGCCTTGGAAGGTGTGATACAGATATTGCAGTGCTGAGCACTGCGGTCATTTCTTTCCATCACCATGATACCTTCGTCCCAAGGTCACTGCCATCTGAAAAGAGATTCTCAACCAAAAGTGAGAGTAGCATTAATATAAGTGTGTGAACAT
The DNA here is from genome assembly GCF_020740685.1 of Jaculus jaculus. Lineage (NCBI taxonomy): Eukaryota > Metazoa > Chordata > Mammalia > Rodentia > Dipodidae > Jaculus > Jaculus jaculus. Next base: position 80,724,242 of record NC_059108.1, on the reverse strand, counting down.
TAACAGAAGTGCTTACTGGGCAGTTTGATAAGCATAGTATATACATTTGGCCAGACAACAGCAGACGTTACACCCCTCGGGCTCATGACTACCCTTGTTTTAAGTTTTCAGTATCAGGGATGTATTCCCTTCCCATGGAGTCAGCCTCCAGTTCAATTAGAGGGCAGTTGATTTTCCCCCATAACAGATGTGCCACTATTGCACCCGTTGGCTCATTTGGCCTGCCTGGCCAATTATAAGGCTTGCAGTGTCCACTGATGAGTATCTTCACTGGTGATTTCTCTTTCTCCCATTGAACTGCAAGCAGGATGGCTTCTTCCAGCTTTCTGTCAGCACCTTTTTTTTTTTTTAAGGTAAGGTCTCACTCTAGTTCAGGCTGACCTGGAATTCACTATGTAGTCTCAGGGTGGCCTCGAACTTACGGCGATTCTCCTACATCTGCCTCCCAAGTGATGGGATTAAAGATGTGTGCCACTATGTACAGCTGAGTACTTTATTCTTTTTTTAAAGTTATTTCATAGAGTGAAATAAGAAAATAGCTTGTTCTAGTGAAATGGACAGAAAGACACAGACAGAGTGGGTGATCTTTATTTGTATTACCAAATTAAAATTTAATAGTGCAGTTTACTGACAAAAGTTGTGTTGCTTTCAGTTAAAGGAGTCAGGTTACATAGTACATTAAAGTAAATGTTAGTAAAGATGAATTGTAATATTTTCTGCTTAGATTTGAGGAACCATTTCCTTAAATAATTACATGGTACCTACATGATTGTTGCAGTCCGGTTCACATTGCTGGTAGAAATCACCCAACCAAGAGTAGCTTCTGGGAAAAAGAGGTTTATTTGGCTTACAGGCTCGAGGGGAAGCTTCACGATGGCAGGGAAAAACGATGGCATGAGCAGAGGGTGGACATCACCCCCTGGCCAACGTAAGGTGGAACACAACAACAGGAGGGTGTGCCAAACACTGGCATGGGGAAATTGGCTATAAAGACCATAAGCCCGCCCCCAACAATACACTCCCTCCAGGAGGTATTAATTCCCAAATATCCATCAGCTGGGAACCTAGCATTCAGAATACCTAAGTTTATGGGGGACACCTGAATCAAACCACCACAATGATGCAGAATGAAAAGGTATTTTGCAGTATACTTGGTGAAAGGCTATGCCTTTTAGTTACACTTCTTTTATTTGCAAAAACATCCTTCCTATCTACTGTTTTGCTATAACTCCAGTATTTAAGTTGGTGAGAAAAGATTGTGGTTTTTGAAAAGTGTTTTTTAGCCAAATGTATATGCTTTCACTAGATAAATCTTGGAATTAGTTGTTTAGAGGCTACATAATGGAAATAAAAAATCCTAGTTCTCTTAGTTTTCTTTCTATCTATAACAATCTAGCAGTGGCCAGTGATTTTCATCTTCCTTGGACCTGCCTGAGTTATTACCATCTGGTGTGTGTCTATTCTCTAGAAGAATAGTCTACGTTGTTATTTCACTTTATTTTGGATCAGTTGTAGGGAATTGAACCCAGACCTGTAGACTTTGAAAGCAGGCATTTTTAATTGTGGAGCCATCTCCGCCCAGTGGTTTTTTTGTTTGTTTGTTTGTTTTCTTTCTAGCGCAGGCTGGCCATGAACTCATGGAAATCTTCCTACCTCAGTCTCCCAAGTGCTGACACTAAAAGCTGATGCTACTACATCTTGTGTCCCTTCTTCCCATTTAGTTTGTTTGGAAGAGATTAAGAGAGAGAGAGCAAATGAGCACACCAGGACCTTTAGCTGCCGCAAACAACCTCCAGATGCATGCCACACCTTGTGCATCTAGCTTATGTGGGTGAGTCCAGGGAATGGAACCTGGGTCCTTTCACTTCGCAGGCAATTGCCTTACTCACTAAGCCATCCTCTCCAGCCTGCCTTCTGTAATTTTTTTTTTTTATTTTTGAGGTAGGGTCTCACTCTAGCCCAGGCTGACCTGGAATTTACTGTATAGACTTAGGGTGGCCTCAAAATCATGCCAATCCTATCTCTGCTTCCCAATTGCTGGCTTTAAAGGGGTATGCCACTAGGCCCAGCTTTCTTCTTTGCTTTTTAGATTGGTTCTAGGTAGCCCAGGTAAGCCTGTCATTCTCTTACTTCCTTCTCATAAAATGTGAGTATAAGTCTGTACTATCGTAACCAGCCCAAGAAAATGAAAGATTTGTTGTTGTTTTTATTTGATTTTTTTAATTATTATTACATTTGGTTTTTAATTTTTTTTATTACTTTTATTTATTTATTTGAGAGCAACAGAGAAAGAGGCACAGAGAGAGAGAGAGGATGGGCGTGCCAGGGCCTCCAGCCACTGCAAACAAACTCCAGATGTGTGCGCCCCCTTATGCATCTGGATAACGTGGGTCTTGGGGAATGGAGCCTTGAACTGGGGTCCTTAGGCTTCACAGGCAAGCGCTTTACTGCTAAGCCATCTCTCCAGCCCTGTATTCGGTTTTTTGAAACAGGGTCTCAGACGTTCTAGTTCAGTCTGGCCTGGTATTCACTATGTAGTCTCAGGGTGGCCTCAAACCCATGGTGCTCCTCCTGCCTCTGTCTCCCGAGTGCTGGGATTAAAGGCATGCATTTTATTATGTTTTTTAAGAGGGTCTCTACCCCAGGAATTCATTATGTTGTCTTAAGTTTGCCTCAAACTCACATCAATCCTCCTACCTCAGTGTGGTGGTTTGATTCAGGTGTCCCCCATAAACTTAGGTGTTCTAAATGCTAGGTTACCAGCTGATGGAGATTTGGGGACTAATGCCTCCTGGAGGCAGTGTAGTTTGGGGGACAGGCTTATTGGTATTACAGCCAGTTTCCCCTTGCCAGTGTTGTAAAACGGTCTCCTGCTGTTCACCTGATGCCAGGAGGTGATGTCCACACTTTGCTTGTGCTATTGTTTTCCCCTACCTTCATGGAACTTCCCCTTGAGACTGTAAGCCAGAATAAACCTTTTTTTTTTTTTTTTCCCATAAGATGCTCTTGGTCAGGTGATTTCTGCCAGCAATGAAATCCTGACTGCAACAATAAAGTTGGTTCCAAGGAATGTTGTCATTTGCTGCTAGGCACCTGTGTGGCTTTGGCCTTTTGGAGCTGATTTTCAAGAGGGATGTGGAGGGATTTGAAACCTTGGCCTAAGAAACACCTTGCTGTGCTGTACCTGAATGCAGTAAGAACTATGGCCTGTGAGGTTTGAGGGTGATAAAGAGCTTTGCCTGTTCTGGGCTAGAAGCAGTTTGAGTGAGAGGCTTGTTAATGCCCGTGTCCTGAGAACTTGTGCCGGGCTGTGTTGCATTGAAACGGAGTGATGTGAGCAGAGGGATATGGTAACAGAAATGAAACCTTTGGGCTGAAGATTCTATCTGTTCAGCTGCAATTTATTATATGAGAGATTATAACATTTGAGATTGGGCCAGCTAGCCTGCATTGGGCTAACAGTAAGAATGTAGACTCTTGGAAGGGTCCTGAATGCTCAAGGAGTGTCCTGTTCTTGAAGTCTGCTTTATTCCTCCCTGGATTAACAAATTGGCACCCTCCCTGGTGTTATGGAATATAAGAAATGCAGGAAAGAGAGGGTCATTGAATTTGCAACAGTCTTGTGTTTTGGAAATGGCCATGAGCAGTGTGAAGCAGGTTTGCTGGATACCTGCATGGAGACCTGATGGAGCCATAGGATGAACTGTGGGTTGCAGTGGAGACCCAGTGGAGATGCTGGGACCACGAGATGGCTGCTAAGGATCATCCGCCTTGGATGATGTTTTCTAGGACTGTGATTAGCCTACCTGGAGAGGCGGAATTGGGACTCCAGAGACTGGTTGCTGGTTAGAATTATTGGACTTGGAGATTTGTCACTGACTTAGAGTTGTTGGGCTTGGAGCTACAGAGTTTGATGCTTGTCCTGGTTGTTTTAAATCTTGTATTGGTTGGCTATTTCTTTGCTATGCCCAGTGCCATCTTTTGCAATGTGAATGTGTATTTTGTGCCATTAAGGGTTTTCCTTGGGGATTTTTTGATACTGTGGCCCAGTAAAAAGATCTCGGACTGTGGGAATGTTTGAACATCATTAGGATTGATAAATCTATGGGGTCTTTTTTTTTTTATTATTTGTTTTGTTCCTTTTTATTTATTTGTTTGAGAGCGACAGACAGAGAGAGAGGCAGATATATAGACAGAATGGGCGGGCCAGGGCCTCAAGCCACTGCAAACGAACTCCAGACATGTGCACCCCCTTTGTATCTAACATGGGTCCTGGGGAATCAAGCCTCAAACTGGGATTCTTAGGCTTCACGGGCAAGTGCTTAACTGCTAAGCCATCTCTCCAGCCCCTATGGGGACTTCTTTTTTTTTTTTTTCTGAGGTAGGGTCTCACTTTAGCCCAGGCTGACCTGGAATTCACTGGAATCTCAGGGTGGCCTTGAACTCAAAGAGATCTCCTACCTCTGCCTCCCAAGTGCTGGGATTAAAGGCGTGCACCACGAGGCCTGGCCCCTATGGAGACTTTTAAAGATGGATTGAATGCATTGCGTTTTACGTCATTGATGGTTATCAGTTTATGGGGGCCAGAGGCGAATGTGGTGGTTTGATTCAGGTGTCCCCCATAAACTTAGGTTTTCTGAATGCTGGGTTCACAGCTGATGGAGATTTGGGAATTAACACTTCCTGGAGGCAGTGTATTGTTGGGGTGGGCTTATGCCATCGTTTCCCCCTGCCGTCATGGAGCTTCCACTTGAGTCTGTAAGCCAAAATAAACCCCTTTCCCTTATAAGCTGCTCTTAGTTGAGTGATTTCTGCCAGCAATGAGAACCTGATTGCAACACTTGGCCTCCTGAGTGCTAGGATCAAAGGTGTGCTCATTATACCCGGCAGAGAAAATGGGCTTGCCAGGGCCTCTGGCTGCTGTAAATGAGCTCCAGACGATGCACCACTTTGTGCATCTGGCTTTTAATGTGGATATTGGGGAATTGAACTCAGGTTGTCAGGCTTTGTAGGCAAATGCCTTAATTGCTGAGCCATCTCTCCAGTCTCTAACAATTTTTTTTTTCCCCTTAAAATACATTTATTTGCGAGGGGTGGGGAGGGAGGGAGGGAGGGAGAGAGAGAGAGAGAGAGAGAGAGAGAGAGAGAGAGAAGAGAGGCAGAGAGAGTGGGTACCCTAGTCCCTCCAGCGTTCTGCAAATGAACTCGAGACGCATATGCCACCTTGTGTATCTGGCTTTACATGGGTTCTGGGGTATCAAACTCAGGTCATTAGGCTCTTCAGGCAAGTGCCATAATTACTGAGCCATTCCTCTAGCCCCCTAATAAGCCATTTGTAATGGTGTTCTCTAAAAATAACTTTTCTGACCAGATATGGTATTGCACACATTTGGAAGGTTGAGGCAGGCAGATCTTAAATTCAAGGGCTGCCTCCTACATAGTGAAACTCTGTTTCAAAATAAGCCATGCCTGGCTGCTACTGCTTTTTTTTTGTAATTCACCATGTAGTCTCAGGCTGACTCAACTCACAGTGATCCTCCTACCTCTGCCTCCCTAGTGTTGGGATTAAAGGAGTGTGCCAAAGTGGCCATCTTATTTCATCCTTTTTTTTTTTTTTTTTAAATTTTAGGGAGAAAGAGACACACACACATACACAAAGATTTGGTGTGCCATGTCTTCAACCACTGAAATTGAACTCCAGACACTTGCGCCACCTAGTGAGCATGTGCGACCTTGTGCCTGCCTCACCTTTGTGCATCTGGCTAATGTGGGATCTGGAGAGTAGAACATAGGTTCTTAGGCTTCTCAGGCAAGTGCTGTAACTGCTAAGCCATCTCTCCAGCCCATTATTTCATACTTTCATAGGCATATACCTCCTGTTTATTTTCTGTTTAAAAATATTTTATTTAGCTGGGTGTGGTGGCACATGTATTTAATCCCAGCACTCGGGAGGCAGAGGTAGGAGGATCACTGTGAGTTCGAGGCCACCCTGAGAACACATCATGAATTCCAGGTCAGCCTGGACTAGAGTGAGGCACTACCTTGAAAAACCAAAAAAAAAAAAAAAAAAAAAAAAAAAATTTTGTGTGTGTGTGTGTGTGTGTGTGTATAATTAGAGCTGGGCATGGTGGTGCACGCTTTTAATGCCAGCATTCAGGAGAGATAGGACGATTGCCCTGAATTCGATGCCACTCTGAGACCGTATAGTGAATTCCAGGTCAGACTGAGCTAGAGTGAGACCCTACCTTGAAAAAAAAAATTGTATATATATGAGAGAGACAGAGAAAAAGGCAGATAAATATAGAGTGAATGGGCGCACCAGGGCCTCTAGCCACTGCAAGCAAACTTAATATGCATGTGCTACCTTGTGTATCTGGCTTATGTGGGTACTGAGAAATCAAACCTGGGTTCACAGGCAAGTAAGTGTCTTAACCACTAAGCCATCTCTCCAGCCTATACTTCCTATTTTTATGAAGAATGGTTCATTGTATTCAGATGTCAAATGAATGAGAACTAACTATTGGTTAAACATTGAGAACTCTCATGTCATTCTTGTTCTCATTCATTGTCTCCTCTCTTCTTCTTCCTTTTCCTTCTTCTCTGTTTGGCAGGGTCTCATTTTAGCCAGACTGACCTGGAATTTACTCTGTAGCCCAGGCTGGCCTCAAACTCACAGTACTCCTACTTTAGTGTTGGAATTAATAGGTGCAAGCTGCCAGGTTCAGGTTGAAAATCCATTTTTAGGGATGGGAAGATAGCCATTATAGGCACTTTTTGCAAATCTTGTCCCTTTAATCCCAGCACTTGGGAGGCAGAGGTGGAAGGATTGCCATGAATTTTAGGGCAGCATGAGACAACATAGTGATTTCCAGGTCAACAAACAAACCAAAAGCCTGTGCCTCTGGTATTAGTTTGCTGTGGTAAGAGGCCCTGGTGGTGTGCACGCACAGACACATACACACAAAGAAGAAAAGAATCCATTATTCTTTAACCAGCTATTGTCTGTGAAATGGTAATTCATTTAATCTTGTTTTAGGCTATGTTATAAACAGGATTAAAAATAGGGTACAAGTTTTGCTTCTGATGTCCTTTAGTATTTTGCTTTTCACTGAAATTCATGAGTGAAATTGTAAAATACTGTTTTCATGAAAAATTGTACAAGGATATTATGAACAAAATTTTTGTTTATTCTCTTTGAAAACATAAAAGTTAACATACCTTGTGTCGAAGATTACTTGTATTATAGGGACTGATTATACAATGGTTTGTGTGTTATGCTTTCACACACTGAATGGGATAAATACTTTGTTATTGTTTTTTTGTTTATTTATTTATTTATATGAGAGAGATCGAGAGTGAAAGAGGCAGAGAGAGAGAGAATGGGCACACCAGGGCTTCCAGCCACTGCAAACGAACTCCAGATGCGTGCGCCCCCTTTGCATCTGGCTAATGTGGGTCCTGGGGAATCAGGCCTTGAACCGGGGTCCTTAGGCTTCACAGGCAAGCGCTTAACCACTACGCCATCTCTCCAACCCTGTTTTTTTTTTTAAATAATACTTTTGTTCATTTTTATTTATTTATTTGAGAGTAACAGAGAAAGAGGTAGAGAGAGAGAGAGAGAGAGAGAGAGAGAGGGAGAGGGAGGGAGGGAATGAGAATATGGGCGCACCAGGGCTTCCAGCCACTGCAAACAAACTCCAGACGTGTGCACCCCCTTGTGCATCTGGCTAATGTGGGTCCTGGAGAATCGAGCCTCGAACCGGGGTCCTTAGGCTTCACAGGCAAGCACTTAACTGCTAAGCCATCTCTCCAGCCCAGCCCTGTTTTTTTTTTTTTTTTTTTTTAAAGATCTTAAGCTCCGTAGAGAATCCATTAAGCTTTGAATTCTTTAATTTGTTGTTATTTTTATATTTATTTGAGAGCGACAGACAGAGAAAGAGGCAGAGAGAGAATGGGTGCACTAGGGCCTTCAGCCACTGCAAACAAACTTCAGATACATGTGCCACCTTGTGCATCTGGCTTACGTAGGTACTGGGGAATCCAACCTTGAATTGGGGTCATTAGGCTTCACAAGTAAGCGCTTAAGGTAAGCATCTCTCCAGCCCCTTGAATTCTTTGAATGATACATTTTTTTAAAAAGTAGTTTTTTTTGTTTTTTTGAGGTAGGGTTTCACTGTAGCGCAGGCTAACCTGGAATTCACTACTTAATCTCAGGGTGGTCTAGAATTCATGGTGATACTTCTACCTCTGCCTCCAGAGTGCTGAGATTAAAGGTATGTGCCACCATGGCAGGCTTCTATTTTTAAAATTTTGTTTATTTGAGAAAGAGGCATATAGAGAGAATGGGTGTGCCAGGGCCTCTAGCCACTGTAAACTTAACTCCAGACCCATGTGCCACTCATGTATCTGGCTTTTATGTGGGTACTGGAGGATTGAACCTGGATTCTTTGGATTTCCCAACAAGTGCCTTAACCATTAAGCCATCTCTCCAGCCCTGTATGATACACTTTTTATTGCATGTCTTTATTATTTATGACTGAACCTTGTTTGAGTCAAGTTATTAGACAAAGTAATTGAGAATCAAGTGAGGCAGATCTTGGTTGTTCAACATTAAAAGTTTTGCTCTGGTCATCTCTGGTGGTCTTACAGTCAAAAATGATGTGCTTAGCTAGGCGTGGTGGAGCCCTTGGGAAGCAGAGGTGGGAGGATCGCCATGAGTTTGAGGCCACCCTGAGACTACATAGTGAATTCCAGGTCAGCCTGAGCTAGTGTGAGACCCTCCCTCGAAAAACAAAAGCAATAAATAAAAGATGAGCTGTCCAACAGTACCAAATAATTCTTGTGATAATCATGTGCATATAGTTTAATAACTTTGTGTGACATGGGCGATACAGTCTCAGATGTTGTAAACCAGCAAATAGTTTGGTTCCCCTGAATTATTAGCTGAAACTGGAATGAAGGAACATGTTTGGCTTGTATTATGTTGAGTCACTTGTATTCCTAGTTTGTTGAATTTTGTGTGTCAATCTAGCTGATTGTGTTTTTTTGCCTTCATTCTGTTAAAGTGGTATATCACCTTGATAATATTTTATTTTTTTAATTTTTATTAACATTTTCCATGATTATAAAACATATCCCATGGTAATTCCCTCCCTCCCCACCCCCACACTTTCCCATTTGAAATTCCATTCTCCATCATATTAACCTCCCCATTACAATCATTGTAATTACATATATATAATATCAACCTATTAAGTATCCTCCTCCCTTCCTTTCTCTACCCTTTATGTCTCCTTTTTACCTTACTGGCCTCTGCTACTAAGTATTTTCATTCTCATGCAGAAGCCCAATCATCTGTAGCTAGGATCCACATATGAGAGAGAACATGTGGCGCTTGGCTTTCTGGGCCTGGGTTACCTCACTTAGTATAATACTTTCCAGGTCCATCCATTTTTCTGCAAATTTCATAACTTCATTTTTCTTTTCCGCTGAGTAGAACTCCATTGTATAAATGTGCCACATCTTCATTTTGATAATATTTTATATATATTTATATGTGTGTGTGTATGTAATGTTTTTCAAGGTAGAGTCTCACTCACTAGCCTAGGCTGACCTGGAACTCAGTAGTCTAGTCCCAGGCTGGCTTTGATCTCACCATGATCCTCCTACTACTGTATCCCGAGTGCTGGGATTAAAGGAGTGTGTCACCATACCAGGCTAATTTCTTACATTAAAATTTTTTTTTGTTGTTGTTCATTTTTTATTTATTTATTTGAGAGCGACAGACACAGAGAGAAAGACAGATAGAGGGAGAGAGAGAGAATGGGCGCGCCAGGGCTTCCAGCCTCTGCAAACGAACTCCAGACGCATGCGCCCCATTGTGCATCTGGCTAACGTGGGACCTGGGGAACTGAGCCTTGAACCGGTGTCCTTAGGCTTCACAGGCAAGCGCTTAACCGCTAAGCCATCTCTCCAGCCCAATTTCTTACATTAAATTGTGTTTCCATTATAGAAATAAATCCTAAGTAGTCAAGATGTAAAAATCCTTTTGTTATACTGCTGATCTTATCTTGCTGGGTTTCTTTTGTCAAATATTTTTTAAATTTATGTATTTATTTTTGATTTTTCGAGGTAGGGTCTCACTCTAGCTCTGGCTGACCTCGAAATCACTGTGTAGCCTTAGGGTGGCCTTGAACTCACCACAATACTCTTACCTCTTTCTGCCTCCCCAGTGCTGGAATTAAAGGCATGTGTCATCACGCTTGGCTTAAAATATTTAAAAATATATATTTATTTTTGAGAGAGAGAGAGACAGATTGGGTGTGCCAGGGCCTCTAGCTGCTGCACATGAACTGCAGATGCTTGTTCCACCTTGTGCATCTGGCTTATGTGGGTCCTGGAAAATTCAACCTGGGTCCTTTGGCTTTGCTAAAAGCCAAGTTCCAGGTACATGTATCACCTTGTGTATCTAGCTTTATGTACTGGGGAATTGAACCTGGGCTGCCAGTTTTGCAAATACCTGTAGCCACTGAGCCATCTATCCTAGCCCATCATTGAGGTTGTTGTTCTATCTTTTCCTATTTGAGCCAGAGTCTCTTACTAAAAACTAATACTGGAACTTGTTGTTTTTCCATAAGCTTGGGTGATTTTATGGTGTCTTTGTTCCTTTTTGCTGCACTGGGGTTTCAGGCACATGTAGCTATGTGCAGCTGTTACATGGGATCTGAAGATTTTAATTCTGTTGGTTTCAAGCCCCCTCAAGCCCTCAACTGCTGAGCCATTTCTCCAGCTCAGATTATTATTATTTTCAAAATTGTTTGTTTATTTATTTGTAAAGTGTAGCAATCAGAGGACAACCTCAAAAGGAAGTCCTCTGCTTCATGTTGATTGAGACTGGGTCTCCCTTGTATTTTCCTATTGCATATGCAGCAGTCTAGCTGGCCTGTCATCTCACTGTAGAAAAATGAGAACAATGTAAAGAGATTAAGGGGGAAGAGAGAAAGTAAGGAGGTCACAGTACTAATGGTACCCTGGCTTAAACTGTTTACAGTAGTTGTGTATTATTTTCAAGAATTGAAACATCATTTCAGATGGGATGGTAGAATGGAAAATATTTGTATATTTGAGATGTACTATGTTTATGAAATAGCTCTTTGTGAATATACTTTGTTTTTGTGACTCTTATGTTAAGGATTAGGTGTGATCTTTATATATGAACTTCCTTTGAAGGTTATATAAAGGTTAAATGTTAATAATAGGAGCCCTAGTGAATTATAAGAAAGTAGCTTAACTTACAGTTATCTTTAATTTCAAAGTGGTTGTGTTATTTAAAAGAGAAAACATCTGGTTGATCGTTTCTATGAATCTTAAGTTTTCTGTCATGTATAAACATGTAGCAGTTTGCATTTGTTGTTTTTCTTGTTTTAGTGCCTTGTGTATAGTTAAGGAGAAAATGACAAAAATGTGAATCTTGAAAAAAATTGCATCTTTTACATTTTTAGGCACGGATAGCATTTTTACAAGGAGAAAGAAAAGGTCAAGAGAATTTGAAGAAAGATCTAGTGAGAAGAATAAAAATGTTAGAGTATGCATTAAAACAAGAAAGGTATGTATTTCATTTCCTTTTATAAATAAACCAGAACAGTATTATTATCCTCACTTACATCATTATACAGTTAATTTGAAAGCTATTTGAAAAGATGTAAGTTCTTGCCCAAATACAAGTTGACTTAAAAATTTTTTTTTGATAATTTCATACATGTTTACAATGCCTTTAAATTTTTTTCATTTATTTTTATTTATTTGACCGAGAAATGGGAGGGTGGTGGAGAGAATGGGTGTGCCAGGGCCTATGCACTCAGGTACTGCAAACGCATGTGCCTCCCTTGTGCATCTGGCTTATGTGGGTCCTGGAGAATCGAGCCTCGAACCATGGTCCTTAGGCTTCACAGGCAAGCATTTAACCGCTAAGCCATCTCTCCAGCCTGGCAAATTGACATTTTGATTTAGGGTAAAGAAAATGAGATAAAATAATTGAATTGAACTAACATATTTTATTATAAGGATCAGCAAAAATTTGTCTTTTCTTCAGATGGATGAAGTTGTTTCTTAGATTAATTTACCAACTTTATCTTTTCCTTCAGTAATACATTCTTCAGTGTTTTTAGTAAATAAACTTTGTTGTTGGAATGATATATAATAGTCATAATTTAAATATAGAAAACAATTATTCTTTTATCTATTTATCATTAAATTTTCAGGGCAAAGTATCACAAATTAAAATATGGCACAGAACTGAACCAAGGTGAATTGAAAATGCCAACGTTTGAATCAGGTAAATTTGATTCATTAAGTTTTAGTTTTTTTTTTTTTTTTTTTTTTTTGAGGTAGGGTCTCACTTGAGCCAGGGCTGACCTGGGATTCACTCTGTAGTCCCAGGCTGCCCTTAAACTCACAGTGATCCTTTTACTCCCAAGTGCTGTGATGCTGTTATAAAAAGGCCTGCACCACCACAACTGGCCCTTCTGTCATCTTTTTAAAACATTTTATTTTATGTATTTACTTACTTATAAGCAGAGGAAACAGAGAGAGAGAGAGACTGGGTGCTCCAGGGCCTCTAAGCTGCTGCAAGCGAACTCCAGGTGCATGTGCCCACATTGTGCATCTGGCTTTATGTAGGTACTAGAGAATTGAACCAGGGCCTTTAGGTTTTGCAGGCGGGAATGACTTAACTGCAAACCATCTCTCCAGCTGTCTTTCATTTTTAATTTTTTAAAAATTTATTTATGAGAGAGAGAATGGGCATGCCAGGGCCTCTAGCCACAGCAAACGAACTCCAGGTGCATGTGCCCACATTGTGCATCTGGCTTTATGTAGGTACTAGAGAATTGAACCCAGGTCCTTAACCTTCACAGGCCAGTACCTTAATTGCTAAGCCATCTCTCCAGCCTGATGTTTATTTATTTATTTATTTATTTGAGAACCACAGAGAAATAGAGAGGGCAGATGGGCGCACCAGGGCCTCCAGCTGCTAAAAACTAACTCCAAATACATGTACCACCTTGTACATCTGGTTTACATGGGTCCTGGGGAATTGAGCCTCGAACCAAGGGTCCTTAGGCTTCACAGGCAAGCGCTTAACCACTAAGCCATCTCTCCAACCCAACTCCCCCCCTCCCACCTCCTGTAGGGTCTCACTATAGTCAAGGCTAACCTGACACTTGCTCTGTAATCCCAGACTGGCCTTGAACTCACAGTGATCCTCCTACCTGTGTCTTCCAAGTTCTGGGATTAAAGGTGTTGAACACCACCTCTGGCTTAATTGTAATTTTTGGTGATAGGGTTTTGAGCAATTGCATTTCTTTAAACCTATTCTTAAAAAACTCCAGTTATGATCATATAATTTTAAAATAAATGTTGGGACAGGAGAGATGGCTTAGTGGTTAAGGCACTTGTCAGCAAAGCCAAAGGACCCAGGTTTGATTCCCCAGTACCCATGTCAAGCCAGATGCACAAGGTGTGACATGTGTCTGGATTTCATTTCAGGGGCTAGAGGCTCTGGCGCACCCATTCTGTCTGTGTGTCTGCCCCTCTCTCTCTCTCTCTCTCTCTCTCTCTCTCTCTCTCTCTGATTCTCTCTCATAAATAAAATTTTTAAAAAAGCTAAAACTGAAAAAGGCAAATGTTATATATTGAAAAGGCAACAGAGAGGCTATTAGAATGAAGTGATTATCTTTAGAAATTGGAGAATTGGGCTGGAGAGATGGCTTAATGGTTAAGACGCTTGCCTGCAAAGCCATAGGTCCCCAGGACCCATGTAAGCCAGATGCACAAGGTGGTGTGTACCTCTGTTGTTCGTTTACAGTGTCTAGAGGTCCTGGCACATTTATTCTCTCTACCTCTATTTTCCCTCCTCTATCCCCCGCCCCCCTCAATAAATAAATAAAAGAAACTGGAGAATTGCTTGTGTTTGAATGAGAATAGGATATTGATGATGTTGTTACCAAGGATATTTTAAGTATTACTGGTAGGTATAAGAAACTCTGAGGACTCTAGGAGGCTAATAATTGAGAGGTCAGACTTTATTTATAGTTTTCAACATTGTTTGTAGGTTGATCTGCCATTCCCCTTTCTTCATAGTGTCTCTATTTTCATGAGATTTTTTGAGGTAGGATCTCACTAGCCCAGGCTGACCTGAAACTCACTCTGTAGTTCCAGTCTGGCCTCAACCTCACAGTGATCCTCTTACCTCTCCCGAGTGCTGGGATTAAAGGTGTGTGCCACCATGCCTTGCTTGCTTGCTTGCTTGCTTCCTTCCTTCCTTCCTTCCTTTCTTTTTTTTTTTTTTTTTTTTTTGAGGTAGGGTTTCACACTAGCCCACCTGGAACTCACTATCTAGTCTCAGGCTGGCCTCTTAACTCATGGTGATCCTCCTACTTCTGCCTCCCGAATGCTGGGATTAAAGAATGTCGTACGCCACCATGCCCAGCTCAAAATATTTCTTTAATATTACTGCCAAATACAGGTTTAAATTTCATTGTAGGGGTATTGTTCAGAGCTTAAGTCAGCTGAAGTTACACTGTTTATAAAATATTTTAAATTCAGTGCCAGGACTTGAGCCTACATAAGCTTGCCAACTCTAGTCAAACTTTTTTAGCCTGTGTGATGTGTGTGCACAAATGTGTCAGCACATGTGCAGGTGCTTGTGCATATGTGTGTGCACATGCATGTAAAGTGTAGGGGTTTATGTTGGATGTCCTGGTCAGTTGTCTACCTTTTTTTGAGTATTTAAAAAATTTATTTGTATATGTATGTTTATGTATATGGAGTCATATTGGTGTGGGTGTGCACATGTGTGTGTATGTAGGCTAAAGTTTGGTTTGGATATCTTTATTTGATCTCTTCTTCGTGTCTGAGGAGGTTTTCTCACTTGAATGCAGAGCTCACCAGTTTAGCTAGTCTAGTTAGCCTGCTTGTTCTTGGGAATCCCTTCTCCATTTCCTCAGTGCTGGGATGGCACTCATGTAGGAGCTGGAGATTTAAACTCTCATACTCATGCTGGTATGGCAAGTGCTTTATTTGTTGAGACATCTCCCCAACCCTAAATCTGCTTTTTGACTTTTTTTGGGGGGGGGTAAGTGTATATACTTCGTTATCTGAGACTCAGATTATAAACACTATCATTTGCTAGGCTTTGTGGCATAATGTCTGTAATCCCAGCACTTAGAAGACTAAAGTAGGAGTATTATAAGTAGCCTAGGCTACATAGTAAGGCTTGAAAGGGGGAGAGAGGAGAGAGCAGGAAAATGGAGAGAGGGTGAAGATGTCAGAGTGGAGAAAAAGAACAAAAAGTAGAATAACCTTGGTTAACTAGAAAAAGTCTGTGAAGGAGACTTAAGGTCTACTGATACAGACTGAAAATGAAGTTACTCAGTGTTTATATTTGTATCCAGTATGTAATTGGTGATACCTCTCCATCCCCAGGTATGGTCTCTCTCTAGTCCAGACTGATTTGAAACTTACTCTGCAGTCCCAGGCTGGCTTCGAACTCAGCATGATCCTACCTCAGCCTCCTGAGTGATGGGATTAAAGGCATGCGCTACCATGCCTACCATTATTGGTGATTGTTTGAGAGAGAGGGAGAGAGAGGAAGGAAGGAAGGAAAATAGGAAGGAAGGAAGGAAAGAAAAAAAAAAAGGAAGGAAAGAAAGAGCGAGCAAGCAAGTGTGCCAGGTCCTCTAGCCACTCACTGTAAATGAACTTGACTTATGCGCTATCCTTTGCATCTGGCTTACATGGGTCCTGAGAAATTGAATATAGGTCCTTTGGCTTTGCAGGCAAACACCTTAACTGCTAAGCCATCTCTCCAGCCTGAAGATTTTTGTTTTGTTTTGGTTTTGGTTTTTCAAGGTAGGTTCTCACCCTAGCCCAACCTGACCGGGAATTTACTGTGTAGTCTCATGGTGGACTTGAACTCACAGCCATCCTCCTACCTCTGCTTCCCGAGTGCTGGGACTAATGGTGTGCCTGGCTTAGTGACTTTTAATATATAATCACAGCATTTTTAAATTTTAGACACTTAACACATCAGAATTCTAGTAGTTAAATTCTAATATTTCATTTTCAAGCATTGATTTTTTTTGAATCCTTTATAATACTAAAGTGCATTTGGGTTTTTCCATATTAAAACAGAAAGGTTGATATCTAAGTGAGTTATATTGGAACAAAATTAAACCTGTAGTAACCCATAGTATATGATTTTTTTTTTTGACATGTGTGGTGTGTGCTTCTCTGTGTGAACATGCCTGTGGAGGTCACATTGATGTTAGCAGTTTTCTTCACTTGCTCTCTACCTTATTTTATAAAACAGGATCTCTCACCAATTCAGTTAGAGTAGCTGGTCAGCAAGCCCCAGTGATTCTCCTGTCTCTGCCTCCCCAGGAGTAGGAATACAAATATCCATCTTTTCCATGGGCACTGGTAATATAAAGTCGGGTTCCCCATGCTTGTGCGGCAAGCACTTTACCAACTGAGCCATCTCCCTTGCCTCCCATAAGAAATAAGTTATTTTTCCTGTCTTACAAAATATTTTGTGAGTTTATTTTGGAAAAGTTGGCAGCATTTTGAAGAGTTGTAACATATGCAGAACTTTTTTTTTTCTTCTTAATTTTCAGAAGAAACCAAAGACACAGAGGCTCCTACAGCACCACAGAATAGCCAGCTAACATGGAAGCAAGGCAGGCAGCTGCTAAGACAGTGAGTAATGGCTTCTTGTCAGCTTGTCTAAAGAAACTAGTTTTGAAAGTACGTATATTGAATCAATTTATAAGTAAGAAGTTATTTAATTATAGTGTTTATCCTTTTGCTTTGTAGATGCTTGGATGTTTTACAAGTTTGTTTCCACTGAGTTTCTGGAAGGGGTGTGTGTGTGTGTGTGTGTGTGTGTGTGTGTGTGTGTACGTGTACACATACGTGCGTACGTACATACGTACGTACATGGTGCGTATTTAAAAATTGCTGAGTGTGGTAGCTCATACCTTTAATCCCAGCACTTGGGAGGTTGAGGTAGGAGTATCACAGGAATTTGAGGCCAAGCTGGGGCTACAGAGTGAATTTGAGGTCAGCCTGTGCTAGAGTGAAACCCTACCTAGACAAAACAAACAAAAATTTTTTTTTCATACTTTATGTATTTGCAAGGAGAGAGAGAAAGAGAAAGAAACAGAATGGGTATGCTAGGGCCTCCAGATGTATACACCACTGTGCATCTAGCTTTATGTGGGTACTTAACTGGGGATCAAACTTGGGGTCATTAGGCTCTATATGCAAGCACCTTAAACACTGAGCCATCTCTCCAGGCCTATTTATTTATTTACTTATTTTTTATTGTTTTTTTTTGAGGCAAACACGCACGCAGTGTGCCAGGGCCCCCAGCTATTGCAAAGGCATTTTCAGGCGCATGTACCACCTTGTGTTCTCTGGCTTACCTGAGTTCTGGAGAATCAAACCTGGGTCCTTAGGCTTTGCAGGCAAGTGCTTTAACTGCTAAGCCATCTCTGTAGCCCCCTACTTATTTTTATTCTGAGGTAGAAATTTTGAAAGACTAGATGACTTGAAGGTGAGAACAAAACGGTTTATACTTCTATACTTCAAACCCTCGTGGTACAAATGCTCCACTTATTTGGGTTCTGTCTTAACTCAGTGTGTAAGAGAAGGAATTTCACTGTTTACCTGAAGCAGAAGAGGTAGTTTGCCAAATTTTTTTTTGGGGTGGGGGGTTTCGAAGTAGGGTCTCACTCTGGTCCAGGCTGACCTGGAATTAACTCTCATCTCAGGGTGGCCTTGAACTCATGGCAATCCTCCTACCTCTGCCTCTTGAGTGCTGGGATTAAAGGCGTGCACCACCACGCCCGGCCAAAATTCTCTCTGTATTTGAATTTAAAACTTAACATGCTTCAATTCAACTCATTGTTATATTAAGCCTGCTTTTTGTCTTTTATCTAGTAGTAATTTTCCTTGTAGTTTGAAAACTTTTAGTGATTATCTTACTGGTACTAGGTAATACTAGGCGTTGGATAGCTTCATCTTTGCTTCACTAACCTCATGAAGTGTGGTCAAAACCTTGATCTTGTTACTAGACTTCTAAAATTGTCTGTAATTGGAACTTCGTATATTTCACCTCTCACTCCTGTTGCCATGTTATTTGCCCTCTGATCTTGTTGTTTAGATCCTTGACTACTTCATTTTCCTCTTTTATTTCCCGAATGTATGGTTGCTTTGTTTACTTTTCTTTTGCTCCAACTTGAACCCATGATCAATCCATCACTGTTTTCTAGTATTACTCACTTTGATGCCACCCATTGGTCATTCATTCCTTCACCAGTCATTTTACTTGATAAACCCCAGCCCTCATTCAATCTTGCCTGCTTTTTCAGTTTCTAATTAACTTTTAGAAAACAATACTAGTATTATGTGAATGATACTAATTGTTCATGGTTTCCTGTTCACCCAGTACAAAGACTACTTCAGTATAATCTTGGTTACTTCCTATTCTATTCTCCTTTATGGATAGTGTAAACTTTAGCCACATCTCATTCCATTGTCTCTTCTTTCACTAGAACACCTCAGATTCTAATTGGCTGAAAATATAAAAGTGTATCTAGTGAAAACTCCCTTACTTCAGAATGCCTGTTTACTTTCTTTCTGTAAATGTCTTGATAAGTTTCTTTTTATTTCAGTTTCCAGATTATTTTTGTAATTGACTAACATGAACAGAAAAACAGATACTTCCTTGGAAGAACATGTGGAGCAGCTAGCTGAATTGAAGTTTTTTATAACAACCAAGTGTCAGGAAGTCAGTTACCTTTGAGAGGAGACCTTTCCAGAGAGAAAACAGTCAGCATATGTTCTTATTTTCTGGTTGTCTTCTCTTCTGTATAGTACCGTGTTTTGAGAACCACTTCTTTTTGTTTCTCCCACCCCAATTTCTGAGAAAGATTAGAAATGGCCTGAAAAAATAAGTATTTCTCTGATTTAGGTGCCTAATCACATTGCTTGGAGATATATATTCTTTGTTCCTTCCTTTGAATTTATACCCAAACTTTTTTTGTGTATTTGTTTGTTTGGAGACAGGGTATTACATATAGCCTAGGATAACCTTGTGCTCCAACCCTCCTGCTTTTACCTCCCAAGTGCTGGGATTGCAGGTATGTGCCACCATGCCTGATATTTAGATGCCTTACTTCCTTAGGGTAGTTTATCTTTTGTAGTCTTCTTGTTCATTTTGTACCAGTAGTGGTTTTGTCGGCTTACTTTTTAAAATAGTTTATTTATTGATTTGAGGGGGGCAGAGGGAGGGAATGGGCAAGCCAGATCTTTACTGCAAATGAACTCCAGATGCATAGGCTACCTTGTGCATCTGGCTTACATAGGTACTGGGGAGTCAAACCTGGGTCCTTAGGCTTCATAGGCAAGTGCCTTAACTGCTAAGCCATCTCTCCTTTCCAGTTTTGTCTGTTTTAAAACTCTGCTGATGATGTTATCACAGCCAGTTTCAAATATCTTTTTTTTTTTTTTTTGAGTTATTACTTTGTTGTAGCCCAAGCTGACCTGAAATTCACTATGTTCAGGGTGGCCTTGAACTCACAGCGATCCTCCTCCTCAGCCTCCCTAGTGCTGGGACTAAAAACCATTCATCACCATGTCCAGCTACAAATATCTTTTTTTTTTTAATTTTTTGTTCATTTTTATTTATTTATTTATTTAAGAGTGACGGGGGGGGGCAGATATATATAGAGAGAGAATAGGCACGCCAGGGCCTCTAGCCATTGCAAATGAACTCCAGACGCGTGCGCCCCCTTGTGCATCTGGCTAACATGGGTCCTGGGGAATTGAGCCTCGAACTGGGGTCCTTAGGCTTCATAGGCAAGCACTTAACCGCTAAACCATCTCTCCAGCCCTACAAATATTTTTTTTTTTTTGAAGCCAGGTGTGGTGGTGCACACCTTTTTTTTTTTTTTAATTTTTAATTTATTTATTTGAGAGCGACAGACACAGAGAGAAAGACAGATAGAGGGAGAGAGAGAATGGGCACGCCAGGGCTTCCAGCCTCTGCAAACAAACTCCAGATGCGTGCGCCCCCTTGTGCATCTGGCTAACGTGGGACCTGTGGAACCGAGCCTCGAACCGGGGTCCTTAGGCTTCACAGGCAAGCGCTTAACCGCTACGCCATCTCTCCAGCCCCCTACAAATATTTTTATAAAAGTTTATCTTTGATTTCTACAGTATCCCACCACCCCACTTTTTTCATTTTTTGTTTTTTTTTTTTCCAAGGTATGGTCACACTCTGTAGTCCCAGGCCTGGACTCATTAACTTCTTAAATACTTGGTCACATAATCATTCACAAGTATCTATATATCACAATCTGTCCCTTTATTTTCACTTTCATTCTAGATGCTAGGGTAAGTTCCTGGTTTAGATTAACAGAACATTTGAAAAGCATAAAATGGGTGAAATGTTCTGGGATCTGAGATCGTAAAAGGAGAATTACCATCAATTCCTGGTTAAAATTTTGCCTGTCGCTGTTCTAAAGTTCAATTCTACTTAATTTCTACCACTCCTTAGACATTTCAGGAAAAAATGTGTATATGTATTCTCCTAAAATTTACACATGTATAGATACATTTATAAATACATGTCTATCTTTAATGCTGTTTAAGGCACTAAGGGCTTTTGAGTTTTGAGATAATTGGCCCTTAATTAATGGTAACATACTATATGTATTCTTACTTCAATTTTGGCTTGTGATTAATACTCTCAGAGCTAGAACTAGTCTGTAGAAAAGGTGTTGACACAAAGGAAACTTAATTGGTAGGATTATGGGATAATCTTAAATATTTTTCATATGATTTGAAGTCTGGCAGGTGCGTTTTAATGTTGAGTTTTAATGTTTAATTTTCTCTTACAGGTATCTTCAGGAAGTAGGTTACACAGATACAATATTAGATGTACGGTCTCAGCGGGTAAGGTCCTTACTTGGACTGTCTAATTCAGAACCAAATGGATCAGTAGAAACAAAGAATTTAGAACAGATCCTGAATGGGGGTGAATCTCCTAAGCAAAAAGGACAAGAAATCAAAAGGTATGACTTGTATGTATGTAGCAGGTCAACATTGCTTAAATATTGGATATTATAAATTTCTATAGCTCCTTATTACTGTTAACAATTTTATTTTTGCTTGGTGTGTGTTGTATGGGTGCATATATGTGTCCATGAGACACTTGTATGATCACCTGCTGTGGCCAGAGTGGAACATTGGAACAACAGGTGTCTTCCTCTATCAGTCTTCCAGTCTTTTTTTGTTTTTTTTTGGGGGGGGGGTTCGTTTTGTTTTTGAGGTAGGGTTTCACTCTAGTTCAGGCTGACCTGGAATTCACTATGTAGTCTCAGTGTGGCCTTGAACTCACTTCAGTCCTCCTTCCCTTGCCTCCCAAGTGCTGGGATTAAAGGTGTGTGCCACCAGACCCAGCTGATATTGTATGTTTTTGTTTTTGTTTTTTTTTTTTTTTTTTGACAGAGAAAGAGGGGAGGGAGAGTGGGAGAGAATGGACATGCAGGCCCTCCAGCCATTGCAAAGGAACTCCAGATGCATGCGCCCCCTTGTGTGTCTGGCTAACATGGATCATGGGGAATGAACCTGGGTCCTTTGGCTTTGCAGGCAAATGCCTTATAAGCGCTAAGCCATTCCTGCAGCCCTTGTGTAAGTTTTGACAATTTCCTATTCACACTAGCAGACAGCTTCCAGGTTGCTGAGTTGAACTTCCAAATCAGGCACAGTTACAGAGGAAGGGATATTTACTAAAGCTTACAGATCCAGGAGAAATTCCACAATGGCAGAAGTTGGCCCCCTTTTTATAGGACCAAGCAAAGAGAAAAAGCCACAAACTAAAATTCAAAAGCCACACTACACAGCACACTTCAGGAACTCCAGAAAGAACTTGGCCATTTTGCCTGTCTTTAGACTGGAATTTCATTCATTTATTTATTTGACAGGGAAAGAGGGAGAGAGCGAGAGAGACAGTGGGTATGCCAGGGCCTCCAGCCACTGCATACGAACTCCAGATGCGTGCACCCCCTTGTTCATCTGGCTAACATGGGCCCTGGGGAATCGAATCTGGGTTCTTGGCTTTTGTAGGCAAATGCCTTAACTGCTAAGCCATCCCTACAGCTCTAGACTGGAATTTCAAATCCACCATCTCACCTTAGAAATGGATTGTAAGATCCACCCAGCAACACCTCCTCTATACAGGTGGCTGCTGATCTAAGTTACAAACTGTAATAAAATCCTGAATATATTGGAGGCCATTCATTTAAACTACCACACCCATTAAAACCTTCTTCCCAACTAATACCCTTCCTATTTTCATATCTTTGTGTGTGTCTGTGTGTTTGACCCACTGAGTGAAATTAGAATTGCTTGTATGTGCATGTGTGGGGGATTATTTATTGGAGTATGGGCAATTTACCAGTGGTTAAGTCAGTGAAGAGCAAGCCCTCCCCCTCCCCACAACCTTTAGCTGACAGTAGCTCCTTATAGAAAGGTGACAGACTCATTCTTGTGCTGGAAAACCGTAGCTGCTGTGAAATGAGTATATGACCATGTCATGTACAGATGACAGCGTTCTGCAGCACTTTTGCCTATATTTTAACTTTACATTCATTCTTTCCATTCCTCTTCTGTAATGTTCCCTCAGTTATGAAGGATGTGATGTAAGTTGTCCTGTTTAGGGCACAGCCCACAGTAGTCACTTGTTCTCAGCTCTTTTGCCAGCTATGCATTTATGCATTAACCTCTGCCCATTGCAAAAAGAAATTTTCTTCAATGAGGCTGAAAGCAGCACTAATCAGTATTTAGCAGGCACAGGTAGATAGTTGTAGAATAGAAACTAGGGCTGGAGAAATGGCTTAGCAGTTTAAAGTACTTGTTGGCAAAGCCAAAGGACCCAGGTTTGATTACCCCAGTACCTGTGGAAACCAGATGCACAAGGTAGCACATGGGTCTGGAGTGAGTTTGCAGTGGTAGAGGCCCTGGTGTGCCCATCCCTCCCCCCCAACTACATAAGTAAAATATTTTAAAATAAAATAGCAACTGGAAGAGAAACTGACCATACTACCCTGAATGTGGCCAGTCTTGTCTAATCTCAGAAGCTAAGCAGGCTCAAGCTTGATTAGTACTTGAGAAGAATGGAGGTGTGGTAGTCTCTGGGTTCAATTCTTAGCCTCACCATGTGCACTAGAAGGAACAGGAAGCAAGATCAAATACTAGCCAATCACTGGAATAGCTGGACTCATCTTTCCTTTTCCTGCAGGCCCTCTGGTGATGTTCTTGAGACATTCAATTTCCTAGAAAATGCTGATGACAGTGATGAAGAAGAAGAAAATGATATGATTGAAGGCATCCCAGAAGGAAAAGACAAGCTTAGAATGAATAAACACAAAGTAGGAGGTTTACTTTATATTATTTTCTATATATATATGGCATGTATTTGAACAGTACTTTTTGTGATATCTTATGATCACTTGGGTGTGATTGACCATTTCTATTTTAATATAACTTAAAAGTTTTATATTGTCAACTCTTAATGAATTATACAAACACAGTAGAGCTTATTTTATTAATTAAATGTCCAAGGAAAGGCTGTTTTTTATTGGATTAGGCCAGTGACTTTGAAACCATGTTTTTTTTAATTTATAGATTTGTATATTGTATAAATTCAACAGATAAACAATGAAATAACAATTACAGGCATTGTAAATATTTTAGACTTTTTTTAAACAGTAAATGCTTGCTTAGAAATAAAATGCTACTTTTCAAAATACAGAATTGGATTCCAATAAAACAATTAAATAAAATAAGGCACAAAGTTTAATAAGGCAAAATTCACAGGAGGCTATATACGGTTAATATAAGATCACTTTTTTTTTATGTCCTGAGGGAGAGGGAAAGAAGCTAAAATAGCTTAAACACTGTTTTTAGGACATTTGCCAGATTAATGTAATATGTAAATTGGATACAATAAACTAGATGTTTTCCAGAAAACAAATTTAGTTATTGAATATTTCAGGATTACACTTTTAATTATGTATATATCCATACAGATATTCCTAATTCCAAGACTGAAAATACAAAATTTTAAGAAATTGGATCATAAAAATTTTGACCAAAGTAAAAGTAACACATTTTCAGCATCCTTTGTTGCTACTTTGAAGTCCCCAACATTATACAGTTAAAATACTGGTTCTTTTAGAAGGTTCTCCCATATTTTTGTTTTTGAAACCATGTTTTTTTTGTATGAATATATGTGTATGTATGTGTGCATGAGAGATGTACATATGTGTGAATGCTTTTGGAGGCCAGAAGGTAATATTGGGTATCTTCCTTAGTCATTTTACCTTGTTTTTTTTTTGTTGTTGTTTTGTTTTGTTTTCTGAGGTAGGGTCTCACTCTAGCTCAGGCTGACCTAAATTCACTATGTAGACTCAGGGTGGCCTCAAACTTTCAATGATCCTCCTACCTCTGCTTCCTGAGCACTGGGATTAAAGTTGTACACCATGACCACGCCTGGCTTACCTTGTTTTATGTGTGTCGGTATGGTGTTCGGGTGTGTCTTTGGGTGGTGTATCCACATGTGTGTTATAGGTGGAGGCTAGAGAATAATGTTGGGTGTCTTATGTCTTACCACTCATCTGCATATTTCCTTGAGACAAATTTCTTCTGATTATGGACCTACAGTTTTCATGCACTGTAGCTATTCTCTGGTCTCTACTCTCCACAGGAGCAGTGTTACAGTCATGCATGGCCACATCCAGCCATTTGTGAGTCTTGAGAAAATGAACTCAAAATGGGCTTGTCCCTCATGATTGCAGCAAGCACTATTAGCCTTTTTTTTTTTTTTTTTTTTTTTCCTTTAGTTCTTTAAGGTAGGGTCTCACTCTAGCCCAGGCTGACCTGGAATTCACTATGTAGTCTCGGGTGGCCTCAAACTCACAGCTATTCTCTGGCCTCAACCTCCTGAGTGCTGGGATTAAAGGCGTGCGCCACCATGCCTGCCATTTTTTAAATTACTTATTTATGAGAGAGGGAGAGAGAGAATGGGTTCGTCAGGGCCTCTTGTTGCTGCAAACATAGTCCAGACGCATTGCTACTTTGTGATTCTGGCTTTATATAGGTACTATGGAATCAAACCTGGATCCTTTGGCTTTGCTGGCAAGTGCCTTAACTGCTAAGCCATCTCTCCAGGTCTACTCTTAGCCTTTGAGTGGTTATCTAGCATGCACAAAGCCCTTGTTTGATCTCTAGCACCATATAAACTGGGGATGGTATTGCACACCTGTAATCCCAGCACCAAGAAAGTAAAGACAGGAGAATCAGAAATTCATCATTCTCAGCTACATAGTGAGTGTGAGGTCAACCTGGGTCACATAACACTTGGGAGGCAGGGGTAGGAGGATCACTGAGTTGGAGGCCTGCCTGGAACTACAAATAAGTTTCAGGTCAACCTGGCCCAGAGTGAGACCCTGCTTCAAAAATACCAAAAAGAAAAAAGGAAAATGTAGTGTTCTACAAAAGCTTTCAGTGTAAGAAAACAGTTTTAGCCTTTCTCCAGCCTTCTGTGTATATGCAGTGTTTTTTGTTGGGTGAATAGAGATTTTTTTATTTTTATTTTAGGGGTTTTTTGGGACAGGGCTTTTAACTTAGGCTGACCTGGAACTCAACTTTGAAATCAGGGTGGGATCCTGTCTCAGCCTCCCAAGTTCTGTAATTAAAGGTGTGCGCTACTACACCTGAGTTTAGGTGTCCCCCCCCCCCCATTTTTTGTTCTGGGATGTAAGTCATGATTATTTGTTATATTTATGAAGTTGCATATTAATTTCTCTGCTATGCTGCCATGAGTGATGGACCAAATATGCATTTCCAGTGTGTAGGCCAGTAAAAGACAACCTGTCAGAATACTGTGGACCTACTATAATTAAATAAATTAACTTTCTGTTGTTGTTCAAGCAGGTTTCACTCTAGTCCAGGCTGACATTGAACTCAATGTAGTCTGGGCTGGCCTGAACTCACGGTGATTCTCCCACCTCAGCCTCCCAAGTACTAAGACTAAAGGAATGTGCCATGGTGGTTTAAGAGGTTAACTTTTTGGGCTGGAGAGATGGCTTAGCTAACCTAAGCACTTGCCTGCAAAACCAAAGGATCTAGGTTCAGTTCCTTAGGACCCACGTAAACCCATATGCACAAGGTGGCACATGCATCTGGAATTGATTTGCAGTGGCTGATAGCACCCATTCCCTCTGTATCTGCTTCTTTCTCTCTCAGATAAAATAAAAAAAATAAAAACTTTTAAAAAAGAGGTTAACTTTTGATGAGTAGTACTTCATCCATTTTTAGTATTACATTGCTTGTGTCTCATCTTAAAAATGATCTTCATGTAGCAATGCTGATCTGTTAAGGGGATAATTTAAAATTTTTGAATCACATTGAAAAATCTATAATATTTTGGATCTGAGTAATTTACAAATAGATTTGTAAACATAATTAAGTTGAAAATATTAAAGGACTTCATTAAAATATGGAGTCAAAAATAATGATTGGCTTTTGCTCTATTTGCAGATTGGTAATGAAGGTTTAGCTGCAGACCTGACTGATGATCCTGATACTGAGGAAGCACTGAAAGAATTTGACTTTTTAGTGACTGCTGAGGATGGTGAAGGAGCTGGAGAAGCTCGGAGTTCAGGAGATGGCACAGAATGGGGTAAGATGATAAAGAAATTTGGGGTGGGAGGAGATGTAGCCTTTCAAGATGGTTTATTATGAAATTACTCTATATAGAAATGTTTCCATCTGAATGTACAGTAGCTACTGAGCAAGACAAGGTACTATTGACTAATGGCATAGTATTTATTGCCAGTTGACTTTGTTTTGGTGATTAAGCTTTTGATTTTGAAAATTAATCATGATAATGTTTAGTTGACTCAGAAATATATTTCTCCCTTTCAAACATACTCATCATTTAATTTTAGGTAATCTAGGTTTCAACAGAACTTCATCCCTATTATGCCCATAAGGTGTCATTTGACTTGCTGCTAAGTAGGAATAAAACCACTAATTCTGACTTAAAACTCTATAATAAGCAAGCTTTAGTGAGGCTGTTACAGTTTATTATGTATAATAATCAGTGTACAAATGTTAGGCACCACATTTTAGAAGAGGTATGTAATACTGATGATGATGCAGCCTTCACCAAAAGAAAGAAAAGAGCTCTATTAGCAAGAAAATAAAAGTATAAGAAATATTTTGGGGCTGGGGCAATGGCTCAGCAGTTAAAATTTCTTGCTTGCAAAGCCTACTGGTCCAGGTTTAATTCCTAAGCCACTTAAGTAAGCCAAATGCAAAACAGTGGTACAGGTGTCTGACATTCATTTGCAGTGTTAAGAGATTTCCCCCCCCCCAAACACATGTGCATGTAGATAAGTAACTTTTTTTAAGTGGGCTGGGGAGATTGCACGGTGGTTAAAGGTATCTGTATACATAGTTTGTCAATACAGATGCAAAATATGGTGCATGTATTGGTATTTAATTGCAGTGTAAGAGACCGTGGTATGTGTACATGCATTCACACACATGCAAATGAAAATATTTTAAATAAATAAAATATAATGAATATATTAAAGTACTAGCTTAAAGCATGTTTTTCCTTTTAATCTGTTCATGTCATCATTGCTTAATATAGCAATATAGAACTCAAAGTTTATAGAGCTTTTTTACAGATTACTTTAATAAGTCTAAAGATTTTACATTCTTTTAAGCCACTCTAGTGATAGGAAACACCTGGATTAAAAAAAAAATGCCTCATTTATAGATTGGAACTGAACACTGCTAATAGTAGAAATGATAAACCTAACAGAAAATACATTTATTGACTTACTTAGGTATAAAAATCAGTTACTTAAAATATTTAAATTTAACTGCCAGTGTTCTTGTTTATAATTCAAAGCATCATTTCCAGATCTTGAAGTAGAAGAAGCACATTAATTCAAAACATGGTTACTGCCTAGACTTACTCCTTCTTTTTTGTTTTGTTTTTCAAGAAAGGGTCTCACTGTAGCCCACGCTGATCTGGAACTCATTCTGTAGTTCCAGGATGGCCTTGAACTCACAGTGATCTTCCCAACTCAGCCTTCCAGGTGCTGCGATTAAAGGTTTGCACCACCACTCTGGCTACTGTTTTTTGTTTTGTTTTGTTTTTGAGGTAGGGTCTCACTCTAGCCCAGGCTGACCTGGAATTCACTATGGAGTCTCAGGGTGGCCTCGAACTCACAGCGATCCTCCCACCTCTGCCTCCCTAGTGCTGGGATTAAAGGTGTGCGCCACCACGCCCAGCTTCTGGCTACATTTTTGTACTTACTTGAAAATGACTATATGTAGAGTTTACTCTTCTACAGGAGAAACAGTAAAAGATGACTATAAGTATATTTTAGAACATTTAAAATCCACAAATAATAGTCAGGAAGAAAATTAGAAATTACCACTAATGCTTTTAGAGAGAGTATATATTTAAGTATATGAATATTTATACATATATAACTAAAGGGCTTATTAGTAGCTGTTTAAATTTTTTTCCCCATTAAAAAAATTTTGGGGGGGGGTTTCAAGATAGGGTCTCACTCTAGCCCAGGCCTACCTGGAATTCACTATGTCTCAGGGTGGGCTTGAACTCATGGCAGTCCTCCTACCTCAGCCTCCCAAGTGCTGGGATTAAAGGCATACACCACCACACCTGGCAAAAATTATAATTTATTTATATGAGAGAACGAGAGAGAGAGATAAAGAATGAGAATGAATTGGGTGCACCAGGGCCTCCAGCCATTGCAGATGAACTCCAGACGTGTGCGCTCTTTGTGCATCTGGTTTACATGGGTCCTGGGGTATTGAACCTGGGTTCTTTGGCTTTGCAGGCAAGTGCTTTAACTGCTAAGCCATCTCTCCAGCCCTAAATCTTTTTTTTTAAACATAGTTTATTTACTAGAGAGAGAGAAAATGAGCACACTAGGGCCTCTAGTGACTGCAAACAAACTCCAGATGCATGTACCACCTCGTGCATCTGGGTTTACATGGGTACTGGGGAATTGACCCTGGGTCACTAGGCTTTTCAGGCAAGGACCTCACTTTCCAGCCCTGTTTAAATCTTGGCACACACCATTCCTGTTTTCATCATCTAGTTTTACTAGAACGTCAACTCTCAGTCAAGGATTAACACTTCAGGAATTTTGTTTGTACGAAATGGCATTGCTTCTTTAATAGTAAAGTGCCCGGTTATGTGCAACAGATCGTTCTCTGTCCAAAGACTTGCGACTGTAGCACAGCTTTAAAGAGGACTTAATTTAGTAATTGAGTATTTGAATGACCCCCATATCTCTTAATGTAGATAGAAATAGCTAGCAAAACCTTTTATTTCCAGATGAGGATGAAACTTAAAGTATTTGAAGTTCTTGATGAAGAAAACAAATCTGAAGTATAAAACGATCCAAATAGTTTCTGTACATAAGAAAACTGCCAAAGAATGTGTGGTGTTCCTAAGCCATCATTTCTACTCAACAGGTGTTGTGTTCAGTTTTCTCAAACAGAAGATGGGTGTACAACAATCCTCTTATATTTATTTATTTATTTATAAATGAGAGGGTTATTTTCAGATTCAGATTACTGTATAAATAACTCAGATTTTATTTTTAGGCTTTTATCTTAAGCATACTTTAGAACTTTGTCTACATTAAACAAATTTTATTATGGTTAAGAATTTTAATATCAAAATTATTACATCTCTTGTGAAGTTCAAATATTAACAGCAAGGTGTAAACATTCCACTTGAGAAAGAAGTGATGCTGCTTCTTTTCCAAGAATTCTCTTCCACCACACCTCCCTCCTTGGTGATTTTTTTATTCTGTACACTTAGCAATCTGCTTACTTTTCTATCATTCTGAATCATACTATCTTGTGAAACCACTGCTTTTTAAGGAAAGCTTTCAAATCATGTTACTTTTGTTATTTACATTAGGTAGTTTGCATTTAATGTTACTGATTTTAAGTTCTCAAAACTAAAGATAAGAGCTAGCATGTCATTTTTGCTTTTCCTCATGGCGGTGTGGCATTTTAAGAATAATTCTTGTTTTGTTACTCTTTGAATAAAACAAAAAGGAGTGCCCGTAATTAATTCAACTTCATCTCTTGGTATTTCTCCCTCCCCTTAGATTTTTTTTTTAAACGGGATTAATATATAGAAGATGGTCCTGCCTCTTCCCTTTTGTTCTTACCCATTTCTTATAAGCAATCCCAGATCAGCTGTTACTTAACCAGGCAAGTTTCAGGATATCTGTGCACATGTGCATTCACAACTTATTCTTTGCACTGCCTTCTTTTTTTTACCTTTATTTATAAGGTTTTCTTGCAAGTAATGTTTTTTTTTTCTTTGCTTTTTCACTGCACTTTCTTTTTGTTATTGTACTTACAGCTATTCACAATTGCATTCTTGCTACACAGGGCTTTTAGAAAACCGTGGTTTTTAAAGTTTTTTTTTTCCTCCCTGATTTCCTAGATATGGTTTTGTACCATTTAAATGCTATTATTGATCTCGGAGGTGAGGATTTTTTGGGGGGTGGGGAGTTTTGAGGTAGGGTCTTGCTCTAGCTCAGGCTGACCTGGAACTCACTATATAGTCTCAGGTTGGCCTCGAACTCTGGCCTCCTACCTCTGCCTCCCAAGGGCTGGGATTAAAGGCATGTGCCAACACGCTCAGCTGGAATTTTTTTTTTTTTTTGAAAATGTGTCAGTTTGTCTTGCTTGAAATAGTTGACAGTAAGAATTATTTCATTAAGTAGTAGATGAGCTGGGCATGGAAGTACAAGCCTTTAATCCCAGCACCCAGGCGATTTATACAGGAGACTAGGAGCCTAGGCTAACCATATAGGGAGACCCTGATAGAAACAAAAAGAGGTGAGTACAAAATAGCTTAATTCCTTAGATTACAATATTATTAGCGTGTTCATAATTGACAGGGCTCTTGATAGAATATAGTTTTCAGGAAATTTTATGAATAGAGTACACAAAGAATAAATATTCTCTTTGTCAGCTTTATAGCTGTATTTAAAATTTATAGATTTGGCAGGTTTTTCCATGTAAATCTCAGTCTTGAGTAGGCTAGTGTAAAGTGGTTCCATTTAGGAAATTAACGGATCTCTTGTGAGCATAGGGAAAAGCCTGGCATTTGTAGAAGCCATTCAAAGTACAGTAAATACTTGAGTTTTTATGTGCTTTTCAATCATGAGAATTTGTTACAAAGTCAACTTTGAGATTCAGTGAGCCTAAGGAGCTTGTAACTCATATGAGCCACAATTTACTTAGTTATTTAAAAAGTAACACTAAAATCTAACTATTCCATTTGATATGGGTAGATGCTTTAGGTTTTTATTTGCTAACAGAATTATGTAAACTCTTTCTTATTCATCTGTAAGTGTTAACTTCCTAATATGGTTGCTTTAAAACTCATTAAAAGAAAGCCTTTCATACTTAAACATTATTTTTATACTTCTTCATTTTAAGGCCTTTTCTCTACTAGAGTATGTTGGTAAAAAATCTTTTAAAATAACTTATACCAGTTTTAGCAGATACAGAGCAATGTATGTTTTCACTTCTCTGTGCTTGTCGCTGGTTTATCTTACCCTGAAAAAATTCAATTAAGAAAGTTCTTCAGTGGAATTTGAGTTTTGTTGTGTTTTATTTTTGTTTGTTTTTTGCTAATCTTTAGTTGTAGACCAATGGAAGAAGGTAATGAGATGTTGAACTATTTGGATGGGATGGGGACAGAGGTGGGATTCTCTGAATGCTGTGTGATTTGAGACCTTATGTTCTGGAAGTACATGTATATATTATACTGGGCTAGATGCCTTTCTAACAGTGCAGGTGTCCTGTGCATGCTGAACTAGTGTGACAGAAGGTGCATGAATGTTTTCATCAATGAAATGGCATTGACATTTACAGCTTGCACTTTATTATTAATTCGCATGGATTCATTCATTTGCTTATATGATGCTGGCTGAGTAATTTTTAATTAACATTTATATAAAGATGCAGTAATCTAACCTTAGATTTCTAATGTTAGTCTGTTGAAACTAAAACCCTCAAATTTGTGAATACTTAAAAAATAAAGCATCAGTGACCATTGTTGATCTTAAGTGCTTAGAAACCTAGGGAAATTGAGATTGAGTTTTGAGTACCGTGATGAGACTGCACCTTTAATGTGTTTTGAGTACATGCTATTAAAACATTTTATTATGATTCTGTAAAGCTATAAAGGTTTACTGTCAACAGCTTGCATTGCCAACTGCTGATGTTTTTTCTTTTAATAATATGCTGCATGTAGATAAAGATGACCTGTCCCCAACTGCTGAGGTTTGGGATGTAGACCAGGGACTAATAAGTAAACTGAAGGAACAGTACAAGAAGGAACGAAAGGGGAAGAAAGGGGTGAAGAGTAAGTGGAGATTCTGACTATTATAATTTTTGTATACCATATTAAGATAAAATTCTTTGTTTTTTTTAATATGATCTTATTTTTTGTTTCATAAAGGGAGCAACTAACTTTAAACTTTGTCTGTTGTATAATTGGAACTTACTTGGATATAATTTTGGATGTGTTACTGATCAAGACGAAAATTCTATGTTAAATATGTGAAATAAAAGTGAAGGGAAGAATTTAAGTTTATTAAAGCTTTCAAATGTTTACCAAATTTATAAGGAATACTAACCTTGGAATTTAAGTAATGTAAATTTGTCCAAAAGGGAGAAAAGTACAGGCTTCTCAATTTTTCCATAATGTTTTAAAGCTATGCCTAACTCATCCATATGATACTTAGTTTGCAAGTCCTTAAATACAATAAGTAGGAAGCACTCTACCCATTCTTTCTGGCCATAATACAAGCACAAGTAATAGCTACTAAATTTTTTCTTGACTACTCAAATAGGGGAAGGAGATGATGGTGGTAAGGTTTATTTGGCCAGTAGTGGATTTTTTTGGTGCCTGCCTGTGCCTTTTCACTGTGTGGTATTTTGAACTACTGTAATGCAGCTGTAGCGCACCTCTCTCAAAGAAGTGATTCTTTTCTATGTTGTAAAACATCTTTAGACCTCTGGAATATTAAACAGAGATTTGAAACTTGTTTGGTAGAAAATTTTATTTTGAACTATTGACATCCAGTCCAACGTTAATTTTTACTGTATCAAAGATACACAACATGGCAAAAACAAAAACAATGGAGGCATTCTTACCTATTTACTTGTAAAATGGCAAGCACAATGGAAAAAGTGTGAATTTTTGTGCATAAAGTTTTTTTTGGGGGGGGGCGTGGTTTTCCAAGGCAGCATCTCTAACAAAGGAATTTATTCTGTAAGCCCAGGCTGGCTTTGAATGCAGGAAAATCCTGCTACCTCAGCCTTCTGAGTGCTGGGACTAAAAAATGTGTGCTATCATGCCCAGTTCATGAACCACTTTTTGAATAATTTGTTGTGGAAGCTAAGTAGAGCTTTGAGATATTTACTTGTTGTATAATCTCCCCCCCCATCCCCACTGGGCACTGAATCCTGCACCTTGTGTTTGTTGGGCAAATGCTCTACCACTGAGGTAAATATATTTAATTTTTTAAATTTCAAGGTAGGGTCTCAATCTAGCTCAGGCTGGCCTTTACCTCTGCCTCCAGAGTGCTGGGATTAAAGGCGTGAGCCACCATGTCCATCCACTGAGGTAAATCCAAACTGCTGACTTTTTTTTTTTTTTTTTTTTGAGGTAGGGCCTCTTTCTAGCCCAAGCTGATGTGGAATTCACTCTGTGGTCTCAGGCTCGCCTAGAACTCACAGCAATCCTCCCACCTCTGCTTCCTGAGTCTAGGGAGTAAGCCATTTGGCACCATGCCCAGCTAACGGACAATTTTTTAAAAATGATTTTATGCTGGTTTATATTATCACACATGTGTAAAAGAACAAACTGTTCTTTAAGACGTTTCAGGCTGTTATGAACTGCTTATTGTATTTAAAACCATTACTGCTATTTTGTGTTCAGTTTAACACTGCTGACCTACTATGTGTGCATGTTGAGGATGAAAGTACTGTTGCATGATTAGCAATGCAGATTAAATGGCATTTGATTTAGTTTTTTTCTTTTCTTTTTAAGGAATAAAGTTAGGGAGCTGGGGAGATAGCTCAGTAGTTAAAGGCACTTGCTTGCAAAGCCTGCCTGCCTGGGTTCAATTTCCCAGTACCCACATAAAGCAAGATGCACAAAGTGGCATATGTATCTGAGTTTTATTTGTAGCACCAAGAGATCCTGGTGCTCCCATCCCTTCTTTTCTCACAAATAAATAAAAATTAGAGAAATAAAGTAGTTTATTTTAAAATAATTTTGGATATTCCCCCCCCCCCATATATAATACTGGCTTAGTTTGCTATTAGTTTCTCTTTTTTTGTTTTTTTTTTTTTTCAGGTAGGGTCTCACTCTAGCCCAGGTTGAGGGTGACCTTGAATTCATGACAATTCTTCTACCTCTGCCTCCCAGGTGCTAGGATTAAAGGCATGCGCCACTGTGCCTTAGTACCATTAGTTTCTTTAGAAAATGGTAAATGATGCTGCTTCTAAGTATCTCATTTTTTCCTTATAGATGATGACTGACTAACCAATAAGCCCCAAGGATTTATTTGCCTGTCTCAGCAACCCCAGCACCAACATTGCGAATGTGCACTACCACACCTGACTTGTAATTTTTTTTTTTTATTGTTGTTGTTGTTGTTTTGAGGTAGGTTCACTATATAGTCTCAGGCTGGCCTCGAACTCACAGAGGACCTCCTATCTCTGCCTCTGGTGTGCTGGGATTAAAGGCATGCACTACCATGCCAGGCATAGGGTCTTTTTAGTGGTACATTTTAGGTTTTTCTAAAATTGTTTAGACTGTATGTTTAATCAATTTTAATTGCAAAGTAAATGCAGTTAAATTTTATTTTAATTTTTGGGGGCAAGAATGGGTATGCCAAGGTCTGTAGTCACTGCAAATGAACTCCAGAGGCATGCGCCAACATATGCATCTGATTTACATGGGTACTAGGGAATTGAACCTGGGTCTTTAGGCTTCACAGGCAAGTACCTTAACTGCTAAGGCATCTGTCCAGCCCTGTATTCAAGTTTTTAAATATTTGTAAAAATTTAAAACTTATGAAAAGCTTGGTGTAGTGACACATACCTTTAATCCCAGCACTTAGGTAGCAGAGGTAAGAGGAGTTCAATGCCAGAGTGAGTTCCTTATCTTGGAAAAAAAAATTATTATTTAAATGAGACTACAGTGCAGTTTTATAAGTTACCTATTTAATTGGCACTTCCTAAAAATGATCACTTTATGTTAACAGATACTTTCTTGCATGTGTGTCAACTTTTTATTTTTTTAAACCAAGCTACAGTATTTTCAAGCAATGTGGTAAAGCCAGTTATGTTAAATGAGAGGGATATGTGATTAAGTTAGGGTCAGGGACTCTGGCTGTCAGTCTCAATAATAACTTATGTAGAGGTATTGTTTTGCTACTCTTCAATTTTGACCTTCTATATTTTTTAATTTTCTATATAATTTTTAAAAGTTACATATATGTGTTACTTAGGTAGTAGGAGAAAAATCTAGGGCTGGAGAGATGACTTAGTAATTTGAGGTGCTTGCCTGCAAAGCCTAAGAATGCATGTTTGAATCTCCAGGCCTCACCTAGCCTGATGCAGACATAAGCCGGCAATATCACACATGCACACAAGGGGGTTTGTTCACAGCAGCTGAAAGACTCTGGCATGCATGTGCGCTCCCCCCTCCCAGAAACAATGAATAAAAAGAAAAATCTAGGAATATAGCCAGGTATGGTGGCACATGCCTGTATTTTTAGCACTCAGGAGGCAATGACAAGAGGATCTTGTCAAGTCCACCCTGGGATTACATATAGGTAGCTATATTTTGAGACCCTTCTTAAAACCAGAAGAAAAAAATATATAGTAATATGATAAAAATAAAATTAATTTTTAGGGGTAGGAGGATTGCCATGAGTTCTAGGCCACTCAGACTGCATAGTGAATTTCAGGTCAGCCTGAGCTAGAGTTGACCCTACCTCGAAAAACCAATAAATAAATATAAAAATAAATAAATAAAATTAATTTTTGTCTGACCAGAGATTGACTGTGTTTAATAATTTTAATGTTTGGCATATATCCATCCATCTTCTAAAGTTTTGGAAAAGTTTTATATATAAACCTTTTGAGTTTTTCAAGTAGGAATATCAATTACATCTATTTTTCACTTTGGGATGTTTTTGTTTATAGTTTTATTTGCTTATTTTATATTTATTTATTTGAGAGCGACAGAGAAAGAGGCAGAGAGAGAGAAAGAAGGATATGAGCACACCAGGTCCTTCAGCCACTGCAATGAACTCCAGATACATAAACCACCTTGTGTATCTGGCTTACGTGGGTACTAGGGAGTTGAGCCTCGAACCAGGGCCTTCTAAGCCATCTCTTCAGCCCTATTTTTTTTTTTTATTGACAACTTCCATAATTATAGACAAAAGACCTTGGTAATTCTCTCGTCCCACCCCTTTGCAACTCTGCTCTCCATCATGTCCCCTCTCCCTCTCAGTCTCTTTATTTTGATGTCATCATCCTCTGCTCCTGTTATGATGGTTTTGTGTAGGTAGTGTCAGGTACTATGAGGTCATGTATATCCAGGCCATTTTGTATCTGGAAGAGTGCATTGTAAGCAGTCCTACCCTACCTTTGGCTCTTATATTTTTTTCCACCACCTCTTCCACATGGACCGTGAGCTTTGGGAAGTGTGATAGAGATGTTTCAGTGCTGAGCACTCCTCTGTCACTTCTCAACACTGTTGTGCCTTCTGAGTCATCCCAAGGTCACTGCCATCTGAAAAGAGACCAGAAGTGAGAGTAGCATTAATATGGGTATGAACATTAAGAGAAGTGCTTACTGGGCAGTTTGGTGAGCGATACCTGTTATACTCTAGGGTTCATGACTTTCCCTGTCACAGGCTTTCAGTACCAGGCATGTATTTCCTCAAGTGGAGTGGGCCTCCAGTCCAATTAGAGACTGGTTGGTTTCATCCATAACAGACATGCCATTATTGCCCCTGTTGACTCATTTGGCCCTGGTGTCCAAATTTAAGGCTTGAGTATCCAGTGTTGACTGTCTCCACTTGGTGACTTCTCTCTCTCCCATGGAGCTGCATGCAGCTTAGCTTTTTCAACTTTCTGTCAGCTGGTCTCACAGGAGGTTTTCAGCTCAGCTCCAGCAGGATTTCTCAGTGATATTACAGCCCCAACATGTGAAGTCTTTAGCAGTAGGGTCTACCATCTATTCCTGGTTGGAAACCAAGAGCCTCGGTAATGGCCTGTAATGTTTTGGGGGTATAAAGGACCTCCCTGGCCAGCAACTCACTGGAAGGTATCCCATCCCTGGCATGGAAAATTTTCCAGTAACAATGTGCCATTTTCTAGAAAAGTAGGTTTTCATACGACTTGTTTATTCAGATACTCTTAGATCTTGATTAACCCTGCCCCACACTTTCCTTTTTCTTTTTTTTCTTTTTTTTTTTTTGTTATTGCTGTTCAGCCTACACTAACACTGAATTTATGTTCCTTCTGCCAAGCCCCCCCCCCCCCAAAACACACACAGTACTGGAATTCTAGGTGGACACAATCACATCCAACCAAATGAGGCCTTTTTGGACAGATGAGCAAGTGGTTTTGGACTGATGTGGATTAAATCGACAGTCTTACATATACTCTGTTCCTAAATTTGTATCCCAGCCCCTACTACTTGTTGATATTTTATATTTATTTATTTGAGAAAGAGGGAGGGAGGGAGAATGAGCCAGCCTCTGCAAACGAACTCCAGATGCATACACCACCTTGTGCATCTGGCTTATGTGGATTCTGGGGAGTTGAACCTGGGTCCTTTGACTTCGCAGTCAAGTGCCTTAACTGCTAAGCCATCTCTCCAGCTCCCCTGCTACTTTTCAGTGTTTCTAAAAATCTCAAGTTTTGGTTGTTACATAGTATTTAATTTTTTCTGAATTTCATCTGGCCTTCTTTGGCTAAAGTTTTAGATTGTAATTATTAAGTGTGTTTATATAGCCGGGTGTGGTGGCGCACACCTTTAATCCCAGCACTTGGGAGGCAGAGGTAGGAGGATTGCCATGAGTTCAAGGCCACCCTGAGATGACAGAGTTAATTCCAGGTCAGCCTGGACCAGAGTGAGACCCTACCTCGAAAAACCAAAAAAAAAAAAAAAAAAAAAAAGTGTTTTTTGTAAATATGTTAAAATTATACACATAAATGGATATAGGGATTAAGTTTCTAACAGTATAATAGGAAATAGTGAAGAAAAGTTTTCTTTCATGAAGTTCTTTATTACTTAAAATATTTTATATATTTATTTTTGAGACACACAGAGAGAGGGAGGACGGGAGGGGAAGAGGCAGATAGAGAATGGACATGCCAGGGCCTCCAGGGCCTCCAGCCATTGCAGATAAATTCCAGACGCACATGGACACCTTGTGCATCTGGCTTACTGGGGAATTAAACCTTGGCCCTCAGGCTTCATAGGCCTTAACCACTATGCCATCTCTCTAGAACCTAAATAAATAATATATATATATTTTCTTTATTTGAGAGAGGGAGAGGCAGATAGAGAATGGACATGCCAGGGCTTCTAGATGTATAGGCCACCTTGTGCATCTGCTTTTATGTGGGTACTAGAGAATCAAACCTGGGTACTTTGCTTTGTAGGCAAGCTCCTTAACCGCTAAGCCATCTCTCCAGCCCCCTAAAATCTATTTGCTATTGAATTTAGGATTCAGTATGAAAATATTGACTCTAAATCTGTCATGAAGTTGAAATTAAGGAAAAAATGGCAGCTAGGTATGTCCCAAGAGCCTCAATGGATCTGAAATCTTGGGTAGTAGCAAACCTATTTTTTTATATATATATATACTACCACATAGTCTTTGTCTCAGGGAAATATATCATCCTGTGGCTTCCACACGTGTATGGATCATGTGCATGTGCACACACCATATAAAAAATTCACATTTTGAGTGTATATGTGTTTGTAATATTGATTCTTAACTATTGGGTTTGTCTTAATTTTTGTAATTAATACCATATTTCCTCTCTTGCCTTTAATCCCAGCAGTAGAGGCAGAGGTAGGAGGATTACTGTGAGTTTGAGGCCTCCCTGAGACTACATAGTGAATTCCAGGACAGCCTGGGCTAGAGAGTGAAACCTTATATTGAAAAACCCTGAAAAGGTGGGGCCGGGGGGAGGCTCATTTGAGAGAAAGAAAACTTTAATATTCTTACAAGTACTTTACAATAAAGTATAAAGAATGGTTGATTTTCATAAGTGGTTTGTAAGTAAATTTCAAGGTAGTAATGTAACAGCAGTCAGTCTGTAGTGTTTTCCATTGTGGTGTGGTTCTATTTAAAGGAGTGTGTATTTATGTAGAAAGTCCTAAGAATAGTAAATTTTGTATAGTTCTCAGTAGTTTTTCTTGCTATAAACAAAAAGTTTCTTTTTCTGTATTTGAGTACAGGGTCTTGCTTTATAGTCTAGAATGATTTCAAACTTCCAGTTCTTCTGCTTTGTGTTAGGATTATATCATTTGCCAGTAGACCTGGCTCAAGAACTTCATGTTAATATTCTATATAATGTTCTGTTACACAAGCACCATTCCAATTTTATTATGCTAAATAGATTTCTAAGTTTCTATTTGAAACTTGTACATCATTTGTTTAGAATTTGGACAGACACGTTAAGTGTATACTGGAGGGCTAGACATACAGTAGTGTGCCCCCTAACATGTCTGAGACCTCAGCCTTGAGCCCCAACACAAAACAAACACAACTACACTTGAAAGATGCTCTACAAAGTAGAGATCCAGCTATAATGTTGTTATGAAATTTGATCTCATCTTTTGACAGCTTTTGAGAAACTAGTATTAGAGCAGAGAAGTTCCATCTTTTCCTAAATTTGGCACTGTGCTACACAGACTGAGGTTTAGCTGTAAGTATGTAAATAATAATAATTATAATTTTGGATCCTAAATTTAAACCAGTGACTTGCATATTTTTGTCTTTGTTTCCCTTCTATATCCCAAGTTTATGCATACAAAAATTATTCTACATTTTAACAAAATAAAACTCTTAAGTTTTACTATGCTTGATTTTAGCTGTCCTAATAAACTTATTTATAATATGGTGTTTAATGAAATCAAATTTTAAGCTACACACAAGTGTGTTAAGAGTAGATAGTGAAAAATCAATAAAAGCTTCGCAGAGAAGATACATTGGTTTGGAAGAATGCTTAGAAGTTGAATAGGTCAAGCTGCATGTTAGAAAATGGAACTTTTCAGACTTGGTGGCACATCCCTTTAATCCCAGCACTCAGGAGGCAGAAGTAGGAGGATCCCTGTGAGTTTAAGGCTAGCCTGAGACTACAGATCATTCCAGGTCAACCTGGGTTAGAGTTAAACCCTACCTGAACAATCTCTTCATCCTAATCTTTTCTTTCTTTCTTTTTTTTGAGGTGGGGGTCTCACTCTAGCCCAGGCTAACCTGGAATTCACTATGTAGTTTCAGACATTAAACTCACAGTGCTCCTTCTGCCTCACCACACCCACCTGGTTGAAGAAAATTTTGGAGGCAGTTAAACACCAAATTAGAGAATTCTCTTTAATTAGAGAATTTATGATTAATTCAGTGAGAGTAGAAAAAGTCCTCTGATCTTAGACTGTTTAAGACTATGTGTT
The DNA here is from genome assembly GCF_020740685.1 of Jaculus jaculus. Lineage (NCBI taxonomy): Eukaryota > Metazoa > Chordata > Mammalia > Rodentia > Dipodidae > Jaculus > Jaculus jaculus. The sequence goes on along the minus strand of NC_059108.1, from coordinate 80,683,304 downwards.
ATAGTACATTAAGAATTATTCCAAAATAGGACTAGTAGGCAAATTTCTACCTATTGCCATTATATCTTAGCATCTCATTACTTGTCATTATGCGAGGGATGACATATAAATAAGTTAATAGTTCCTGTAGAATAAGCAATATTCAAATAGCCACACTAAATTTAATTGTAAAGTAGCCTAATAAATTACTTCATTAGTGTTGATGCACATGAGTATAAGGTTATGATGTTTGGCCTTGGATTTATCACTTATGAGGTTTCATACTGATCTTAAAATATCTTCCATTTTTAAAAGTGATTTTTCTGGCATTCTTCAAAGTAAATCTTTCAAAACACATGATTCACATAAGTAATTCTATAATTTCTGAAGTTCAGAGTAAGAATATTCTGCAATATTGGTGAAGCTTTTGAATTTTGTGGGTTTTTTTTTTTTTTGGCTTAAGTTATCTGAGTGGTAGCTGAAATTCTTCTTTTATATTTATGGTCCCCAACAGTGCTGGTTTTTCTCTGTCATTATGAGATGCTCAAAGAACTTAGGATAGATAAATTAGTCTCCAAATGTAGAAAAGTGAAAATATTTGAGATAAGCAATTTAAACAAATTGGGATTGACTTGTTAATGACAAATTTCTGCTAATGTGGCAGGAAAATATCCATGAAAACACCAGGGAAAGTTAATTGTTTGTTGCACCCTCATAAAAATCATTTGTGTATTTTTTAAACTTTAAAATGATGAATTAGGCTAAAAGCCCATATTTTATTTTATATACTAGCAAACATTAACTTTATAGCAAACTTTCCTTCATTTTAATGGTATTTTCTGTGCCTGAGCTTATAGACTATAAGTTGAGCAATAAATGCTTCCTGTTTTCTCCATCCCTCTTTGCCTTTCCCTCCCTCTCCATCTCTCCACAAGCTATGTGAAAATAACATAGTGGTTATATATCTACTGATAAATCCACAAATAGCCACAGAATAGTGACCGTTGTAAATATTTAAACTGTTTCAGTAGATTTTGGACAATAATGTTTAAAATGCTATTTTAATAAGTTGGATTTCTAAGTAGTCTATTTTATTAGTAAACTGGTATACTAAGGCTGCCAGCAAGTCAGGCGGTAGCTATTAAGTGAACCTCTACTGCTGACGTTAATTTACAGGGGTCAACAGGACAAAGCTCTGCGACATGATAGCTGATCTGGGAGATGATGAGCTGCCCCACATCCCTTCAGGAATCATTAATCAGTCTAGGTCAGCCTCTACTAGAATGACTGATCATGAAGGTGCAGGAGCACAGGAAGGTACAGAATTTAGCTATCATGTTTGTTTACATTACAGAAGACTTTAACTACAAATCAATTCAAGATTACAAGCTTGCTGCTGTATAAAATGCTGAAGATCATCTTTTGTGATCTTGAGGGAAGGTGTTGAGCCAGTACTTGGTATAATTGTCTTAGGGATTTTGAAACTTGGAGCTTCTATTTTTCATATTTGTTTGTGTTGGTAATGTTAAGTAAGTGTAGTTATTTCTATTACAGGTCAATTCAGAGGACAATAAATCCAAATTTAGCTTGCATATCCAGCAGAAAAAAAGTCAGTGATTTCTAAAAATAAACTGAAATGTGTATAGGAAAAGCCATTTAATCCTTTGTCATATGATTTATTTAAATTTAGCAGTTGTTAATAACAACCACTCATTAGAAAAATACTAGACGTTCTTGGAATTTTATTTCTTAATATATGTAACTGTTAATAATTTTAGAATAAGAAACTTGGTAGAAAATATTCATGACCTAGTAATGAATTTATAAAGGTTTGCTAAATCGTAAGTATCTAGGAAATAAAAAAACTACTTAAACATTTTTTTCTCAAATTGATTTACTTGAAGATAACGACCAATTTATAATTCCAGGTCAAGGTAATATAATTCTTAATAGTAAATCTGAATTATTAACCAAAGATTATTTCAGTATATGAGAGTGACAGACAGAAAAAGAGGCAGAGGCAGAGGCGGAGGGAGGGAGGGAGGGAGGGAGGGAGGGAGGGAGGGAGAGAGAGAGAGAGAGAGAGAGAGAGAGAGAGAGAGAGAGGGAGGGAGGGAGGGAGGGAGGGAGGGAGGGAGGGAGGGAGGGAGGGAGGGAGGGGGAATGGGAATGGGAATGGGAATGGGAATGGGAATGGGTGCGCCAGGACCAGGGTCCTTAGGCTTCATAGGCAGGCGCTTAACCACTAAGCCATTTCTCCAGCCCATCATTAATTATTTCACAGACTTAATTTCATGGATCCTTCTCCTTTTTATTGTGTAAGAGGATTTGTTTGCTTCTGTCAATTTAAAACAAATTCATTTATTTGAGAGAGAAAGAGGCAAGTAGAATAGATATACCAGGGCCTCTAGCCATTGCAGAGGAACTACAGATATGTGTACCACCTTGTGCATCCAGCTTATGTGGGTACTGGGGAATCAAACCTGGGTCCTTAGACTTTACAGGCAAGCATCTTAACCACGAAGCCATCTCTACAGCTCCCAGTTTTTTTTGTTTTTTGTTTTTGTTTTTTTGAGGTAGGGTCTCGCTCTAGCCCGGGCTGACCTGGAATTCACTATGGAGTCTCAGGGTGGCCTCGAGCTCCAGCAGTCCTCCTAAGTGCTGGGATTAAAGGCATGTGCCACCATGCCCGGCTTTCCAGTTTTTTTGAGTACATAATGTTGCTGATTTTTCTGTAGTGACTTTTTTCTTAATAGCTACAGTTAAGTAGTTTTGCATTGTTCCTCATTAATTTATTATCTTACCTTTATTTTTCTGCAGAAAATGTTGAGAAAAGATGCAATCAGTGAAACAGTAAACTAATATCCCCCCAAAGTCTTAATTTTTGTGGATATTATTTTCACCATTGAGCTGTTTCTTATTTTATTTTTAAAGTGTTTTCTAAGATACACATACCAACTATTTTTTATTGTGTGCATTTTAGTAAGTTAGCCTCTTTAGCTTTGAGTGTATTTTACCAAATAATATGTAATATAAGTTCATAAAATTTTTGTTACTTACATTTTTATTCATTTATTTATTTATTTGGTTTTTCAAGGTAGGGTCTCACTCTAGCCAAGGTTGACCTGGAATTTACTGTGTAGCCTCAGGGTGGCCTTGAACTCAGCAATCCTCCTACTTCTGCCTCCCAAGTGCTGGAATTAAAGGCGTGTGCCACTATGCCCGGCTACTTACATATTTAAAAAAAATATTTTGTTGTTGTTGTTCATTCTTATTTATTTATTTGAGAGTGACACAGAGAGAGAAAGAGGCAGAGAGAGAGAGAGAAAAAGAGAGAATGGGCACGCCGGGCTCCTTAGGCTTCACAGGCAAGCGCTTAACCATTAACCATCTCTCCAGCCCTACTTATATATATATATATTTTTTTTTTTGTTTTGTTTTTCTTTTTCAAGGTAAGGTCTCACTCTAGCCCAAGCTGACCTGGAATTCACTATGGAGTCTCAGGGTGGCCTCGAACTCACAGCGATCCTCCTACCTCTGCCTCCCGAGTGCTGGGATTAAAGGCGTGCGCCACCACGCCCGGCTCCTACTTATATTTCTAAACTGCACATTTTTCAGTTTAAAACAAAGCCAGATTAGTAATGTGTTGACCCTTTTAAATGCTTCAAACCAATCTATGGACAAAGTCAGTCAAGGTTTACTTGGTATAGAAGCCAGTTTAGTTTTCTGTGTGTTTGTTTATGTATGTGGGTAGTTTTTTTTTTTTTTTTAACAAATTGAATCACCAACATTTTTCATGATGGTGGGAAGAGGGTAGATGGGGAGATTGAATTTTATTACACCATTCTTTTTTTCTTTTCTTCATTTGTGAGGAGAGAAAGGAGGAGGGAGGGAGGGAAAGAGGATGAGAAAGAGGGTAGAGCACACTGGGACCTTTTGCCACTGCAAACAGACTCCAGATGCATGTACCGTTTTGTGCATCTGGCTTTATGTGAGTATTAGGGAGTTGAACCTGGGCTTTTAGGCTTTTCAAGGAATCCTGAGCCATTTCTCCAGCCTTCATTATACTTTTTATACTTTTTAAATAATGAATCTTACTAAAATGTGTCATCTTCTTGGGACGTCATTCATAATTTGTGGCAACTTCCAGCTTGGTGCTTTCATTTTGAATATTGTATTATACCTCAATTTATAAAGAACACATAACTCCTTTTTTAGGAAAGATACTTCTACCTCACAACCAGACTGTTGTTACTAAAGGCCTAGGATTATTTATCATAATTCCATTGGCATAAATGGAATAAATTATTGGACCTAGAATGCTTGCCTAGCATGCACAGTGTCAATGAGTTCCATATCCAGCACTCAAAAGCATGCACGTGTGAGCTTGCAATGAAAGAGAAAGAATTTGTATGTGAGCTATAGATTTCCTTGGTCTTACTATGCACTCAGAAAAGGATTTAGGGCTTCGGAGAGGTGACTCAGTAGGTAAAAATACTTGCTATGCCACTTTAAGGACCTGAATTTTTATTCCAGCCCCCTTTTAAAGAGCTGGTGTAACCCCAGCACTGAAGGAGAGTGGAGATGGGAGGATCGCTGGGATTCACTGGTCAGGTAGCCTAATTGAAAACACAGCAAGCTCCAGATAGACTCTGAGGTGAAAGATGATAGCAGAAGACATCATCTACACACACACACACACACAGCCAAAAAATACTTAGAACTTTGAAAAGGACCTTGTTTTAAGATCCTATTTTGTAGTTCCTAGGATTTGGGAGGCTGGTTGGGGTAGGAGGATCACCAGGAGTTTAAGGCCAGCCTGGGGTTACAGAGTGAAGTCAAAGTCAGTCCAGAGTAAGACCCTAATTTGAAAAATCAAACAAAAAGATCAAATAATAGATTGCTGATATAGCCTTTTGGGCATTTAATAACTTTTTTTTCATTAAAATTTTTTTTATTAACAACTTCCATGATTATAAAAAATACCCCATGGTGATACCCTCCCTCTCCCCACTTACGCCTTTGAAACTCCACTCTCTGTTATACCCCCTTCCCATCTCAATTAGTCTCTCTTTTCTTTTTGATGTCTTGATCTTTTCTTCCTCTTATGATGGTCTTATGCAGGTAGTATCAGGCACTGTGAGGCCATGGATATCCAGGCCATTTTGTGTCTGGAGGGAGCATGTTGTATGAAGTCCTGTCCTTCCTTTGGCTCTTTTATTCTTTCTGCCACCTCTTCCACATTAGACCCTGAGCCTTGGAAGGTGTGATACAGATATTGCAGTACTGAGCACTGTGGTCATTTCTTTCCATCACCATGATACCTTTGTCCCAAGGTCACTGCCATCTGAAAAGAGAAGATTCTCAACCGAAAGTGAGAGCAGTGTTAATACAAGTGTGTGAACATTAACAGAAGTGCTTACTGGGTAGTTTGATAAGCATAGTATATACATTTGGCCAGACAACAGCAGACGTTACACCCCTCGGGCTCATGACTACCCCTGTTTTAAGTTTTCAGTACAGGGATGTGTTCCCTTCCCATGGAGCGGGCCTCCGGTTCAATTAGAGGGCAGTTGGTTTCCCCCATAACAGATGTGCTGCTATTGCACCCGTTGGCTCATTTGGCCTGGCTGGCCAATTATAAGGCTTGCAGTGCCCACTGATGAGTATTTTCACTGGTGATTTCTCTTTCTCCCATTGAACTGCATGCAGAATGGCTTCTTCCAGCTTTCCCTCAGCTAGTCTACATGGAGGAGGTTATCAGCTCAGTCCTAGCAAGATTTCTCAGTGGCGTTGCAGCCCAAGTATGTGGAGTCTTCAGCAATAGGATCTTAACCATCTATTCCTGAATAAAAAGTTTTATAATTGACATCATTAAATTTAAGACTGAGGATAATTTTATTTATTTTTATTTTTTTTTTGGTTTTTTGAGGTAGGGTCTCACTTTAGCCCAGGCTGACCTGGAAATCACTCTGTAGTCTCAGGGTGGCCTCAAACGCATGGCAATCCTCCTACCTCTGCTTCCTGAGTGCTGGGATTAAAGGCGTGCACCACCACACCTGGCTATTATTTTAATTTTTATTAAAATTTTTATGTTTATATAACAGCTCCAGATAATTATATTAACTTTGATAAAATGAACTTGTAGAATAGATATTAATTCTCAGTAGAGAAAAAAGATGAAAATTAACTACCTTCTTGCCACAGTGATGGGTAATGTGGGTCAAAAGATGTGTTTGCATACAAATGTGGAAATAAATGCTGAAAGGAGCATTATAGCATGCTATAAATAAATAAGTGTGTATCTGTAGGGAAATGGAGATAGAAATGCAGCTATGTTATTAATTTAAAAATGAGCATATAGTATTAATTTTTGAAGTTTAAGTCCAGTAAAAGGTAAAATTGGTTGGGCATGGTGGTGTCACCTTTAATCCCAGTACTTTGAGGCAGTTAGGAGGATTACTGTGAGCTTGAGGCCATCTTGAAACTACATAGTGAATACCAGGTCAGCCTGGACTAGAACAAGACCCTATCTCAAAAAAAAAAAAAAAAAAAGAAAGAAAGAAAGAAAAGAAAAAAGAAAACCCACAAACCAAAAGGTAACTAAAATTGTTAAGCCATTACTTCTCTTTGTGTGCTGTCTTAAATTGGTCAGTGTTGGTGAAAATAATCCTACAAGAAAAATTTATAAGGGATCAAGTTAATGTATGATTATTGGGCTTTTAGATTTGTTAATATTTACATAGTTGTCAGTAGAAAGAATTGTGGCATTTTGTCTTAACTTGTCTTAGATTATCTTACTTCTTAGTACTACTAAAAATGCTTTGAGTCCATTTTAATGACTTTCATATATAAGTCTTGCACGTAACTATAAACCATTGATGGTATAGTTCTTAGCTGTTTTGTTTTATTAGATTAACTGTAGTAGATATTGACAAGAGGTCAGCACTATGCATTGCTAGATTCACTAAGGATGACATTGGACACTGATGACCACTTCGTATCTGTATTGGGGTTGTTCTTTTCTATCAAATATTTTTGTACTTACTGTAGACCAATGTTGAATCACAACTGTATTTTAGGACCTTTGAGTCAAATTGTAGTGATTTTTTTTTTTTACTGTTGCCATAATGTATATGAATTATATTTTATTTTTTAGAATTTCCTACGCAGAGTTTATGTGTCCTTTCTAAAGTCATTTATGAATTTTTATGTTGAGTTGTTTTACCATCAGCCTTACCATTTTAATGTTATTATTATGCTTTCAAAGCAAATCCTTGACATGATAATGAGAATTACTGCTTATGTTATAACTGTTTTATTTACAACAAAATATTTAGATAAATTGCCAATTGTATGCATGAGGAAAAAAGATTTTTAAGTAATTTAATTGGAACAGCGAAACCTGGAAAGCTGTAAAAATAATGGATATGATACAGATGAGAAAACTAAATAAAATGACGCTTTCCTTTGAGCTTTCATTGAAATTGAAATGGTCATTCTGATCAGAATTTTAATTCTATAGTTTAAAAAAATCTAATTATTTTACTCCAGAAGGATCATGGTAAATTGAAGAATTAAAATACAAATCTTAACCTGGCATGGTGGCTCATGCCTTTAATCCCAGCACTCAGGAGGCAGAGGTAGGGGGATCTCTGTGAGTTTGAAGCCAGCCTGGGCTAGAGTGAGACCCTGCCTGGGAGGGGGGGTAAGTAAATAAATAAAATGTAAATCTTAGTTGAAAACTTGAAAGCTAGAAGGCATTCTAAAGATCACATGAATTAACTTTTTAGGAAATAGGAAAACTGCCTTCTTTTAGACATTTTGTTACTAACTGGATAATAGTATATAGCAGATGTTTATAAACCATTCACATTTAAATGATTGTAGTACAGGAACAATCCCTAGAACTTGTAGAAAGCAAAAAATTAAATAAATAAAAAGCTTTTAAAAATATCTTATGAGCTACTTAGAAGTTGATAGAAGCTTGTTCCCCATGAGTAGCTGAAATTTAATATACCTATTTAATCAAAATTTGTCTTGTTGCTTAACATATGTAAGCAGTAGTTAATGATGTGGGATTGAAATAAAGCTTTTGTGCTCTACCTCCTTCCTGTCCTGTGTATAGTGCATATTTAATTGACAATGAAGCTTCAGCACATTTATTTCTATTCAGTAATAGGGGTTGGGGTAGGAAGTACACTCATGATATTAATTAATTTTATAATTGTTAAGTGCTTAAATATCCCCCACAATATTGTCTTGTACTGTATGATTTTTCAGCATTTAAGAAGCGGTTTTGTTCTTTATAGCTGAACCAATAACGTTTCCATCTGGAGGAGGCAAGTCATTTATTATGGGTTCTGATGATGTTTTGTTAAGTGTACTGGGCCTTGGAGACCTTGCAGACTTGACGGTAACAAATGATGCAGACTATAGTTATGATGTAAGTGCAGTTTTATTTTTAATTTTTTTAATGATTTAATAGAAAGCTTCTTGTTGTTGGGGGATCGTTTATAAAACAGAATTAATGTCAAGGTGCATGGAAAAGATAAGTTTAAGTGTGTCAATGTGTTGATTTGAAGTGACCTGTAGCTTTGCTTTTACAATTTGCTTTGTGGTGGTTAAATTATTCTTAGGTATTTTGGTGGATTAGTTAGGAGTTTGGAGTGATTACTTCAGAATAAATATACATGCATGCATACATACATATATACAGTCTTTTGAGTAGTCAACTCTAAGTTATCTACTCAGTGGAAGCCATATTTTTGTAGTGACAACAAATAGACAGTTCAGCCTTTTGCTTTTAGGGTGCTTCTTAACTGTTTTATTTTTGAGGTTTTATTTTCTTAAGAATAATGATAAAGTTAGCTTGCATCATTTCCTAAATGCTTAACTGCATTTGAGGTCTAGAGAAAGGATTTTAGAAGATGGGAAGGACTGTTAACATGAAACTTAGATTAAATGTTTTCTAGTCCTTTAATATTAAGTTGAGAGTTAAGTGTACTAAATCTAAAGATTTTTACATTAATAAATTTCAGTTTTTCAGCAAATTTATTTTTTAACATTTCTTTTTTTCCTATATTTTATGTGTATGTTAGGGTGTTTTAAAGACACCAGCCTTGGTGTAGTAGCCTCATTAACATTTTAAAGCATATATATACAAGTAAATTCTAGTTTATTTTATCTCTGACTGCTTTAGAAGTGGGTTCACAGTTTAGCTTTACTGATGAAGGAAGAAAGGTAAAAAAATTAACCTTTGTGATATCAAGGATTAAGAAACTGGGGGCTGAAGGGTATTGTTAATTTAGTAGAGTGTCTGCCTACCATGTAGGGAAACTCTATGCTTGGTCCCCATCATCCAATGAACCGGGCATGGTGGCTCATGCCTGTAATCCTAGCACATGGGAGGTTGAAAGCAGGAGGATCAGAAGTTCAAGGTCATCCTCTGCTACTTAATAAGAGCTAGGTTGAGATACTGTCTCAAAAAAAGAAGAAGAAAATGGCATGATAATATTTTTTTTTTGTTTTAAAAATATTCTTAAAGGGGCTTTAATTCAGATATTTAGAAAGTCCCTTAACTTGCTGTCTCAATTTTCATATGCTAATATATTTTCTAAATGAAAACTGAAGTGTTTACTATACCTTTGGTGTTTTGTAATTTCTATATCCTTGTTTGCATGTAAAGTTCTACCACAGTGGTAATTATTTTGTCTGCATCTGGCATTTAGTATGAGCTTTGGGGCTTAGCTTGATTTGGTAGACTATGGAACTTAGTGGACTTAGGTATTTGCAAGCCTAATGAAACTACTCTTCTGAATTCTATTAAATGATAAAGACTTGCTCTATGGTTTTTAAGGTACATTAAAATTTTCACTGGATATTTTAGTGAAACACTTTTAAATATATGTTTTAAAGACACCAGAAAGAAACAAAAGTTATACATCTACCAACTTACTTTTACCAGCAAATAGTATACTGTTGTTGTTTTTTTGTTTTGTTTTTTTTTTAGTTGCCTGCCAATAAAGATGCCTTTCGAAAAACATGGAACCCTAAGTACACACTACGTAGTCATTTTGATGGAGTGCGAGCATTAGCTTTTCACCCTATAGAGCCTGTGCTGGTTACTGCCTCTGAGGACCATACCCTAAAACTTTGGAATTTGCAAAAAACAGTTCCTGCCAAAAAGCAAGTATTTTCTATTAATTATTTTTCTTTTAATTTTATGCATATACCATTTAATGTGACTGCCTCTATAACATCAGCCAGATTTCTAATTATTTCATTAATGTCTCTTCCTTCATCTTTTTTCTCCCTCTTTTAGGAGTGCCTCTTTAGATGTAGAACCTATCTACACATTTAGGGCCCACATGTAAGTTTCCTTGAATTAGTATTGAATAGTCATTGTTGTTAATTTTATTTATTAGCTCTCCAACCTTGTATTTTAAATAATGTCTCATTAGAGTAATCATATCTGAATATTAATTATAATAGTACTGTTCAAATGTACATCTTTATCTAAAATAGTTTTTAAATTTTTTGTGGTATTGGGGCTTGAACACACAGGGACTCATGCTAGTAAGAGCTCTCCCACTGAACTGCATACCTTTGCCCTTAGATTTTTGATTTTATTTTATTTTTTGGTTTTTCAAGGTAGGGTTTTCCTCTAGTGCAGGCTGACCTGGAGTTCACTATGTAGTCTCAGGGTGGCCTTGAATTCATGGCAAACCTCCTACCTCTGCTTCCCCAGTGCTGGGACTAAAGGTGTATGCCACCACGTCTGGCTTCAGAATACCAATTTAATTAAAGAGATTGGGGAAATGGGAATTCGAGGTTTTTCTTAGGATTTATAAGTAATTTCCCCTTTTCTTCTGTCATAGTGGTCCTGTTCTGTCATTAGCTGTTAGTTGTAATGGAGAACAATGTTTCAGTGGTGGTGTTGATGCCACCATTCAGTGGTGGAACATGCCTAGTCCTAATGTGGATCCATATGATACATATGGTAAGTAAAAGACCCATTGGGTTTTTAAGTGGATGGAATTGTCAAAATTAGGTACTTCAGATGTTGTTAGTGTCATCATTTAGTTTCTCCATTTACTAGTAAGTTGCTTTAGTAAAGCTCAAACTAAGATATATAATGCCGTGAGTATTTCAGTCTGTGAATTGGTCCTTTTTGTAAGGTTTGGGGGTGACCAAGACCATGGAGACCACTCTGAGGCAAAGATGGAAGCTTTCATTTGGGAAAAACACAAACTGCTCTACTGACTCTCAAGAGCAGAACATAGCCAACTTGAAATTCCAGATAGTGCATGATATAGGGTTCTTCAGTTGGGGGAAGGTGAGGAAGAGAAAGTTAAAAAACAGGTTTCATCAGGGGGATCTAAGATAGCTAGGGTGTGACACCAGAACTGTGACCACAAGATAAGGGGTCAGGAAACCTAGACCTGGGGCATTGTTAGGCAAGAAAAGGATATGGCTGGGCCGTTTCTTGAGGAATGTGGATGATCTACTTCCTTGTGCCTGTCACCATCCTGCTGTCTTTGGTGACTCCATTTTGTCCTGACCTAACATTCCTGCCTTTTGTTAATGATAAGAAACAAAGGTTAATTTTTTTCATGCTGACTCTAAGGGCGATGAGTTCATATGGGAGAGGCTGGATAATGCAGTAGGAGGTTCCCTGTGCTTGCATCCCCTTGGCTGTGCAAGGCAGGGAAGCTAAGAAAGAGCCTTTTTTTTTTTTTTCTAAATTCCAGGGAGAATTTTGGACTTTTCCTGAGGGATACAAGGCTGCTTTCTGCTTCTGCCATTTTACAACTCTTTACGAGTAGGAGAATCTTGCTTTTTTTTTTTTTTGCCTGTGATCTTTTAGTGCTCCTTCTGGGGAACACTCAATAGTAAAAATTGGCTCTGCCCTTTAGTGCAGTGGGCTTGGTGGAAAACATCCCCCACAATGAAATGGCAGTGCTCAGAACAGAAATTATTCTGCAGCCTTAGGGCTGTGTGCCCCATACATAACTCATTTTATGTGTACTTTTCTATAGACTCTAGACAACCATTTTCCCTTCACCTATTCATTCATTCATTTATTCAGAAGCTATGTATTCCTATTTTAAATTTATCTGTTCTATGTACAACTCTGGACACTTAATCAAACCTTGTTACCAGGCAGGGGTTTAGGAGAGGCTGAGGGAGCAGTAGGATCTGGAGAAGCTGTTGGGGTGAGGTGGCTAGAAGGACTTGGTGAGCAAAGTAGGTAGAGCAGAGAGAAGGCTGTACGTGCAGGGTGAAAAATAGGGTATTTCAGATCACTTGCCTCTATGTTGGCAGAAGTGTTTTAAATCAGTGGGAATTTGGAAATCAAAAGTACCGTTCTCAGGCCATTTGAACCCATTGTCCAGCTTATATTGTGGCCAGGCAGAGTTACAGGGAAAGATAGCTATAAGTTCTTTGATAGCCAGAAGCTTAACTTACTTGTATATGGACATAAGATGATTGTATGGCAAGAAAATGGGAGAGAAGTCCTTTTGGTATTTAAAAAATGTTTTATTTTTATTTATTTGAGAATGAGAAAGATAGGGGTTGGAGAGGGAGAATGAATGAATGAAAGTGAATATGGGTGCACTAGAGCATCTAGCCACTGCAGGCACATGTGCCACCTTGCACATCTGGCTTATGTGGGTCCTGGGGAATTGAACCTGGGTCCTTTGGCTTTGCAGGCAAGCACCTAAACCTCTAGGCCATTTCTCTAGCCCTAAATAAATATATATATTTTTTAAATTTTTAAAAAATGTTTTATTTATTTGAGAGACAGAATGAGTCAGAGGGAGGGAAAGAGAATGGAGGAAGTCCTCTTGAATGCTGTAGTTTCTTTTGTTGTTGTTTGTTAAGTGTAAGGCATAATCATATACAATGTAGGGAAGTTGGGAACCATGAAGATAACAGAAATGATGAACATTCATGGGAAGTGTTAACTAGAAATCCAGGATTGATTACCTGATAGGATGCCTTCAGTTGTGAGTCACTTGATGAATAGACAAATAAGATGTGGTAATAACCAAACAGTGGAATGTTACTTCATAATAAAAAGAAATGAAGTGGGCTGGAGAGATGGCTTAGCGGTTAAGCGCTTGCCTGTGAAGCCTAAGGACCCCAGTTCGAGGTTCAGTTCCCCAGGACCACGTTAGCCAGATGCACAAGGGGGCGCAGGCTTCTGGAGTTCGTTTGCAGTGGCTGGAAACCATGGCGCACCCGTTCTCTCCCCCTCTCTTTCTCTGTCTGTCGTTCTCAAATAAATAAACAACAACAACAAAAAAAAAAAAGAAAAAAGAAATGAAGTGCTGGTAGGTGCTGTGCATACATGGGTGATGCTTAAACAAATTTTCTTTTTTTCTTTCCTTTTTTACTTCCAGAATCAAATGTTCTAGCTGGCACTTTAATTGCTCATACTGATGCAGTCTGGGGTCTTGCCTATAGTGGCATAAAAAATCAATTACTATCTTGTTCAGCAGATGGCACTATTAGGTTGTGGAATCCACAAGAGAAATTGCCGTGTATTTGCACTTACAATGGAGACAAGGGTAAGTAAAATGTGTTTCTGTGAGAAAAGTGTGTGTGTGTGTGTGTGTGTGTGTGTGTGTACACACGCGCGCATGCATGCGCGCGCGTATATATATGCATGTAGAGGCCAGAGAACAACCTAAAGTGCTACTACTTAAGCACTGTCCGCCTTTTTTTAAAAATTTAATTAATTTCTTTATTTATTTGAGAGAGAGATACAGAAATAGGCAGGTAGAGAGAGAGAGAGATTGGGTGCACCAGGGGCTCCAGCCACTGCAAATGAGCTCCAGATGCATGCGCCACCTTGTGCATCTAGCTTACGTGGGTCCTGGGGAGTCGAACCTGGGTCCTTTAGCTTTGCAGGCAAGCACCTTAGCTGCTAAGCCATCTCTCCAGCCCACTGTCCTTTTTGAGGCAGGACCTAAAACTGGACTGGAACTTGCCTAATGGGCTAGATTGTCTGGCCAGTGAGCCCTAGGAATCCATCTGTTTCCTCTTCTCTGTATTGGGACTAAAGGCATATGCCATCATGCCAAACATTAAAAATGTCTGAATTTTGGAGATCAAACTCATGTCCTCATTGCTTACAAGGCAAGCACTTTACTGACTGAGCTACAGCTCCAGCCCTGGGAAAGAAGTAAAATGTAAGATAAAAAAGTCAGCCACGGGAGAGATGGCTTAGCGGTTAAGCGCTTGCCTGTGAAGCCTAAGGACCCCGGTTCAAGGCTCGGTTCCCCAGGTCCCACGTTAGCCAGATGCACAAGGGGGCGCACGCATCTGGAGTTCGTTTGCAGAGGCTGGAAGCCCTGGCGCGCCCATTCTCTCTCTCTCCCTCTCTCTGTCTTTCTCTCTGTGTCTATCGCTCTCAAATAAATAAATAAAAATTTAAAAAAAAAAAAAAAAGTCAGCCACGGGCTGGAGAGATGGCTTAGTGGTTAAGCGCTTGCCTGTGAAGCCTAAGGACCCTGGTTTGAGGCTTGATTCCCCAGGACCCACGTTAGCCAGATGCGCGGGGGGGGGGCGGGGGGGGGCGCATGCGTCTGGAGTTCGTTTGCAGTGACTGGAAGCCCTGGCCGCCCATTTTCTCTCTTTCCCTTTCTCTCTTTCTGTCTCTGTCACTCTCAAATAAATAAAAATGAACAAAAAATTTAAAAAAAGAAGTCAGCCAAGCCTTTAATCTCAGCATTCGGGAAGCAGAGGTAAGAGGATTGCTGAGAGTTCGAGGCCAGCCTGAGACTACACAGTGAATTCCAGGTCAGCCTGAGCCACCGTGAGACTCCATTTCCGAAAAACAAAACAAAACAAAAGCAGTTGATTCTTCTACTGCTCCAAAGAAATGTATAAAATTTATGGTATTGGTTTAATTTTTAAAATTTTTATTTATTTATTTGACAGAGAAAGAGAGAAAATGGGTTCGTCAAGGCCTTCAGTCACTGCAAATGAACTCCAGCACCCCCTTATGTGTCTGGCTAACATGGGTCCTGGGAAATCGAACCTGGATCCTTTGGCTTTGCAGGCAAACACCTTAACCATTAAGCCATTCCTCCAGTCCTGATATTATTTTTTTTTTTATTCAACGTGCTTTGCAAATATACACTCAGTTCTTTGATATTTTTTCAGATCACATTCCACTTCAAAAATGAAAACCTTTTCTATAACATTGAAGTAGACAAATGGTGACACTCCACCTACTCCAGGTGACTACCCAGAAGGAATCAGTCTTTGGTCACCCCATGTGATGAAGGGATTGCAGTCTTAAGTATGCCTATAATCCAGGCATGCCACATGTTGCAGTCAGGTTTGCGTTGCTGGCAGAAATCACCCAAGAGCTGCTTTTTTTTCGGAGGGTGGAAGGGTTTATTTTGTCTTATAGACTCAAAGGGGAAGCTCCATGATGGCAGGGGAAAACAATGGCACAAGCACAGAGTGGACATCACAACCTGGCCAATACCTTAACCACTAAGCCATCTCTAGTCCATCAAGCTTCTTTTTTATTTTTTTGAGGTAGGGTCTCACTCTAGCCCAGGCTGACCTGGAATTCACTATGGAGTCTTAGGGTGGCCTCGAACTCCTGGCAATCCTCCTACCTCTGCCTCCCAAGTGCTGTGATTAAAGGCATGCACCACCACACCCGGATCAAGCTACATTTAAAAAAATATATTTTTATTTATTTATTTATTTATTTGCAAGGAAAGAGAATAAATGGGCATACCAAGGCCTCTAGCCACTCTAAACAAACTCCAGATGCATATGCTATTTTGTACATCTGTTTTTATGTGGGTACTGGAGAATTGAACCTCAGATGTTAGGCTATTCAGGCATCACCTTAGCTGCTTAGCCATCTCCAGCCCCCCAACCTTCATTTTTATAGACCAAAATTTTGACTTGTTTTAACTGCTTGGTAAGGCTTACATGTTTGATGATGAAGAGTCCCCCAAGATAATGGTGTCTGAGTCTGTGTCCATTTTTCATTTTGTTCCAAGAAAAATGACAGGTGGGTTAAAAAGTTTTATCTCAGATTTTTTTCTACCTTAGAAGAAAATACATAGGATTATAGAGATTACAGGTGTGCATTACCTAACTAATAATTTTTGCGTATACCTACTCTTTGGTTATGTTTTATAATGTGTAGTAAATGTTATAAATAAAAACACTTAAATAATTGAGAAAGTGCTCACTTTGGCAGCACATATACTGAAATAATCAAGAAATTGCTTATCTGTTATCCTCATGCATGTTTTTTTAATACATTGTGTATTAGTAATATTCCAAAAATACTTCTATTCTTCCTTTTTAAAAAAGTGGACATAAGAGTTGGGTGTGATGGCGCATGCCTTTGGTCCCAGCACTCAGGAGGCCAAGGCAGAGGCAGGAAGATCACTGTGAGTTCAAGGTTACCCTGAGACTACATAGTAAATTCAGGTCAGCCTGGGCTAGAGAGAGCCTACCTGGTTGGGGGTGGGGGGGGGAAGGTGGACATAAGGGCTGTAGAGATAGCTCAATGGTTTTTAAAGGTGAGTGTTTGCAAAACCTGCTAGCTTAGATTCAGTTCCCCGACACCCATATTAAGCAGGACACAAATGAATGTTAAAAATAAAAAGGGGCTGTAGCAATTACTTAGCAATTAAGGCACTTGACTGCAAGACCATAGGACCCAGATTCGATTCCCCAGGACCAACATAAGCCAAATGCACAACGTGGTACATGCATTTAGAGTTTGTTTGCAGTGGCTGGATGACCAGGCACATCCATTCTCTATCTCCCTTTTCTCTCCTCTCTGCCACCACCAGTAAATAAAAATAAAAAGGTAGATAATTTAAAAATTATTGTGCTTATATTGTATCTGTTTGGGTTCCTTTTTAGGGTATGGAATACCTACATCAGTTGACTTTATAGGCTGTGATCCAGCTCATATGGTAACATCTTTCAACACTGGTAGTGCAGTAATTTATGATTTAGAAACATCACAGTCACTGGTGATGCTTTCATCATCACAGGTAGATTCTGGTAAGTTTTTATGGGTTTATTTGAAAGTCCTTTTAAAAAAGCGATTATGTGGGCTGGAGGGTTGGCTTAACAGTTAAGGCATTTGCTTGCAAAGCCAAAGGATCCAGGTTTGACTCCCCAGGACCCACGTTAACCAGATGCACAAGGGGGGCATGCATCTGGAGTTCATTTGCAGTGGCTGGAGGTCCTGGTGCGCCCATTCTCTCTCTTCCTCTTTCTCTGTCAAATTAATTAATTAAGAAAAGATTATGGGGCTGGAGAGATAGCTTAGTGGTTAAGGTGCTTGCCTGCAAAGCCTGGGGACTCAGGTTTGATTCCCCAGTACCTACGTAAGCCCGATGCTCAAAGGCACATGCTTCTGGAGTTTGTTTGCAGTGGCTAGAGGCCCTAGCACACCCATTACTCTGTCTCCTCTGTATAGTCTTTCTGCTTGCAATAAAACAAATTATACACACACACACACACGCACACACGATTATGTGCCAGGTATGGTGGTACACACTTTTAATCCCAGCACTTGGGAGGCAGAGGTAGAAGGATCACTGTTGGAAGCCAGTCTGGACTACAAAAAAAAAGAAAAAGAAAAATACGGGGCTGGAGAGATGGCTTAGTGGTTAAGCACTTGCATATGAAGCCTAAGGACCCTGGTTGGAGGCTCCATTTCCCAGGACCCACGTAAGCCAGGTTCGCAATGTGACACACGCATTTGGAGTTCATAGTGGCTGGAGGCCCTGGTGTGCCCACTCTCTCTCTCTCTCTTTTGTTCTCAAATAAGTAAGTAAAAATAAACATACAACAGAGAATACCCAGAAACCATGAATACCATGGGAATGAGACTCCTAGCACCCAGAGTCTTATGAATGCCATTTCTTACTGAAAGAAACCACAGTTCCTTAGACAAATGATTGATCTTAAATCTTAGACCATCTCTCCAGCTCTGCTTTCGCATATATATTTTCAAAAGTTAAACATTATCTCCTGTGCTTTTACCTTCAAATTACTCCTCTGTCCTGGTGTACACGAACCTGTAAGCATAATTTGAGAAAAGATTAGAAATATTCAGGCATAGTGGCACACTTTAATCCCAGCACTCAGGAGGCAGAGGTAGGAGGTCAGCCTGAGACTACATAGAATTCACCAGGTCAGCCTGGGGTAGCGTGAAACCCTACCTTGAAAAATAAAAATAAGTAAATAAATAAAAAGAAAATATTAAAAATAATATATATCAGTATAACAATAAAATTTAAATGTAATCAGTATGAAAATTTGCTAAATAATCACTCTCTTTTATATAGTCTTATTTTTTTTCTCTGAAGTAGGGTCTCACTTTTGTCCTGACTGACTTGGAACTCACTTTGTAGCTCCAGGGTGGCCTCCTGCTCACAGCAATCCTCTTACCTCTCCTCCCTAGTGCTAGAATTCAAGGTGTGCATCACCATGTCCAGCTTCTATTGTATTTTTCTATGGGCAGAACTAGGAAACATGCATTTTTTTAAAAAGATACAGTTTTTCCAATTCAGATTCGGTTTTATTGTGATTCTGACAAAATTGTCCTCATTGTCATTTCTCATTGGATTTGATGATACCCACACACTTGTCTCATGGCCACGACCACCATTGCCAACAGTGTAATTATTTATAATAGTTTATACTTTGGATGAAATCCACTAGGGAAGTATATTTACTACGCTTTAATGTCACTTGAAATAATTCATTTCTTTGAGGTTATACTACTAGTTGGATAAGTTGATTTACTTTACTTTTGGTTTTTTAGAAAGTGCTAGTTGTTTTATAATTATGTAAAATGTTTATATGGTGCCATGGTCAAATCTCAAATTATGTTCAAGTAGTTTTTGTTCTGTCCTTTTGGTTTTTTTGTTTTGGTTTGGTTTGGTTTTTTCGAGGTAGGGTCTCACTCTGGTCCAGGCTGACCTGGAATTAACTCTGTAGTCTCAGGGTGGCCTTGAACTCACGGCAATCCTCCTACCTCTGCCTCCCGAGTGCTGGGATTAAAGGCGTGAGCCACCACGCCCAGCCCTTTTGGTTTTTTTGAGGTAGGGTCTCACTCTCATCCAGGTTGACCTGGTTCTACTATGTAGTCTCAGGGTGGCCTTGAACTCACAGTGATCCTCCTACCTCTGCCTTGCCTCCCAAATGCTGGGATTAAAGGCATGCACCACCATGCCTAGCTATTCTTTCTTAAAAAAAAAAAAAAAAAAAAAAGGCTGGGTGTGGTGGCGCATGCCTTTAATCCCAGCACTCAGAGGCAGAGGTAGGAGGATCGCCATGAGTTCGAGGCTACCCTGAGACTACATAGTTAATTCCAGGTCAGCCTGGATGGGAGTGAGACCCTTTGAATCCCTCCCCAAGGGGGGGGAAAAATATATATATATATATATATCTGATATTTATCTATATGATATATTTATTTATTTATGAGCATGCCAGAGCCCCAGCCACTGCAAACAAACTCAGATGTAAGTGCCACCTTTTTATCTGGCTTTATGAGGGTACTGGGGAACCTGGGTCCTTTGGCTTTGGAGGCAAGCGCCTTAACCAGTAAGCCATCTTTCCAGACCCTGTTTTGTCTTTTTGTGACAAGGTCTCAAAGTTTAGCCTGCTCTGGTCTTGAACTTGAAATCTTTTTTAAACTTTACTTATTTATTTTTTTATTTGTGGGGAGGAGGAGGAGGAAAGAGAGAGAGAGACAGAAAGAAAAGGAAGCAAGGAAGGAAGGCAGGCAAAGCAAACACAGAAAAAGCAAGTTTAAAGGCATGTTAGGGCCTCTTGCCACTCTTAAGTGATTTCCAGATGAATGCTTCATGTTTTGCATCTGGCTTTATGTGGGTACTGGGGAATTGAATCCTGGCCAGAATGCTGGCAAGCAAGCAAGCTAGCACCTTTAGCTGCTAAGCCATCTCCCCAACCCTGAACTTAAAGTCTTGCCTGTGCCCTTCCCAATACTGGGATAACATACTCAAATCAAAATATTCAAGATGTCTTTTCCAGTGTCTGCCCCTCTCTCTACCTTGGTAAAATATATGTGTTTAAGTTTAGTATCTGAGAGTTCAACATGGTTGATTTTAAGTCTTATTTTATTTATTTGCAGGCAGAGAGAGAGAGAGAGGAGAGAAAGAGATAGAGAATGGATGAGCTAGGGCCTGCAGACACTGCAAACAGACTCTGGATGCATGCACCACTTTATGTATCTTGCTATTTATAAGGGCACTGGGGAATCAAACTTTGTTAGGCTTTGCAGGCATGTGTCTCAACTGCTGAGCCATCTCTCCAGCCCAATTTTTAGTCTAATGATGTTCATTTCAGTAAGACTAAAAGGACCATTATTCAATTTCCAGTTGAAATTTTTGAATTGTGGAATTGAGAGCTGAGGGTCAAACACAGGGCTTCACACATGGCTTAGGCAAGCACTCTGCCACTGAGCTACATCTTTGACCCAAGTGACTTTAATTATAAGATATTGTATATCTTTGTTTTTCAGGTTTACAATCCAATAATCACATTAATAGAGTAGTAAGTCATCCTACACTCCCTGTTACAATAACGGCCCATGAAGATAGACATATCAAATTTTTTGACAATAAAACAGGTAAGCAGGTTGCTTTCATATTACTAATATTATCAGTTTGAGGTGAGTGAAAATATTGTTCTTTTAAAAAAATATTTTTAGTTATTTGAAAGAGAGTGAGTATGGGCTGCCAGGGCCTCTTGCCACTGCAAACAAACTCCAGACATATGTGCACCACTTGATGCATCTGTCTTAACATGAGCACTGGGAATTTGTCCCCAGGCTGTGTTAGTACCTTTAACCCCTGAGCCATTTCTCCAGGCTGAAAATACTGTTCTTTTGTGGTGTTGGAGATGATGCTAGACAAACACTCTACCACTGAGCTACATTTTGGGTTCTCAGCTAATTTTAACCTATTTTGGCTTTACTTAGAATAACGTACTTATATTACGCCAGTTTTATCCATTATATATCACACTTTGCCTACCTATTACAATTTCTTCGTGTGTGTGTGTGTGTGTGTGTGTGTGTGTGTGTGTGTGTGTGTTTATGTGTGGAGGACAAGTAGAGAATGTTGGGTGTCCTTATTTTGCTCATCTGTTTTCTTGAGATAGAATCTCTCACTCAACCTAGAGCTTGTTTTTACTTTTTTTTTTCTCCTGTTAGTAAGCCCCAGTGATTCTCTAGTCTCTGTCCACCTCAGGACTAGGGTTACAGGCATATATGGGTGGTCATGCTCAGCTGTTATGCAGGTGATAGGGAATTGAACTTAGGTAGTCTTAGTCCTTCAT
Source organism: Jaculus jaculus (assembly GCF_020740685.1). Lineage (NCBI taxonomy): Eukaryota > Metazoa > Chordata > Mammalia > Rodentia > Dipodidae > Jaculus > Jaculus jaculus. The sequence goes on along the minus strand of NC_059108.1, from coordinate 80,661,944 downwards.
GCTTGTACAGCAAGTACTTTTTGATCTTTTTTTGAGGTAGGGTCTCATTCTAGCCCAGACTATCCTGGAACACTCTATAGTCCTAGACTGACCTCAACCTCATAGTGATCCTCCTACCTCTGCTTCCTAGTACTAGGATTAAAGTTGTACACCTCCATGCCCTGCCAGCAAGCACTTTTAAAAAAAATTGTATTTCATAGGGAAGAAGGAGAAGAGAGGAGAAAAAGTATAGACCATCCAGGGCCTCTTGCTACTGCAAATGAACCCCAGAGTCATGTGCCACTTAATGCATATGGCTTTTTGTGGGTGTTAGGGAATCAAACCAAGGCTGATGGACTTTGCAAGGAAGCACCTTTAATTGTAACTGCTGAGCCTTCTCTCTAACGCCCTAATTTTGATTTATGTATTTGCAGGTATGTGGGTGAGGAGAGGGAGGTTGCCAGAGTCCCTTGCCACTGCAAACAAACACTAAACTTAAAAATTTTTTTTTTGAAAATTTATTTATTTGCAAGGGGAGAGAGAGTGGGCACGCCAAGGCCTCTTATCTACTGCAAATGAACTCCAGATGCATGTGCCACTTTGTACATCTGGCTTATGTGGGTAGTAGGGAATTGAACTTAGGTTATTAGCCTTTGCAGGCAAGTGCTTAACTACTCAGTCATCTCTCCAGCCACAAACACTAGACTTTGCGTTCAGCTTTATGGGGGTGGAGCTGGGGAGGAATTGAACTCAGGCTGGTAGCTTTACAAGCAGGTACCTTTAAATGTGTGCAGAGCCATCTCTCCAGCCTCCTCAATTTCATTTTATATATATATTTTTTAATATAGCAAAGATATCTCTCTCTCTCTCTCTCTCACACACACACACACACACACACACACACACACACACACTGCTCAATTTATAATATCTGGGAAATGGAACCAGCCTAGATGTCCCTCAACTGATGAGTGGATAATGAAGATGTGGCACATTTATACAATGGAGGTCTACTCAGCGGTAAAGAAAAATGAAGTTATGAAATTTGCAGAAAAATGGACAGACCTGGAAAGGATTACACTAAGTGAGGTAACCCAGGCCCAGAAAGCCAAGCGCCACATGTTCTCTCTCATATGTGGGTCCTAGCTACAGATGATTGGGCTTCTGCGTGAGAATGAAAACACTTAGTAGCAGAGTCCAGTAAGTTAAAAAGGAGACAAAAAGGGAAGAGAAAGGAAGGGAGGAGGGTACTTAAGGTTGATATTGTATCTATGTAAGTACAGTGATTGTGATGGAGAGGTAATATGATGGAGAATGGAATTTCAAAGGGGAAAGTGGGGGGGGGGAGGGAATTACCATGGGATTTTTTTATAATCATGGAAAATGGTAATAAAAATTAAAACATAAACTAAAAAAAAGATATTGCACACACACACACACACACACACACACACAGAGAGATGTATACATATACTTTCTTTTCTTTTTTTTTTTTTTTTTAATTTTTTTGGTTTTTCGAGGTAGGGTCTCACTCTGATCCAGGCTGACCTGGAATTAACTCTGTCATCTCAGGGTGGCCTTGAACTCATGGCAATCCTCCTACCTCTGCCTCCCGAGTGCTGGGATTAAAGGCGTGCGCCACCACGCCCGGCTCTACATATACTTTATTTTTAGAGAGACAGAATTGATACACCAGGGCCTAAGTCACTGCAATCATTGAACTCTAGATGCTTGCACCACCTAGTGGGCATGTGCAATACTTGCATTTGCCTCCCCTTTATGTGTCTGACTTACATGGGATCTGGAGAGTTAAACATAGGTCCTTAGGCTTCACAGGCAAGTGCCTTAACCACTAAGCCATCTCCCCAACCCCAACATTACTTATTTTATATTTCAAATGTGGTTAAATGGTTAACAGCTGCTTGCTTGCAAAACCCACTGGCTGGAGTTTCATACCCAGGTCACCCATGTAAGCTGAATGCAAAAAATGGCACAAGTATCTGTTATTTGCAGTGAGAAGAGGGCCAGGCACCACTTTCCCTCTCTCCTGCTCTCCCCACCATGCATGCCACAGCATGCATGTGGAGTTCAGAAGACAAACCTTGAGATGCTTGTTCTCACCTTCCACCTTGTTTGAGACAAAGTCTCTCTCTTAGTTTGCTGCTGCATTAGCCAGGCTGCTGGCCTGCAAGGGTCCAGGGTTCTCCTGTGTGACTCCCCTCCCATCTTGTTGTAGGTGTACTTAGATTAAAAATGCCTGCATGTCCTACTTTTGAGTGAGTTTTGGAATTCTGAACTCTAGTTGTCACTTCAACTACTGAGTCATATGTGACATGATACAATATGTTGGACTAATAGAAATGCTGTCTTATATGAGTTCTGTAAGTAAAGCTGGCCACCCATGTAAAATAAATCTGCTCATTAATCTTAATGTTCATGAGAAACATACAACGGTGGTTTGAAATCACCAGCAGCATTTTTAATTATCTCCTTAAATAATAACTGATTGGTGTTGCTAGAAAGTGATGGGACTTTTGTGGTTGGGGAGTTCAGTTTTTTGTTTTTTATTTTTGGTGTTTCGAGGTAGGGTTTCACTGTGGCCCAGGCTGACCCTGCAATTCATTATGTAGTCTCGGGGTGGCCTCGAACTCACAGGGATCCTCCTACCTCTGCCTCCCAAGTGCTAGGATTAAAGGTGTGTGCCACCACGCCTGGTTGAGTTCAGTTTTTATGTATTTTATGCATTGTACTTTTGTATTCAGAACAGTTATGACCCCATGGCAAGTAACTAAGAGGGAAACGAAATTTAAAGTATCTTTTCTGGGTTTTTTTTTTTTTTTTTTGCCTTTTTTTTATCCCCTTCTTGGATGAACAGTTTCTGATCATGCCTTCCATCCAGGAAAAGGACATGTTGCCAGCGCAGGATGCCCTGGTCCTAAGTCTGTGCAGCACAGCATTGCATTCACAGCTTGGTTTTAATTACAAGTTGTTGTTGAATCTCATTTTATTTACACGTTTACTCTAAAATTTTTTGTCCTGTTTGAAACTAGCCCACATGATTTTATATGTATCATACTTGAACATTGCAGGACTAGTTGGCTTCAGTAGCACTTTTCCTCCTTTTGCAACTGCAAAGACCTGTGTTAGCATGCAATGGGAAAGGGAGCCATGGAGTTTGAATCCCATTTCTTTGCTAAATCTTCAGTGAAGATACTCATTAAATTATGTTTTCCAGAGCAATAGTCTGAGGGGCAATACAGAACAATTCCTGTAATATACTCCTTCCTCTCACCCTCTTCCTCCTTTCTTATTTCTAGTATATAAAATAATTGATATTTCAACAACTCATAGGGAATATATGAAGATTTTGCCACTAGGATTTTCACATGTGGCTTCTGGGAGTAGTTTATCCACCTACACAGGGCACCTATATATATAGTTTTACATCTTAAGCCTTTGCAAGTCTCACTGTTTTTCTGTCAAATTCTCTAAACAGATTTTTCTTTTTCTTTGTTTGGTTGTGCTAGGGATCAAATTCAGGGACTGCACATGCTGACAAGTACATTATTACTCAACTATAGTGCAAACCTCAGATTTTTTTTTTTTAATTATGTGATTTGTTTGCAATGAGAGAGAGAGAGAGAGAGGGAGGGAGGGAGGGAGGGAGGGAGAGGGGGAGAGGGGGAGAGAATGAATATGGTTGTGCCAGGGCCTTCAGCCACCGTAAATGAACTCTACACACTTGTGCCACTTTGTGCATCTGGCTTACATGGGTACTGGGGAATTGAACCTGGGTCCTTTGGCTTCTCAGGCAAATGTCTTAACCACTAAGCCATCTCTCCAGTCCCCCATATATTTTGTTGTTGTTTTTGTTTTTCAAGGTAGGGTCTCACTCTTGCTCAGGCTAACCTGGAATTCACTATGTAGTCTCAGGGTGGCCTCAAACTCTTGGTGATCCTCCTCCCTCTGCCTCCCAAGTGCTGGAATTAAAGGCATGCACCACCATGTCTGGCTCCCCAGATATTTTTTTTAACGAGTAACTATATGGGCAGCTGGGCTTGGTAGCACACACCTGTAATTCTGGCACTTGAGAGGTGGAGGAAGATGAACCATGGCCAGCTGGGCTACATAGTAAGATGCTGTCTCAAAGAACCAAAGATTGGGCTGGAGAGTTGGCTTAGCAGTTAAGGCATTTGCTTGCAAAGCCAAAGGACCCAGGTTCAGTTCCCCAGGACCCACATAAGCCAGATGCACAAGGTAGCACATGCATCTCAAATTCTTATGCAGTTTCTGGAGGCTCTGATGTGCCCCTCTCCCCCCCCCCCATAAATAAAAATAAATAAAAGAACTGGAGATTAAAAAGGAGAAAGTTCTGGGGCTGGACAGATGGCTCAGCGGTTCAGGCACCTGCCATCAAAGACTAAGTACCAGAGTTCAACTCCTCACTACTCACAGAAAGCCAGATGCAGTGATGCATGTATCTGGAGTTTGTTTGCATGGTTAGAGCCCCTGGCACACCTCTTCTAATTTCCCCTTTTTCTCCCTCTCCCTTACATAAATAGTTTTTTCCCCCTGGTTTTTCAAGGTAGGGTCTCAGTCTAGCTCAGGCTGACCTGGGATTCACTATGTAGTCTTCAGGGTGGCCTTGAACTCTCAGTGGTGCTCCTACCTCTGCCTCCCGAGTACTGGGATCAAATGTGTGCACCACCACACCTGGCTTAAAATATATATATATATATATATTTTTAATGAGAAAGTTCTGGACCAGGGAGATGGCTCAACAGTAATAGGTGCTTGCTTGCAAAGGCTGCCAGTACTGGATCTCAGTACCTATGTAAAAAGCCAGATGCACAAGTGGTGTATGCATCCAGAGTTTGTTTGCAGTGGCAATAGGTCCTGGTTTGTGTGCGTGTGCACACACATTCATTCTGTCTTCCTCCCTCCCTCCATTTCTCTCTCATAAATGAAAATGTGTTTTTTGAGGTAGGGTTTCATTCTAGCTCAGACTGACCTGGAATTCACTATGTAGTGTGAGGGTGGCCTTGAACTCATGGTGATCCTATCTCTTCCTCTTGAGTGCTGGGATTAAAGGTGTGCACTCCCATGCCCAACAGGTGCTTTAATTTATTGACAGCTTCATGATTATAGACAATAAACCATAATAATTCCCTCCCTTCCACCACTTTCTCTTTCACACATCTATTCTCCATCATATCCCCTTCCCCTCCCAATCAGTCTTTTATTTTGAACTCATCTTTTCCTCCTATTATGACGGTCTTGTGTAGGTAAAACCAGGCATTTCAAGTTCACGGATATCCAGGCCCTTTTTTGTCTGGAAGACTGCATTCTTAGCAGTCCTACCCTTCTTTTGGCTCTTACATTATTACCCCCTACCTCTTCCAAAGTGGACCCTGAGCCCCTGGAAAGTGTGATAGAGATGTTTCAGTGCTGAACACTCCTGTCACTTCTCAACATTATGGTGCCTTTTTGAGTCATCCCAGAGGTCACCACATCTGAAAAGAGAAGCTTCTCGAACCCAAAAGTGAGAGTAGCATTAATACATGGGAATGAACATTAAGAGAAGTGCTTACTGGGCAGTTTGGTGAGCATAATATATGCATTTAGCCAGACACCTGCAGGTGTTACACCCCTAGGACTCATGACCTCCCCCATTATTTATTTTCAGTAGCAGGCACGTACTCCCCCCCCCCCCCCCGCCCCATGGAGTGGGCCAATTAGCAGTTTGTTTCCGCCATAACAGACACGTCACCTGTTGGGTCATTTGGTCTGGCTGGCCAAACTTAAGGCTTGTAGTGTCCACTGTTTTCACCACTGATGACTTTTCTCTCCCATAGGGCTATACGCAGTATGGCTTTTTCCAGCTTTCTGTCAGCTGGTCTACATGGGGGAGGTTTTCAGCCCAACTCCAGCTTGATTTCTCAGTGATCTTGCAGCCTGATCATGTGTGTGTCTTCAGCAAGGAAAGATGTTTTTTTAAAAGGAGAAACTTCTACAATAGAATTAAAGTTGTCTTCAGAATATTATTACAGTAGATGTACCTTGAAAATATGATGCTTAGTGAAACAAGCCAAACACCAAAAGTCACAAATTCTGAATCCCTTTATATGAACTGTTTGCTCTCTAGAAAGACCAGATAAACCAGATGGTGGTACACATCTTTAATTTCACTTAGGGACTAAGGTAGGAGGATCACTATGAGTTCAAGGCCAGCCTGAGACTATATAGTGAATTCCAGGTCAGCCTGGGCTAGAGTGAGACCCTATCTTGAAAAACAAAAACAAAAAAGGAAAAAAAAAAAAAGATAAAAAGAGCAGATTAGTGTTATAAGGGGTTATGTGAAGGAGACAAATATGAAAGGGTTGTTTAATTAGTACAAGATTTCCTTTTTCAGTGATAAAAATGTTCTTAAATAGTGGTGGTTACACATTGTGAATGTTGTAGAAGTCATTTCATTGTGTGCACGCAAATGAGTAGGTAAATTATATGTTGTGCATTTTTCATAGCTAAAAATAATATTGCTATAAGTGATGGACTGTTTTATGTCTCAACATTAATTGTTTTTAAAGTAAATCTTTTATGCTTTCTTTAGGTAAAATGATACATTCTATGGTAGCTCATTTGGATGCAGTTACAAGTTTAGCAGTAGATCCTAATGGAATCTACTTGATGTCGGGAAGTAAGTTTTCACTTCTTTATCATCCACAAACTTTATAAAATACGGTTTTTGTTTGTTTTGTTTTGGATTTTTGAGGTATGGTTTCACTCTAGTTCAGGATGGCCTCAAACTCACAGTGACCCTCCTACCTCTGCCTCCTGTGTGCTAAGATTAAAGGTGTGTGCCACCACACCCAACTATAAAATATTTTTTTACTAAATACCAAAGTGTATTATTTGTCTTTTGCAGGCCATGATTGTTCCATCAGATTATGGAATTTAGACAGTAAGACATGTGTACAAGAAATAACAGCTCATAGGAAGAAACTGGATGAATCAATTTATGATGTTGCTTTCCATCCATCCAAGGCATACATTGCCAGTGCAGGTGCCGATGCTCTGGCCAAAGTGTTTGTGTGAATCAGCACAAACTTGTGTCATGAAAACAGATAAAAAGATGCTCTGCACCACTGCCATCAAGAAGATTATTGACGTGCACTACATATGATCTGCCTGGGGAGGTGATCTGGGACAGGCATAAATTAGTGGAGATCACATTTTAAAAGTCAGGATTATTAATTTAACTGTAATTAACTGTATTTTGTGGGGCAAAAAGACAAAAGGACTCCAGTATTTGTGGCCAATCCTGGATATGAACTGAGCGGATATTTTTTGTTGTTGTTTGGTTGGTTGGTTTTGTTTTATTTTAGGTGTCCAAGCCAGTGTGGAGTCTGGTCTTAAAAAAAACAAAACAAAACAAAAAAAAAGGCATTTTTTTTGGACTCTGTGTGCTGCCTTAGGGTTAGGAATGTGGTGCTCTTGTGGGGGAAGCAAGCTCCAAGAGTAGCTTTTTTCATCTGTTAGTGATTTTATGTTTATCATTTAAATGCCACAGATTCCCTTTTAAACTTATTTTGCTTTAAAAAAAAAAAAGAAAGAAAATTTAACTTAAAATATTTTAGCATTAGTTGCACAAAATGTTTGGATAAAATTCTAGTTTTTATAAGTCTTTTTATATATTTAGCCTGTCACAACAGTGCTCAAGATTGTATTGAGGTTTTTCTCCATTATACAACCCTAAAACACAGAGATCTCACTGACCTGCCACCCATAACCACTTCTTTCCTCCTTTTGCCTAATACAGCTCAGCTAAGTCCTTCCACAAAGATGATAAAAGACCTTCATCATATACATGTCTTCATGAAGCAAGGAGTATTAAGTGTATTAAAATTAAACAGTGGAGTTTAGTACTCCAAAAGAACTCTTAAAAAACTAATCTTGGCATCCTATCACTATGTGATATTTTGTACATCTTACTGTATTTACAAGTTTATTTATCAAGGAGTATTCATCTTGCTAATGGCCTATTATTTATTTCACTTTTTGTTGGTCTTTCTATCCTTTTATTAATGTGCTAAAGGAACCTGTATATCTATTTTGGAATTCTTTGAATAGTCTAAAATAGACTAAAAATGGAATATTTTATAGTTTAAATTACAACCAAGATATGACTCTTGGTATACCATAATTCCAAACAAAACGATTTTGTTTAAAGATATTTGGAGTATTTTATTTGCATTACAAATAGGATACAAAATTAGTTAAATCAGGATACAGAAGTCTGCTGTGTTTGGACTAGTTTTCCCCATTTTATTTTTTTTTTAAGATGTCTTTAATTTTATGGTGTAACTAAAGATTTTCTTTGTGTAATGCATGATTAAGACAATAAAGTATTTTTTCTAGTCTTCCAAAAACCTTTTCTGATCAGTTCACGAGTTTTGTAAGGTTTTTGTTTTACAGACTATGAATCAGCAAATTTTTAAGATTGTACCACAAAGCAAACATACAGCTGTTGAAAATAATGTATATAAAATGCATATAATAAATATTAAACTGTGTACCTGTATGTTACTGTTGGCTACATCATTTTGTGTTGAATAATAAAGTGCAATACTCTCCATAATTAAACTAGGAAATGGAGATGGTTTCATAGTGAGTCCTTCATTGTTATGTTATGCTGTTCTTTCTGTGCTTTGTAATGCTTAGAATGACGTTCTAGTAAGACTAGAACCAAAACACTATGAAGAATGCTTTTCAAAGTGTTCTGCTCATTTGGGTTTTTTTTAAGCTATTAAAATAAGTTGGGTCATTGAAGGTCAAAAAATAGATGTAGTTCTAAATAATTTTCTAAGACATCCTATTGCTTTATTTTATTAAATCTGAATTTTCCTTAATGGTAGTATTTTTATTCAGCCATACCTGTTTACACAAAAAAGTTTTGCAGAAAAATAAACTGTATTATTCATTAGTGAAAAGCTGTCCTTTATTAATAAAGGTTAAGAATATCTTGAAATTTTTTCTCTCAACTAGGTAATATTCTTTTTTTTTTGGTGGGGGGGGGGTTGAGGTAGGGTTTCACTCTAGCCCAGGCTGACCTGGAATTCACTATGGAGTGTCAGGGTGGCCTTGAGCTCACAGCATCCTCCTATCTCTGCCTTCTGAGTGCTGGGATTAAAGGCATGTGCTACTATGCGTGGCTTTAGGTAATACTCTTTTTATTCGATGGAACTTGGGAATGGAATTAGATGCAGGGAACTGGAGAACTTACATACAAATTTCTGTTTGGGCTGGAAGAGAAAGCTTAGTAGTTAAGATGCTTGCCTGTGAACCCTAAGGACCCAGGTTCAATTCCCTAATGCCCACATGAGCTAGATGGCACAAGGTAGAGCAGGCTGGAGGCCCTGGTGCATCCATTCTCTCTGTCTACCTCCCCCCAATAAATATATTTTTAAGAATTCTATTTGGGTGCCTGCTGCAAAAATTAAATTACATTGTGTGTGCATTGAGATTTCAATTGGCAATTTCAATTATTGTTGCTAAAACAACTAATAATTTCCAGACATTAAAAATTGTCATTATATGCCAGGTGTGGTGGCACATGCCTTTAATACCAGCACTAAGGAGGCAGAAGTTTATTACTGTGAGTTCAAGGCCACTCTGAGACTACATAGTGAATTCCAGATCAGCCTGGGCTAGAGAGAGACCCTTCCTCAAAATACCAAAAAGAGGTAGTGCACTCTTCAATCCCAGTGCTTGAGAGACAGAGTTAGGTGAATCACTGTGAGTTCGAGGCCAGCCTGAGACTCCATAGTAAATTCCAGGTCAGCCTGGGCTAGAGTGAGACCCTACTTTGTAAAACAAACAATTGTTGCTGTTTTCTGAACTAAACTTATGCAACTAATGCAAAAATTTAATGAACTAAAGGGTTACTTTTCTCCATTGTGTTCTTTTGTTTAAATAGAACAAACCTTTCCAAAGCTGCTATCATTTCTAGCAGCTCTTCAAACTCACTGCATAACTATTTAACTGTAGTTTGCTGCTTATTTTCACCTTTTATATTGTACTAAAATTGATGGGTAAAAATTAGTACATGCTTATTTTTCTCATCTACTTTGTATTCTTCATTATTACATGAAATATTTGGAAGAGACTAAATGGTTGGGAGGAAATACCAGTTTTGTGTCCTTTTACTTGTGACTTTGGAAAACATTAACTTGACTAAGGTTTAAAGATACATATTTTTTTTTTCTTTTTGGGGGTGGGAGGATGAGCCAGGACCTATAGCCACTGCAAATGCACTCTAGACACATGTGCCACTTTATGCATCTGGCTTTATGTGGGTACTGCGGAACTGAATTTGGGTCTTTTGGCTTTGCTGGTAAGCACCTTAACTGCTAAGCCATCTGTCCAGCCCTAAAGATTTTTTTTGGCGGGGGAGGTTAAGGTAGGGTTTCAGGTAGTTCCTGGAATTCACTATGTAATCTCAGGGTAGCCTCAAACTCATGGTGATCCTCCTACCTCTGCCTCCCAAGGGCTGGGATTAAAGGCGTGCGTCACCACTCCTGGCTCCTAAAGATTATTTTTATATATAAATTTCAATATGTTGGTTTTCCCAATGTTTAATCATTATATACATTTCTCATTATTCCAAGCTATTAATCAACTGAAAAGGTGACATCTCAGTGCATTAAAAGGTATAAAATCATGAACCAAGTCTGGGCATGGTGGCACAAGCCTTTAATCCCAGCACTTGGGAGGCTGAGGTAGGAAGATCTGCAGTGAGTTCAAGGTCTGCCTGAGGCTAATTCCAGGTCATAATGGGCTAGATTGTGAGGCTATCTAAAAATAACAAAAGGGGCTGGAGAAATGGCTTAGCGATTAAAGAGCTTGCCTTTGAAGCCTAAGGAACCAGGTTTGATTCTGCAGTACCCACATAAGCCATATGCACAAGTTGGCGATTGTCTGGAGTTTCTTTGAAGTGGCTGGAGGCCCTGGCACACTCATTCTCTATCTTCCTCCCCACCCCCACCAAATTAAATGAGCCAGGCATGGTGGCTCACGTCTCTAATCTCAGGGAAGGTGGAGGCAGGATCATCAGTTCAAAGCCAGCTTGGGTTACATAAGACCCTAACAACACAAAATGTTATAAAGTGAGCTAGCATATGTAAAATTCAAATAAGCTTGCTGAAACTGAATTGTAATACATCTTTTTTAAAACGTTTGAAAAGCTGTGTTCAGGGGCTGGAGGGAGGGCTCAGCAGGAAGACACTTGCTTGAAAAGCCATGTTCAGTGGTGCATACATATAAGCCCAGCACCGAGGTGGTTAATGTAGAAAGATTGTGAGTTCAAGGCCAGTCTTGGCTATATAGGAAGACCCTGTTTTAAAAGTACCTCCATCCAAAACGTTTTTTCACTATGCATCCTGTTAGATGTCAATACTTTGTCTAATTATTTCCTTACAGATATTACTGGAGCTTCTCTCTCCTTGTTGGTATTAGCACCACTGATTACCACAGATGCCTTAAAATTTTGATCTTGATAGAATTAAAACGAAACTGTCTAGTGGCACTCACTTGGAAGGCTGAGGTAGGAGGATTACTGTGAGTTCAAGGCCAGTGTGAGACTGCATAGTCAATTCCAGGTCAGCATGGGCTAGAGCAAGACTATTTTGAAGAACAAACAAAAAAAACCAATAAACTTGGTAAAAGAGCTAGTTATGAAGCTGTGGTTTCATGAAGAAGGGGTAGTACTCCTTGGGGAGAATTTGTGGTCTGTGTGTGAAGAAAAAGCAGGTAAGTTAACCTCTATGATATAAAGGTTAAACTTTTTCTAGTTGAGCCGAGCGTGGTGGTGCATGCCTTTAATCCCAGCACTTGGGAGGCAAAGATGGGAAGATAACTGAGTTCGAGGCCACCCTAAGACTACATAGTGAATCCAGGTCAGCCTGAGCTAGAATGAAACCCTAGCTCGGGACAAAAAAAGAAAAATTAGTTGAAATGAATGTCATTTGCAGCTTTTTATAAAAGACGAATTTTCACTTTTAATTTTTATCAACTTTGTATATAGTTTTGGGGAGGATAATTAAAATTCTACCTCTTTTCACAGATAGTCCTTTCATTCCCTTCTTATGGTCTGTGAAAACTCAAGATAACTGTAGGGGTTGGGGAGATGCCTCAGCAGTTAAAGGCACTTGCTTGCAAACCCTGACCAATGGAGCCCTTTTTCTCAGCACCTAGATAAAGCCTGACACAAAGTGACGCCTTTCTCCCCCAGCTATGACAATGACAATGGGAGGTGGAGTGAGGAGAATCCACTTGCAGGCCAGCTAATCTGGTATGTGTTTGCAAGGGCAAGTGATCCTGTGTCTGAGAAGGTGGAAAAAGCAGACACCTCAAGGTTGTACTTTGATCTCCACAAGCCTGCTGTGGGACATGCCCATATAAACCCTTTAAAGCTAGAGTGATGGAGCATTCTGTCTGGGTGTCTTGGTGAACTAACCATTATTTATTTGACAGAATACTAGACAATCCTACCATCTTCAATGTGGTATTTTCATCCATAAATTATGAAAAAGAACACCATAGAAGCTTGTCACATGATTCCACACAGTCTGTAATTATAACCTAGAACGTGAAGTCACAGCCATCTGTTGTTGGCTGGTTTTAGGAAAAGATCCACATGGGTCAAAATAGCTATACTTAGGGGCTGGAAAGATGCCTCAGTGGTCAAAGGCACTTGCTTGCTAAGTCTAATGCTTCAGATTTAATTCCCTAGTACCCATGTAGTGCCAGATGCACATAGTGATGTATGCATCTGGAGTTCATTTACAGTGGCAAAAGGGCCTAACATGTGCCCTTCCTCTTTCTGTTCGCAAGTAAAAATAGTAAAACAAAAAATAAGAATATAGTTATACTTGACAGGTTTAAAAATTGTTCTTATTTTCCTTAATAAATTTTGAATGTTTAAAGAAATGTTTTTGGGCTATGTATCAGATTCTTTTATTGAGCTATTAGATGTTGCATATCTACATTTAATAGGCATACTTGAATTTTTACAGTTTTAATCCATAATACTTCTTTCCTGAGTTTCTAGGGTCCATGATTATGAAGCTTCAGCCAACTGTTTTGAACAACTTAAGGTGGTAGCTTTAAATGAATGCTTACTTGCTTAAAACAGCTGTTGACTAGTTAATGTGAATATTTGATCCTGGTATGCTATGTCATTATTTTGGTATTGTGAGAATACAGTTTGTACATTAGATCCTCTTACACTGATTTGGCTGTCAGAATATCACCCTTACTGCTGAGATTCTAAGAAATCTCTACATATGCCTCTAATGACATCAGAGACAATGGGTTCCAATCCTGTGAACTCTCTTGTGAAGAAAGCATGTGACTCCTTTGGTTTAGAGGCCATGTCTTTCAGGTCATCCAGAGGTGCCCAAGCCACACCAACAGAGAAAATGGTGATACCTACAATGGAGAGATTTTAAAATTACCTAAAAGCAGGTCCAGTTATATGAAGTTAAATTTCCAGTACATTAGTAAATTGTTACGCAGTATGAATTCTTTGTAATTTCTGAACTAAAAACATTATTGTTGGATAGATTTTTCTCAGTCATTTGTGAGTATGGCAAACCCAAAAGCCATCAGTATAATTTATTACATTAACAGGTTAATCATGATCACTGCTAAAAAGTTCAGTATTCATTCAAAACAATACACTTACTAAGCTAAGAATAGAAGTTGAGGGTTGGAGAGATGTCTTAGTCGTTAAGGCGCTTGCATGCAAAGCCTAAGGATCCTGGTTTAATTCTCCAGGTCCCAGGTAAGCCAGATACACATGGTGCATGTGTCTGGAGTTTGTTTGCAGTGGCTGAAGGCCCTGACATGCCCATATTCATTCTCTTCCCTCCTTCCCTCTCCCTTTGTCTCGAATAAATAAAAATAAATCTTAAAAAAATAGAAGTTGATATGCAGTATCTTTAAAGATCCTGTAGCAGATGTGAGAAATCTAAGGTTGGCAATGAGAACTGAGTGCTACTCCTTTTTTAAAAAAAAAAAAAATTTAAAAGCCAGCCATGGTGGCACACGCCTTTAATCCCAGTACTCGGGAGGCAGAGGTAGGAGGATCACCGTGAGACTCCATGGTGAATTCCAGGTCAGCCTGGGCTACAGTGAGACCCTACCTCGAAACAACAACAACAACAAAAATGCCTGGGTGCTGGACATGGTGACACATAGTCAGGAGGCAGAGGAAGGAGGATCACTGTGTGTTTGAGGCCAACCTAAATTCCAGGTCAGCCTGGGCTACAGCAAGACTCTACCTCAAAAGGAAAAAAAAAATTGCTAGGCTTTGAGCTGGAGATAGATAGGTGGTCTTACATAGTGTTGATGCTTAAATACTTTCTATAGCTTAAATTCCATCTGTCACTTCTGTCCTACTTAATAAAAGTAGAGTTCATCAGTATTTTTTAAAGTATGGCTGGGGTGGTAGCTCAGTGGTAGGTTGTTTGCCTAACATACACTAGCTCCCAGGTTCAATCCTCAGTGCTGTACCTGCATATATGTACACTGGAGCAGTTCTTACATGTGGAAAGGAAAAAGATTGTTAGTGGGAATTAAACAGGGAAAAGAAAGTGCATGAGAGTATAGAAGAATGAGGGTTGCTGATTCTCCCCCTAAGTTACTTCGTTACACCCTCCGACAAGGGAAGCTCAGTTTTTTGTTACCCTATGATTTTGGCAGCTAGGTATTTTCTAAAAGTAACAGATTAGGATAAGAGGAAAAAGAAATTATTTTTAAGACTGCATAGTGTGTTCATTATCAAAAGAAGGCAAAGAGGGCTGGGAAGATGGCTTAGTGGTTAAAGGTGTATTTGCTTTCAAAGCCTGAAAGCCCAGGTTCGATTCCCCAGTACCCATGTAAAGCCAAATGCTCAATGTGGCATTCACACTGGCGCACCCATACTAGGACTCTGTATCTCTCTGTCTCTCAAATATTTTTTTAAAGGCAGAGAAAAAATTTAGGAAACCAGATGGGATACGATTAAATTCTGTTCAAGCCCTTGTCTTGGAAAAATACCAGACTGAAAACATTACTGAAACAAACCTGGGAGGATATGGCAGGCTGTGATTATATGGGGACTATGATGCATGATTCTCAAAGCAGTTCTCCCACCATCTGGTGGTTAGGTCTGTGAACTCTTAAAGCCTGAGTACCCGGGTTTGATCCTTGCTTTGCCAATTAATAACTCCTTGTCTGTGGGATGATATGAGTAGGGTGCTTTGACAAATAAAGTTCTTAAGAGTATTAACTGTCACTCTCCAAGTCAAACATGCTTAATTTCACAGTGACTGAAATTCTCAATTCGCTTCCCATACCACGGCCGTGGGCCTTACCTGCATCATGTGCTGCCGCAGCAGGGCCTCGGACATCATCATAGGACTGCCCATCCGTGACAATTACCAGGAAGTTCTTGTTAGGGCTGTCCCTTATAGGACCAAACACGTTTCTAACAGTAAAGGAAATGGCGTCACCAGTAGCGGTTCCACCACTCATATAGCGGATGTTTCCTATGACAGCCAGCACATTCTCCTTAGTGCTGTAGTCAGTGAAACTAAATTCTGTGCGCTGATCATAAGTGAACTGCACAGCAGCTATCTTTGCACCGATGTCTGAGATTTCGAAGGTCTTGGCTATGTTTGAAACAAACTGAAGCATGAGGCGGAAATTACTGTCTCCGACACTGCTGGAGCCGTCGATGAGGAAGGCGATGTTCACTGAGTTATAGCAGGTCTTACTGCACATCATCTGCTCGTGCGTACAGAGCTTCTGTACCAAAGGCTTCACATACTTAGTGGTACCAAACCAATTGGGCATGTGGTAGGAGAAGAAGCCATTATTCCGACACACGGCCTAATGAGGGAGACACAAAAGCACCCCAAAAGATAAAGTTGTTCTTAAAAATTAGCAAATTTATAGCTGGGCATGGTGGTGCACACCTTTAATCCCAGCACTCGGGAGGCAGAGGGAGGATCACAGTGAGTTTGGGGTCACCTTGAGACTATATAGTTAATTCCAGGTCAGCCTGGACCAGAGTGAGACCCTACCTCAAAAAATTTAAAAAAAAAAGGCAAATTTGTGTACATATTCATTTATTTTACAGTACTGAAGATTGCACCTAGGGCCTTAAATTTGCTAGGCCAGTCCTCTCATTACCTTTTGTTTCTGTGTGGGCTTGTGCCATGGCATGCATATGGAGGTCAGAGACAACTTTCAGGTGCTGGTCCTTGCCTCTCCATTTGTGACATGCTCTCTATCTCTCTTTTCTCCACTGTTCTGGGAAAATCTGATGCCTGTTTCCATCTTGCTGTCAATGTATTATGGAAGCTGATCACAGCTTCAGGCTGTTGTGTGGACTCTGAGGAGCCCTACTTTTTATTTTTCTTAGGGTCTCACTTTAGCTCACACTGATGTGGAATTCACTATATAGTCTCAAGCTGGCCTTGAACTCACAGCAGCCTCCTACCTCTGCCTCTCTTGTGCTCGGATGAAAGGTGTGTGCCATCACACTGGCCCTACTTTTTTTTTTTTTTTTTTTTTTTTTAATTGAGAGAGAGGAGAGAGGCAGATAGTAAATGGGCGCATCAAGACCTTCAGCCACTGCAAACAAACTCCAGATGCATGTACCACCTGCATCTGGCTTATGTGGGCATTGGGAAATTGAACCTCAGTTCTTTGGCTTTGCAGGCAAGTGTCTTAACCACTACACCATCTCTCCAGCCCCTGGCCCTACTTTTTACTTTGAGACTGACTCTAAGTTACCCAGGTTGGCCTTTAAACTCACTCTACAGCCAAAGCAGGCCTTGAACTTGTATTCTTTCTGGCCTTACTCTTCCAAGTAGCTGAGGTTCCAGGTATGTAATACAAGGCCCAGCTCAAACATTAAATCAGATATTACATGTAAAAGTTAATTTTGTAGTGGGATGTGGTGGCACATGCCTCCCAGCACTTGGGAGGCAGAGGTAGGAGGATTGCCATGAGTTCAAGGCTAGCCTGAGACTAAATAGTGAATTCCAGGCCTGGGCTCAAGTGAGACCATACCTTAAAAAACAAAAACAAACAAACAAAAAATTTCATTATGGGCTAGTCAGTAGTTGGCTTAAGAGGTCCCAAGCTGAATACTACCAACATAATGTACCCTCACACTTTACCTTGTCAACAAATGCGACATCCTGAACCATCCCTAGTTCTTCGGGGATGGGCTTGGCCACAGAAACTATAAATACATTGACACCAAACTCTCTAGCCACAATGCCTGCTTCCTCGATGTCATCAGAAGGCCAGCCATCGATAAACACCACCACCACTTTTGGGAGCCCTTTTCTCGCTCCAGTGTCTGCTGTAAAGAATTTCTGAGCAGTGTGCTTCAAGGCTTTTCCTGGGTTTGAGAAAGAAGCAAATGAGTGGCATTTAACATGGTTCAAATAACATATCTATTTCCTGGTAATGACCTGATCATTAAGTTTAAGAATTTAACATATGGAACTCTGTTTTATAATAGATCCTTTGGATGGAAAAGCTTAACTATCTTTCAGGCCTATTTTTTGTGGTCACAACCCACATGACTTCCCCCTCCACCTCCCAGAAGCCTCACATTCCCTGAGTTTCCATCAGTCATCAGGAACACACAACTGAATACTGTCATGTGCTCTCTTGGAGAGAGACCCTGCTGCCTCTGAGGAACAAGAGGTCTTCAGGTTTATACTCTAGTTCTTGCTGCCACTTTCGTATTCATAAGGTGAGTGTCGATTTTTGATTATAAACAGGAAACTCCAAAGTGATACCTGACCTTAAAGGGGTTATAAATTCACTATACTTTATAGATTTAAAAAATTATCAACTCCTTGGTATATTTTTCCATATAAATTGAATATGCATCTCAGGTGGTCAAATGCAGATCCAGTCAAAACTGTAGTAACCATCAGGAAGAGTGTCACACATAACATGTATGATACTGCTTCACATGGTCTCTGATCTCTAATATCTCTCTACCACACCACAGCAGAGGGCCAGATGACTTACCTGTGTTGGAATTACCCCCTCGGAAACCTACTTCTTTTATGGCAAACAAAACATCTTTGGCTGATGTAAAGTTTTTCAAGTAAAATTCTATTTTGGGATGTTCACTATGATTAAAAGAGAAAAAATATTCATGGAGTACTGGAAATGCAAAATAAGCAACATTACATATAATGTAATAAAGTTTTACAGTCAGACCCATGTTCAGAGTATGCTTATGGATAAGGTAGGAGGATTCAAAGTTTGAAGCCAGCTTGGGTTACAGAGTGGGTTCTAGGTCAACCTAGCCTTGAAAAATAAAAAGAGCCGGGCATGGTGGCACATGCCTTGAATACCATCACTCACTCAGGAGACCAAAGTAAAAGGATTGCTGAGAATTTGAGGCCAGCCTGGGGCTACACAGTAAGTTCCATATCAGACTGGGCTACAGTGAGTCCCTACCTCAAAAAGTAAAAAAAAAAAAGATGACAACGATGATGATTGTCTGTCTGTCTGTCTGTCTCTCTCTGTGTGTGTGTGTGTGTGTGTGTAGTTTTTCAAGGTAGGGTCTCGAACTAGCCCAGGCTGACTTGGAATTCACTATGTAGTCTCAGGCTGGCCTCAACTCAAGCAATCCTACCTCTGTCTGTTGAGTGCTGGGATTAAGGGTATGTGCCACCACACCTGGCAGAAGGTAGTCTGTGGAGTACATGGTAACATAGCTTTCATCTTAAAAAACATAGGGTCAAGGGCTGGAGAGATGGCTCAGCGGTTAAAGCTGCTTGCTTGCAAAGCCTGCTGGCGTGGGTTCAATTCCCCAATACCCATGTAAAGTCAGATGCACAAAGTGATGCATGTATCTGAAGTCTGCTTACATTGGCAAGAGGCCCTGGCATGCCCATTCTTTCCCCCCCCTCAAAGACAAATAAAAATATTAAAGAAAAAGATCAAATCAGGCAAAACAAAAACAAAAAACTGTAAGAATGTGCTGTAGGGGAATTGTCTCATGAGCTGTATGAAGCTATAATCAAACATTGTAGAAAGCATGCAAAAATTAGTATATGGATCTAAAAATTAGGCCTGCCCAAACTTATGTATAAAATAATACTAGAGGGGCAAGAGAAATGGCTTAGTGGTTAAGGTGCTTGCCTGCAAAGCCAAAGGACCCAGGCTTGATTCCTCAGACCCAGGTAAGCCAGCTGCACAAGGTGCTGCATGTGTCTGGAGTTTGCAGCAGCTGGGGGCCCTAGCACACCCATTCTCTCTCTCAGATAAATAAAAAATAAAACAAATACCACAAATAAATCAATGTAATAGGGGGCTCATTTTTTAAATGTGAGGGACAAATGGTTACATTATGTAGAAAACAGAGTTAAACTACCATCTTATAAGAAATTCTAACACAATTAACCATTAAAACTAACAAATAGGGCTGGAGAGATGGCTTAGTGGCTAAGTGCTTGCCTGTGAAGCCCAGGGACCCCAGTTTGAGGCTTGATTCCCCAGGACCCACGTAAACCAGATGCACAAGGTGGCACATGTATCTGGAGTTGGTTTGCAGTGGCTGGAGGCCCTGGTGCACCCATTCATTCCCTCTCTCCCTCCCTCCCTCCCTCCCTCCCCCTCTCTCTCTCTCTCTCTCTCTCTCTCTCTCTCTCTCTCTCTCTCGATCTCTCTGTTGTTCTCAAATAAATAAAATTAAAAAATTAAAAGTAACAAAATAATATTTGTAGTATAGTGGCAAGACCTTTATACACTGCTGATAATTTAAAGTAGTTCAACTTTCTATAAAGCAATTTAGCTATTTATTTCAGAAAGCTTAAAAAATGTCAGAACCCACTATGCACGACCCATATACCTCAACAAGGAGGGGCCAATGGGGAGGGGGTAGGTCACAGATGAGCCTAATAATGGTACCAAACTGACTGTATTTGCTGAATACAAAACTAATTAATAAAAAAAAAAGTTTCAGGCCCATAGGCAAAAAAAAAAAAAAAAATGTCAGAACCTCGAGTCCAGGTACTTGGCTGAATGAAATAATCAGAGATGAACAGAAAAATGATGAGCGGATATCCATCACAGAATAATACATAATTTTGAAAAAGAAACAAAAAAGAATTAAACAATATAAAAAGAATATTATAAAACATTTTAAGGTTATTTGATGAGAAAAAATGCTTAAATCACTATTACAGACATTTTTATAGCTTGGGATGTGAGAAATGAACATGTATACAGTCAAATATTTTCTAAAAGCACTGATGGGAAATAAACTTTATAAAGATTTGATGGGGGGGTTCTGGTTTGAGAAATTTTCTTTGTGCTCTATATATTATTACTACACAAACTTAAATTTTTTTTTTTTTCCTTGGGCTGGAGAGATGGCTTAGCGGTTAAGCGCTTGCCTGTGAAGACTAAGGACCCTGGTTTGAGGCTCTGTTCCCCAGGACCTACATTAGCCAGATGCACAAGGGGGCGCACGCGTCCGGAGTTCATTTGCAGTGGCTGGAGGCCCTGGCGCGCCCATTCTCTCTCTCTCTCTCTGCCTCTTTCTCTGTTGCTGTCAAATAAATAAATAACAATAAACAAAAAATTTAAAAAAGAAAAAAAAATTTTTTTTTCTCAAGGTAGGGTCTCACTCTAGCATAGACTGACCTAGAATTCACTATATAGTCCTCAGAGTGGCCTCAAACTCAACAGTGATTCTCCTACCTCTGCTTCCCAAGTGCTGGGATTAAAGGTGTGCACCACCACACCTGACTTAGGGTTCTTGATTCTAAAAACCATCAATATTATCTTCCCATAATAGGAATAAAAAGGTTATGCTTCAGATCCTCAACCAAAGGAATGTGGAAAATGCTAAAAAAAAAAAGGGGGGGGCCCTCAACAGATGAATAGATAATGAAAAGGTGGTACATATACACAATGGAAGTCTATACAATAGTATGTGAAAAAAAATTGGGAAATGTGCGGGAAAATGATGAATCTGGAAAGAATCATATTAAGTGAACTCAGAAAGACCAAAATGATATGTTCTCTGATATATGGATCTTAGCTTGTAACATTTGTATATATAGGGGGACAAATTGGATAAAACCTAGAAAGATAGAACTGTAACCAAAGTGAATAGGAGGAGATAAGTTGGGAGTCTGGG
This sequence comes from Jaculus jaculus, assembly GCF_020740685.1. Lineage (NCBI taxonomy): Eukaryota > Metazoa > Chordata > Mammalia > Rodentia > Dipodidae > Jaculus > Jaculus jaculus. Next base: position 80,640,733 of record NC_059108.1, on the reverse strand, counting down.
GAGTTTGGCTCAATAGTTAAAGGAGCTTGCTTGCAAAGCCTGTGAGCCTGGGATTCAATTCACCAAGCCAGATGAAAAAAGTGGAGTTCGTTTGCACTAGCAAGTGGCCCTGGCATGCCCATTGTCTCTCTCTCTCTCTCCCCTTGCCTGTTTTTTCTAAGTAGGTTAAAAAAAATTATTTTTTTAGGGGGCTGGAGAGATGGCTTAGTGGTTCGAGGCTCGATTCCCCAGGATCCACGTTAGCCAGATGCACAAGGGGGCGCATGCATCTGGAATTCGTCTGCAGTGGCTAGAAGTCCTGGCGCGCCCATTCTCTCTCTCTTTGCCTCTTTCTCTGTCTGTCGCTCTCATATAAATAAGTAAAAATAAACCAAAAAAAAATTTTTTTTAAATGCTTGCAAAGAGATGAGCTGGAAGGGGAGAGGGATGGGCAAAAGGATACATGTGACATATAAATTGGAGGGAAAAATACAAGGGGAAAGAGGAATTGGAGGTAAGGCAGATATGAAGGCAGACAGGAATAAAAAAAAAATGTATTTGAAAATGCCAAAAAAAAAAAAACAGTCAGGGGCCAGCATGGTGATGAACACCTTTAATCCCAGCACTTGGGAGGCAGAGGTAAGAGGATCACTGTGAGTTCAAGGTCAGCCTGAGACCACATAGTGAATTTCAGGTCAGCCTGGGCTACAGTGAGACCCTACCTTGAAAAACAAACAAAATTTCTTTGGGCCAGGCATGGTGGCACAGGCCTTTAATCCCAGCACTTGGGAGCCAGTGATAGGAGGATCACTGTGAGTTCAAGGCCAGCCTGGGACAACAGAGTAAATCCCAGGTCATCCTGGGCTCCAGCAAGACCCTACCTTGAAAAAATAAGGTCAGAGTAGGAAAAGAAATACATCCCTGCTTTTTCTTCCTGAAAGGAGAAACTAGGAATTGAGTGAAGTAGACATGAGGTAGATGATTTGTGTGGTCACCAGGACACCTTTTCCTACTTTCTGGTTCTCTGTACAGATAGCATCACTTCTCTAAACCCTTTTATTCCAAAAAGGATACACAGCTGGGCATGGTGGCACATGCCTTTAACCCAGCACTTGGGAGGCAGAGGTAGGAGGATCGCTGTGAGTTCAAGGCCACCCTAAGGCTACATAGTGAATTCCAGGTCAGCCTGAGCTAGAGTGAAACCCCACCTCAAGAAAACCAAAAAAAAAAAAAAAAAAAAAAATGCGCACAGACCTCCTCAAGCTGCCAGGCAGTCCTTTTGTTTCTGTCTGCAGTCTTGGAAATTGAGCACAAAGCTTTGCTAGGCAAGTGCTTTAATAGACATCTTTAAATCCTGAATTTATAGTTTGAGAATCCAGCTTGTCCAAAACTTAAGATATTTATGTTAAATTGAAATGAATGTAGGAGAGTTAAGTTGTCATCATTTGAGATAGCAGTCACCTCCTATTTTATCAAAGTTGGTACTTTGAGGAGCTGGGGAAATGGTTCAGTGGTTAAAGATGCTTGCTTGTAAAACCTGCCAGCCCAGGTTCAATTTCCTAATCACACACATAAAGCCAGAGAGGCATTCATTTGCAACAAGAAGTGACCCTATGGAAGTTGTCAATAAATAGTTTTTTAAAAAAATATTTTAGTTTTATTTATTTATTTGAGAGTGACAGAGAAAGGCAGAGAGAGAGAGAGAGAGAGAGAGGGCAGGAGGGAGGGAGAGAGAATGGAAACACTACAGCCTTCAGCCACTGCAAATGAACTACACATGCACACACCCCTTTGTGCATCTGGCTAACGTAGGTCCTGGGGAATTGAGCCTCAAACCAGGGTCCTTAGGCTTCACAGGCAAGCGCTTAACCACTAAGCCATCTCTCCAGCCCAATAAATAGTTTTTTTTTTTTTTTTTTTAAAGAGAGAGAGTAAGCCGGGCGTGGTGGCGCACACCTTTAATCCCAGCACTCGGGAGGCAGAGGTAGGAGGATCGCCATGAGTTCAAGGCCACCCTGAGACTCCATAGTGAATTCCAGGTCAGCCTGGGCTAGAGTGACACCCTACCTCAAAAAATTTAAAAAAAGAGAGAGAGAGAGAGAGAGAGAGAGAGAGAGACTCTGGCAGGCCCTCCCACCCCACCACCGCCACATACATACACATACATGTGTGTGCATGCAAATATGTAAATTGTAAAAAATTTAAATTGGTACCTGGCTTGAACGAGGCCTACATGTGGTCCTTCTGTTCCAATTCCCAACATGAGAGCTACTTTACCAACGAAATTCTTCTGTAAATTAAAACGACGCTGCCCAATATTAAAGCTTCCGTCGATCAAAAATGCAATGTCTGCTTTACAGTCTGTGGAGCCCAAACAAGTGGAGTGTTAGCAGTCCCGGGAGGCACAGGAAGTGCCATTCCCAGGTGCACGTCTTACCTTTGTTGCCAGTTTTCTTCTCCGGTGTTTTCTTTAGTCGTTTGCCTGAAACAGAGGAAGCATTTGGCATTGGCAAAAACCTGACATTTTCCCAGCAAGAAGCCCACATGGGGAAAGCCTCAGGACAAGGCCTGCCATTCTCAGAAAGACTTCTAAGTTAATTTGGTGATTTTCTGAATCAAGAAAGCAATGCTTCAACAAAGAAACAAAACCAAACCATCACAGGCCTGTGGCTGGTTATGTCTCTAATCCAGGATTTTGTTATCAGAAACCCATAGTGGAGGCAGGATTGGAAACTCACAGCCTAAGGTTTACAATGTGACATTAAAATGGCCATTATCTTAGCACCTAGTTACACTCCCAGCCTTAAATGGTCACCGTATTAGAAAAGGAGGTCTCTGGATTGAACACACAATTATTTCTTTTGCTCACGTGACAGTGTGGTAACCAAGGGCATTTAATGAAGCAAGCTGAGCTAGAAAGAAGTCCATGGTCCCACGGCCTGGTCCTAGTCAGGCTCTGTCACCCGGGGAGACATGGCAGGACTTCCAGAGAATGGTGGAGAGAAGAGTTTATGATGAAATGTTCGAAGAAATTTGAAATAGACGGTGGAATGTTTTTGTCCACAATATAGTAATAAGTGTAAGATAATTGCTTTGTTTCTCTTTGATATCAGTTTTTTAAAAAATTTTATTTATTTATTAGTAACAGAGAGAGGGAGAGAAAGAGAGAGAATGTGGGCATGCCAAGGCCTCTACTCACTGCAAACAAACTCTAGATCCATGTGCCACATGCATCTGGCTTACATGGGACCTGGAAAATTGAAACTGGGTCTTTAGGCTTCATAGACAAATGCCTTAACCACTAAGCACCCTCTCCAGCCCAGTTTTTTTTTTTTTTGGTGGGGAGGTAGGGTCTCACTCCAGTCCAGGCTGACCTGGAACTCACTCTGAAGTCCCAGGCTGACCTTGAATTCATGGAGCTCCTCTTATCTCTGCCTCCTGAGTGCTGGGATTAAAGGCATGTGCCACCACACCAGACTTGATATCAGTGTTTTGAAGGAAAGGTTCTACCAACAATACATTTATTTGTTACTTCCAAATGCTATGCCTGACAACCAGGGGATGGCTCTGTGTTTCATACCTGTTGGTGGATGTGCTGTGGACACTGACCGTCCTGTGGCTTCTTGTGTACTGCTCTTGCCTTCTATTGAAACAAAGAGAAGTCTTGTTTTTCCTTTTCTTTCTCCATTATCAAAGCCATACCAATGTAATGTAAGGTGATTACTATACCAAGGCAATGGTGACTGTAGTTATACGCATCAACCTGCCTGCTAGGTTCAGAGAACCAAAATGAATTCTTATCTATTATAGTAAAAACTTGACTCTAAATATGTAATATAATAAAACTGTAGACCATTCAAATTTCTATTTTCACTGTGTGACAGCAAACCTCACAGTCCCACCCTCATTAATTAAGTTCAGGTTCAGTGGGATGTGGAAACTACTGTCTCCTAACTCCCATAACTGACCTTTATTTTTATTTACTTGATGAAGAGACAGAATAGAGTGAATATGAATATGCCAGGACCTCTGCCACTGCCAACAAACTCCAGATGCATGCACCAGTTTGTGCATCTGTCTTTATGTGGGTACTAGGGACTTGAACTTGAGCTGTCAGGTTTTCAGGCTTTACAAGCATGCATCTTTCACTGCTGAGCCATCCCTCCAGTCCCCATAGTTGATTTTTCTTGACCACAAAGTTTTCCATCAGAATCAACGAGGTTGGATTAAAAAGAGTAGAACACTTTTTTTTTTTTTTTTGCAGGGGGTGGGTCAGTATTTGCATGCAAGTGAGAGCAATGTAATTAATTGTACCTACTAGTCACCGTGAAGGACGCCGACCACCTGGAAAGCATTTGGGACTGAACGCCATTGGCATTGACGGAGGAATAGTTCTCTCGACCAGGTAGACTATAGACTCGCACAGGTCCTCCTGAGATGCTGATCACTCCCCTGCAACACAAAAATGTCTAGCCGAGACATTCTGCATACATTTTTGGGATCTGACTGGCTTACGGTAGCAGTCAAGAAAACAGGTGAGTGAGGAGTTCATCTAAGCATGCTTGCCATCAGCCTTTCACAATGAGAACAAAGCCTGCTGGGGGAAAGGACTTTGTGCTATATCAGACTTTTTTTTTTTTGGTTTTTCGAGGTAGGGTCTCACCCTGGCTCAGGCTGACCTGGAATTCACTATGTAGTCTCAGGGTGGCTTCGAACTCTCGGAGATCCTCCTACCTCTGCCTCCCAAGTGCTGGGATTAAAGGCGTGCGCCACCACGCCCGGCTATATCAGACTTTCTGTAGAGTTGGTAAGAATGCATTGCAGTATCCTGGTCTCGATATCACAGAGACACACAGCTAAGGAAGGGGTGCTAGACAAGTTTCCTAAATCTTAAATTTTTTATTCCTTTATTTGAGAGAGAGGGAGAGAGAGGGAGGGAGGGAGGGAGAGGGAGACAGGGAGAGAGAATATGGGTGTGCCAGGGCCTCTAGCCACTGTGAACAAACTTCAGATTCATACGCTACCTTGTACATTTGGCTTTACGTGGGTACTGGGGAATTGAACCTGGGTCTTTAGGCTTTGAAGACAAGCACCTTAACTGTTAAGTGATTTCTCCAGCCCACTTTTCCTAAATCTAACTACATGCCCTTGGACTGCAAAACATGCATACACACACAGTTATTGGCTATTCTGCTACTGTAGGGCCCAGTAGCTTTTGTAACCAGAATGAGTGACGTTTGGCAAGATACTTGCCAATCTGAATTCTGAATTCAGTTTTTTTCTTTTCTTTCTTTCTTTTTTTTTTTTTTTTTTTTTAAGGTAGGGTCTCACTCTAGCCCAGGCTGACCTAGAATTCACTATGTAGTCTCAGGATGGCCTCGAATTCATGGCAATCCTCCTACCTCTGCCTCCCGAATGTTGGGATTAAAGGTGTGCACCACCATACCTGACCTGAATTCAGTTTTCTCTTCTGTGAAATAGGACAAAACTGTGCCTGCTTTAAACAAATGTGGGGCTGGAGAGATGGCTTAGCAGTTAAGCGCTTGCCTGTGAAGCCTAAGGACCCTGGTTCGAGGCTCAATTCCCCAGGACCCACGTTAGCCAGATGCACAAAGGGGCACATGTGTCTGGAGTTCCTTAGCAGTGGCTGGAAGCACTGGCGCACCCATTCTCTCTCTATCTGCCTCTTTCTCTCTCTGTCACTCTCAAATAAATAAATAAAATCAACAAAAAAAAATTTTTTTTAATGTGATAGATGCCAGGCATGGTGGCACATGCTTTTGGTCCCAGCACTTAAGAGGCAGAGGTAGGAAGATCAGCATGAGTTCAAGGCCAGCCTGGGACTACACAGTGAGTTTTAGGACAGCCTTGACTAGACTGAGATCCTACCTCAAAAATAAAACTGTGGGGCTGTAGAAATGGTTTGGTGGTTAAGGCGTTTGCCTGAGAAGCCAAAGGATCCAGGTTCGATTCCCCAGGACCCACGTAAGGCAGATGCACAAGGGACACATGCATATGGAGTTTGTTTGCAGTGGCTAGAGGCCCTGGCATGCCCATTCTCTTTCTGTCTTTCTACTATCTCTCCCTCAATGCTTGCAAATAAAATTTAAAAAATTTTTTAATAAAATAAAATTGTGGTAGAAGCTAAACAATGGCTGGTGTAGGGTAAAACCTTCATAGTCAGAGCTGGAGAGATTGCTCAGTGGTTAAAGGCACTTAACTGTAAAGCCCGACAGCTTGGGTTCAATTCTCTAGTATAATGCTAGTGGTGCATGTATTTGGAGTGCATTTGCAGTAGCAAGAGGCCCTGGTGCATACATTCTTTCTCTCCTTCTCTCTCTCTCTTTTGGCTTTTCAAGGCAGGGTCTCACTCTAGCCTAGGCTGACCTGGAATTCACTATGTAGTTTCAGGCTGGCCTCAAACTCATAGTGATTCTTCTACCTCTGTCTCTCAAGTGCTGGGATTAAAGGCATGCACCATCATACCTGGTGTCTTTCCCTCTCTTATAAGTAAAACAAATATTAAAAACAGATAAAACTCCATAGTAGATGACATGATTCAAAATGGTTTAGAGTCACAGGAGCGTAGCCATCCAGAAATCATGCAATTCACCCTTTGTCCAAAAGCCTCCCTTGCTTATTTGGTACTTTATGGATATCACGCAAATCAAGGAGGAAAGGGGTACACATGGGAATGCACTAGCATTGCACCCAACCTGGCACATTTGGGCTTACCTGTGGACAGCAGCCCCACATATGCTGGATACCGAAGCGTACACTATGTTCCCAAACACAGAAAACTCCTCAAGAGAGCAGCCCCCTGGGCAGAGGACATCTGCTTTCTCTTTCCTGATGTCCAGGCCTCGCGTGAAGCACGTGATTGCAACGGGAGCTGAGGAGGAAGGGGGACACGTCACTGTGGCTTAGGGCTGCATAAGGAGTGGTGACAGGAAAGGTAGGATGTGAGATTTAAGTGTCACCCCTTCATTTCTACACTTCTACTGAGAATGCTGACATGTGCCATTCTACACGATTCAGGTCAAATCTAGCTTTCCAGCTAAATCTAGATTCCAAGTACTGCAGAAATATAATGTATTATGTTGGAAAATGTTTGGAAATACATCAGAACTAGAAAATAGCATTCATTATTGAGAAATCTCAACTGTGATGAAACTGCACACCATTGCCTGAGATGAAGGCAGTAAATCTGTATTGAGCCTATGTGGGATATTTTCACAGACAAATGCAAAACTCTCTTTAAGCTATCTTAATAACCTGACAAAGCCAGAAACTTAAAAAAATCACAGTAAAAAACGCTTAGATTTACAAAATGTTATTTAGCTCTCCCACTCATTTCACAGATGATTAAATTAAAGTGATAGGGTTAATTTGCCCAAGGAACATTCTACAACTTCCCAAGAATGGGATGCAAGGACATTTGCACTATTGGAATACAGCATTTTAAAATCTAAATCCAATCTGATTTTGTCTGTTCCAGATCTGTCCAAAGAGATATCCAACAGCAAGTACATCTTTAGAAAGCGTTGTTCATATGCTCAAGTTTCATAGTCAAATTGACTGATAAAGAATTAAAGTTTCTGACTATTGGAAAGAAGGGATTTGGTGGAGGGGGTTTTAGGAGGGAGAAAAAGGAGGTTGGTGAGAGGGGATTATGATCATGGTATATTGTCTATATGTATGAAGGTTGTTAATAAATATTAAAGAATTGAAGTTTCTAGATGAGAAGTGATGGCTCACAACAGTTTATCTCAGTACTCAGGAGGCAGAGGCAGGAGAATCACCATGAGTTCCAAACTAGCCTACAGAATTCAAAGTTGCTATCATAAAAGGAGCTAGGTAGACACAAATCCAAAAATGTTAATTTGCCAAGTTATTGTTGAAATTAAATCAAGATTAACATTATTTGAGTTGGGGAGCTCTTTCACATGGTTCAAGATGCTTGCTTACAAAGCCTCCCAGCCTGGAGTTCAATTCTCTAGTGCCCACGTAAAGCCATACCCCAAAGTGGTAGCAGCAAGAGGCCCTGGTGTGTCCCCCAACACATATAAACAAAATATTTTTTAAAAGATTAACATTAGAGCTGAGTGTGATGGCACACACCTTTAATCTTAGCACTTGGGGGAGGCCGAGGCACTGAGAGTTCCAGGCCACCATGAGACTACATAGTGAATTCCAGGTCAGCCTGGGCTAGAGTGAGACCCCACCTTGAAAGAGCAAGATGCTACCTTGAAAAACCATACACATACACACACACTCACACACACACGCACACCTATTAACATTATTAAGTAACATTTTCCAAACACAGGAAAATGCGGTTATTTGTGTATGACTTTTGGAAAAATGTTTCACAAAAGTATCCCCACCTCAAAGACAGAGAGAGGACTATTGTATGATCCATGCATTACCAGGCTGAGTCGCTTGCCTCTGACAGATCTCTTCTGCGCCCTCGGTGTTGAGTTCTTTCCATAAAGCCCACCGAGTGGAGAGAGGAAGACCAGGCAATCAACGCCTATTTCTTAGCTCGGTTACAAACCTCACCTCAAACAGGAGTCTCGCTCCTGTGATCGAACAACCTTTTAATAGTGAGCTGGAGACTGGCTGGAGCTGGAGCATTGACTTTGCTGGGACAGGAGTGAGAAAGCCAGCCAGCCAGCCAGCCAGCCAGCCAGGCGCGGTTTCTACTTTTTAAGAAAAATTAATACCGTAACTTAGAAATGAGAAAAGACACCGAAGCCCACACCCGGTCGTCTATCCATGGAGCGAACTCTTTCTGACTTCTGCCATGCGAACGGGACCGCGGCTCTGGGACCATCTGACGTTCCTGTTCCCCACCCCACCCCGGGGACCAGGGTGCCCTGCCCGGCCTCCGCCCTGGTGCGGGGGACAGGTTTTCTTCTCTGCGCCTGGGAGACAGCACCCAGGGACCCCGGTGAGTGCGGCCGCCCTCGCCCAGCCAAGGTCCTGGGGCTTCTCCCCGCGGGTCCTCCTCCCGAGCCGGAACTCACCGGCTCCCTCGCCGCCCGCGGGCTCCGGCGACAGCAGCAGCAGCAGCAGCAGACGCACACCTGCGGAGACAGGAAAGCCCAGGGCTGGCTCCACCGCCCAGCCCCCCGGGCGCCCGGGACCCGGGCGGCGAGGGACGCGTACCCACCGAGGCAGACACGCGGGATCCAGGATGCGGTCATGGTTCCAGGGGCTGCTCCGACCTGCAGGGTGTGAGCGAGGCCGTGAGCGAGGGGCGGAGGGGGACCCTCGCGTCCCCAGCACTCGGCGCCCGCCCGCCCTGCCCCGAGACCCCGCAGCCAGCCAGGAACGTCCCGGGCGGGCAGGGACCCCGCCGAGCTCGGGGTCAGAGCCTCGGGAGGCGCCTGCCAAAGGAGCCAGCCCCACCAACAGTGTGCAGCCTGGGGCCCGGAGGGCTGGTGCTGCTGGTGGTGGGGTGCCAGCCGCAGGACGGACGCCCTGGGAGCGAGCGAGCGAGGAGGGACTGTCGGGGGGTCCCGCACCTGCGTGGTATCCACCCGGCTGCGCCCCAGTGCGGAGAGCGCGGCTCGCGGCCGCTATAAGGCGAGCGGCGCGCATGAGCAGTGCGCGGGGGGCGCGGAGGGGCGCGGGCCGGTCCCCGGGGGCAGGGCGGTGGCCGTCCAGCTCCGCCCTCGTCCCCCGCCGGCCCCGGAGCGAGGCGGGCGCGCGGGCGCCTCCCCCTGCGGCGCGGAGCTCGGCCACAAGCACGCGGCGTCCTCCGGTCCCCGGGGGAGGCGGGAAGGGCGCGGACACCCACCCGGGGCACGCGGCGTCTCTGCGGCGGAGGACCCGGGGACCCGAGCCTGTGCGGGGCGCCCGACGGGGCGAGCGCGGGGCCTCCCGCCGTCACCCGGCTTCAGGTGATGGCCCGGCGTCCCGCAACTTCCCAACTTCCTACTTTTTTTTTCCCTTAGAGGTAGGGTCTCGCTGTAGCCCAGGCTGCCCTGGAATTCGCTATGTAGTCTCAGGCTGGTCTCAAACTTACAGTGATCTTCCTTTTCCGCCTCCCCAGTGCTGGGATTAAAGGCGAATGCTACCATGTCCAGCATTCCAATATCATTTTTTAATATTAATTTTTATTTAATATTAATTATAACAGGTTATTCTCTCTTTTTTTAAAGACAACGTTTAAAGTCATGTTCCCCTAACTAAAGAAGAACTTTATTTTATGTATTTATTTGAGAGAGGGAAAGAGGCAGAGAGACAGAGAAAGAGAGAGAGAGAGAGAGAGAGAGAAAGGGAGGGAGGGAGGGAGAGAATGGGCGTGCCAGGGTTTCCAGCCACTGCAAATGAATTCCAGATGCATGTGCCACCTTGTGGATCTGATGGCTTATATGGGTCCTGGGGAATCGAACCGAAGTCCTTTAGCTTTGCAGGCAAGTGTCTTAACCACTAAGCCATCTCTCTAGCTCAGGTTATTCTCTTTTATCCCCTTGCCCCAGCTCCTGTTACCCTGGAGACCCTCCTCAATGGGATTATGGGTTTCAATTTAGGGTCATGAAGGCCTCAGTCAGTCCCTGTTGGGTAGCAGGTGACTGTACCTCTGGATATTCCTGGATAGTTAGTGGGACTTAGAATCTTTTCCCCCCTCTTCTGCAATGTTCCCTGAGCTGTGGCAGGCCTGTTGGCAGCCTGATTTAGTGCTGAGTTCTCTGTAGCCTTGGGGTTTCTGTTTTGATTGATCACCATGTTTGTCACTATCAACGTGGGGCTGGTTGTCAGACTGGCGGTATGAGCAGTGTCCATGTCTTCACTTCCCCTGCAATTTTTCCTGGGCTATGACAGATGTGGTAGACATGGCACATCTCATGGTGGGCACTTGGCTAACTTGTCTTATCAATGGATCTTGGTTCTCCTCTGTTTTCTCTGCCATCTGTAAAATAAAGCAGATTCTTCAAACAAGACTGAGAGCAGCTTGAGTTAAAGGGGTTTATGTAAATCTGAGTGATTTTGTTGGTTTTTTTGGTATGCAAGTCCACTCTTCTTTTTTTAAATGGTTTTTTTTAAGATTTAATTTTTATTTATTTATTAGAGACAGAGAGAGAGAGAGAGAGAGAGAGAGAGAGAGAGAGAGAGAGAAAGAGAGAGAAAATGGGCACACCAGAGCTTCTAGCCATTGCAAACAAACTCCAGGCATATGTGCCACCATGTGCAACTGGCTATCGGGGGACCTGGAGAATAGAACCTGGGTCCTTAGGCTTCGCAGGCAAATGTCTTAATTGCTAAGCCATGTCTCCAGGCCTCCTCTTCTTTTCCAGAGAGTAGTAAGGGTTCTCTCTAGAGTCTATGAATTTTCTGACAATGGGATTCTAATTTGGTTGCCAGTACCAGATATTAGTTCTCTCCCATTGAGTGGGCCTCATGTCCAGTCAGAGAACAGTTGGTTACCCACAGAGGTGGGCCACTATTACACAAGTGTGTACTTTTTGACCAGGTGGCTGCTTTCATCGTCTGCAGAGTCCCCTGCTCATTCAAGCTGTTGGTGACCATTTTCCTCCAGCAGCTTCCATAGGGCTCTCCAGCACTATGAGGGCTAGCCCGGTGGGAGCTAGGCTCCCTTTCCATTCCAGCACGATATTCCAATGTCCTATGACTGCAGCCAGTGATGTCTTTAGCAATAGGGTCTTACCTTTTAGCTCTGGAATGTAATAAGTGTTTTGGGATGGCCTGCATTGTTTTGGGGACCTCATAGGTCTCACTGGCCAACAGCTGTTGTGAGGCAACCCAATCTGGGCCTGGGGATTTATCAATCAGAATCCATGGTTTTAAAGTTAAGCTTTGTCCACCTTCTTCCTGGACTGTCTCCTCTCCCCTTTATTGGTGGTTATATCTTGTAGAATGCTAGACTGAATGAGGGTTTCTGTGGAGCTGATTCATGTTGCCTTAACTTGAGTGTAATTCCTTTCACATCCTCCTGACCTACTCCCTATCCCGCTAAGCTCTCCACCCCACCTCCTGTGTTCTGTCACTCTCCTAACCTGACAGGTAGTTCCTCCTCTCCTTTCTCCTTATTTCTTTGCTCTCCTGGTCTCATTCTTTTATGCCCATATTTCTGGTGCTTACCACCATTTTCACTGGGGTCATGTTCAGTTGACCCCAGTTAGGAACCACAGATGTGAGAATTACATGTACCATTTGTCTTTCTGTGCCTGTATGACCTTGTTTAGACCAAGTTTCCGCCCCCCCAACTCCATCCATTTTTCTGCAAATTTCTTTTCTTTTTTTTTTTTTTTTTAGGTAGGGTCTCAGTCTGGTCCAGGCTGACCTGGAATGAATTCACTATCAGGGTGGCCTCGAACTCACAGTGATACTCCTACCTCTGCCTCCCAAGTGCTGGGGTTAAAGGTGTATGCCACCATGCCTTGGCTCTATTTTGTTTTTTTCTTACCCTGCTGAGTAGAACTCCATTGTATATATACATCTTCATTATCCATTCATCAGTTGATGGGCATCTGGGCTGAGTCCAGGTCCTAGCTATTGCGAGCAGAGCAGCCACAAGCATGGCAGAGCAGGTATCTCTGCAGGAAAGAGTGGAGTTTTTAGGGTCTATACCCAGGAGTCAAACGGTAGATCTAGTTTCATCTTTTTCAAGTCTCCATACTGATTTCCATAGTGGTTGTACCAGTTTGCACTCCCAGCAGTGGGTAAGGGTTCTTCTTTCCCCACAGTCTCACCAGCATTTGTTATCATTCAATTTTTGGATGAAAGCCATTTCCTAGCGCCTTCTGCAATTTCTTGCTTGAGTGTTTTAAAGTTCTCATTGTTGAGATCCTTCACTTCCTTGGTTAGGTTTATTCCAAGGTGCTTTATTTATTTATTTGTTTGTTTTTGAGGCAATTGTGAATGGAGAGCTTCCCTGATTTCATCCTCTGCATGTTTACATGCATGCTACTGATTTCTGTGTGTTTATTTTGTATCCTGCTATGTTGCTAGAAGTGTTTATCAGCACTAACGGTTTGCTTGTAGTCTTTAGGGTCCTTTATGTATAAAAACATATTATCTGAAAATAATGATAACTTAAGCTCTTCCTTTCCAATTTGTATCCCTTTTATGAGTGTCTCTTGACTTACTGCTATACCTAGCACTTCCAGTACTACAATAAATAAAAGTGGGGACAGGGAACACCCTTGTTTTATTCCTGAATTTAGTAGAAAAGCTTCAAGTTTTCCCCCACTTAGTATTATTTTGGCTGTAGGTTTGTTGTAATAGGCTTTATTATGTTGAGATATGTTCTTTCTATTCCCAGTCTCTGTAGGACTTTTATCATGAAGGGATGTTGGATTTTGTCAATTTTTTTTTTTTTTTTTTTTTTTTTTTTTTTTTTTTTTTTGGTTCTCTGAGGTAGGATCTCGCTCTAGCTCAGGCTGACCTGGAATTCACTATGTAGTCTCAGGGTAGCCTTGAACTTGTGGCAATCCTCCTACCTCTGCCTCCCAAGTGCTGTGGGATTAAAGGCCTGTGCAATCACACCTGGCTCAAATGCTTTTTTTGCATCTAATGAGATGATCATGTGATTTTTGTTCTTCAGTCCATTTATATAATGTATTACATTTATTGACATATGTATGCTTAACCATCCCTGCATCTCTGAGATAAAGTCTGCTTGGTAGGGGTGAATGATCTTTCTGATATATTCTTGTATTCTGTTTGCCAATATTTTATTCAGAATTTTTGCATCTATGTTCATGAGGGAGATTGTTCTGTAATTTTCTTGTTTTTAATATTTGTCTGGTTTGGGTATCAGGGTGATGCTGGCTTCATAGAAGGAGTTTGGTAGTATTTCTTCATTTTCTTTTTTTTTTTTTTTTTTTTTGGTTTTCTAAGGTAGGGTCTCACTCTAGCTCAGGCTGACCTGGAATTCACTATGTATTCTCAGGGTAGCCTCGAACTCTCAGCGATCCTCCTACCTCTGCCTCCCGAGTGCTGGTATTAAAGGCGTGCGCCACCACGCCTGGCATTTTCTATTTTTTAAAATATATTTTATTTATTTATTTATTTGTGAGAGAGAAAGAGTGAGCAAGTGAGAGAGAATGGGTATGCCAGGGCCCCCCAGCCACTGCAAACTAACTCTAGATGCGTGAACCCTCTTGTGCATCTGGCTTACATGGGTTCTGGAGAGTCGAACCTGGATTTTTTGGCTTTGCAGGCAAATGCCTTAACTGCTAAGCCATCTCTTCAGCCCCCTTCCTTTTCTTTTAGTTAGTATATATATATATATTTTTAATATCTGCCTGGGTCTCTGTACTTGTTATAGATCTATTTAAATGGTATTATTAATCTAATATGCCAGCCTGTGTCTTTGGCTGAGGCATTGAGACCATTGATATTGAGTTATTATTGAAAGGTGTACATTCTTGCCATTCTTCTTGTTCTGTTGTTCTTGCTTTTCCTTTACTCCCTTGTATTAGCTACTATTTGAGTATGGTTTATTTTTTCCTGTTTCCTTATATGTGTAATTTTCTTTCTCTTAAGCCTTAAGGATCCCTTCAAGTATTTGCTGTAGAACTGGCTTAGTAGTCATATATTTCTTTAGCCTGTTTTTGTTGTGGAATGTCCTTATTTCTCCATCAGTTTGGATGGATAGCTTTGCTAGAGAAAGCAATCTTAGGGTTGGTAGTTGCTTCTTTTAGAACTTGGAATACATCATTTCAGGACCTTCTGGCTTTTAAAGTTTGTGTTGAGTAATCTGCTGTTATCTTGATTGGCTTGCCTTTGTATGTGACTTGATTTTTCTCTTTAACTGCTTTTAATACCTTACCCCAATAAGGATAGCCAACATCAAAAGGTCAAATGAAAATAAATGCTGGCGAGGATGTGGAGAAGCAGGGACACTCATTCACTATTTTCTTTGGTTTGTATGTTTGGTAGTTTAATTATAATATGGCAAGGAGAGGTTCTTTCCAGGTTTTGTCTGTTTGGTGTTCTAAAGGTTTCCTGTATTTACATGGGCATATTGTTCTTAATTTGGGGGAAATTTTCTTCTATGATTTTGTTTAAAATGCCTACTATGCTTTTTGAGTGAAATTCTTGTCCTTGTATTAACTCCTGAATTCTTATGTTTGATCTTTTCATAGTGTCCTGAATATCTTGAAATTCCCATTCATGCCTTCCTACTAGCTTGTCTTTCTCTTTGTTGGACTGTGTGAGATCTGCCACCTGGTCTTCTAGTTGAGATATTCTGTTCTCTCTATTCATCTTATTTTTTTATACAATTTTTTTTTTAAATTTTTATTTATTTATTTATTTGAGAGCGACAGACACAGAGAGAAAGACAGATAGAGGGAGAGAGAGAGAATGGGCGCGCCAGGGCTTCCAGCTTCTGCAAACGAACTCCAGACGCGTGCGCCCCCTTGTGCATCTGGCTAACGTGGGACCTGGGGAACCGAGCCTCGAACCGGGGTCCTTAGGCTTCACAGGCAAGCGCTTAACCGCTAAGCCATCTCTCCAGCCCTCTATTCATCTTATTGGTGAGACTTTCTAGAGAGTTTTTTTTATTTGACTTACTGTGGTTTTCTTTAGTATTTCTGACTGTTTTTTCTTTGTTATTTCTATTTCCTTATTCAATGTCTTGTATTGACCTACTTATTTCATTAAATTGGTTTCCTGTGTCTTCTTCAATCCTTTTGATTTCCTCTAAATCAGTCTCACTGGAGGTAATTTCTGATGGATTTATAATTTCTTTTTTGAGGTAGGGTCTTGCTATAGCCTAGGCTAACCTGAAATTTACTGTAGTCTCAACCTGGCCTTGAACTCACAGTGTTCCTCCAACCTCTCCCTCCCAAGGACTGGGATTAAAGATGTATGCCACCATGCCTGGCTGGATTTATAATTTTTGGTGAAATTAAATTGTCCTGATTTTTTGTGTTTCTTGTATTATAATATAGAGATTTTTGCATCTTGGATTAAATTGATGCTTGAGTTTTCTATATATCTGCAGTATTCTTAGATGTATCAATCAATATGATGTTATATATCTTTAGGGTAGGAGTTTAAGGTTCTAGCTGTGGCTCTTAAAAGACTCTCAGAGTAATCACAAAAGTGGCTTTAGGTGTTGGGTTTGCCTGCTATGTGAGTATTCTAGTAGGCAGGGTAGAACAAAATACAAGTAAATTCTAAAATTTAAACTGAACAATATACACATTCAATGAAAACCAGCACAGAGTATTTATGCAAGGGTAGATATTAAAACAAATAGATCCTCTAACAAGGTCAAAGTCCCTAAGGATGTGTGTTGTCCCACACCCTTAATCCTGTCAACTGGGAGGTTGAGATTTCTAGTCTATAGGGGATTTCAAGGTCAGTTTGTGACTGAGTGAGACCCTGCCCCAGTGAGTGACAGGAAGCAACAAATGACATCCCCAAAATAAAGCTTATTTAAGAATGGCAAATCTGACCATCCATCAGATTTATCACATAATTTACCCTGACATGGATGGTGCAATTAACACTTCCAATGCAAACCTAGATACCAGGCTTTTATGGTGGGTACTGGTCTGGTATAAGTCCAGTTACCTTTAGGCATGGCTTTGGTCTCAGGTATACTGCACACCTGCTTGGGTCCCTCTATGCTGTGCTGTGGGATCAGGTAGGCTAGCTTCGTTGATGGATGGCCACTCTGATAGCCTGTACTGGGTGCTGCGTAAGTGTGTTACTTTTCCCTGATCTCTGATGTTTGCTGGCACTGGCTGTAGGGGGAGAGGAAGCTGTGGGTGATGGCTGAAGCTACTCTGCTGATTCCAGGATCTTCCTCTTCACTAGCTTCTCTGCTTGTTCCTTATGTTCTCCCCTACAGGTTTCTTGAGTTTGTGAGGAGCCTGGTGTGTATAGAAAATCCCCTCACCTAGCTTTTCCTGTAGCTCAGGCAGAGCCTGGTGACCGTGGCCAAGCGGACCTGGTGCCGCTGCTGCTGGAGCCACTTCTGCCTGCTTTTGTTTTCTCTAGTCTCTAGATACTTTGGATCTCTCCTACTTCTCTGCTGTGGTTGATAGTTTATTATACACCTTCACTTTCTAGTAGAAGAATGTATTTTGCTGGTTTTTTTTTCCCCTTTTTCTCCCCTAGGCTGCTTTGGCATGACTCCTATACCACCATCTTAACCAGAAGTCCTCCAGAACATATTTTTTAGTGTGTAATAGCCATTTGTATTTCTTCCTTTGAGCATTCTCTGTTCAGTTCTCTACCCCATTTTTTGATTGGGTTGCTGATTTTTTTAAAATTTTATTTGTGCTTTTTTTTTTTTTTTGAGGTAGGGTCTTGCTCTAACCCAGGCTGACCTGGGATTAGTCTCAGGCTGTCCTCAGACTCAGCAATTTCCTTACCTCTGCCTCCCAAATGCTAAAATTAAAGGCATGCGCCACGAGGCCCAGCTGTTTTTTTTTTTTTTTTTTTTTTTTGCTTTGTTTTTTGAGCATTTATGGTCATTTGTTTACATGATGGTAGCCAATCTGACAGGAGTGAGATGAAATCTCAACGTAATTTTAATCTGCATCTTCCTGACAGCTAGGGATATTGAACATTTTTTTAGATGTTGATATGCCATCTGTGTTTCTTCTTTTGAGAACTCTATTTAGTTCCATAGCTCCCCCTTTTTTTTAATGGGAGGAAAATATTTATTTTGGCTTACAGTCTCAAGAGGAAGCTCCCGAATGTTAGGAAAAGCATGGCATAAACAGAGGCTGGACATCACCTCTGCCACAGCAGGTAGAAAACAGCAACAGGAGAGTGAGCCACACTCCAGCAAAGAGGAGCTGGCTATAACACCCTTATACCCGCCAAACACCCTTATACCCGCCCCCAATACCTTCTTCAGCAAAACTCCACCTTCCAAATTGCCATCAGCTGAGAATGAAGCATTCAAAACCCATGACCCATTTTTGAATTGGGTTGTTAGATTTCTTATTACTTAATTTTGAGTTCTTTGTGTATTCTAGATATTAATCCTCTCTCAGATGTATAGCTGGCAAAGATTTTCTCCCATTCTGTAGGTTGCCCTTTTGTTCTATTCACAGTGTCTTTTGCCATACAAAAGCTTTGTAATTTCATGAGGTCCCAGCGGTTATTCTGCGGTTTTATTGCCTGAGTAATTGGGGTTATATTCAGAAACTCCTTGCCAAGACCAATATGTTGAAGGGTTTCCCCTATTTTTTCCTCTAGCAGTTTCAGTGTTTCAGGTCTGATATTAAGGTCTTTAATCCATTTGGACTTAATTGTTGTTCATGGACAGAGATAAGGATCTATTTTCATCCTTCTACGGATACATATACAGTTTTCCTAGCACCATTTGCTGAAGAGATTGTCTTTTTTCTAGCGAGTATTTTTGTCATCTTTTGTCGAAAATCAGGTGGCTATGGGTACCTGGACTTACATCTGGGTCCTCTATCTGTTCCATTGATCTACATATCTGCTTTTGTGCCAGTACCCTGCTGTTTTTGGTACTATGGCTCTGTAGTATAGTTTAAAATCAGGTATGGTGATATCACCAGCCTTATTTTTGTTGCTCAAAATTGTTTTAGATATTTGAGGTTTGTTGTGCTTCCAAATGAATTTTTGGATTTTTTTTTCTATTTGCATGAAGAATGCCATTGGAATTTTGATGGGGATTACATTAAGTGTGTAGATTGCTTTTGGTAAGATTGCCATTTTCACAATATTGACTCTTCCAATCCAGGAACAAGGGTGTTTTTCCGTTTCCTAGTGTCTTCTGCAAGTTTTTTTTTTTTAATTTTATTTATTTATTTATTTATTTGAGAGTGACAGACACAGAGAGAAAGACAGATAGAGGGAGAGAGAGAGAATGGGCGCGCCAGGGCTTCCAGCCTCTGCAAACGAACTCCAGACGCGTGCGCCCCCTTGTGCATCTGGCTAACGTGGGACCTGGGGAACCGAGCCTCGAACTGGGGTCCTTAGGCTTCACAGGCAAGCGTTTAACCTCTAAGCCATCTCTCCAGCCCTCTTCTGCAAGTTTTCACTTAAGTGTTTTAAAGTTTTCATTGTAGAGATCCTTCACTTCCTTGGTTAGGTTTATTCCAAGGTACTTTATTTATTTATTTATTGATGCAATTGTGAATGGGAATGATTCTCTGATTTCATCCTCTGTGTGTTTGTTGTTATCATATAGGAAGGCTACTGATTTCTGTGTTTTTATTTTGTATCCTGCTACATGACTATAAGTGTTTATCAGCTCTAACAGTTTGCTGGTAACATCTTTAGGGTCCTTTACATATAGAATCATGTCATCTGCAAATAATGATAACTTGATCTCTTCCTTTCCAATTTGTATCCCTTTTATGTGTGTCTCTTGACTTATTGCTATGGCTAAGACTTCCAGTAGTATACTTAAAAAAAGCGGGGACAGTGGACACTCTTGTCTTGTTCCTGATTTTAGTGGAAAAGTTTCAAGTTTTTCTCCATTTAGTATTATCTTGGCTGCAGGGTTGTTGTAAATAGCCTTTATTATGTTGAGATATGCTTTTTCATTTTCATTTATTTATTTGAGAGTGAGAGAGAGAGAGAGAGAGAAAGAGGCAGATATAGAGAGAGAATGGGCACGCCAGGGCTTCCATCCACTGCAAACAAACTCCAGATGCGTGTGCCCCCTAGTGCATCTGCCTAACGTGGGTCCTGGGGAGTCGAGCCTTGAATCAGGGTCCTCAGGCTTCACAGGCAAGCACTTAACCACTAAGCCATCTCTCCAGCCCGAGATATGCTTTTTCTATTCACAGTCTATGAAGGACTTTTAATCATGAAGGGATGTTGGATTTTGTCAAATGGCTTTTCTGTATCTAATGAGATGATCATATAATCATATGTCCTTCAGTCCATTTACATAATGTATTACTTTTATTGGTTTGTGTATGTTGAACCATCCCTGCATCTTTGCAGTCCTTAAATTTTTTTTTTTTTTTTTTGAGGTAGGGTCTCACTCTGGCTCAGGCTGACCTGGAATTCACTATGTAGTCTCAGGGTGGCCTCGAACTCACGGCGATCCTCCTGCCTCTGCCTCCCGAGTGCTGGGATTAAAGGCGTGTGCCACCACGCCCGGCTAGTCCTTAAATTTTTAATTAGTTATTTCTTTTGTTTATTTTGAAGTTGAATCTCACTCTAGCCCAGGCTGACCTGTAATTCACTATGTAGACTGCCTGAACTCATAGTGATCCTTCTACCCCTGCCTCCCGAGTGCTAGGATTAAAGGCATGCATCACCACTCCCAGCTCAATATTATTTTTTGAACAACTTTATTTAGTTATAATTTTTATGGCACAGAATCCCTCCATTGTGAGTATATTTCGATTTTAGTAGGTTTACAGAAGAATATAATCCTCACCCCAAGAAGCCCAGTTTTAGAACATTTCCATCACTCTCAAAATGATCCCTCCTGGTCATTGACCATCAGTCCCTTTCCTCACACCCATGTCTCACCAATCACAAATGAACTTCTTTTTCCTGTATATTTACCTTTTATGGGCATTTCATATAAGTGGATTCCTATTTTGCCAGGCTTCTTACACTACTGATGTTTTTGGATTTCTCCATGTTAGAAGAATGCATTAGTGCTTCCTCTTTGTTACTGAACAGCATTCCATTACCACTTGTTAAAATATTTTAATTTATTTTATGAGAGAGGGAGAGAGAGAGAGAGAGGGAGAGAAAATATTAATAAATGAGTGGAAATAGAATGGGAGCACTCCGGCCTCTTGCCACTGCAAATGAATTCCAGATGCAAGTGCCACTTTGTATATCTGTTTTCTTCTGGGTACTGGAGAATTGAACCCAAGCCACAGGCTTTGTAAGTCAAAGTGCCTTTGACTGCTGAACCATTTCTCCAGCCCTTCCTTACCATTTCATATTGAGAAACAAACATGCCACTTGGAAGCCAGATACTGTAGAAATCTTGCAACCCTCTTCTTGGTTGGGATGAATCAGTATTTTCACCAGGCAGCCTCTTGGGGCTGTGGGGAGGAGTGTGTGTGTTGATTTCATTCCTTACTACCTGAATGTCTTCTGAAGGGAAAGAGACTAAATAAATTATGGGCAGAGAGGTTCTGGATGCTTCTTGTTATAACTTGAAAGATTTGATTCTTTCTATGATAGAATTATGCTTTTCTTAGAAGTCTGGGGTACTGGCCACACCCTTGGTGTTGTCCTTGGGAGAAAAAATGAAGCATAGGACAATTGAAACTGTCTTTTTCATGATTGTTTTGCATGTCCTCAATCAGGGTTGGATAGCTTCCTCCAATTAGCCTAGGCAAATTGTCATGCTTCTGTATAATTAGGGAGAGTTCTTGTACCAGAAAAATGCTGTCAGTCCACAACTCAGGCAGACTGGGGCCACATAGCTAAAGGGGTACATGCTCTTCAGACCCCACAGGGCACAGAAAGACGCCTCTGATGTCATTTCACTGAGAGATTTGGCAGAATCAAAACTATGCAACTATTTCCATGATAGAGCCTGAGTCTGACTATAAAAGAAAAAATCAAGGAAATAGCTCATTGAATTTCACGGTTGTTTCCTCAGAGTCATCTTAATTATTTTGTTTTGAAACATTTAAGAGAAGTTAGTCTATATTTCTGTTTTTTCTTTTGGAAAGGCCAACCAAGGAAGGTGGAGGGGTGGGGATAAGATTCCTTTTCATTTGTTCCTCATGCTCACTATAAGTATATCTGAGGAAAAAATATCCAAATTTAAGAGACAATTGCCTTTGGAAGAGAGAGAAACCAAATGTGGTACGTTTGAATGAAAGACAAATTGTTAGCTTTTACTACCGCGCTGAGAAGTGACAGGGCCTCGCCCACTGTAAGCCAGATGCGCAAGGAGCACGTGAGTCTCTAGTTCGTTTGCGGTGGCTAGAGGCCCTGGCGTGCCCGTTGTCTATCTGGCTGTCTTCTCTCTCTCTACAAATAAATAAAAATTTTAAAAATTAAAAAAGAAATACAAATTAAAAAAATGGATTCCTGTTTCAAACAAGTACAACTTTGGTAGATCAGGGTGACTGCTGTAACGATTTCCGCCTAATCGGGCGTGGTGGGGCACACCTTTCATCCCAGCACTTGGGAGGCAGAGGTAGGAGGATCACCGTGAGTTTGAGGCCACCCTGAGACGACATAGTGAATTCCAGGTCAGCCTGGGTTAGAGCGAGACACTACCTCGGAAAAAAAAAAAAAAAGAAAAAACATTTCAGCCTTGTCTGTAGGCAGTGTCCAGATTGGACGGGAAGCAAGTGTAACAGTGGGCAGGTGAAGATGAAGGCATTTGCCCAGCCTGTCCAAGAGAGGTTTCAACACTACTGTCACCTGGGCTGTCCTGAAACAAGTCTTTCTGCTTGAACTTGGACGTGCCTGTGGATGTTAATACGAGTACCCTGGGCTGGAGAGAAGGCTTAGGGGTTAAGTGCTTGCCTGTGAAGCCTCAGGACCCCAGTTCCAGGCTGGATTCCCCAAGGACCCACGTGAGCCAAGTGCACAAGGGGGCGCACCCGTCTGGAGTTCGTTTGCAGTGGCTGGAGGCCCTGGTGTGCCCATTCTCTCTCTCTCTCTCTCTCTCTCTCTCTCTGCCTATTTCTCTCTCTGTCGCTCTTAAATACATAAATAAATAAAAATAAACCAAAAAAAGTGAGTGCTCTGCCACAGGCAAAAGCTAGACTGACATTTCCTACACTCCCCAAGGGAACTTGTAAGAACAAGGATTGTAAAAGTCGGTGGGCGGGGCTATTTGACAGTGCTTTTGATATGGTAGCTCAGTTACAAACTGGGATATACAGGCAGTTAGCATCAGAGCCTTAATGTTGCTGTGACCTTGTATGTGGGTCTTCTAGCCACTTCCCTTGCCCTTGCCAAAGGTGGCACAGCTTGAAGCCCTCGAGTGAACAACGAAGCTCTTGCATGGGATGTTAGGAAACCCCCGCAGCCTCTACGTCCATGTCTCATCCCGGGCTGTGCCCAGTCTCATGTTTGTGTTTTCTTGATCAGTGAATGGTAAATAAACCTCTTTTATGCTTTAAAGAAGGGGGGGATTTAATGGAGGGTGGATTTGGGAAGGGAATGATGGGGTGGTGGGAGGGTGTTAGGTCAGGACAAAATGGAGTAACCCAGGACAGCAGGAGAGCGACAGAGACAGAAGGAAGTGGGTCATCCACATTCCTCAGGGATTATCCCTTCCTTGCCTAACAGTGCCCCAGGTCTCGGTTTCCTGCCCCCTATCTCCCACCTGCTCACTGCTTTGGTTTCACACCTTAGCTATTTGAAATGGCTCATGTAATGAACAAAGTAGTTTCTTTTCCCTTCCTCACCTTCCCCCAACTGAAAAACTCTACATAGCCTACATCTATAATCTCAAAAGTAGACTGCTCCGTTCTTGAGAGTCAGTCCTGGTCGCTTGTGTCCATGCTTTCATCTTTGCCTCGGAGTGGTCTTGGTCACTCCTGAACCTTACAGAGGGGATTAGCATGATTGCCTAAACTAATGGAAGTTGCCAAGAAAAAGTTAAAGAAGGCCTGGAGAGATGGCTTAGCGGTTAAGGCACTTGCTGGCAAAGTCAGAGGACCCAGGTTTGATTCCCCAGGACGCACATAAGTCAGATGCACAAGGTGGTGCATGCCTCTGGAGTTCGTTTGCAGTGGCTGGAGGCCCTGACACACCCATTCTCTCTCTCAAATAAAAAAAAAATTAAAAATAATAAACCTAGAGGTAGGCTTTAAACTTATCAATTTTCCCTTTCTGCTTAAGTTGGAATCCAGTATTTCTCTGCTTTTTTTTTTTTTTTTTTTTTTTTTTTTTTTTTTTTTGAGGTAGGGTCTCACTCTGACCTGTAATTCCCTCTGTAGTCTCAGGGTGGCCTTGAACTCATGGCCATCCTCCTACCTCTGCCTCCCCAGTGTTGGGATTAAAGGCGTGTACCACCACACCTGGCTGTCTGGATTTTTTTTTATGTTGTTGTTGTCAGAGATTTTCTTATTTATGTACCTCTTTGTTGTTTGATGATGGACTTACATATTGTGCTGGAAATAGATCTCAGGGTCTTCTGCAATGAGTTTTCTTAATGTATTTAGGAATATCAATTCTGCCCTACACTTGTCCTATTTAGGCTTCCTATAAACTGTTACATAGCTATTGCAAAGCCTACTAGCTTAATGTGATTTCAGTTCTAGTGACCTTAGGTAAATATGTTCCTTTTTTGGCATGATAGATGTAACCTCAGTATCCCTTACATTTCTATGATTATAAAGAGCAAAATCATCTGGCAGCTCTTCTCAGTTATGTATTGAAACCACACTGGTGTTTTCCTTTTCTTTTTGTATTTTTTTTGGGGGGAGGGTTGAGGTAGGGTCTCATTCTAGCCCAGGCTGACTTGGAACAATTCACTCTGTAGTCTCAGGGTGGCCTTAAACTTATGGTGGTCTTCCTACCTCTGCCTCTCAAGTGCTTGGATTAAAGGCGTGAGCCACCACACCTGGCTCTTTTTGTCATTTTTTTTTTTATTGGAAACATCTATAATTATAGACAATAAACCATGATAATTCCCTCCTCTCCTCCACTTTCCCCTTCACAAACCCACTGTCCGTCACATCTTCTCCCTCTCTCAATTAGCCTCTCTTTTATTTTATTATAATTATAATAATTATTATTTTTTGTTGTTTTTTCAAGGTAGGGTTTCACTCTAGACCAGGCTGACCTGGAGTTCACTATGTAGTCTCAGGGTGGCCTCGAACTCACCATGATCCTCCTACCTCTGCCGCCCGAGTGCTGGGATTAAAGGCAAGTGCCATCACACCTGACATGTTATTATTTTTTTTTGAGGTAGGATTTCACTCTAGTTCAGGCTAACCTGGAATAAACTATGTACTCTCAGAGTGGTCTTGAACTCTTGGCGAACCTCCTACCTTTGCCTACTGCATGCTGGGATTAAAAGCATGTGCCACCACGCCAGGCACCTCTCTTTTATTTTGATGTCATCACTTTTTCCTCCTAGTATGAGGGTCTTGGTAGGTAGTACCAGGCATTGCGAAGTCATGGTATCCAGGTCATTTTGTGTCTTGAAGAATGCCTTGTAAGGAGCCTACCCTTCCTTTGGCTCTTACATTCTTTCTACCACCTTTTTGGCAATGGACCCTATGTCTTGGAAGGTGTGATAGAGATGTTTCAGTGCTAAACACTCCTCTGTCACTTCTCAGCACTGTGGTGCCTTTTGAGTCATCCCAGAGGTCACCGCCATCTGAAAAAAGAAGCTTCTCTAACCAAAAGTGAAAGTAACATGTTAAGAGAAATGCTTCGTGGGAAGTTTGGTGAGCATAAAAATCATTTAGCCAGACATCGGCAGATATTATCTTCATCCTTCTACATATAGATAACCAGTTTTCCCAGAACTATTTGTTGAAGAGGCTGTCTTTTTTCCAATAAATATTTTTGTCAAAAAGCAGATGGCTGTAGTTGCCTGGAATTACATCCTGATCCTGTTCTGTTTCATTGATCCACATGTCTGTTTTTGTGCCAGTACCATGCTGTTTTTCTTTTTTCTTTTCTTTCCTTTTGTTTGTTTTTACTATGACTCTGTAATATGATAGTGCCCACCTTTTATGCAAAGGTGAATTTCTTGGAGGCAACAAATAGAAAGATCCTGCCTTTTTACCTAGATGGCAAGCCTGTGTCTTTTGGTTGGGGAATGAAGGTCATTGATATTAAGAGTTACTATTGAAAGGTATGCATTTATTCTTGCCAATCTTCTTGTTTTATAGTTCTTGTTTTTCCTTTACTCTCTTGTATTAACTACTATTTAAGTATGGTTTATTTTTTCCTTTTTCCTTATGTGTGTGTTTTTCTTTCTCTATCTATTTCTTTAGTCTGTTTTTGTTGTAGAATGTCCTTGTTTCTCCATCAGTTTGGATGGATAGCTTTGCTGGAGAAAGTAATCTTGGTTGGTAGTTGTTATCTTTCAGAACTTGGATTATATCATTTCAAGCCCTTCTGGCTTTAAAGCTTGTGTTGAGTAATCTGCTGTTATCCTGATAGGCTTGCCTTTATATGTGACTTGATTTTCCTCTCTAATTGCTTCCAATATATTTTCTTTGGTTTGCATGTTTAGTAGTTTAATTATAATATGGCAGTGAAAGGTTCTTTCCAGGTTTTGTCTGTTTAGCATTCTAAAGGCTTCCTATATCTGTACTGACATCTCTTTTCTAGAAGTTTTATTCTATGATTTTGTTGAAAATATCTGCCATGTCTTTGGAGTGAAATTATTCTCCTTCTATGCTCTGAATTCTTCTGTTTAATCTCCTTGTAGTTTCCAGAATGTCTTTAAATTCCCACTTATACTTTCCTATTATTTTGTCTTTCTCTTTGCTGGACTGTATTAGATCTGCCACCGTGTCTTCTAGTTTAGATATTCTGTCCTCTTCTTGATCCATTCTACTGTTGAGACTTTCTACAGACCTTTCTATTTACCTTACTGTGTTTTTCATTTCTATTATTTCTGACTGGTATTTTTCATTATTTCTATTTCCTTACTTATGTCTTGTATTCACCGCCTTATTTCATGAAGTTGGTTTCCTCTGCTCTTTTGGTATTCCTTCAGGAGTTTGTTTTCTTCTTTGAGTCCTTTGATTTCTTTGAACATAGATATAGTACTTTTTTGAAATCTTTGTCAGCATTCCCTCTAAATCAGTCTCCCTGAAGGTCATTTCTGATGGATTTATAATTTTTGATGGAATTGTCCTGATTTTTTGGTGCTCCTGTTATGGTAATGTAGAGATTTTTGCATCTCAAGTTAATATGATGCTTGGGTTTTCTGATTATCTGCAGTACTCTTAGACATGTGAATCTGACTTTAGATATTTTCAGGGTAGGAGTTTAAGGTGCCAGGTGTGGCTCTTACTTCAAGAGTAACAGTAGAAGTGCTCCTAGGTGTTAACATTGGCCTGCTATGCAAGTATTCTGGTAGGCTGGGTGGAGCAAATTAGAGGCAAACTATAAAATTCAACTTTGCAGGATACACATTCAATCAAAACCAGTACAGAGTATTAATGCAAGAGTGGGGATTAATACAAACAGATGTTCTAATAAAGTCAAAGTCCCTAAGGCTGTGTGTTGCCCCACACCCTTAAATCCTGTCAACTGGGAGGCTGAAATTTCTGGTCTAAAATAAATTCCAGGTCAGCTCAGGGCCCAGTGAGACCCCACCTGCAATAATGACAGAAGAAAAAGACAAAAGCATTGTAAATCAGGAAATGGAAATGATAATCAACACCAAAATACAGCTTATTTGAGAATGATAAAGTCAACCAAGAATACATCAATCAAATCTAATACATAACCTGCCCTGACATGGAAGGTAAGATTAGCCCTTCTAGTGAAGGCCTATTTACTTGGCTTTGTATAGGTAGACCCTGTTACCTTTTGGGATGGATTCTAATCTCACCTATGCTGAGTACCCACATTGGTCCCTGTTGCAGTCAGTTGACATTGCTGGCAGAAATCACCCAACCAAGAGCAGTTTGTGGGAATCAAAAGGTTTCTTTTGGCTTATAGGCTTTGAGGGGAAGCTCCATGATGGCAAGGGAAAGTGATGACATGAGCAGAGGGTGGACGTCACTTCATAGCCAACATAAGGTGGACTACAGCAACAGGGGAGGGTGCCAAACACTGGCAAGGGGACACTGGCTATAATAGCAATAAGCCCACCCCCAACAATACACTCCCTCCAGGAGGCATTAATTCCTGAATCTCCATCAGCTGGGAACCTAGCATTCAGAACACCTAACTTTATGGGGGACACCTGAATAAAACCACCACATTCCACCCCTGGCTTCCATAAACTGATATCAATACATGATATAAAATACAATGCATTCAGTCCAACTTTAAAAGCCCCCAATGATGTTTATACACTCCCATAGTCCAAGGTCTTTTAACTGAGCCATAATACCAAAAAATGCCCCCCAAACCCATAATGGCACAGAATAAACATTCACACTTCAAAAGATGGCATTGGGCATAACAAAGAAATATTCAACCAATACAAGATTTAAATAGGGAAAAAATTAAGCTCTGTAACTCCAAGTCCAACAACTCTAGCCGGTAACAAGTCTCCAAGTCTGACGACAAGCTGGAGCAACAAGTCTTTGGAGTTCCAATTCTGTCCCTCCAGCTAGGCTACTCACAGTCCTGGGAAACTTCATCCTAGGGCTGGCAGCTCTCCTTAGCAGCTGTTTTGTGGTTCCAGCATCTCCCCTGGGTCCCCACTGTACCCCATGGTCTATCATCATGCTCCATCAGTTCTCTATGCAGGCATCCAGAAAACCTGCTTCACACTGCCTACGGCTGTTTCCAAAACACATGACCATGTTGCAAATTCAATGACCCTCTCCTTCCTGCATTTCTTATACTCCATAATACCAGGTGGGGTGCCAAGTTGTTAATCCAGGGGATAATAAAGTAGACTTTGAAGAACAGAACACTCCTTGAACATTCAGGACCCCTCACAAGACTGCATTCTTTCTCTTGTCCCAATGCAGGTCATCTGGTCCAATCTCAATGGTTGTAATCTCTCAATTACAGTTGAACAGGCAGCAGTCTCACCCAAAGATTTCATTTTTTCTGTGCCAAATCCCTCTGCTTACATCAGTCTGGTCTTTTTTGTTGTTGTTTTTGTTGTTGTTTGCAAAGCAACCCTGTGCAAGTTCTCAGTTTACAGGCATAACAGCAAGCCTCTCATACAAACTGCTTCTATCCCAAGCCAGGCAAAGCTCTTTTTCTTTTTTTTTTTTTTAAATTTTTTTTTGTTGTTGTTCATTTTTTATTTATTTATTTGAGAGCGACAGACATAGAGAGAAAGACAGATAGAGGGAGAGAGAGAGAGAATGGGCACGCCAGGGCTTCCAGCCACTGCAAACGAACTTCAGACGCGTGCGCCCCCTTGTGCATCTGGCTAACGTGGGACCTGGGGAACCGAGCCTCGAACCGGGGTCCTTAGGCTTCACAGGCAAGCGTTTAACCGCTAAGCCATCTCTCCAGCCCGCAAAGCTCTTTTTCATCCTCACAAGCCAAACCTCATAGTTCACAGTTCTTACTTCATTGAGGTCTTTCAACTCTGACCAGAATCATGCTGTACTTACAGCACTGCAAGGCATCTCTTAGGCCAAAGTTTCAAATCCTTCCACATTTCTCTTGAAAATCAGCTCCAAAAGGTGAAAGCCACACAGTCAGGTGTCTAGCAGCAAATGACACCACTCCTCAGTAACAACATTACTGTTGCAGTCAGATTTGTTTTGCTGGCAGAAATCACCTGACCAAGAGCAGCTTTTGGGAAAAAAAGGGTTTATTTTGTCTTACAGACTTAAGGGGAGGCTCCATGACGGCAGGGGAAAATGATAGCATGAGCAGTGGGTGGACATCACCTCCTGGCCAATATAAGGTGGATAATAGTAGCACTGGTGAGGGGAAACTGGCTATGATACCCATAAGTCCACCCCCAACAATACACTTCCTCCAGGAGATGTTAAGTTCCAAATCTCCATCAGCAGGGAACCTAGCATTCAGAATACCTAAGTTTATGGGGAAAAGTTGAATAAAACCACTACAGTCCATCTCTGTTGCATTGTGGATTTGGTTAGGATGCTTGGGTCACTGGATCTGGTGTTCTGATCAGCTGTGCTGGGTGCTGTATGTCTGGGGGATGGTGGTGGATGAGTTCTTTGTTGTTCACAGTACTGGTGGTTGGCAAGGGGAGGCTGTACAGGGTGCCTGGAGTTGTACTAGAGCTGCTCAGATGGCCCCAGCTGTTTTCCCCTTTGGGTTTCTTGACTTTGCAAGGAGGCTAGTGTAAGTGGAAAATCCCTTTACCTGCATTCTGCTTCTGTGGCTCTTTGCTGGACTGAGCAGGTTCACAGCTCAGGGCCACCAGTGCCATGGCAAGAGCTGATTCTGGCTGGTTTCATACTTGTTAGATGCTCTTGGTCTCTCCTGCTTCTCTGTTGTGATTGATAATTCCTTATACACCTTTACTTTTCAGTCAAAGAGTATATTTTGCTGTTTTCTGCTTATTACCCACAAAGCCCCATCCCAACCCAAGCTGCTTTGGCATGGCTGCTATGTCACCATCTTACCTGGAAGTCTTTCTCCCTTTCTTTTTTTTTTTTTTTTTTTGGTTTTCAAGGTAGAGTCTCACTCTAGTTCAGGCTGACCTGGAATTCACTATGTTGTCTCAAGGTGGCCTCAAACTTATGGCAGTCCTCCTACCTCTGCCTACCAAGTACTAGGATTAAAGGCATGTGCCACCCCGCCTGGCTCTTTTCTGTTTTTATTTTATAAATATTTTTTGGGTCATTTTTATTTCTTTATTTGAGAGTGACAGAGAGAGAGGGAGAGAAAGAGACGGAAAGGGAATGGGCGCACCAGGGCTTCCAGCCACTGCAAACGAACTCCAGATGCGTGCGCCCCCTTGTGCATCTGGCTAACGTGGGTCCTGGGGAATTGAACCTCGAACCAGGGTCCTTAGGCTTCACAGGCAAGCGCTTAACCGCTAAGCCATCTCTCCAGCCCTCTGTTTTTATTTTAAAGCAGGGTCTCACTGTAGCCCAGGCAGACTCACAGCAATCCTCCTACCTTAGTCTTCCAATTGCTGGAATTAAAAGTATGTGTCACCATGTCTGGATTGTTGTTGTTGTTGTTTTTTCAAGGTAGGGTCTCACTCTGGCCCAGGCTGACCTGGAACTCACTATGTAGTCTCAGGGTGGCCTCAAACTCACTGTGATCCTCCTACCTCTGCCTCCCAAGTGCTGGGATTAAAGGAGTGTGCCACCATGCCTGGTTTATGTCTGGATTTTTAAGTTTCCCTCTCTCCCTTCCTTCCTTCCTTCCTTCCTTCCTTCCTTCCTTCCTTCCTTCCTTCCTTCCTTCCGGATTCTTTTTTTTTTCACACTGGTGTTTTTCCTGATCCCTTTCTGTTGTTTGTATCTTACACTAAGCAAATATATTCATCTAGCCTTTTGGTTCAGATGATATTAAGCAGCAGAATAAATATCCACAGCCTCTGAGAAGTGAAATTTAAGCCACCATTCAGAAGCCAGCAGTGAAGTGCAGTGGAAGAGCATTTGCCTAGCATGGTGGAATGCTGTATCAATGCCCAGCACTAGCAAACAACAATCCTTCAGTAATGGTCCTGTGACCACTGGGCCTCGGCTCCTGTCCTGCAGAGTAAAAGGATTTAGACCAAGTGATTGAAAGCACCATTCACTAGTCTCTCTTTCTTTCTCTCTCGTTTTTGGTTTTCAAGGTAGGATCTCATGCTAGCTCAGGCTGACCTGGAATTCACTATGTAGTCTCAGGGTGGCCTCGAACTCTCAGTGATTCTCCTTCCTCTGTCTCCCAAGTGCTGGGATTAAAAGCATGCACCACCATGCTGGGCTACTCTTATGTTTTGACAGGCACATATGTGCTGTTCATGCAAATGTAAGTTTCTTGCAGAGACTAGGGCCCAGCAAGGCAGAAACACTGGCTGTATTTCAGGACCCATCTTCATGTGGTTAACATTCAGGTTAAACCATAATTTCTAAAGGGAAAAAGCCTAATATGATTCTGTTGGCTTTATAAGATTGTTGGATCTTTATGCTATTCCCAAATACTGTACTCTAAGGCTCCACTTTGGAAATGGTTGTGACAATGCCCATCCTGTATAACTGCTCATTTTATTCTGGTGGAAGTGTGTGATCTGTGGCATGGTGGTTCACTGGTAGGGATGCAGTGTTTGTTTGACGTCATGGATGCAATAAGCCTTCTTCCCAGCTCTTATATAACATTTTCCATGTAAACAGAAGGTAAAACTGAATATAAACATTTCCAAATAACTATGTATAGGAAAGGTTCATTTCTTCATTGCACATTAGCTTTAAAAAGTTTGAGTATGAAAAATAGCTCTTTTGAACTGTGTTGTATGGAATAATTGAAGTCTGTTTTCTTCTGTTTGTCTTCTTTTTCAAGGTACTCTAGCCCAGACTGACCTGGAACTCACTCTGTAGTCTCAGGCTGGCCTCGAACTCAGGGTGGTCCTTCTGCCTCTGCTTCTTGAGTGCTGGGATTAAAGTAGTGTCTCACCACACACAGCTAAAATTGAAGTTTTTATTTTATTTTATTTTTTGTTTATTTGAGGTAAGGTCTCACTCTAGCTCAGGCTGACCTGGAATTCACTATATAGCCTCAGGGTGGCCTCAAACTCAAGGTGATTTTCCTACCTTTGCCTCCGAAATGCTAGGATTAAAGGCATGTATCCAGATACCTGGCCTTAAAACTGAAGTTTTTATTTTTTAAAATATTTTTATTTATTTATTTGAGAGAGATAAATAAGGAGAGAGCAAGAATAGGCATGCCAGGGCTTCCAGCCACTGCACATGAACTCCAGATACATGTGCCACTTTGTGCATTTGGCTTACATGGGTAGTGAGGAATCGAACCTGGGTTCTTAGGCTTTGTAAGCAAGTGCCTTAACTGCTAAACCATCTGCACAGGCCTTAAAGGATTTTTGATGATTTTTTGCATTTTGTCAAATGTCATTTGTAAGAAAATATAAACAATATCATGATGATTAACTTCTGTTGTTATTTTGATATAGGATTTAGAAGAACTGACCTGGATCTTGCTATGTCACTCAGGCTGGCCTTGAACTCGTCATTATCCTGCTTCAACCTCTTGAGAGCTGATATATCATTATTATTAATATAATTTTAAATTAAAAAAATCTGTGGGAAATTTTGCTGATTTAAGAAGTGTTAAATGTGGATAAAATGAACAGCATAGAATCATTACATGTTATTTCTCATTCTAAAATGACACTTTTTTTTTTTGCAATCAATGACTCATTTTTTAAAATATTTAGGATCTGGAGAGGTGGTTTTGCAGTTAAGGTGCTTGCCTGAGGAGCCCAAGGAACCAGGTGCAATTCCCCAGAACCCACATTAAGTCAGATACACATGGTGGTGCATGCATCTGGAGTTTGCAGTGGCTAGAGGCCCTGGCATGCCATTCTCTCTTATAAAGAAATAGGAAGAAAAAATTCAAAAATATTTAGGGAGTGGAGAGAGATAGATAATTTGGTAAAGTGCTTGCTTTGCACACATGAAGACCCGAGTTTCACCCTCAGTACCCATGCCAGTGCTGGGTGTCACCCTAGTACTGGGGAGACAGAGATGGGGCATCCTTGCAGCTGGTTGGCTAGCCAATCTAACCTAATCAGTGAGTTTCAGGCCAGTGAGAAACCTTGTCCCAAAAAGACATAAATGGCATATCTGAGGAGGATACCTGAGGTTGGCCTCTGACCTCCACATGTGCATGTGTCTACAGCACTGATATGGGTCCCCTACTAATAGATCTCAATGTTCCATCTGCCTTCTCCACACCCGAGCACACTTAAAAAACATCCCTTAGCTTAGCCATTCACCGCTTAAGCAGCAAGTGAGAGCCTGCCCAACCCATAGACTGTAGAGCTAAAGTGATCAAAAGTAGTTCTTAGCCAGGCATGGTGGTTAATGTTTCTAACCCAGCACTCAGGAGACTGAGGTAAGAGGATAGCTGTGAGTTCAAGGTCAGCCACTTTCTTTTCTATAGTCATTGCTGGTATAGTAGTTGACACTAATTGATTTAAATGTATTTATTTGTTCTGATTCAGTGTTGTTGCCAGTGCAGTTTATTGTCTCCTGTCTGAATGGTACTGAGTACTGAGCTCTTAAGGGAGGGTTACACTAGATTCGCAAGTAAAACCAGAAGAGATATCCATCCTAACAGATGGGCAGATTGCAAACAAAGAAACACAAGAGGGCTATGGAGATGGCTTGCTGCACAAGTCTGGGCATCTGAATTTAGATTTCCAGACCCCACATAAAGCCAAAGCTGGGGAGGGCTTCTGTAATATCAGTATGATTATAGCAAGAAGGAAGGCAGAGACAGGAGAATTCCTCGAAGCTCTCAGGCCAACTAGCCAGGTAAATGCAGCAGTGAACTCTGAGAGACCCAGCCTCAAAACAAGGTAGAAGATAGCACAGGAACAGTCACAAGAATCAACAAATGGGACTTCATGAAGTTAAAATTTCCACACAGCAAACTACCAGCACAATAAATGGAAAGACTATAGAATGAGAGAAAATTGTCAACGATTCCTTAGATTTCTAGAATACATAGAGAACTTCAAAAATTAAGCACTAACTCCCCCAAAACTGCCAATCAGAAATGGGCCAATGGGGAAAAAAAGAAATGAGCCAATAAAATAAACAGACAGGTCACAAAAGAAGAACCATAAATGGTTAACAGATATAGTAAAAAATATTCAACAATCTTAGTTATAAGGGAAATACAAATTAAAACCATTCTGAGATTTCATATCACCATAGTCAAAATGGTTATCATCAAGAGAACCAATGACAATACATACTGGTGTGGTTGTGGGGAGAGGAGAGCCCTTATTCACTGTTGATAAAGATGTAAACTGGGATAGCTGCCACTATCAGTGTGGAGGTTTCTCAAAAAGCTGAAAATTGGACTTGTGGGTAAGATGGCTCATAGGAGACACACCAAACCAGTCTAGGGAGGGATTTAAGCAAAACCACAGCAAAATACACTTTTATTCTGAAAAGTGAAAGTATATAGGTTTTTATCAGCCACAGCAAAGAAGCAGGAGAGACCAAGATCAACCAGAAAGGAGGAAAATGACCAGAATTCCATGGATGTGCCTGTGAGTGCCTGCTTGCCCTGGTGCCTAGCTTAATGAGCAAAGACCAAACAAGGGGATTTTCTAACCTCATCAAACCTGAAGGGGAGAGAGCAGAGATCAGCTAAGGAGCTGCTGAACGGGCACAGGTGGGACCAGATGAGCAATTCCAGTACAACTCCAGGCTCCCTGCACTCTCACATACCCCAACTGTCAGAACTGCAAACCTCCAGAGAACACCTTCAGCCCCTGGTGGCAGGGCATCCAGCACAGCTGATCAGAGCACCAGCTCCACAGCACAACATGGAGGGATAGAGGTGGGCACTCAGCCATGGTAAGATTGAAGCCACCCCAAAAGGTAACAGGTCTGACTGACAAAAAAGCAGGTACACAGGCCTGCACTGGAAGTGCTAATCTCTCTTTCCATGTCAGGGCAGATCATGGGTTACATATTTGTGGTTGACTTTACCATTTTCAATTAAGCTGTATTTGGGGGTTGACTGTTGTTGCTTTTATGCTTTCAGATTCATAGGGCCTTTGCCTTTTCTTCTGTCATTATTAGGGACAGGTCTGATTCAGACCTGGAACCCATTTTGGAACAGAAATCTCAACCTCCCAGCTGACAGGATTAATGATGTAGAGTAACACACACTCTTAGGGGTTTTGGCTTTATTTCAATCCTCACACTTGTATACCCTGTGCTGATTTTGAATTGAATGTGTATATTGTTCAGTTGAATTTTAGAATTTTGCCAGTAAATTGCTCCAGCCAGCCCACTAGAATACTTGAATATCAGGCAAATTCAACACTTAAGATTGAAGCTGGACTGGAGTACAAGAGCTACATTCAGCACCTTAAACTCCTGCTCTGTAGGTACATAAAGTTGGATTTTCAAGTCTAAGAGCACCACACATAATTAAAAAACCCAGTCATCAAATCAACTCAGGATGCAAAAACCACTGCATTATAATACAAGAAACACAAAGAATCAAGGCAATACAATCCCATCAAAAATTAAAAAACCATCAGAAATGACCCCCAGTGAAACTGTTTTATATGAAATGCCTGACAAAGACTTTAAAAAATGATGTTCTATACTCAAAGAAATCAAAGAAGAAAACAGAAATTAAAGAAGAAACCAAACCCCTGAAGGAATTCCAAGAGAACACAGGAAACCAGCTTAATGAAATAAGGAGGTCATTACAAGACATGAATAGAACTACTGAATAGAATACATGAATAGAAATATTAAAGAAAAATCAGGCAGAAATTCTAGCACTGAAAAACACAGTCAAATAAAAAACTCTGTGGAAAGTCTCACCAGTGGAATAGATGAAGGAGAGAACAGAATATCTAAACTAGAAGACCATGTGGCAGATCTAATATAGTCCAACAAAGAGAAAGACAAGCTAATAGGCAGGTATGAATGGGAATTTCAAAATATCTGGGACAATATGAAAACATCAAACATAAGAATTCAGGAAGTAGTACAATGAGAAGAATTTCACTCCAAAGGAATAGTAGGCATTTTAAACAAAATCATAGAAGAAAATTTCCCCCAAATTGGGAAAGAAATGCCAATGCAGATCCAGGAAGCTTTTAGAACACCAAACAGACATAATCTGGAAAGAACCTCTCCTGTCCATGTTATAATTAAACTACTAAGCACACAAACCAAAGAAAATATGTTAAAAGCAGTTAGAAAAAGCAATATACCTATAAAGGCAAGTCCATCAGGATCACAGAATATTTCTCAATACAAACTTTAAAAGCCAGAAGGGTTTGGAATGATGTATTCCAAGGTCTGAAAGATAACAACTGTCAACCAAGATTACTTTATCCCACAAAGCTATCTATCCAAATTGAAGGAGAAATAAGGACATTCCACAGCAAAAACAGGCTAAAGGAATTTATGGTAACTAAGTTCTACAGAAAACACTTGAAGGAATCCTTCATCCTGAAGAGAAAGCAAGGCACACACACGAGGAAACAGAAAAAAATAAACCATACTCAAATAACAGTTAATATAAGAGTGTAAGGGAAAGTTAGGAAGCACTACAGAACAAAAAGAATGGTGAGAATAATCACATGCCTTCCAATAATAACTCTCAGTATCAATGACCTCAATGCCCCAACCAAAAGACACAGGCTTGCAGACTGTATTAAAAGGCAGGACCCTGCTGTTTGTTGCCTCCAGGAAACTTATCTCTCAATAAAAGATAGACACTGTCTTAGAGTGAAAAGATGGAAAATGGTATTTCAAGTAAATAGGCTTAGGAAACAAGCAGGGGTTGCTATCCTAATATCTGACAGGAGAGACTTGAAACCAACATTAGTGAGGGAAGATAAAGAAGGCCACTTTATACTGATTAAAGGAATACTCCAACAGGAGGCTATTACAATCCTAAACATATATGCACCTGTTGCAGTCAGGTTCACATTGCTGGTAGAAATCACCTAATAAAAAGCAGCTTGTGGGAAAAGGAGGTTTATTTTGGCTTACAGGCTTGAATGGCTGAAGCTCCATGATGGCAGGGGAAAACTGGCATGAGCAGAGGGTGGACATCAACTCCTGGTCAACATCTTGTGGACAAAAGGAACAGGAGAGTGTGCCCAACACTGGTAAGGGGACACTGGTTATAATACCCATAAGTTCACCCCCAACAATACACTACCCCTAGGAGGTGTCAATTCCCAAATCTCAATCAGCTGGGAACCTAGTATTCAGAACACCTAAGTTTATGGGGGATACTTGAATCAAACCACCACATTCCGCCCCTGGCCCCCATAAACTGATAACCATCCATGATGTAAAATATAATGCATTCAGTCAAACTTTAAAAGTCCCCATAATTTTTATCAATTCTAATGATGTTCAAACATCCCCATAATCTAGGATCCTTTAATTGAGTCATAATACCAAAAAAATCCCCTCCCCAAAACCCATAGTGGCACAGAATAAGCATTCACAGTTCAAAAGATGGCATTAGGCATAACAAAGAAATATTCAACCAATACAAACTTTAAATAGGGCAAACATCAAACTCTCTAGCTTCAAGTCCAACAACTCTAGTCAGTGACAAATCTCTGCGCCCAGTAATTCTAACCAGCCACAGTCTCTGGAGTTCCAATTCCATCCCTCCAGCTAGGCTACTCACAGTCCCAGAAAACTTCATCCAGGGCCGGTAGATCCTTAGCAGCCATCTGGTAGTCCCAGCACTTCCACTGGGTCTCCATTGCAATCCACAGTTCATCCTCACATCTCCATTGGTCCTCCATGCAGGCATCCAGCAAACCTGCTTTACACTGCCCATGGCCATTTCTAAAACACAAGACTACATTGCAATTCAATGACCCTCTCTTTCCTGCATTTCTTCTTTTTCCTTTTTTTTTTCCACTCTAGCTCAGGCTGACCTGGAATTCACTATGTAGTCTCAGAGTGGCCTCATACTCATGGCAATCCTACTACCTCTGCCTCTTGAGTGCTGGGATTGAGTGCCTTCCCTGCATTTCTTATACTCCACAATACCAGGTATAGTGCCAATTTGTTAATCCAGGGGGGAATAAAGCAGACTTTGAAGAATAGGACACTCCTTGAGCACTCAGTCCCCTTCAAAAGAGACTATATTCTTCCTGTTGCCCCAATGAAGGTCAACTGGCCCAATCACAATGGTTGTAATCTCTCATATAATTGCAGTTGAAGGGGCAGAAGTTTCAGCCCAAATATTTCATTTCTGTACCATATTCTTCTGCACACACCAGTCCATTTCTATGCAATGCACCCAGGACATGGCCATAACAGGAAGCCTCTCACAGAAACTGCTGCTAGCCCAGTCCAGACATAACTCCTTTTCTCTCTCATAAACCAAACCTCACAGTCCATAGTTCTTACTGCATTCAGGTCTTTCAACTCTGATCAGAATAGTCCATCAGGAGAATGGAATTTCAAAGGTGAAATGGGGGGGGGAGGGTATTGCCATGGGATATTTTTTTTTATAAACATGGCAAATGTTAATAAAAATTGAGAAAAAAGAATGGTCCATCAGGCTGTACTTACAGCACTATAAGGCATTTCTTAGGCCAAGGTTTCAAATCCTTCCACATTCCTCTTAAAAATCAGCTCCAAAAAGCCAAAGCAACACAGTTAGGTATCTAGCAGCAATGCCACTCTTGGTACCAAATGAGCCAATGGGTGCAATAGTGGCATGTCTGTTCTAGGGGGAAACCAATTGTTCTCTAATTGGACTGGAGGCCTGCTCTATGGGGGCGGGGGGATACATTCCTGGTATGGAAAACCTAACCAAAAGCCTATGGCAGGGGAGGTCATGAGCCCTAGGTGTATAAAGCCTGCTCTTGTTGGTTAAATACATATATTATGCTCACCAAACTTCCCTGTAAGCACTACACTTAATGCTCATATTCATATATTAGTGCTATTCTCACTTTTGGTTAGAGAAGCTTCTCTTTTCAGATGGTGGTGACCACTGGGATGACCCAAAAGGCAACATAGTGCTGAGAAAAAGTGATAGAGGAGTTTCTAGCACTGAAATATCTCTATCACACCCTCCAAGGCTCAGGATCTGTTGTGGAAGAGGTGGTGGGAAGAATATAAGAACCAAAGGAAGGGTACAACTCCTTAAAATGCAACTGTCCAGACAGAAGTTGACCTTGATACCCACAACCTTACAGTGCCTAGCAATACCTTCCCAAGACCCTCACAATAGGAAGAAAAGATGATGACATCAAAATAAAAGAGAGACTAATGGAGAGAGGGAGGGAAAATGATGGAGAGTGAAGTTGTTAAGGGCAAAGTGGAGGGAATTATCATGGTTTATTGTCTGTAAGTATAGAAGTTGTGAGTAATAAAATTATACATTAAAAAGCTGAAAATTGAATTATCATAGGAGATCATGTAGCTATACCATTGCTGGGCATATATTCAAAGGACTATATCCTACTATAGAGACATTTGCATATCCACATTAATTGTTGCTTTATTTACAATATCTAGGAAATGGAATCAACCTAGATATTCATCAACTGATGACTAGGTAATTAAAATGTATTATATATAAACAATGGATTTTTATTCAGGCCTAAAGAAAAATTGTTATGAAATTTATAGGAAAATGGATGAAATCAGAAAAAATATACTTAATGAGTTAACCCAATCCCAGAAATACAAAAATAACATGTGCTCTCTCACATGCAGATCCTACCTTTTGATTGTTGTATGTATATAAATAAGGTGTTGGGAAGCCCAGTATGAGCTATGATTCAAGATAGGAGGCCACAAGAGGGGGACAAGAGATGATGAAGTTGGGGAGTGGACAAAAGGAATCATGTATTATCAAAGCAGAAAGGAGGCTATGGTGGGGGAAGGGCACAGAAGGAATAAAGCAGGGGGAGAGGAGGAATGGAAACAGAAACAAAATTTGTTTTAGATGCAACATAAGGAAACCTAAGTCTTTGCATACTAATAAAAATAATGCTTAAAAACTATTATTATTTATTTACTGGCATGTGTGTGTATATGGGCACACTAGGATCTCTAGTTGCCAGGTGGTTGTGTCAGGTTGTACATATGGCTGTTATATGGGTGCTGGAGACTTAAACCTGGGCTGGCAGCCTTTGCAAGCAAACACCTTTAACCACTGAGCAGTCTCCCTAGCTCCAATAAATACATTTTTTTAAAAATGAGGTAGAAGGCAAGGATGATCCTGAAATTTGTCCTCCTACCTCCACACACACTCCATGGCACACATGCACCCACACCGAATCTTCCTCTCTCTCTCACAAACACCACATACACACAACAAATTAACCAAAGAAACACAAGAAGCACAAAAAAGCAAGTCAACATGTCTCTTCCAAAGCATTGTAGTCCCTCAATCAGTACATGCAAAGATACTGAAATTGTTAGAATGCTAAGTAAAGAATTTACATATTTTTGTTTATTTATTTGAGAGAGAGAGAAAGAGAGAGAGAGCCACTGCAAGCAAACTCCGATGCCACCTTGTGCATGTGGCTTATGTGGATACTAGGGAATTGAGCCTTGAACCGGGGTCCTTAGGCTTTACAGGCAAGTACTTAACCACTAAGCCATCTCTCCAGCCCTAAATAAAGAATTTATATAAGTATAAATGATCAATGATTTCAAGGAGGTTATAAGCAAGCAGATGCATGAAGTAAGGAAATCAATTTAGGACTTAGCAAAGGACTTAGCAAAGAAAGTGAGCAACATGGATAAGAAAGTTAAAAAGACAATCGAGATTTAGGGAAAAAGACAGAAATATTGGAAATTTAAACTCAGTGAATTGAATAAAAGACCACATTTACTCATTGACAAGACAAAGAAGAAGAAATATGTCAGCGATGGATGTTAAGGTGAAAAAATATTACGTTCAACAGAAACAAAGAAAAAACTGAGCATAACCACGATTTCCAAGGACTAAAGCCAAGATTCTATGGGGCACAAAAAGAGGCTAAGGGCTGGAGAGATGGCTTAGCGGTTAAGGCATTTGCCTGCAAAGCCACAGGACCTTGGTTCAATTCCCCAGGACCCACGTAAGCCAGATGCACAAGGGGCCGCATGCATCTGGAGTTTGCAGTGGCCCTGGTGAACCCATTTTTTC
The DNA here is from genome assembly GCF_020740685.1 of Jaculus jaculus. NCBI lineage: Eukaryota > Metazoa > Chordata > Mammalia > Rodentia > Dipodidae > Jaculus > Jaculus jaculus. Next base: position 80,599,390 of record NC_059108.1, on the reverse strand, counting down.
TCTCTCTCCCCTTGTGTCTTTCTCTCTTTCTCTCAAATAAATAACAAATTTGAGATTAAAAAAAGAGGCTGAGATAAAATTAAAGGCATATAAAAATCTATTCAGTATAATCATAGCAGGAAACTCCCCAAATGTAAGGAAAGAAATAGACATCCAAGCACAAAAGACATATAGAATGCCAATAGAATATAGCTAATGAAGATCCTTCCTCTTCTTGGCACATTGTAGTCAAGAAGCCAAAATGAAGCACAGACTGAAAAAACAGCGAAATAACATCGGGAACCCTGAAAACCAGAAAAGCTTGGTATGCTATATGTCAGTCTCTGAAAGCATATAGCTGTCCACTAATACAGCTATGTCTGGAAAAGTTATTTTTTAAAATTATTTTTATTGCTTTGTTTTGTTTTTCAAAGTAGTCTCACTCTAGCTCAGGCTGACCTGGAATTCACTATGTAGTCTCAGGCTGGCCTCAAGCTCATGGTGATCCTCCTCTCTCTGCCTCCCAACTGCTGGGACTAAAGGCATTCTAAAATTATTTTTATATATTTATTTGCAAGCATACACCACACACACACACACACACACACACACAGACAGAGAGAGAGAGAGAGGGGGGGGGAGGGAGAGAGAGAGAGAAAGAGAGAGAAGGGGAGGGAGGAAGGGAGGGAGGGAGGGAGGGAGAGAGCATGGGCATACCAGGGCCTCTAGCCACTGCAAATGAACTCTAGACACATTCTCCACTTTGTGCATCTGGTTTTATGTGACTATTGGGGAATCAAATCCAGGTCTTTAGGCTTTGCAGGCAAGCACTTTAAGCACTGAGCTATCTCTCCAGCCCCAAAGTTATCTTTTCTAAAAAAAACTTTTTATTGACAACTTCCATAATTATAAACAATAAACCATGATAATTCCCCCCCTTCCTCCTCTCTCCCCTTCACAATTCACTCTCCATCATATACCCCCCCACTCTCAATTAGCTTCTTTTTTATTCTGATGTCATCATCATCTTTTCCTCCTATTATGATAGTCTTGCATAGGTAATGCTAGGCATTGAGAGTTCATGGATATTGAGGCCAATTTCTGTCTGGAAGATTGCAGTATAAGCAGTCCTACCCTTCCTTTGGCTCTTACACTCTTTGTGCCACCTCTTCTGCAATGGACCCTGAGCCTTGGAAGGTGTGATAGAGATGTTTCAGTGCTGAACACTCCTCTGTCACTTCTTCTCAGCACTATGATACCTGTTGGATCATCCTAGTGGTCACTGCCATCTGAATAGAGAAGCTTTTCTAACAAATGAGTAGCATTAATATATGGGTATGAACATTAAGTAAGTTGGTTACAGGGTAGTTTTGTGAGCATAATGTATGCATTTAGCCAGACAAGAGCAGGTGTTATATTACTAGGGCTCATGACCTCCCCTACCGTAGGCTTTTGATTAAGTTTCCAGTACCAGGCATATATTCCCTCCCATAGAGCAGGCATCCAGTCCAATTAGAGAGCAGTTGGTTTCCCCCATACAGACATGCCACTATTGCACTTGTTGGCTCATTTGGCCTAGTTGGACAAACTTCAGGCTGTTTTCACTGCTGATGACTTCTCTCCCACATAGAGCTGCATGCAGCACAGCTTATTCCAGCTTTCTGTCAGCTGGTCTACAGGAAGGAGGTTTTCAGCTCAGCTTCACCTTGATTTCTCAGTGGCATTGTAGACTAAGAATGTGAAGTCTTCAGCAATAGGGTCTTACCATCTATTCCTGGTGGATATGTTTTGGGGGCATCAGAGACAACTCACTGGAAGGTATCCCCCCCTTAGCACTGAAATTTTTCTAGTAACAAGCTATGGCTTCTGGGTATGCCGTTATCCATACGGCTTTTTCATAACATCTTGAATTTTGATTAGCCTTCCCATCACCCTTCCTTTACTCATTCTCCTCCTGGGACCTAATTTTGGCCATCCCACCCCCAGTAATTTGTCCATCTATCTACATATATACAATACCCTCCCTTTAAGTCATCTCCTCTCTTCCCTCCCTTATAGCCCCCTTCTAGCTTGCTGGCCTCTGCTGCTGATTTTTACTCCAACTCACATATAAGTCTAAACATTTGTAGCTAGGATCGACATATAAGAGAGAACATGCTATGTTTGGCTTTCTGGGGCTGGGGCACCTCACTTAGTATAATCCTTTCCAGATCCATCCACTTCCCTGCAAATTTCATTTTTCTTTACTGCTGAGTAGAATTCCATTGTGTAAATGTGCCGTATCTTCATTATGCACTCATCAGTTGAGGGACATATAAGCTGCTTCCACTTCCTAGCTATTGTGAATAGAATGGTAATAAATGTGGTTGACCAAGTATCTCTAAGGCAGAGAGAAGAATCCTTAGGATAGAGAGAAGAATCCTAGGAGTGGCATAGCTGGGTCGTATGGTACATCTATTTTTAGCTGTCTCAGGAACCTTCCCACTGATTTCCACATTGGCTGTGTCAGTTTACATTACCACCAACAGTGTAGAAGGGCTCCTCTTTTTCCACATCTTTGCCAGCATTTATTGTCATTTGTCTTCTTTTTTTTTCATGAGAAAAAAAAAAAGGTTTAGTTTGGTCTATGGACTTGAAGGGAAGCTCTATGATGGCAGGGAAAACAATGGCATGAACAAAGGGACATCACCTCCTGGCCAACATCATATGAACAATAAGCAGGAGAGTGTGTCAAACACTGGCTTGGAGAAATTGGCTATAATATCCATAAGCCCACCCCCAATAATACACTGCCTCCAGGAGGTGTTAATTCCGAAATTTCCATCAGCTGGAAACTTAGCATTCAGAACTCCTACGTTTAAGGGGAATACCTGAATCAAATCACCACATTCCGCCCCTGGCCCCCATAAACTGATAACCATACATGATATAAAATACAATACATTCAATCCAACTTTAAAAGTTCCCATGGTTTTTATCAATCCCAATAGTGTTCAAACATCCTCATAGTTCAAGGTCTTTAAACTGATCCATAATACCAAAACACCCCCAAACAATCCATAATGGCATTGAATAAACATTCACACTGCAATAGATGGCATTTGGCATAGCAAAGAAATATTCAACTGGTACAAGATTTAAAACAACCAGGGCAAACATAAACCTCTGTAGCTCCAAGTCCAACAACTCTAGCTGCTGACAAGTCTTCAAGTCCAATAATGCTAACCAGCAATAAGTCTCTGGAGGTCCAATTCCACCCCTCCAGCTAGTCTACTTACAGTCCTGGAAAACTTAGCAGCCATCTTGTGGTCCCAGCATCTCCACTAGGTCTCCACTGCAACCCGTGGTTCATCCTCATGGCTCCATCAGGTGTCCATGGGGAGGCATCCAGCAAACCTGCTTCACACTGCCCATGGCAGCGCTGCAAGGCATCTCTTAGGCCAAGGTTTCAAATCCTTCCACATTCCTCTTGAAAATCAGCTCCAAAAGGCCAAAGCCACACAGTCAGGTGTCTAGCAGCAATTCCATCCCTCCGGTAACAACTTTGCTCTTGCAGTCAGGTTTGCATTGCTGGCAGAAATCACCCAACAAAGTGCAGCCTGACTTGAGGGATGAGGCACTCTTCTTCAACATCAGAGGAGTTGTCATCAGGCACAGAGTTCAGTTTTGAGGGTCAGAAGTTCAAGATGGAGTTCACTGAGCTAAACTCGGGTGTCAGCAGGGCTGTGTTCCTTCTGGAGGCTTGCAGGGCGCACCTGCTTCTTTTTCTGTTTCTAGTGGCTGCCCGCATTCCATGGCTTGTGGCCCTCTTCCAGCCAGCAATGGCATCATTCTGACATCTGCTTTTGCCATCACATCTCATTCTCTGCTCATTTGTCTTTTTTTTTCGAGGTAGGGTCTCACTCTGGCCCAGGCTGACCTGGAACCATGGAATCTCAGGGTGGCCTCGAACTCACGGCGATCCTCCTACCTCTGCCTCCTGAGTGCTGGGATTAAAGGTGTGTGCCACCACACCCGGCTCATTTGTCTTCTTGATGATAGCCATTCTGAAAGGAGTGAGACGGAATCTCAAAGTAGTTTTAATTTGCATTTCCCTGATGGCTAAGGATGTAGAACTTGTTTTTAAAGATATTTATATGCCATATGTATGTCTTTTTTTTAAAGTATATTTTATTTATTTATTTATGAGAGAGAGAGATGGAGAAAGAGAGACAGAGAATGGATGTGCAGGGCCTCCAGCCACTGTAAACGAACTCCAGATGCATGCTCCCCATTGTGCATCTGGCTCACGTGGGTCCTGGGGAATCGAACCAGGATCTTTAGGCTTCATAGGCAAATGCTTTAACCACTAAGCCATTTTTCCAGTCCCCTTTATGTCTTCTTTTAAGAACTTTCTATTTGGGGGAGCATGCATCTGGAGTTCGTTTGCAGTGGCTGGAGGTCCTGGGATGTCCATTCTGTCTTTCTCTCTGCTTCTTCCTCTCTCTCTCTCAAATAAATAAATTAATAAAATATTAAAAAAGGAACTTCCTTTTTTTTTTCGAGGTAGGGTCTTATTCTAGTCCAGGCTGGCCCATAATTCACTATGTAGTCTCAGGGTGGCCTTGAACTCATGGAGATCCTCCTACCTCTGCCTCCTGAGTGCTGGGATTAAAGGCGTGTACCACCACGCCTGGCTTAAAAAAGGAACTTTCTATTTAATTACATAGCCCATTTATTTATTTATTTCCAAGGAGGGGGAAGAGAGAGAGGGAGAGAGGGAGAGAGAGGGATAATGGACACACCTGGTCTTATAGCCACTACAAATGAACTCCCGATGTGTGTGCCACTTTGTGCATCTGGCGTTACATGGGTACTCAGGAGTTGAACCTGGGTTCTTAAGAAGAAAGTGCCTTAACCACCATAGCCTCTCATTTCCTTTTTTCTGGTTTTTTTGAGGTTAGATCTCACTTTAGCCCAGGCTGACCTGGAATTCACTATGTAGTTCCAGGACAGCCTCAAAGTCATGACAATTCTACCTCTGCCTCCCAAGTGCTGGGATCAAAGGCATGCACCACTATGCCTGGCTCATAGCCCATTTTTAATTAGGTAGTTTGACTTCTTATTAGTTTTTTTGAGTTCTTTGTATGTCCTGGATATTAATCCTCTGCCACATGTATAGCTGGCAAAGATTTTTTCCAATTCTGTAGGTTGCCTCTTTGCTCTATTCACAGTGTCCTTTGCTGTACAAAAGCTTTTTAATATCGTGAAGTCCCAGTAATTGATTAGTGGTTTTATTTCTTGAGCAATTGGGGTCATATTCAGAAAGTCATTGCCTATACCAAATGTTGAAGGGTTTCCCTTACTTTTTCCTCTAGCAGTTTCAGTTTCATGTCCGATATTAAGGTCTTTGATTTGGACTTAATTCTTGATCTATTTTCATCCTTTTGCATATAGATAGCCATTTTCCCCAGCACTATTTGTTAAAGAGTCTGTCTTTTCTCCAATGAATATTTTTGTAAAAAATCCGATGGCTGTAGCTGCCTGTATTTATATCTGGGTCCTGTATTCTGATCCATTGATCTATGTGGCTGTCTTTGTGCCAGTACCATGCTGTTTTTGTTATTATTGTTCTGTAATATATCTTAAAATCAGGTATGGTGATACCATCACCCTCCTTTTGTGACTCAGAATTGTTTTGGCTATTTGAGCTTTTTTTGTGCTTGCAAATGAATTTTAGGATTTTTTTTTCTATTTCTAAGAAGAATGCCATTGGAATTTTGATGAGGATACATTAAATGTGTAGATTGCTTTTTGTAAGATTGACACTTTTACAATATTGTTTCTTCCAATTCAAGAACATAGGATGTCTTTCCATTTTTGCGTGTCTTCTGCAATTTCTTGCTTGAGTGCTTTAAAGTTTTCATTGTAGAGATCCTTCACTTCCTTGGTCATGTTCATTCCAAAGTATTTTATTTTATTTTTTGAAGCAATTGTGGATGGGAGTGATACCCTGAATTTTCTTCAGCATGTTTGTTGTTAGTATATACAAAGTCTACTTATTTCTGTGTGTTTATTTTGTAATCCTGCTACATTTCTAAAAGTGTATTTCAGCTCTAACAGTTTGCTGGTAGAGTCTTTAGGTTCCTTTATGTATAGAATCATATCATCTGCAAATAATGATAACTTGATCTCTTCTTTCCAATTTGCATCGCTTTTATGAGTTCCTGTTGTTGTATTGCTATAGCTAAGACTTCCAGGACTATATTAAATAAAAGTGGGGAAAGTGCACATCCTTGTTTTGTTCCTGATTTTAATGGAAAGCTTCAAGGTTTTCCCTATTTAGTATTATGTTAGATGTAGGTTTGTCATTAATAGCCTCTATTATGTTGGGATATTTTCCTTCTATTCCCAGTTTCTTTTTCTTTTTTCTTTCTTTCTTTCTTTTCTTTTCTTTTTTTTTTTTTGAGGTAGGGTCTCACTGTAGCCCAGACTGACCTGGAATTCACTATGTAGTCTCAGGGTGGCTTTGAACTCATGGTGACCCTCCTGGACCTCAGCCACCCAAGTGCTGGAATTAAAGGGTGCACAACCACATCCAGCTTATTTCCAGTTTCTTTAGGACTTTTTAAAAAAATATTTATTTATTTATTTGAGAGTGGCAAAGAGGGAGAGAGAGAGAGAGAGAGAGACAATGGGCGTGTTAGGGCCTCCAGCCACTGCAAACGCGTGTGCCCCTTTGTGCATCTGGCTAACGTGGGTCCTGGGGAATTGAGCCTCGAACCGGGGTCCTTAGGCTTCACAGGCAAGTGCTTAACCACTAAGCCATCTCTCCAGCCCTCTTTAGGACTTTTACCATGAAGGGATCTTGCATTTTGTCAAATGTCTTTTCTGCATCTATCAAGATGATCATGTGATTTTTGTCCTTCAGTCCATTTATAAAGTGTATTGCACATATCAATTTACATATGTTGAACCATCCCTGCAATCTCTGGGATAAAGCATACTTGATTGGGGTGCATAATATTTAAAAAAATATTTATACTTATTTGGAGAGGGGGGGCGCGGGGGAGAAAAAGAGAAAGAGAAAGAGAGAATGGGAGGGCCAGGGCCTCCAGCCACTGCAAACAAACACCAAATACATGCATCACTGTGCATCTGGCTTTACATGGGTACTGGAGAACCAAACCCAAGTCGTTAGGCTTTGCAGGCAAGTGCCTTAACTGCTGAGCTACCTCTACAGCCCAAATCTTTTTGGCATATTCTTGTATTCTGTTTGCCAATATTTTGTTGAGAATTTTTGCATCATGTTCATGAGGAAGATTGATCTGTATTTTTCTTTCTTTGGTTTTGGTATCAGGGTGATGTTGGCTTTATAGAAGGAGTTTGGTAGTATTCCTTTTCTATTCTATGGGAAATTTTGAGAAGCATTGGTGTTAGTTCTTCTGAGAAGCTCTGCTAAAATTTACCAACGAATCCATCTGGGCCTGGATTTTTTTATAGTTGGGAGCTTATTTATTTAGTTATTTTTTATAACTGCTTGGATCTCCATACTTCTTATAGGTCTATTTAAATGGTTTATCTCATCTTTATTTAATTTTGGTGCATAATATCCATTTCTTTCAAATTTTTAAGCTTAGAGAAGTATATGTTCTTAAAGTACATCCTTATGATTTTCTGATTTTCTTTGGTGTATGTTGTGATGGTGCCTTTTTCATCTCTAATTTTATTAATTTGTGTCTCATCTCTTCTCTCTTTCTTTTGGGTAGATTTGCTAAGGGTTTGTCAATCTTGCTTATTCTTTTAAAGAATGAAATCTTTGTTTCATTGATTCTTCCCATTTTTTTGGTTTTTATTTCATTAATTTCTGCCCTAATCTTAATAATTTATTTACTTATTTTTATTTTATTTCAGAGAGTGAGCAAGCGAGCAAGAGAGAATTGGCATGCCAGGGCCTCAGCCACTGAATTTGATAGATTCCTCCACCACCTAGTGGGCTTGTGAAACCTTTCACTTGCACCTTTGTGCATCTGGCTAATGTAGGATCTGGAGAGTTGAACATGGGTCCTTAGGCTTCGCAGGCAAGTGCCTTAAATGCTAAGCCATTTCTCTATCCCTCTGTTCTTTAATCTTTATTATTTTTTCCCCCATCTACTGATTTTTGGTTTGCCTTGTTTTTCTTTTTCCAAGTCCTTAAAGTGAAGCTATAAATTCCCCTCTTAAGACTGCCTTCATTGTGTCCCAAAGGTTTTGGTATGCTCTGTTATCATTATCATTTGATTCTATGAATTTTTAAATTTCCTTTTTGATTTCTTGAATGACCCATTCATCACTCAATAGTGTACTGTGTAGTCTTCATGACTTTGTGTGTGCTGTGTAATTTTTCTTGTTGATTTGTAGTTTAATCCCACCATGATCAGATAGAGTACCAGGAATTATTTCAATTTTCCTGTATTTGTTAAGATTTGCTTTGAGTCCTTATATATGGTCTATCTTTGAGAATATTCCATGTGTTGCTGAAAAGAATGTATATTCTGCATTTGGATAGAATGTTCTGTAGATACCTTTTTTTTTTTTCATTTTTGGTTTTTTCAAGGTAGGGTTTCACACTAGCCCGGGCTGACCTGGACTTCACTACAGAGTCTCAGGGTGACCTCAAACTCAAGGTGATCCTCCTTCCTCTGCCTCCCAAGTGCTGAGATTAAAGGCATATGGCACCACATCTGGCTCTGAAGATATGTTTTAGGTCCATTTGTTCTATGACATCATTTAATCCAGATGTGACTCTATTTTTTGCTGGGATGACCTGTCAATTTATGAGAGTGGGGTTTTGAAGTCACCAACTACAATTGTGCTTGGTGTTATCTGTAACCTTATGTCTAATCATGTTTGTTTGATGAAATTTAGAGCACCCATGTTAGGTGCCTATTTGTTTAGAATTGTAATGTCCTCCTGGTTGATTGTTCATTTAATCAGCATGAAGTGACTTTATTTATCTTTCCTAACTAATGTTGGTCTGAAGTCTACCCTATCACATATTAGGATAGTACCACCTGCTTGTTTTCTAGGCCCATTTGCTTGAAATACCATTTTTCATCTGCTCACCCTATGATAGTGTCCATCTTTTATGTAAGGGGTTTATGGAGGCAACAAATAGAAGGATCCTGCTTTTTAACCCAGTCTGCAAACCTGTATCTTTTTTTTTTAAACTTTTTGTTTTTATTTGAAAGAGGGAGAGAGAGAGAGAGAGAGAGAGAGAGAGAGAGAGAGAGAGAGAAGGAGAGAATGGGTGCGCCAGGGCCTCCAGCCACTACAAATGAACTACAGATGTGTGTGCCCCCTTGTGCATCTGGCTAACGTGGGACCTGGGGAACCAAGCCTCGAACCGGGGTCCTTAGGCTTCACAGGCAAGCGCTTAACCGCTAAGCCATCTCTCCAGCCCCTGTATCTTTTGGTTCAGGCATTGAGGCCACTGAGATTCAGAGTTTTCATTGAAAGGTGTCTATTCTTGCCATTCTTCTTGTTTTGTAGTTCTTCCAGTTTTCCCTTTACTCTCTTCTATTAACTACTATTTAAGTATGGCATATTTTTTCCTGTTGTCTTGTATGGTGCTCTTCTTTCTCTTTAGCATGAAGGATACCTTCAAGTACCTTTTGTAGAGCAGGCTTAGTGATCATATATTCCTTTATCCTGTTTTTGTTGTGAAATATCCTTATTTCTGCCAACTTGGATGGATAGCTTTGCTGGATACAGTAATCTTGGTTGACAGGTTTTAATCTTTCAGAACTTGGAATACATCATTCCAAGCCCTTCTGATTTTTAAAGTTTGTGTTGATTAATCTTCTGTGATTCTAATGGGCTTGCCTTTACATGTTTCTCTCTAAGTGCTTTAAATATATTTTCTTTGGTTTTTGTATTTAGTAGTTGAATTATAATATGCTGAGGAGAGGTTCTTTCCTGGTTTTGTCTGCTTGGTGTTGTAAAGGCTTCCTGTATCTGTATTGGCATGTCTTTCCCTATTTGGGGGAAATTTTCTTCTACAATTTTGTTGTAAACACGTACTATGCCTTTGGAGTGAAATTCTTCTTCTACTATACCCCGAATTTTTGTTTGATCTCTTCATAGTGTCCTGAATATCTTGAAATTCCCATTCATACATTCCTACTAGTTTTTCTTTCTCTGTGTTGGACTGTATTAGATCTGCCACCTGGTCTTCTAGCTTAGATATTCTGTTCTTGCCTTCATCCATTATACTGGTGAGACTTTCTAAAGAGGTTTTTTTCTTTTCTTTTTTTTTTTTTACTTAGTGTGTTTTTCATTTCTACTATTTCTGATTGGATTTCCATCAGTATTTCTATTTCCTTACTCATGTCTTATGTTGACCTTCTTATTTCATTAAGTTGATTTTCTGTGTTCTCCTTGAAGGGCTTGTTTTCTTCTTTGATTCCTTTTTATTTATTTATCATGGGGGGACATAGAGAGATAATGGGTATGCCAGGGCCTCCAGCCATTCCACATGAACTCTAGATGCATGCACCACTTTGTGCATCTGGCTTATGTGTGTCCTGGGAAATCGAATCTGTGTCCTTTGGCTTTGTAGGCAAGCACCTTAACCACTAAGCAATCTCTCCAGCCCTCTTCTTTGATTTCTTTGAACATAATTACAATCATTCATTTGAAATCTTTGTCAGGCATTTCATCTAGATCAGTCTCACTGGTGGTTATATCTGATAGATTTATGATTTTTGGTATAATTATATTGTCTTGATTTTTGTGTTTATTGTATTATAATGTAGAGATTTTTGCATTTTGAGTTAACTTGTTGCTTGGTTCTTCTAATTAACTGCTGTATTCTTAGATATGTAAATTTGATGTCATATATCTTCAGGGTAGGAACTTAAGGTGCCAGGTGTGGCTTTTATATTGCTCCCAGAGTAACAGCAGAAGTGAGCATAGGTGTTGGGTTTGCCTGCTATGCAAGTATTCTAGCAGGATGGGTGGAGCAAATTACAGGCCAGTTCTAAAATTCAATTGAGCAATATACACAATCAAAAGCAGCACAGAGTAGTTATGTAAGAGTGGGTATTTAAACAAATGGGTAATGTAATAAAGTCAAAGTCTCTGAGGGTGCATGTTGCCCCACACCCTTAATCCTGTCAACTGGGATGGGGATGCTGTTGAGGGTGCCTGAAGTTGTACTGGAGCTGTGTAGCTGGTTCCTGTGATCCTCTTCCTCATGAGGTGCTCGGCTCATCCCTGCTTTCTTCTCCTTTAGGTTTTTGACTTTGTGAGGAGGCTGATGTGAGTGGAGAGTCCCCCCACCTCGATCTGCTCCTGCAGCTCAGGTATGTAGCTCTTCCCAGAGACTGAGACTGGCACCGTGGTGGAAACTGATGCTGGAAGCTCTGGGTCTCTCCTGCTTTTATGTCTGTGGTGGTTGATAATTCCTTGTAAGCCTTCACTTTTTGGTAGAAGAGTGTATCATGGTATTTTATTTTATTTGCTTATTTCTCCCCTTAGGCTGCTGAGAATTTTTTTTTTTTTTTTTTTTGTTTTTTGAGGTAGGGTCTCACTCTAGCTCAGGCTGACCTGGAATTCACTATGGAGTCTCAGGGTGGCCTTGAACTCATGGCGATCCTCCTTCCTCTGCCTCCGGAGTGCTGGGATTAAAGGTGTGCTCCACCACGCCCAGCTGAGAAAAAGATTTTTTAAGTCAGGCCCAAACAAGCATTTCATGACCATCAAGTCTGAAATAGTACAGAAGGTTCTTCAAGGAAGTGTAAGAGAAAAGCAAAAGAGAACACTAGACTTGATCTCTACTGACAGACTGTTTATTGAGAGAAACAGTGAGGGGCAGCAGCCTTCCTGTGGGATGAAGGCTGAAGCTCTGAGCCAGGCTAGGGTGCAAGTTTATAAGGAGGATCCTAAGAAAAACAGACTGTGTTAGGTGCAGCAGATAAGGAACTTGTAGCTGTTTGTGTCTTTGTTCAGAATAGGCTTCTTCAGCCAGTATTGTCTAAGGAAGGATACCCAGATGAATTTTGGTCTTTCAAGGCAGTCTGAGCTAAGGAGAATACATTAATCAGAAAAGGTGTCAAAGTTAATGAGGCCAAATACCTCTTGCTTTTTTTTTTTTTTTTTTTTCCCGAGGTAGGAGTCTCACTCTAGTTCAGGCTGACGTGAAATTCACTATGTAGTTTCAGGGTGGCCTCGAACTCACTGCGATCCTCCTACCTCTGCCTCCCGTGGGCTGGGATTAAAGGCATGCGCCACCACACCTGGCTTCCTCTGTTGCTTCTTTATTGCTCATAAACTTGAGGGATAGTTATTAACTCTTTAGTTCCCTTTAGTTTTTAGGAAGTTATTAACCCTTCAGTTATTATACTGAGTTAAGTGTGTTTCTGCATGTTTTCTTCAAATCCTTCCCATATAAGCTATTGTGCTAGGTTTTCTGTGGGGTTAGTAGGAGCTTTGCAAATTCTTAATCCTGTCAGAATCTCCCCTGCCAAGACAGTGCTCCACTGATGGGCTCAGCTCAGTTGGGCAGTGCACAATTTTGCTGTCACCAGTCAGCTTTGGTAGATGGTTGGCAATGGTAAAAATGTGTGTCACATCTCAACAAAGAAGAAAAACTATGGTTCAATTTCTAATGTATACCTTTGATTTCAACCTTTATAGTAAATATGAGTCTATATTGACTTTCATGTGCCTTCTGATTTTTAAGGGTGAGTTACAAGCTAAGCTGTGTGTTTTCCTGTGGTAATATGTCACTTTCTACTTTTGTAACATGAGTAAAAGTGGAGGCGTTTTGCAAGAAAAAAATTAAAATAAAAAAATAAAATTAGGAATAAGATATGGGTGTCTACTCTGTCTTATTTTGTTCATTATAGCATTTGAAGTCTTAGCAAGAACAATAAGGCAAGAGAAGGAAATAAAAGGGGTGAAAATAAGAAACAAAGTAAAAAAAGATGTTTTGGATATACCAGGACTGTGCAAGGGAGCACTATTGGTTCAGGATGGAAGTTTTTCCTGGCTACTCAGCCCAGCTGGATGGAAGCATTGGAAAATCTAGAGCTTGTCACTGGTTATGGATATTGGACTTAAACTGCAGATGTTTGATGTTTGCCTAATGGTTGTTGAGTTTACATTGGTCTAGTCTCTCCTTGTTGTGCCTTATAGCAATGGAAATGTTTACTCTGTGCCTTTATATGTTGGAAGTATGTAACTTATTTTGATTTCACAGGACTCACACTTAAGAGATAATCTTAAATCTCAGATGAGACTTGGGACTTTGGAACAATCTTAAATTTGATAAAGACTATAGGACCTTTGAAGTTGGACTGAATACAGTTTACAGTGTGAGATGGTTATGAGTCTATTGGGAGCCAGAGGCATAATGTGGTAATTTGAATGTTATGTCTCCCAAAACACTTAGAGGTGTTTTTTAAAAATTTCATTTATTTATTTGATACAGAGAAAGAGGGAGAGGGAGGGAGGGAGAGAGGAAGAGAGAGAGAGAGAGAGAGAGAGAGAGAGAGAGAGAGAGAGAGAGAGAGAGAGAGGGAGAGAATGGGCATGCCAGGGCCTTCAGCCACTGTAAAAGAACTCCTCCAGATGCATGCATTCCCTTGTGCATCGGGCTTATGTGGGTCCTGGAGAATCGAACCAGGATCCTTTGGTTTTGTAGGCAAATGCTTTAACTGCTAAGCCATCTCTCCAGCCCCCACTCAGGTGTTTTTATTAACACTTGGATTTCCAGCTGCCTGGCTGGGAGAGATGTCACTGGGGCCAGATCCTTGGGTCCAGCCCAAAGGTACGCAGAGTGCTGGAGTCCTATCTGGGTCCCTGCTGTTTGCTGAGGTTTTGTGCTTGTTTGTGGTGCTGGCTGGCTGCTGGTGGCTTTCTCTCTGCTTGGATCAAAGCTTGCTTGGGGCAAGCTACTTCTCCATCAGTGGCACTAAGCTGTGTCTGGTTTGGAGGTTCATCCCAGCAGTGTGGACCTGATACAACAACTTATGAATTAGCAGAACTAATATTATGAAAATGGCTATATTACTAAAGGCAATTCCACATAATTCTCAAAATTCCAATGCCATTCTTCACAAATCTAGAAATCTAGAAAAAGCAATTCACGTGGAAACCTAAAAGACTCCAAAAAGATCCCAATAGCCAAAGTATTCTTAAGCAGCAAGAGCCATGCTGGGGGCATTGCAATACCTGATTTCAAATTATATCACAGAGTCATAATAACAAAAGCATTATGATAGTGGAACAATCACAGATACAAAGACCAGTGGACCGAGAGAAAACCCATGCAGCTACAGCCACCTAATCTTTGACAAATATGTCAAAATCATACATTAGGGAAAAGACAGCTTCAGCAACAAATAATGCTGAGAAAACTGGATATGGTTGTGTGGTGGTATAAGCATTTAATCCCAGCACTCAGGAGGCTGAGGTAGGAGAATTGCCATGAGTTCAAGCCAGCTTGGGCCAGAGTGAGTTCAAGGTTAGTCTGGGCTAGAGTGAGACCTTTGCCTTGATAAAACCAAAACAACACAAACGAACAAACAACAATAACAAAAAAACCACATTGAGATTCTATCTCAATCCAGCCAAAATGCTAACATCAAAAAAAGAAATGAATCTGGGTGTGGAGGCTCATGCCTTTAAATCTCAGCAGTTGGGAAGCCAAGGTAGGAAGATTGCTATGAGTTTAAGGCCAGCCTGATACCACATAGTAAATTTCAGGCCAGCCTGGGCTACAGTGAAATCCTACCTCTAAAAAAACAAAACAAGGACTGAAGAGATGACTTAGCGATTAAGGCACTTGCCTGCAAAGTCAAAGGACCCAGGTTCAATTCCCCAGGACCCACGTAAGCCAGGTGCACAAGGGGGTGCATGTATCTGGAGTTTGTTTCAGTGGCTGTAGGCCCTGGTGCACTCATTCTCTCTCTCCCTTCTTATTTCTGTATCTCTCTCTCAAATAAATAAATTAATTAAAAAAAGAAACAAAAGAAAATAAAACAAAAATATTTGGGCAGCTGGGTGTGGTGGCTCATGCCTTTAATCTCAGCACTTGGAGGCAGAGGTAGGAGGAGCACTGTGAGTTCAAGGCCACCCTGAAACTACCCAGTGAATTCCAAGTCAGCCTAAGCTAGCGTGAGACCCTGCCTAGAAAAATAAAAAAACAAACAAATAAACAAATACTTGGGCTAGAGAGATGGCCAGCAGTTAAGGTGCTTGCTTCCAAAGCCGTAGGACCCAGGGTTTTAATTTCATTTTATTCTTAAAAATTTGTTTTAAGGGCTGGAGAGATGGCTTAGCGGTTAAGCGCTTGCCTGTGAAGCCTAAGGACCCTAGTTCGAGGCTCGGTTCCCCAGGTCCCACGTTAGCCAGATGCACAAGGGGGCGCATGCGTCTGGACTTCGTTTGCAGAGGCTGGAAGCCCTGGCGCGCCCATTCTCTCTCTCTCCCTCTATCTGTCTTTCTCTCTGTGTCTGTCGCTCTCAAATAAATAAATAAAAATTAAAAAATATATATTTAAAAAAAATTTTGTTTTAAGCTGGGTGTGGTGGAACATGCCTTCAATCCCAACACTCAGGAGGCAGAGGTAGGAGAATTGTCATGAGTTCAAGGCCATCCTCAGAGTACATAGTGAATTCCAGGCCAGCCTGAGCTAGAGCGAGACTCTACCTCTAAAAAAGAAAGAAAAAAAATTTTAAATTTATTTTTTTTTAGTGACAGCTTCCATAATTGAAGACAATAAACCATGGTCATGCCCTCCCTACCCCCACTTTCCCTTTGCAACTTCACCCTCCATCATATCCCTCCCCCTCACAACCAGTCTCTCTTTTAGTTTGATGTCATCATCTTTCCTCCTGTTATGATGATCTTGTGTAGGTAGTGTCAGGCACTGTGAGGTCATGGATAACCAGGCAATTTTGTGTCTGGAAGAGTGCATTGTAAGCAGTTCTGCCCTTTCTTTGGCTCTTACCTACTTTCTACCACCTCTTCTGTAATGGACCCTGAGCCTTGGAAGGTATGATTGAGATGTTTCAGTGCTGAACACTCCTCTGTCACTTCCCAGCACTATGGATCCTTTTGAGACATTCCAGAGGTCACTGCCATCTGAAAAGAGAAGCTTCTCTAAGGAAAAGCGAGAGTAGCAGGGATGGAGGGATGGCTTAGCAGTTAGGGCATTTGCCTGCAAAGCCAAAGGATGCTGGTCTGATTTACCCAGGACCCATGTTAGCCAGCTGCACAAGGTGGCACATGCATCCAAAGTTCGTTTGCAATGGCTGGAGCCCCTGGCATGCCCATTCTCTCTCTCTCTCTCTCTCTTTCTATGTCAAATAAATAAATAAAATACATATTTTTAAAAAAATGAGAGTAGCATTAATACATGCATATGAACATTAAGAGGAGTTGTTTACTGGGCAGTTTGGTGAGCATAGTATATGCATTTAGTCAGATACCAGCAGACACTACACCCCTCAAGCTCATGACTTCCCCCTATTGTAACTTTTCAGTATCAAGGAGGTATTCCTTCCCATGGAGCGGGCCTCCAGCCCAATTAGAGAGTGGTTGGTTTTCCCCATAATAGACATGCCACTGTTGCACCTGTTGTCTCATTTGGCCTGGCTGGTCAAATTTAAGGCTTGCAGTGTCCCTTGTTAATCTCCACTGGTGATTTCTCTCTTTCCCATGCAATTGCATGCAATGTAGGTTTTTCCAGCTTTCTTTCAGCTGATCTACACAGAGATTTTCAGCTTAGCTATAGCAGGATTTCTCAGTGACTTTGCAGTACAAGTATGTGGAGTCTTCAGCAATAGGTCTTTTCATCTACCAAGGGCTTCAGCAATGGCCTATAATATTTTGGGGGGGCATCAGGGACCTCCCTGGCCAACAACTCCCTGGGAGGTATCCCATCCTTGGCGCTGAAAATTTTCTAGTAACAATCTATGGCTTCTGGGAATGGCATTGTTCAAAAACATAGGTTTCTATATGACTTATTCATACCCTCTTAGATTTTGATTAGCCCTTCCCCCACCTTTCCTTTACTCAATCTCTTCCCCTGACCTCACTTAGGCATTTCCACCCCTATTAATCTGTTCTTCTACTTACATATATACAATATCATCCTCTTAAATCTTCCCTCCTTCCCTTTCTATTTCCCTTATATCCCCTTTCTAGCTTATTGGCCTTTACTACTGAGATTTTTTATTTTTATTTTTATTGATAACTAATATAATTGTAGACAATAGCCCATGGTAATTCCCTTCCTACCCCTACTTTCTCCTTTGAAACTCCACTCTCCATCATACCCTTCCCCCTTTCAATCAGTCTCTCTTTTATTTTGATGTCATCATCTTTTCCTCCTATTATGATGGTTTTGTGTAGGTAGTGTCACACACTGTGAGGTCATGGATATCCAGGTCATTTTGTGTCTGGAGGAGCAGGTTCTAAGCAGTCCTACCCTTCCTTTGGCTCTTAAATTCTTTCCTCCACCTCTTCTGCAATGGACCCTGAGCAATGGAAGGTATGGTAGAGATCTTTCAGTGCTGAGCATTCCTCTGTCACTTCTTCTCAGCACCATGGTGCCTTCTGAGTCATCCCAAGGTCATTGCCATCTGAAAAGAGAAAGTTCTAACCAAAAGTGAGAATAGCATTAATATATAGGTATGAACATTAAGAGAAGTGCGAAGTGCTTACTGGGCAGTTTGGTGAGCATAGTACATACATTTAGCCAGACAGCAGCAGACATTACACCCCTAGGGCTCATGACTACCACTGTTGTAGGTTTTCAGTATCAGGGCTGTGTTCTTTCCCATGGAGCAGGCCTTCAGTCCAATTGGAGAGCAGTTGGTTTCCCTCATAACAGGCATGCTACTATTGCCCCCATTGGCTCATTTGGCCTGACTGGCCAAATTTAAGGCTTGCAGTGTCCATTATTATCTTCACTGGTGATTTCTCTATCTCCCATTGAACTGCATGCAGTATAGCTTTTTCCAGCTTTTCAGCTGGTCTACATAGAGGAGGTTTTTCAGCTCAGCTCCACCAGGATTTCTCAGTGACTTTGCAGCCCAAGTATGTAGAATCTTCAGCAATAGGGTCTTATCATCTACTCCTGGTGGGAAAAAGTCTTGGCAATAGCCTGTAATGTTTTGGGAGTATTAGGGACCTCCCTGGCCAACAACTCACTGGAAGGTATCCCTGGCACTGAAATATTTTTAGTAACAATCTATGGCTTCTGAGTGTTCCATTGTCTAAAAAAGTTGGTTTCCATATGACTTATTTATATCCTCTTAGATTTTGACTAGGCCTCCCCTCCACCTTTCTTTTACTCAATCTCTTCCACTGACCTCACTTAGGCCTTTTCACTCCCATTAATCTATTCTTCTACTTGCACATATGTAATGGCATACTATTAAGTCTCTTCGTCCCTCCCTTTCTATTTCCTTTATATCCCCTTTCTAGCTTGCTGGCTCTGCTACTGAGTTTTACTCCTATTCACACAGAAGTCCAATCATTTGTAGTTAGGATCCACATATGAGAGAGAACATGCGATGTTTGGCTTTCTGGACCTGGGTTACTTTAATAAGTATAATACATCCATTTTCCTGCAAATTTCACTTTTCTTTATTGCAAAGTAGACTTCCATTATATAATTGTGCCACATCTTTATTATCCACTCATCAGTTGAGGGAATCTAGGCTGGTTCCATTTCCTAGCTATTGTGAATAGAGAAGCTAGAAACATGGTTGAGCAAGTACCTCTAAGGTAGTGAGATGAGTCCTTAGGATATATGCTTAGGAGTGGTATAACTGGGTCATATGGTAAATCTATTTTTAGCTGTTTCAGGAACCTCCACACTGATTTCCACAATGGCTGGACCAGATTGTATTCCCACTAACATAGAAGGGTTCCTTTTCCCCCACATCCTTGCCAGCCTTTATTGTCATTTATTTTCATGATGGTAGCCATTCTGACAGGAGTGAGATGGACTCTCAAAGTAGTTTTAATTTGCATTTCCCTGGTGGAGGACCCAGGTTTGATTCCCCAGTATCCATTTAAACCCAGAAAAAAAAAATAGGTGGCACATGCATCCGGAGTTTATTTGCAGTGGCTAGAGGCCCTGCTGCACCCATTCTCTCTCAAATAAATAAATAAAATACTAAAAAATGGAAAGAAAATAAATGAGGGGGTGGAGATAAAGTTGGTAGAGTGCTAACATGCACAAAGCCCTGCATTTGATCCCCAGCGCTGGATACATTGGATGTGGTGGCTCACACCTTTTATTCTAGCACTTGGGAGGCAGAGGCAGGAGGATCAGGAGTTCACCGCCATGTTCTGATACATAGTGAGTTTGAGGCCAATCTGGGCTACCTGGGATCCTATTTCAAAACAAAACAAACAGTAGCCACAGCAAATTCTAGTAAGAATGAGGGTGAAAAAAGAACTTGTAGAAATGTAAACTGGCATACTCACTATGAAATTCAGTATGGAGGTTCCTCAAAAACCTAGTAAATGGAAGTATCATAGACAATCCAGCTTTTCCTCTCCTGGATGTATGCCCGAAGGTATCTAAGTGAACCTACCACAGAGATACTTGAATTTCTTTATTTATTGCAACCCTGTTCATAAGAGCCAAGATCCAGAACCATTCTAGATGCACATCAACAGATTAATGCTACATAAATCTAGTGTGTGTGTACAATAGAGATTTAATCAGCTAAAGAAAAAAATGGTTTGTTATAGCTTTTAAAAAATTATTTTTATTTATTTATTTGAAAGAGAAAGAGGGAGAGAGAGAAAGAGTGGGCACACCAGGACCCCCAGCCACTGCAAACAAACTCCAGACACTTGTGCCCCCTTGTGCATCTGGCTAATGTGGGTCCTGGAGAATCGAACCTGGGTCCTTTTGGCTTTGCAGGCAAGCGTCTTAACTGCTAAGCCATCCCTCCAGCCCCTGTTACAGCTTTTTGTTTGTTTGTTTGCTTTTTAAGGTAGGGTGTTATTCTAGCCCAGGCTGTCCTGGAATTCACAATGTGGTCTCAGGTTAGCCTTGAGCTCTTGATGATCCTCCTACCTCAGCCTCCCCAGTGCTGGGATTAAAGGTGTGTGCCACCTTGCCTGGCTTTGTTCTGAAGCCTTTCTCATATAGCCTAGGCTGGCCTCAAAAATCCCTGCATAGGATGACTTTGAATGTTTTAATTGTCCTGTCTCTACCTCCTGAGTGTTGGGATTCCAGATATGCACCACCACCACCAGTTTTTTGTGCTGCTAGAGGAAAGAGAAAAATGAAATTGTAACATTTTCAGGAAAATTAATGGAACTAGAAATCATCCTGTTAATCCATATAAGCCAGATCAGAGGTACAAATATTGCATGTTTTCTCTATGTAGTCTATCTGTGTATGAAAATGTCATAATGAAATTCATTACTTATAATTACAATAAGAATTAATGAAAAAGAAACTCTAGATAGTATAATCTTTAATCTCTAAAGATTTTTCTTTTTCTTTTTCGAGGTATGGTCTCATTCTATCCCATGCTGACCTGGAACTCTGTAGTTCCAGGCTGGTCTCAAACTCCTAGCAATCCTCTACCTCAGCCTTCTGGGATTAATGATGAGTGCCACCACACCTGGCCTCTAAGAATTCTTATCTAAGAATTCGCAGATATAATCACAGCACTATTACCATACCTAAAGAGTTACTCATTAATTCCTTGGCATTACAACAAGTTAGAATTTATATTACTCCAATTATTTTGTTACTTACTTTAAACATTTATTTATTTATTTACTAATCTGAGACTGTGTTGCCCAGGATGGTCTTGAACTCTTGAGATGAAGCATTCTTCCCACCTCAGCCTCCCAAGTAGCTGGGAGCATAGGTGCTGCACACCATTATGCCCAGGAACAACTTTTTATTAACATGAAGAAAATATAACCTTTATTACATCCCTAAGGCCTCCTTAGTTTTATTCTTAAGTGGATCATTTGCTGAGCTAAAAATAAAACAAGGTCTAAAATTATTATTGTGTGACATGTTTTTTAAAGTCTTTTGATATCAATAGGGCTTCTGTTCATTGTTTTAAAATTTTTCTTTCTTTTATTTTTTTTTAGATTTTTAAATTATTTATTTATTTATTTGAGAGTGACAGACACAGAGAGAAAGACAGAGGGAGAGAGAGAGAATGGGTGCGCCAGGGCTTCCAGCCTCTGCAAACGAACTCCAGACGCGTGCGCCCCTTGTGCATCTGGCTAACGTGGGACCTGGGGAACCGAGCCTCGAACCGAGGTCCTTAGGCTTCACAGGCAAGCGCTTAACCGCTAAGCCATCTCTCCAGCCCTTTTAGATTTTTTTAATGGTTTATTTATTTGAAAGAGAGAGAGAGAGAGAGAATGTGTGTGTATGAGAGAGAGAGTGACAGAATGGGCGCAACAGGGCCTCCAGCCACTGCCAAGGAACACTGGATGCATGCACCACCTTGTGCACCTGGCGTATGTGGGTATTGGTCTTGGGTCCTTAGGCTTAGCAAGCAAGCAAGCGCCTTTACCGCTAAACCATCTCTCCAGCCCCCCCCTTATTTTTTTAAATTTACTTATTTCCAGGTATTTGTGTGTGTGTTGGTGGGTGGGTGGAGAAACCAGTGCATCAGGACCTCTTGCCACTGCAACTGAACTTGAGACATATGTGCCACTTTACACCTTTGGATTTATATGGGGTCTGGGGAATCAAGTCCAGGCAGACTTTGCAAGCAAGAGCCTTTAACTGATGAGCCCTCTTTTCCTTAATTGAAAAATCCAGGTGTATTTTTTTTTGTTGTTGTTCTTTGTTTGTTTTGTTTTGTTGTTGTTTTGGAGATAGGGTCTCACTTGAGCCCAGGCTGACCTGGAGAGTTCACTATGTTTCAAGCTAGCCTCAAACTCACAGTGATCCTTCTAGCCTCAGTCTCCCCAGTGTGGGGATTAAAGCCTGGGGGTGAGGAGAGAGGGGGGGGGTAGGGAGAGAGAGAAAATGAATAACTGGTCAGGCCAGGGCCTCTGCTAGCCACCGTGCCACTTTGTGCATCTGGCTTTACATAGGTATGGGGGAATCAAACTTGGTTTGTTAGGCTTTGCAGGCCAACGCCGTAGCCACTGAGCAATCTCTCTAGCCATGTTTTTTTTAAACTTCTTTTTTTGTTTGTTTTTTTGAGGTAGGGTCTCACTCTAGCCCAGGCTGGCCTGGAATTCACTATGGGGTGGCCTTGAACTCAAGGCGATCCTCCTACCTCTGCCTCCCGAGTGCTGGGATTAAAGGCGTGTGCCACCACGCCCAGCTTTTTAAACTTTTTTTATTATTGACAACTTCCATAATTATAGTCAATAAGCCAGGATACCCCCCCCCCACCACTTTCCCCTTTGTAACTCCACTCCCTCTTTGTTTTTTAAAAATATTTTATTTCTTTATTTATTTGAGAGAGAGAGAGAGAGAGGAAGGAAGAGGCAGAGAGAAAGAGAGAATGGGTGCACCAGGGCCTTCAGCCAGTGCATACAAACTCCAGACACATGTGCCCCCTTGTGCATCTGGCTTACATGGGTCCTGGGGAATCGAACCGGGGTCCCTAGGCTTCACAGGCATATGCCTTAACCGCTAAGCCATTTCCCCAGCCCCCTCTTTTTTTTTTTTTTTTTGAGAAGAGGTCACACAGTTTAGTCCAAGCTGTCTTAGAACTCACTGTGCCCAGGTTGTTATTTTTTGGTCCATATTTTGCTGATTCCACAATGGCCATGATAGACTCAGTGTTGTGGTATTGGCCCTTACCTACAACTGGAGGAAGTGTGACTTTCATCATGCTAATAAACTGGACTGTCATGATTCTTTATAATTACTTCAATGCCATGTTTGTGGGTCCTGGCTTTGTCCCTCTGGGATGGAAACCGGAAAATTTTCAGGACAGCATGTATCTCCAGTATGGTAAAGTCTGCCAAGCATGCAAGGCACCACGTTCCCATCACTGCAGGAAGTGCGACAGATGTGTGGTGAAGATGGACCACCACTGTCCCTTCATCAACAACTGCTGTGGTTACCAAAACCATGCTTTGTTCATCCTGTTTCTCCTTTTAGCACCACTGGGTTGTATTCACACTGCTTTCATGTTTGCTATGACTAGGTATACACTTCTGGTATCCTAACTTGCCTTTACAAAAGCTGAAGGAAGTTCTGACCTGTTCCTGCTATGTGGAGCAGCAGTATTTCCTTCCATCTAAACATTTGTTTTGAATTGCAGTATAATTGAGCTGATCACTCGACGTGGTGACGTCTGTTTGCTTGGACCTGCTAGTAATTGAGTTTCCACAGTTGACGGTGGTGTGGTCTTCTCGTGTTACGGCATCTGACAGAAGGGAGTTTTGCTGGTGGCTATTTGTTTTTCATTGACTTCTTCCAGTCGTTTGGTAGTGAAAGCTTTTTCATTTCATTTATTTATTTATCTTTAAATTCTATTCCTGGCAGTTAAGAGACAGAATTGCCCAGGCTGGCCCCAAACTCTTGGGCATAAACAACCCTTCTGCCTGAGTTTCCCAAGTAACTCAGACATGGGTGTTTGCCCATGCCCAACGAGTTTTTTTTTTTTTTTAAATTCACTTTAGTCTTGTCACTTTTGCCTCATAGTGGAGATGAAGATGGGCCAAAAGCCCTCAAAGAAAAATGCATGTCCTTAGACACTGAGTAAGTCTTGTTTTGCATGTAGGCATGGGTGTGGTGTGTACTTATATATGTGGATTTGTGTTATACATTTGGGTGCATGTGTATAGGCATGTGTGCATATGTGTATGCATGTCTGGAGACCAGAGGTTGACAGTAACTGTTTTTCTCAGTTGCTTTTGTCTTTATTTCCTGAGGTCGCTCACTTGAACCCGGAGCTTGCAGATTCAGCTAGTCTAGCTAGCCAGATGTCACAGGGATGCCCTGTCTTTGCCTTCCCAGTGCTGGGATTACAGTCAGCTGCCGTGCCCATCTGGCATTTGTGTGGGTCCTGGGGATCCAAACTCCAGTCCTCATGCTTTCGTGGTAAGTAATTCATCCACTAAGCATCACCCCAGGAGCTCCCCTCCTCTTTTGTGCAATTGAGACTTATGTAGCATTGGCTGACCTTGAACTCACTGTATGCTATGAATGATTTTGCACACTTGATCCTCTTGCATCAGCCTCTGTAGTGCTAGGATTACAGACATGTGCCACTATGCCCAACTTTGAATTAGTTTTTAAATTTACTCAAAAGTTGCTGAAAGTGGCCTGGAGAAATGGCTCAGCGATTAGGGCGCTTGCCTGTAAAGCCTAAGGACCCGGTATGATTCCTTAGTACCTGCATAAGACAGATGCACAGGTGGAGCATGTGTCTGGAGTTCGTTTGCAGTGGCAAGAGGTCCTGGTGTGCCCATTTTCTTTATCTCTCTCTCTCTCTCAAATATATTAAATATTACAAAATAAGAATAATTATAAAAAAGTTGCTAAAAACATGGACTGTGGAGATGGCTCAGTGGCTAAGAGCACTTGCTGCTTAAGCTTGAGAATCTCTCCCTCAAGAGACTATCAAGCTCAACTCACTAGAACCCACAAAAAACTGAGCATGGCCGTGCATGCCTGTAACTTTCCAGGTTGAGGGCAATATGACATGCAGATGGGTGATAAGAAGACACCGATGATTTCTTCTGGTCTCTGCACACACTTGCACGGGGCGAGCGTCTGCACACACACACACATTCACTACAAATCACAAACACTACACATACACACAAAAATGAGAAAAAAATGTTGCTGAGAACATGAAATTAACAAAGGTAGGACATAGTGCTTTATTTATTTATTTATATTTTAGTGGGAGCAGGAGAGAGCGAGAGAGAGAGAGAGAGAGAGAGAGAGAGAGAGAGAGAGAGAGAGAGAGAGAGAATATTGGCACACCAGGGCCTTAGCTACGGAAATCAAACTCCAGATGCTTGTGCCACTTAGTGGGCATGAGTGACCTTGTGCTTGCCTCACCTTTGTGCATCTGAAGAGTCCATTATGGGTCCTTAGGCTTGGCAGGCAAGCACCTTAACCACTAAGCCATCTTTTCGGGCCCATGGTGCTTAAAAAAAAAACAACTTTGTATATTATTTTTTAATTTTCAAGCAGAGAGACACAGAGAGAGAGAGAGAGGGTGTGTCAGGGCTTTCAGCCACTGTAAAGGAACTCCAGGCACATGTGCCACTTTGTGCATCTGGCTTACTTGGGTACTGGGGAATCAAACCCAGGTCATTAGGTTTTGTAGGCAAGCACCTTAATCACTAAGTAATCTCTCCAGCCCCCAGGACATAGTGTTTTGTCTCTATTTTCTCTTTGAGCAAAAGCTAGGTTTTGCTGTTACTTTTGAGGTAGAACCTAAATATGCAGCTCAGGCTGGGCTTGAATTCATGGCAATCTCCTGCCCCAGCCTAATGGGAGTTAGGGGCACACATGTGTTCACCTGCATGTCTGGCATGTTTTCTATTTCACCTTCCCTTTGCTGGCTTTTGGAGGTCTGTGGTACTGTCCCTCTGGTGTTTGTCTGTTATATAACCCTATAGTTTATGAAACACTCTGTAGCAGTTATAGGGCATATCTTTCACCAGGAGAATTGACCTGCAATGAATTGAACTCACAAATATTTATGTGTAAATAGTTGGGATGAAGTCAGAATTCAGAAGAGGTGTTTTAAATGAATATATAACACTAATTGAATATTTAAAAGTACATAATCATTTATTATTATTTTTTTAAGGTAGGGTTTTCCTCTAGCCCAGGCTGACTGGAATTCATTATGTAGTCTCAGGCTGGCCTCAAACTCACAGCAATCTTCCTACCTCAGCCTCCCAAGTGCTGGGACTAAAGGCGTGAGCTACCACACCTAGCTTCATTTATTTACTTATTTGTTTTTGGGTTTTTGAGGTAGGGTCTCACTCTAGCCCAGGCTGACCTGGAATTTACTATGTAGTCTCAGGCTGGCTTTGAACTCACAGTGATCCTGTTACCTCTGCCTCCCAAGTGCTGGGATTAAAGGCATGTGCCACCATGCCTGGCTTATCATTTATTATCTTTTTATCCTTTCTGTAATCCTATGAGTTACAAGGACAATATGATTATTTTTATTTGACAAATTTAAAAATGTGGGCTGGGTGTGGAACCTAACCTCTGTTAGGTTCCCTAGATATATGGTCCAATGCAGGGCATTCACCCAGCCACACTGACAAGTTCAAAGGTCTCCAAAGCTGAGGACTCTTGTTCATTGTGAGAAGCCATATTCACTCTTACTGGTTGTGAAGGAGAGTGTGTGGCACTGATAGCTGCTGGCAGCCATCTTGCAACAATGAGGGAAGCCAGTCTGAGGGTGAGGCAAGATCTGAGGGTGAGAAGTAGGGCAGAGCTCCTTCAGGGAAGTATCAGAGCTTTCAGGTAACATGGTCAGACACACATACCACCCAGGGACTTTTCAGTTACAACCATGAATCCCAAACTTTTAAAGCCAGTTTGAAGTAACTTTTTGTTGTTCTCAACATAAAACATTCTTTTAAATTCATTCACTACTCTCAAAATTTTGGTCATTAATTTCAGGTTCCTACTTTCAGTTAGCACACCACAACTTATGAAAGAATTCTGGTGTTATGAATTTCTGATTTTCAGATGAAGAAACTCAAATTCTCAGAGGTTATGACATCTCTAGAGACAAAGGCCTATAAATAGCAGTGTAGGCTGAATTTGAACCTATTAACAACCCTATATAGAATCTATTTTTTATAGAAAAGACTTGTTAAGGGCCGGTGAGACCACTGAGTGATTAAAGGTGCTTGCTTACAAAGCCTGCTAGTCCTAGTTCAATTCCCCAGTACCTACATAAAGCCAGTGGCACATGCATCTGGAGTTTATTTGTAGTGGCTGGAGGCCTGGCATACCCATTCTCTCTGTTTGTTTCTCTTCTCTCTCTGTCCCTGCTTGAAAATAAATAAAAATATTATAAAAAGATAGCAAAGGAAACCCACAGAGTGGAAAAATCTACAATATTCATGTAATTATGAACTCAAGATTGTGAAGCAACAATTCAATACGATGGTAATAAAACACAAGGCAAGAAGCCCTGACATATTCATTCTCTCTCTTTCCCTCAAATAAATCAATAAGTTATTTTTAAAAAGGAAAGATTTGTTAAGGCCTGGAGTTCAGCTCTGAGGCCAGTAGAGATGATGATTCATAATAGTGGACTGTATTTTATTTCTCCAAAGCACATTTGAACCTATGCTGCTAATATGTTGACAAGTCCAGGGTCTGATTGATGCAGAATCCAGACATAGGTATAAACCAAGGTCAAGGATATGGACAGAAGAAAGTATTATCAGGATACCCAACAGGGAGACAGAGTGCTCTCTAGTGATTCGTACAATGTGTACATGCATAAGCCCCTACACTCCCCCACCCCCGCCCAGGGCATTCACATCATTGTGTATGATGAATTCTGAGCTAGCAAGGATCATCTTGGAACCTGTGGAGTTTCACTGGTCAATGGGCAGGTTCTCCACCTGCCTCTAGAGTCCGGCAAGCTCTTCATGGTCAGGTCCATGCCAGGGAATACTTGGTCAATCTTGGAGTTCTTTATAGACATAGAGGCTGGTACAAGAGGCTGGTACCCGAGAGTGCAGCCAGGCACCAATACCTTCTACTAGCACTTTCATTCTTCCCAGGCCAGTATGGCTCCACCATGTCCTTTTCTATCCTCCAGCTAACAAATTTGGGCAGAGGTCAGTCAAGTAGATGCCTTTGAGAATCTTACAAATCCTCAGTCTAGCTGTAGATAAGATATTGGACTTTAAAAGCACTGAAAAAAGAAATTAAGATAATGTTAGATTATAGATAAACTTCTCATATTCATGGAATGACAGAACTAATATTGTGATAATGGCTTTGTTACTAAAAGCAATGTTTAAATTCAGTGCGATCACCATCAAATCAAAGTGACATTACAATTTCACAGATGTGAAAGCTAGAATTGTTCAATGACAGGGGTTAATTTTTTTTAAAATCTCTTAAGGGATATATCTAGGTGGTGGCAGACATGATGAGGATTGAATTATTTTGACACGCAGTTCAACCTCTGCTTAACTAGAATGCATTAGTGTTTCATCCACAACATTTACCTGAGCAAATGCTGTTGAAAGTGAAGCCCAGAAGGAAAGTTAGGAGCAGCGGTGAAAGGCCAATTTGATGCCTTTAAATATAAAATCTGAAAGGGCTAAGTCTGAATTAGTGGGTAGTGATTAATGTAGAAAATGAATTTTAAGGTCATTTTTTTTCTATTTCTGTGAAGAATGTTATGGGAGATTTGATGGTGATTGGAGTAAACCTATACATTGCCTTTGGTAACAAAGACATTATCACAATATTAGTTCTGTCATTCCATGAACATGAGAAGTCTATCTTCTAGCATCATATCATTTTCTTTTGTCAGTGCTTTTTAAATACAGTATTTACAGAGTGAACAGTAGTAGATATTTTATCAACTTCACTTCATAAAATTTCTAATAGTTTGTAGTAAATATACGTCAGTTTGATGTCTTCTATGAGGTCATGAACTCCTTTAACAATTATTCATTTGGACTGAAGAGATGGCTTAGTAGTTAAGGTGCTTGCCTGTAAAGCCAAAAGACCCAGGTTCAATTTCCCAGAACCCATTTAAGCCAGATGTGTTAGGTGGCGCATGCTTCTGCAGTTCATTTGCAGTGGCTGGAGGCCCTGGCATACCCATTCTCTCTCTATCTGCCTGTCTTCAAATAAATAAATAAATAAATAAATGAATAAATAAAACAAGAATTACTTATTTATTTAGACAGAATCTCACATATTTCAGGCTGACTTCAAACTTGCTATGTAGCTGAAGATGACCTTGAACTTCTGATTCTCCAAGTGCTGGGATTATAGATGTGCACCACCACACATTAAAAGGCATGCTAAGTAGGCACTATACCTACTGGGCTACATTCCCAGTCTGAGATCATGAACTCTTAAAAAGGAAACTTCTGGGCTGGAGAGATTGCTCAGTAGTTAAAGCTTACAAAGCCTGATAGTCCATGGTCCAATTCCCTAGTATCCACGTAAAGCCATATGCACAAAGTGACACATATGTCTGGAGCTTGTTTGTAGCCCTGGTGCACCCATACTCTCACTCTCTGTCTGTTTCTCTCTCTCTCAAATAAATAAAAATATAGGTTTTGTTTTTTCTTCGAAGTGGGGTTTCATTCACTCTAGCCCAGGCTAACCTGGGATTCACCATGTAATCTCAGAGTTGCTTTGAGCTCACAGGGATCCTCCTACCTCTACCTCCCAAGTGCTGGGATTCAAGGCGTGCGCCACTACGCCCAGTTAGGTTTTATTTATTTATTTATTCAAGAGATATATATAGAGAGGCAGGCGGGCAGAGAGAATGGGCACACCAGGGCCTCTAGTCACTGCAATCGAACTTCAGATGCATGTACCTGGCTTACATGGGTCCTGGGGAATTGAACCTGGGTTCTTTGGCTTTGCAGGCAAATGCCTTAATTGCTAAGCCATCTCTCCAGCCCAGTTGTTTTTTTTTTTTTAAGGAAATCTCCCTGATTTTTTAAAAAATTTATTTTTATTTATTTATTTGAGAGAGAAAGAGAGAAAAAAATGGGTGCATCAGGGCCTCTAGCCACTGCAAATAAACTCCAGATGCATGTGCCACCATGTGGGTCCTTAGGCTTTTCAGGCAAGCACCTTAACTGCTAGGCCATCTCTCTGGCCCTCCTGAATTTTTTTTGACTGAAAATATTCCCATATCTGAATTTCATTTTGTCAGGATTTATATTTCTTCTTTACTCACATGAAATATTTTCACGCATGTAACTCAGGTGCTCTTCACGTAGGTCATGCCATCAGGAAGTAATCCCTCTTCGTTTTGAGCTTCTTTTCATAGAAAAACTCATTGCCAATTTTCTATTAGAGTATTGATCCTTTCTGATGTATCATATGAAATAGTTTC
Organism: Jaculus jaculus; assembly: GCF_020740685.1. Taxonomy (NCBI): domain Eukaryota; kingdom Metazoa; phylum Chordata; class Mammalia; order Rodentia; family Dipodidae; genus Jaculus; species Jaculus jaculus. The sequence goes on along the minus strand of NC_059108.1, from coordinate 80,569,373 downwards.
TTGAGAAGATAGATTTTTCTTTTTTATTGAGTTTTTATTCAGCATACAAAGCAATAAGTTTCATCATGATAGTTTTATACATACATATCAGTATATTTTGTTCTTACCCTCCTTCATCACCCCTCTCTCCTCTTGCTGGTCCCCTCCCACCAACAGTCTCTTCTACTTTCATGTTGCATATGTTACATTACCCTCTCTTGTCCCCACTTAAATCTCTTCCTCCCTCATCATTTTCCCCTTTATGCTTTCATGTCCTACATATATGCATATATGTAGAACATTATGTATACATGAATTTAAATGTAGATTCCATATATGAGAGAAATGTCATTTTTGAGCTTGTATGTTTCATCTGACACAATGATCTCCATTTAGTTCCAATTGTTTTCCTGCAAATGTTACAATTTCATTCTCCTTTGTAGCTGAATCAAATTCCACTGTATATATGTACCACATAAAAATAATTTTTTATTTGGGACTGGGGAAATGTCTTAGTGGTTACCGCATTTGCCTGTGAAGCCTAAGGACCCAGGTTTGATTTCCCAGGACCCTCATAAGCCAGATGCACAAGGGGGCACATGTGTCTGGAGTTCATATGCAGTGGTTAGAGGCCCTGGTGTGTCCATTCCCTCTATCTGTCTCTATCTCTCTCATAAATAAATAAATAAAATATTTAAAAATATTTTTATTTATTTATTTGCAAATAGAGAGAGAAAGAGAGAAGAGGAACAGAAAAAGAGAGAATGGGAAGGCAGGGCCTCCAGCTGCTATAACTTGTACATCTGGCTTATGTGGGTTCTGGGGAGCCCAAGATGGTTCCTTAGGCTTCCAAAGCAATTAACCACTAAGCCATCTCTTCAGCCCATGCACCACATTTTTTAATCCATTTATCTGTTGACAAACTTTGAGGCTGCCTCCACATCTCGCTGTTGTGAATAGTGCAGCATCCTTAGTGTTTTAATCTTTTCAGTGTAGAAGTCTTTTACATCCTGCATTAGGTTATTCCTCAGCTATTTGCTTCCCAATCTCTTTCTCAGCATGGTCATTACTGGTAAACAGTATAGCTACTGATTTTTGTACTTTGATTTTGTATCTTGCTACTTCCCTGAAAATGCTTAACAGATAAAAGAGTCTTCTGATGGTCTCTTCTTGATCTTTTAAGTATAGGGTCATATTTTCTACAAATAGGCACAAATTTACTTTTTCCTTTCCTGTTGATAGTCCTTTTATTTCTTTTACTTGCCTCATTGCTCTTGCTAAGAATTTAAACCCTATATTGAATGAGTGGACAGAGTGAATACCATTGCCTCATTCCTGATTTTAGAGGAAATGCTTTTAGCTTTTTCCCATTTAGTATAATGTTGGCTATAAGTCTGTCCTATATAGCCTGTATTATATTCAAGTATATTTCTTGAGGACTTTTATCATGAAGCGATGGCTTTGAGATCATTATGTTAAGTGAAATAAGCCAGACAGACAAACATCTCGTTTCTTCTCATATGAGGAGCCTAGAATATGCACATGATTGACATGTAAGTAGAAGGGATACTATTTGGTAGAAGGCAGAAGATCAGTGTATGTGTTGGGGGGAAGGGGCAAGAGAGTATAAAGAAAGGATGGATAGGAACAAAGTATATGATATACATATATTAAAATGTCATAATAAAACCTATTTAATCAGGTGGGAGTAAGAGATTTCTAAGCAAAAAAGAAGTAAAGAAAGGCAGGAAGTAAGGAAGGAAGAAGGAAAGGAAGGAAGGAAGGAAGGAAGGAAGGAAGGAAGGAAGGAAGGAAAGAAAGAAAGAAGGGAAAAAAGAAGGAAAGAAAGAAAACCTGTACTGCCTGAATAGTAGAAGCTGGAAGATCTGGGAGGGAGGTGGTGGGTAGGTACAAGCTCAGCACTCTGGTTGTGTGCTTTGGAATTTTAAGATCTCCGGATTCAAATCTTGGCTTTTAGTCTTACTAGGTTGGACACTTAATTTTGTTGGGAGTCAGTTTGCAGGTCACTAAAATCCTCTACTTTACAAACAATGCCACGTAAGTGGGTCTAAAGACCAGTTTCACAGCAATGGGAATTTTTTTCTTCTTGGTTCTCCCCTTCCCCTCCCTTTCTACCACCTCCTCCTCCTCCTCCTTCTCCTTCTCCTCTCTCCTCCTCTTCTTTCTCCTTCTCCTTTGGTGTGTGTGTGGGCTGAACCCAGGGCTTTACACATGCCATACACATGCTCTGCCATTGTTACATCCCCAGTCCCTCTTCTTTTGCATTTTTATCTGGAGCAGGCAATGTGGTCTGTTTGAACAGTTGTTTGTCTTTGGTTTTCTTTGACTAATCTCATTATTTTGGGTGGGTGGAATTTGCTTACATCTCCAAATTTAAAAAAAAAAAAAAACAACCCAAAAACTGAGCAATCTAGAATTACCCCTTATATAAGAATTTCCAGTTAGATATTGAGACTACTTTTATTAATTATAATGAGTGAACTTAGATTCCATCATCAAAGATTAGTCTCAGATCTGACCTTCAGAGACTCTCAAGTTCATGTTTGCTTAATGTTTTGTTTACAAAATAGCTGTGATTTTTCTTAAGCTTGGAAAAGGTTTTTTTGTTTTGATGCATAATATGAAAGCTGGCTGTGTGACTTAGCAAGCTAAAAATATTTACTCAGAAAATATTTCATCTCAGTTATCTGTCCTGGTGAAAAGGCAGCTTTTGTTTCCATGTAGTCAACATAGTGCTGTGTGTTTTAGTTATCAGCTGTGCTGGTTGAGAGTGGTTATATGAAAACACTCAACCACCCTTTCCCAAATATAACAAATGCCCTGAAGTATTAAAAGTTAAGTGCTGTTGGGCTGGAGAGATGGCTTAGAGGTTAAGGCACTTGCCTGTGAAGTCTAAAGACCCAGGTTCAATTCCCCAGTGCCCAAATAAGCCAGAGGCACAGGGTGGCTGCTAAGCTGGTGCAAAGCATAAACTCCCTGCAAGAGCATTTTTGAAAGGTGTTAGTGCTGGCTTCCACTTCAGAAAACTCATTCATAATGTGGTTCATTGTTGTAGGACAGGGAAGGACAGACATAGAAGGACACTTTGAATTCATTTACTTGGAAGAATAGGTATGGCCTGTGACAGAGCTTAACATTTTTTGAATATTTTATTCATTTATTTATTTATGAGAGAGAGAGGGAGAGAAAGAGAAGAGAATGGGTATGCCAGGGCTTTCAGCCACTGTAAACAAACTTCAGACGTTTGCACCACCTAGTGGGCATGTGTGACCTTACACTTGCCTCAACTTTGTGCATCTGGCTTACATGGGATCTGGAGAGTTGAACATGGGTCTTTAGGCTTTGCAGGCAAGTGCTTTAACTCCTAAGCCATCTCTCCAGCCACGAACCTTGATTTTTTTGTTTGTTTGTTTTTTCAAGGTAGGGTTTCACTCTAGCCCAGGCTGACTTGGAATTCACTATGTATGTAGTCTCAGGGTGGCTTTGAAATCATGGTGATCCTCCTACCTCTGCCTCCTGAGTGCTGTGATTAAAGGGGTGCACCACCACGCCCAGCACAAACCTTGATGTTTTTTTTTTTTTTTAATTTATTTATTTGAGAGCGACAGACACAGAGAGAAAGACAGAGGGAGAGAGAGAGAATGGGCGCGCCAGGGCTTCCAGCCTCTGCAAACGAACTCCAGACGCGTGCGCCCCCTTGTGCATCTGGCTAACGTGGGACCTGGGGAACCGAGCCTCGAACTGGGGTCCTTAGGCTTCACAGGCAAGCACTTAACCGCTAAGCCATCTCTCCAGCCCAACCTTGATGTTTTTAAAAAATATTTTATTTTTATTTATTTGGCAGAGAAAGAGGGAGAGAAAGAGAGAATGGGCACGTTAAGGCCTCCAGCCACTGCAGACAAACTCTAGACGCATGTGCCCCCTTGTGCATCTGGCTAACGTGGGTCATGGGGTATCCAACCTGGGTCCTTTGGCTTTGCAGGCAAATGCCTTAACTGCTAAGCCATCCCTCTAGCCCTTGATATATTTTTTTTTTTAAATTTAATTTATTAGTTTTCATTTCAGTGAATACAGGCAGTTTGGTACCATTATTTAGGCTCATCTGTGATCTACCCCCTCCCATTAGACCCTCCTTATTATTGAAAATGGGTCGTGCATTGTGGAGTTAGCCCCCAGTTATTAGTATGATAAATGTCTCTGAAAATCATGACCCAACATGTAACTCTGACATTCTTTCCGCCCCCTCTTCCGCAAGATTTCCCTGAGCCATGTTGGGTTCATTTTTGGTCTGCTTCAGTGCTGAGGTGTTGGGGGCCTCTGAGGCTCTGGATCTCTGATTTGGTAGGAGTTGATTTTTCTCTGAATTGATCTCCTTCCCCTTTGTGCTGGTATCGAGTTCACAGGAAAACATCACCCTTGCTTATTTCGCCAGTTGTCCTTAGTTTCAGTTGGGCCCCTTCTGAGGTATGTTGGGGCAGCTCTCTTCTTAGGATCTGCATCTATCTGGAAAAGAGAAGCAGATTCTCCAACGGAGAGTGAGTTAGCACCCAGAAAATTGAGATAACACTTACTTTTTTGATAGACAGTTTGATAGGTGTAGGCCCTCTTATACCCCGTGATTGATGGTAGCTTGATATTGTAGAGTGGGCTTGTGTTTGGGTATGGTTCTGACTTGTTTCCCAGCTCCAGCTAAGGGTCTAGTACCACTGAGTGGATCAGTTAGCCAAATCAAGAGCAATTGATTCCTCACCATGGCTGTGTACCACTATTGCACTTGTTGTTGCTACTTAGGTTAAACAATGTGTTGCTTGGACAGATCTTGGTCACTTCCCCCAGTCGCCTATGTAGCACCTTCTGGCACTAGACACGCTGACTGTCTGGGGACTGACTCTCTCCTGGCTTCCAGCCATGTCATTCCATTTTACGTGTCAGCTGCGTATGGAGTCTTCAGCAATAGGGTCTTACCACTGGCCTTTGGTGGGTCATCAAGTACTCTGACAGAAGTCTGTCATTGTTTTGGGAAACCTTGTAGGTTTCTTTGATCAAAAGCTCATTGTGGATTGTAGGCCCAAGCTGGAAGTGGGGGTTACAGGTCAGTGTGCACTAAGAAATTGAGGAAAAAGATAACTAATATACAAGAGTTAGAGAGAAGAGAGATAGAGGGGAGAGGGGGAGAGGGAGGGAGGGAAGATGTAGGAGATTTAGGTCAGTCTTGATCCTACCCTCTCCAGTGTCTTGTGGTTCAGGTGTTTCCTGTAAGGGACTAGTGAAGGTTCAGTCATTTGGTCTGTCTTTTAGGAAGTAGAATTTTATGGAGAGCTTCAAGAAGCAGTCGTTTGTGCTGAAGGAGGGTGTGGAGTACCGGATAAAAATCTCTTTCCAGGTGAACAGAGAGATTGTGTCAGGCATGAAGTACATCCAGCACACCTACAGGAAAGGCGTAAAGATTGACAAAACTGACTACATGGTGGGGAGCTATGGCCCCCGGGCAGAGGAGTATGAATTCCTGACACCTGTGGAGGAGGCGCCCAAGGGCATGCTGGCTCGTGGAAGCTACAACATCAAGTCCCGCTTCACAGACGATGACAAGACTGACCACCTGTCCTGGGAGTGGAATCTCACCATCAAAAAGGAATGGAAGGACTGAGCCCCAGCTGGGAGGGGGCAGGGCGACGGACAGACAGAAGGACCGACATGCCCCACCCCACACCCCTCCCCACCCCAAACCAAAGTGCTGACAGAGCCCTCCCCCACCACCATCATTCCTCCTTTGTCCACCCTGGGGCAGCTCTGCCTGCCCCTCTTTCCCCCCCTCCTGCCCTCAGGCCCCTGTGGTCTCCAGTGTCATATTGCTGCTTTTGCCTGTGTAGTGGGGGTGGTTCCAGTCCAGACCTCCACCCACTGTGTCCCTCCAGGTTTCCTGTGCCCTCCCTTCCTCAGGCCCTGACTGGGCCCTGGCTTTTTTAAGGCAGTGGAACATTGTCTGGGTTGCCTAGCCTACCTTGTCTCTCCTGGCTGAGCTGGGCCACTCAGTTTGGGGCCCAGGCCAGTGTCCTCCAGTCCACTGCTCCCTGGCCAGGTCATTCATCACTGTCAGTCACTGTCTAACCATGATGCCTTAACATGTGGAACGTGTATTGGGGGCTGTCGCTAACTCTTAATCCCCTGTCTGCATGAGCATGTGGTCTCCCCTGTCCTTGCCTTGTCTGCCATCCCAATTTGGTGACCCACCTGAGGAGGCCTGGGGTGTGCTGCTGTTGCTTTCTGCCCTTGATATTTTTAATTTCACTTTTTATGCTTCTCCAAATAAACTCCATGATTTCTCTAGAGCTGTCTCTTGCTCAAAAGGGTTTCATGCAGATCAGGCTGGCCTTAAACTTGCTGTGAAGTTAAGGATGAGCTGAACCTCCCTGAGTGCTGGGATTACAGCCAAGCACTACCATGTCTGGTTTATGTGGTGCTTTGGATGGGACCCAAGGCTTTGTGGATGCTAGACCATCACTCTACCAACCAAGCTATGACCCTAGCCTATCTATAATTGTTTATGGAATTAATTTTCATCAGACTCTATTCCCAGTAAGTTCTTTCTCCTATAACTTCTGAAAGTTTTCATTTTTTTTCAGAATGCCTGCTTATTTTGAGTGAATTGTAAAATGTTTGTCAAAGATATCAATACAATCATTTACTTCTTATCTTGCTCTCTTTGAAATTGTGTGTGTGTGTGTGTGTGTGTGTGTAGTGCATCTATAGAGGTCAGAAGAGTACCTCAAGGTGTGTGTCCTCTCCTGCCACCTTTTGAGAAAGGATGTCTCTTGTCGTTTGACCACACCTTTATTACCCATTTGTTCAATGATGGACACCTGGATTGATTCCAGTTCATAGCTATTATGAATTAAATGTCTATAAACATGGTTGAGCAAATATCTCTGCAGTAAAGCATGAAGCATTTAGGGTAAATGCCCAGTAAGGAAATAACTGGGTCTGTTGGCATTTCTATATTCATATTTTTCAGGATTCTCCATATTGATTTCCATAGTGGTTGTACACATTTGCATTCCCACCACCAGTGAATGAGGGTCCCTCTTTCCCCATATCCTTGACAACATTTTTTTCACTTGACTTTAAAAAAAAAATATTTTTACTTCCAGGGAGAGAGAGAGAGAGAGAGAGAGAGAGACAGACAGACAGACAGACAGACAGACAGACAGAATGGGCATGCCAGGGCCACCAAGCACTGCAAATGAACTCTAGACACATGTGCCACCATGTGCATTTGGCTTACATGGGTCCTGGGGAGTTGAACCTGGACTCTTAGGCTTTGCAGGTGAATGCCTTAACCACTAAGCAATCTCTCCAGCCTGTCGTTTGATTTTTTTCACAATTTTTATTAACATTTTCCATGATTATAAAAAATATCCCATGGTAATACCCTCCCTTCCCCCCCGCACTTTCCCTTTTGAAATTCCATTCTCCATCATATTCCCTCCCCATCTCAAACATTGTAGTTACATATATACAGTACCAACCTATTAAGTACCCTCCTCCCTTCCTTTCTCTTCCCTTTAAATCTCCTTTTTAACTTACTGGTCTCTGCTACTAAGGATTTTCATTCTCACGCAGAAGCCCAATCATCTGTAGCTAGGATCCACATATGAGAGAGAACATGTGGTGCTTGGCTTTCTGGGCCTGGGTTACCTTACTTAGTATAATCCTTTCCAGATCCATCCATTTTTCTGCAAATTTCATAACTTCATTTTTCTTTACCGCTGAGTAGAACTCCATTGTATAAATGTGCCACATCTTCATTATCCACTCATCAGTTGAGGGACATCTAGGCTGGTTCCATTTCCCAGCTATTATAAATTGAGCAGCAATAAACATTGTTGAACACGTACTTCTAAGGAAATGAGATGAGTCCTTAGGATATATGCCTAGGAGTGCTATAGCTGGGTCATATGGTAGATCAATCTTTATCTGTTTTAGGAACCTCCACACTGACTTCCACAATGGCTGGACCAGATTGCATTCCCACCAGCAGTGTAGAAGGGTTCTTCTTTTTCCACATCCTCGCTAACATTTATGATCATTTGTTTTCATGATGGTGGCCAATCTGACAGGAGTGAGATGGAATCTCAATGTTGTTTTAATCTGCATTTCCCTGATGACTAGTGATGTAGAACATTTTTTTAGATGCTTATATGCCATTCATATTTCTTCCTTTGAGAATGCTCTATTTAGCTCCATAGCCCATTTTTTGATTGGCTTGTTTGACTCCTATATTATTTAACTTTTTGAGTTCTTTGTATATCCTAGATATTAATCCTCTATCAGATATATAGCTGGCAAAGATTTTTTCCCATTCTGTAGGTTGCCTCTTTGCTTTCTTCACTGTGTCCTTTGCAGGGCAAAATCTTTGTAATTTCATGAGGTCCCAGTGATTAATCTGTGGTTTTATTGCCTGAGCAATTGGGGTTGTATTCAGAAAGTCTTTACCAAGACCAATATGTTGAAGGGTTTTCCCTACTTTTTCCTCTAGCAGTTTCAGAGTTTCAGGTCTGATGTTAAGGTCTTTAATCCATTTGGACTTAATTCTTGTGCATGGAGAGAGAGAAAGATCTATTTTCATCCTTCTACAGATGTATATCTAGTTTTCCCAACACCATTTGCTGAAGAGGCTGTCTTTTCTCCAATGAGTATTTTTGGCACTTTTATCGAATATCAGGTGGCTATAGCTACCTGGACTTACATCTGGGTCCTCTATTCTGTTCCACTGATCTACATGTCTGTTTTTGTGCCAGTACCATGCTGTTTTTGTTACTATGGCTCTGTAGTATACGTTAAAATCAGGTATGGTGATACCACCAGCCTTATTTTTGTTGCTTCTTCCTCGTTTTTAACTCCTGTCCCTTTCCCATCTACATCCTCAGTACTTCCACTGTTGGTCTCACATTAGTCCCCCTCCCCCGCCCCAGGTTTACATATATGAGGGAAAACGGATCCCATTTTTGCATAGGGTGAGCTTGGTTTACTTAACATAATAAGATCTAATACTGTCTCTTTTAAAAACTCATAACTCAGCCAGGCGTGGTGGTGCAGCCTTTAATCCCAGCACTCAGGAGGCAGAGGTAGGAGGATCGCTGTGAGTTCGAGGCCACCCTGAGACTACATAGTGAAGTCCAGGTCAGCCTGAGCTAGAGTGAGACCCTACCTCGAAAACCAAAAAACAAAAACAAAAACCTCGTAACTCTACCATAACTTGTATACTGTTGTCTCCCCTATTTTCTCACAGGGTCTTAGTCTTATAGTTTTCCTTCCAAGTTTCCCGAACTTTCCTCTAAGAGCTTGCTTACTAAGATTCACTAATTGTGTTTGCAGCTCCCCCGCTTTCTTTTTCTCTTTTCTTTCCAAAAAGTTGTGCTCGTTTCCTTTTTAACCCTGCACTGTGATGAGGTTCCGTCTTTGGCACATGGTCTTGAGCACTGCTGGGTGGCTTTGGAGGGCATGGTGTTGTCTGATGGAAAACTACCGGGTGTTCAGCTGCCACCACTGCAGCCCCACTCACTCGGGCGGGCCGCGGGGGCCTGGAGTTGGCCCTCTCCGCCAGGGCGGTGGGCTGCCAGCTGCAGAAGCTCCCTCCTCCCGGGCCTTCCTTCCCTCCTCCCTAAACACCGCCTGATGGCGCAGCGCGGAGAGGACTTGACCCTCTGCTTTTCCTGGCAGGGCTTCTCGGGCATGCTGTCCCTGCTTGTGTCCTCATGTTCTAGTCTGGCTTTGTCCCCAAGCAGCCCAGAGGTGACCGCTGAGTGGTTTCCTGGCCACCAACATGAGAAAGACGTGAAAACTAAGGGGCTTTTGCACCTGGTAAGGGGAAAAACAAAACCCAACAAATTGACGTTCCCGACCTCAGACTTTCCTTCAAGTAGGAGCCCAGGGTGGAAATTTTCTGAATCACATCCTGCAAATATTTTCATCCTTAGCTTATTTTCTCAGAACATTCGTTGTTAGGAAGAAACAAACAGAAAAAAGAAGGGAAGAAAGAAGAGAAAAGCTAGAAGGATGCTGGGAAACCTGTACTCCTAGAAGCAGAGACAGGATGAAGGTAGTGCCCTAAATCTTACCTGCCCTTGAGTAACTGATGCTGGTATGTAAAGCCCATATCAACTGGCTTATTTTGGACAAGGAAAAAGCATGAAATGTTTTCCAGAGCAAAATAAAAAAAAGCTATTCAATTTTAAGAATAACTTGAATGCAGTCTGTTGCAGTCAGGTTCACAATGCTGACAGAAATCATCTAAGTAAGAACAGCTTTGGGGACAAAAAAGGGTTTTATTTTGGCTTACAGACTAGACAGAAAGTCCATGATGGCAGAGGGAAACAATGGCATGAGCAGAGGGTGGACATACCTCCTGGCCAACATAAGATGGACAATAGCAGCAGGAGAGTGTGCCAAACACTGGCAAGGGGAGCCATAACCTGTCCCCAACAATATACCACCTCCAGGAAGCATTAATTCCCAAATCTCCATCAGCTGGCAACCTAGCATTCAGAACACCTAAGTTTATGGGGGACACCTGAATCAAACCACCACATTCTGCCTCTGGCCACCATAAACTTATAACGAATCACGAGGTAAAATGCAATGCATTCAGTCCATCTTTACAAGTCCCCATAATTCTTATCAATCCAATTGATGTTCAAACATTACCATAGTCCAAGATCTTTTAACTGAGCCATAATACCAAAAAATTCCCAAAAAACTCATAATGACACAGAATAAGCACACTGAAAAAAATGGCACTGGGCATAACAAAGAAATATTCAACCGATACAAGATTTAAAACAACCAGGGAAAACATCAAACTCTGTAGCTCCAAGCCCAACAACTCTAGCCAGTGACACATCTCCAAGTCTGATCATTCTAACCAGCAACAAATCTCTGAGCTCCAATTCCACCCCTCCAGCTAGCTACTCACAGTCCTGGAAAACTTCATTTGGGGCTGGCAGCTCCTTGGCAGCCATCTTGTGGTCCTGACATCTCCACTGGGTCTCCCATGCAACCCACAGTTCATCCTCAGGGCTCCATCAGGTCTCCATGCAGGTATCCAGCAAACCTGCTTCATACTACTCATGGCCATTTCCAAAACACAAGACTGTGTTGCAAACTCAATGACCCTCTCTTTCCTGCACTTCTTATACTCCACAATACCAGGTGGGGTACAAATTTGTTAATCCAGGGGAGAATAAAGCAGACTTTGAAGAAAAGGACACTCCTTCAGCATTCTAGCCTCTTCAAAATACTGCATTCTTTCTGTTTTTCCAATGCAGTTCAGCTGGCCCAATCTCAATGGTTATAATCTCTCAATTACAGTTAAACAGGCAGAAGTTTGGGCCTAAATATTTCTTTCTTTGCTATATCCTTCTGCACCCACCAGTCCATTTCTATGCAATGCAGCCCTGCACAAATTCTCAGGACACAGGCATAACAGCAAGCCTCTCACACAAACTGCTTCTTGCCTAGTCCAGGTAAGCCTTTTCTCACTCTCACAAGCCAAACTTCATAGTCCATATTTCTTACTGCATTCAGGTCTTTTAACTCTGACCAGAATAGTCCATCAAGCTGTACTTATACTGCAAGGTGCCTCTTAGGCCAAGGTTTTACATCCTTCTACATTCCTCTTGAAAATCAGCTCCAAAAGGCCAAAGACACACAGGTGTCTAGCAGCAATCCCATTTCAGTACCAACTTTAGTGTTGCAGTCAGGTTCACATTGCTGGCAGAAATCACCTGGCCAAGAGCAGCTTTTGGGGAAAAAAAAGGCTTATTTTGGTTTACAGACTCAAGAGGAAGCTCCATGATGGCAGGAAAAAATGATGGCATGAGCAGAAGGTGGAAATCACCCCCTGGCCAACATAAGGTGGACAATGTCAACAGGAGAGTGTGTCAAACACTGGCGAGGGAATGCTGGTTATAATACCCATAACATATATATATATATATATGTTATGGGTATTATAATATATATAATATATATTATATATCATATTTATTATAATATATATATATAAGCCTGTCCCCAACAATAAACACCTCCAGAAGGCATTAATTCCCAAATCTCCATCAGCTGGGAACCTAGCATTCAGAACACCTAAGTTTATGGGGGACACCTGAATCAAACCACTGCACAGTCTAAAGATTAATGACCTTTTGGTAGTAAAATGAAATACTATTTATTACAGCTTACTTTTTTCTTTTCTGTTTTTATTTATTTTTATTTTTAATTTTTATTTATTTATTTATTTGAGAGTGACAGAGAGAAAGAGGCAGATAGAGAGTGAGAGAGAGAATGGGCGCACCAGGGCTTCCAGCCACTGCAAACGAACTCCAGACGTGGGCGCCCCCTTGTGTATCTGGCTAACGTGGGTCCTGGGGAATCGAGCCTCGAACCAGGGTCCTTAGGCTTCACAGGCAAGCCCTTAACCGCTACGCCATCTCTCCAGCCCTGTTTTTATTTTTTGAGGTAGGGTCTCACTCTAGCCAAGAGTGACCTGGAATTAACTATTTAGTCTCAGGCTGGCCTGAAACTCAGTGATCTTCCTACCTCTGCCTACCAAGTGCTGGGATCAAAGGTGTGTGTCATCACTCCCAGCTTACTTTTTGAGAAGTATCAAGTCTAAAACTTATTTCTAAAAATAAAGCTCTCTAACCTGAAACGTGTGAGCTACTCAATTTTAATATGATTTTTTTTGACAAGCTCTGCTTCCCTTGTGACAGAATGTCTCAGTTTGAGTCATCAGTGCACATTTATGAAATCTGACAACGCTGTTTTCTCACAGCCTTACACATTTGGGTCAAGGTGATGATTGGAGCATTGTCAAGGTGGAATAATTTGACAGGTTGGATGTGGGTGGTGAAGAACGATTACCTGGAGGTGGGAAAGAGTTGTAGAAGGAAGTGATGGAGGGCATGTGGCAATAAAGACATATTTATGGCCTTTACCATTCTGTCTGCCATGTAAGTTCATGGTTTCCAGAACGGCTAAGTCTAGTCCTTCACTCATTTTTTTTGTAATTAGGCTGGAAAGGGACTTTTTAAAAGCTACACCCAGGGTTCTGAAGCTGGAGCCACAAATCTGCTTGATCATATGTTCTGTACTCTTTTGTGTAAAAATATTTTTATTTATTTGATAGGGAGAGAGAGAGACAGACAGACAGTAGGTACAATAAGGACTTTTGTCACTGTAAACAAACTACAGATGAATGTGCCATGTGACTCTGTGTGGGTACTGGTGAGCCCAATCTGGGCCAGCAGGCTTTGCAGGCAAGTGCCTTGAATTGCTGCTTCATCTCTTCAGCCCATGTTCCACATTTCTCTACAAACTGTATTGTCTATTCTCTTAGTAATGACAGTTATCTTGGAGGATGTGACTTCCATGTTTCTATTATTGCTTATTAACTTTGTGCTCTATTTTCATAATAGTATATCGAGGCTGGGGTCTGAATGTTTCTGGAAGTTACTATCTAAGGAGGGAGGAGAAGAGACTTTCTTGTGGCTCCTGTGGGAAATGGCCTGCTGGCAGCCGGCTGTGTTACAGTGCAAGGAAGGCCTCAGGTGCGAATAGGGTTAACTGGCCTTATGTTCGCAAAAACATGCAGATCTATAAACTGCAATGACGTCTTTTCAAATGTGTGCCATACTGGGGGGGGGGGCGGTAAAAGAATAATTTCCAACCAGGGTGGTATTGTGCTAAAAGCAGATGGGAATGTTTTTAATGTGCCATGGTATGGGGTGGAGCATGAGAATGCCCAGCACTGCCATGAATTATTAAGATCTGCCAACGTCCTGGAACTTATGTGGTTGTTTCTCTGGACTGCAACATCCTTGCCTTTGGCCAGACCTAGACCCAGAGTCTGGCCAGCCACTGAGACCAGAAAACTAAATGGTTTCGTACATTACCAGCATCCAGTTCTTAGAAAAGAAGCAGACACTAGTTGAATGATTTAATTTAATTTCTCCATTAGCTTGCCATGTTCTTGGAATTTGTCTATTTATTGTTTACTGGGTTGATTACTATATGTTACTCATTTTAAAGCTATTTTTATTGAAAGTTCCATCAACATACACAATATACCATGATCATAATCCCTTCCTACCACCTTCCCATTTCCCCCTCTCAAATCTCCCCTCCATTGAATCCCTTCTTCTTTCCAACTAATCTATTTCGATGTCATCATTTTTTCTCTACTATTATGCAGGTCATGTGCAAGTAGCATGAACCACTGTGAGGTCATGACTATCAAGGCCACTTTGTGTCTGGAAGACAGCATTGTAAGCACTCCTTCCCTTTCCTTCCTTTGACTTGTTTATTCTTCTGCTACCTCTTCTGAAATGGTCCCTGAGCCTTGAATGGTGTCATAGAGATGTCTCATTTAATAATGACCACTCTACTGTCACTTCTCAGCATTTTGGTGAGTTTTGAGTCATCCCAGTGATTGCCACCATCTGAAAAGAGAAGCTTCTCTAATCATAAGTGAGAGTAGGATTAATATATAGGCATAACAAATGTTTTGAGGCAGTTTGGTGGCCAGAATATATGGCAGTTAGCCAAAGGTAGCAGTTCTCTCTTAGGGCTTATGACCTCCCCAGCCATAAGCTTTTGACTAGATTTTCAGTACCTGGCAGAAATTCCCTCTCATGGAGAAGTCCTCAAGTCCATGAAGAGAACAGTTTGGTTTCCCCATAACAGATATGCCACCATTGCACCAGTTGATACTTTTGCCCTAGCTGGCCAGCTTAGAGCTTTCAGAGTCCACTGTTGCTTAACACTGCTGGTGACTTTTCTGACCCAACAGGCTGCATAGCTCTTTCCAGACTCCCAACAGCTAGTCAACAAAGAGGAGGTTTCCAGCCCAGTTCCAGCTTAATTTCTCATTGATTTTCAATCCAAGCATGTGAAGTCTTTAGCCGTAAGTTCTTGTCATATAGTTCTGGTGGATAACTAAGAGCCTTGGCAATAGCCTGTACTGTTTTGGGGCCTCCCTGGAAAACAAATGTCTGGAAGATATCCCACTCCTGGCGCTGGCTTCTGTGCACAACGCTTCTACAAGATACTTCTGCCTAAACCCTCTCTCTCTCTCTTCCTTTTTTTCCAAGTAGAGTTTCATTCTAGCCTGACCTGGAATTCGCTCTGTATTCCCAGGCTGTCCTTGAACTCAGAGTGATCTTCTTCTTCTTCTTCTTCTTTTTTTTTTTTGTTTTTTCGAGGTAGGGTCTCACTCTAGCTCAGGCTGACCTGGAATTCACTATGGAGTCTCAGGGTGGCCTCGAACTCAGGGCCATCCTCCTACCTCTGCCTCCCGAGTGCTGGGACTAAAGGCGTGGACCACCACGCCCGGCTCACAGTGATCTTCTTACCTCTGCCTTCCAAGTGCTGGGATTAAAGCATGTGCCACCATGCCATCTCTCTCTCTCTCTCTCCATATATATAATATTATATATATGATATATATATACGTATATATATTATTGGCTAGAGAAGAAGTAGATTTCCACATGGCTTATTCATAAATCTTAAATTTTGGTTAACCTTCTTCCAACCCCACCTCTCTCCCACCCTTTCCCCTTAGGCCATTATCTCCCCAGTATTCTTCCCCTTGATTTACATACCTACTACAGCCTCCCATTAAGCTCTCCCTGTCTAGTTTCCTGGTCTCTATTATTGACTTTTATTCCAACTCACATACAAGTCTGAACCTTGGAAGCTATGATCCGTTTATGAATGAGAGCATGTGACATTTGACTTTCTGAGCCTGGTTACCTCACTTTATGTTACTTTTTTTTTTTTTTTTCAAGGTAGGGTCTCACTCTAGCCCAGGCTGACCTGGAATTCACTATGTAGACTCAGATGGCCTCAATATATTATTTCTTTATAATAATGCTGATGTCTTTTTTAGGTTGCTTCCGATCAGTGGTTCCTTAACTTTCATATGCCTTAGGATACCTGGAAATCTTGTTGAATATGGGTATTTCTGATTCAGTATGTGTGAAGTGGGTGCTCCAGTTTGCATTTCTAACAAGTTCTCAGGTGGTGCTCTGTGGCTGTCCCAGGGAACGCACTTTGAGAAGCACTGCTTTAGATACAAGATTTTTAGATTGAGTTTGAATCTTCTTTTTGCATGTGTATGTTTGTGTGGCATGTATGTGTGGGTTAATGTGTGTGTGGGCAGATGCATGAGCACATGTATGTGCACATGTACAAGGAGGCCAGAAATTAACATTAGGTTCCTCTCTCAATACTCTCCACTTTGTTTATTGAGTCAGGGTCTCTCACTGAAAGCACAGCTCACTAATTTGGCCCGTCTAATTAGCTATCTCCTGAGATTACAGGTGCATGCTGGACATTTACCTAGGTTCTGAACTCAGTCTGCATACTTGGTCAGAAAGTGCTTTAGTGACTAAGCCATTTCTATAGCCCTAAGTTAAATTCTTTTAAATGAATTTCTATATTATGGTCTTAAAATGGATATTTTTATTTTTATTTATTTATTTGTGTGGGTGTGTGCATGTCATGGCATGTGTGGAGGTTAGAGGACATCCTCAAAATGTCTGTATTTTTTTTCCACCTTCATTGAGGCAGGATCTTTTGATACTGTAAACGAGTGTTAGTCTAGTTGGCCCACAAGCTTTGGATTCTCCTGGCTCTGTCTCTCATCACATAGGCACACTGGGATCACAGATGCATGTGTCACTTTGCACTCAGTATTGCATGGTGCTAGAGAATCAAATTCAGGTTTTCAAGTTTTGTAAGAAAGCAACTTTAACTATAGAGCCATCTACTCAGCCCCTGCAATGTATAATTTTAATATAGGTCTCCAAGAAGTACAATACTATAAGTTCAAAGAACTGTCATCAATTTATAAGCTGTCAGAACTTAGCAACATTCTAGAAGATTTTTTTTTTTTTTTTGGTTTTTCAAGCTAGGGTCTCACTCTGGCTCAGGCTGACCTGGAATTCACTATGTAGTCTCAGGGTGGCCTCGAACTCATGGCAATCCTCCTACCTCTGCCTCCCAAGTGCTGGGATTAAAGGCGTGCGCCACCACGCCCGGCTCTCTAGAAGAATTTTAAGAGAGTGTGTTGACAATGTGACATCTTCTTCACCCATGGGTGGGTTTTGCCATGTCCTTGAAGGATTTGGAAGTTTCCAGGCCAGAGATGTTAGGGTTAAATATCTCACCACATACAGACAAGTTTTATTACATCCCACAGTCTAGATCTCACCACTGGTATACTGAGTGAGAAGAGATGACCTAGTAAGACCATATTCTGCTAATAATCTACATAACAGAGGTGCTGTAATGAGGAGCTGTTTCAGTGATTAATAAAATGAGCATTTGAGTTTCTTTCTGTTTGAAGAACAGCTGGTTGGAGTTAGTTTTGTTTGTGGTGAAGACATGGGAGAGATGTGTTTGTGACCCATTCTCATGCAGCCTGAGGGAAAATAAGTAGGTCAGATGGAAAGCTTGAGTTCCAGTCTCTTAAAATCTGGTACTTTGAAGAGGCAGCATGATAATTGCAGCTTAGCCCCTGGGTGCAAAGAGAAGTTCTATGTTTATCTGAGTATTGCTAGAGCTGACTAGCAAAAGTAGCTAATACTGAAGTAGCAACCAGCTTCAGTAGCTCTCTTTATCCTGCTTTGAGCTGGAGAGATAACTCCATGGTTAAAGGCATTTCCTTGAAAAGCTCGACTGCCTGGGTTCAACTCCCCAGGACCCATGTAAAGCCAGATGCACAAGGTGGTGCATATATCTGGAGTTCATTTTCAGTGGCTAGAGCCTCTGGCATGCTCATTCTTTCAGTCTTGCCCTCCTTGTAAATAAATAACAAACTAAAAAAAAATTAAAAAGTATTTATCCTGTCTTATTTTTTTTTAAATTTATTTGAGAGTGACAGACACAGAAAGACAGATAGAGGGAGAGAGAGAGAATGGGCGCGCCAGGGCTTCCAGCCTCTGCAAACGAACTCCAGACGCGTGTGCCCCCTTGTGCATCTGGCTAACGTGGGACCTGGGGAACCGAGCCTCGAACCGGGGTCCTTAGGCTTCACAGGCAAGCACTTAACCGCTAAGCCATCTCTCCAGCCCCTGTCTTATTTTTATCTGTAGTACTTGTTAGGATTTATACTTTATATTTATGTACTTAATCATCTTCCACCATGAATGCACAATTCCTGAGAGCTGGAAGAGTCTCCTGCTCACTGTTGCATCCTGCTGTGGTCTGAATGGGTAACGGCCCCCACAGGCTTATATGTTCAAACACTTGATATCAGTTGGTAGTACTGTTTTTGAAGGTTGTAGAACTTTCATTTGGCAGGGCCTCACTGGGGGAAGTGGGTTACTAGAAGCCTGTCTTACTCTCTCTTCTCTGCTGTTGTTATGCCTCCCATCATGATGTACTGTAACCTTGAACTATAAGCTGCAACAAACCCTTCCTCCCTTAAGTTGCTTCTTGTCAGGTATTTGGTCACAGAGTTGAGAAAAGTAGCTAATATGCATCCTCAGTATCAGATGGCCTTTGGCATGTAATTGCTGCTTGATAAATCCTTGAGAAGGGGGTGAGGAATGAATCTTATTCCAAAGTTGTCAACCCACTAGGAGATTTGACACTTTAGAGAAGCACACACCTTAAATGGTGTGGGTATACAGGACTATTTTGTATCAGCAGTGTGGGACACCATTAGTGATGTTCTAATGCTGTTATTAAGAACAACAAATAGAGGAGTTCAGGCAGAGAAGGAGAAAGGCAGTGTACTGAATGCTCTGAGTCACTGAACTTCTTATAATTATTGGTTCGACTGTAAAATTCATAAAACATCTCAACCTATTTTAACAACTTTCCTTCCCCCGGCACAAGTTTTCAAGTCCATGGCCTTATTTCTGGGTTAAAGCATCACAAATAATTGCCCTGGTAGGTAGCATTATTGGCCACCAGACCTTAATGAATGTTAGCCGAGGGTCTTCATGATGCCACTGTGCCAATCACTGACTTGGCTCAGCAGAAGAGAGGGACTGAACATAACTCCTCTGTGAAAACTTTCAAAGTTTTGTGGTTTTTATATTTTGATGATAACTAAAAGATGAAATTTGAACATCTTGTAGGCTATCAGGATGATCTATTCAGAACTAAATTCTCCCAGAGTAACCAGTGCTCATGTATCCTCTGTTTCTGTTGTTGATGTTTGTTCTTTTTGTAAAAAAAAAAAAAAAAAGTATTTTATTTATTTATTTAAGAGAGAGAGAGAGAGAGAGAGAGAGAAAGAGAGAGAGAATGGGTGTGCCAGGGCCTCCAGTCATTGCAAATGAACTGCAAATCATGTGCCCCCTTGTGCATCTGGCTATGTGGGCCCTAGAGAATTGAACTGGGATCTTTTTTCTTTGGTAAGGCAAATAACTTAAGTGCTAAGCCATCTTTCCAGCCTTTTTTATTTTTTTGAGACAAGGTGTTTAAATGTCCCCAATAGACTCATGTGTTATATTTATTTATTTGTTTACTTATTTATTTATATTAAAAAGCTTGTGTCTAGCCACCTGGCTGAAGGACGCATAACTGGGGGTGGATCTAGATTTCTAGCCTAAATGTATGCAGAGTGGTTGAACTCTGCCTGGGGTTCCCTATTGTTTGGACCCATGCTTGTTTGCGTGCTTTTGGTGGTGTTGGTGGTAGTTTTTCTCTCTCATAGATCTGTGAAAGAGAACCAGCCTCTTTTGGCATTATGGAACCTCCCCTGGATCTGTAAGCCTGAAGTAAATCCCATAAACTGTCTGGTTTGGAGGTTCATGTCAGCAGCATAGCCCAGGCTGGCCGGGAACCATCCATCTGTCTCAGCTTCCCCAGTGTTGGATTACAGGTGCACACACTGTGCTCACCTGCATTTGCGTTTATGGCTATTGTGCTGGGGTCAGACATTATGAGAAATGTGTGAATTTATGAGATAAAAGCCAGAGGCAGCTTGCTGCGTGGCAACACACCTGTGACAAGTGAAGATGATCAATATGGAGACCTAGATGCAGGAGCACGGACTGATCACGTAGGTCCTCTGATGACACACCGCTGCAGGGACTCAGCTAAGGCAGAGCTAGTGGAGGTGGGGAGAGGAAGAAATGGCACATCGTATCTGTCTGGCTTGGTGGCTGTCTCTTGAGGGCGGGGTTAGGATGGCGAGGGTAGAGGAGTTACACAAGGATAACACCCAGCACTTCTCAAGACTAAGCAATGATGAAACTTTCCCTACAGAAAAATAGCTGGTATTAGTGCATTACTTCTATAGCAATGTTACTTGAAGATGTACGTATACAAAATTCAGCAATGTTTTATTAGTTTTATAAAACATTTGAGCTGGGTGGTACATGTTATTAATCCTAGCACTCAGGAGGCAGAGGTAGAAGAATCGCTCAGAGTTTGAGACCAGCTTGAGGCCGAGTGAGTTCCAGGTTAGCCTGGACTAGAGCGAGCCCCTACCTTAAAAAAAAAAAAAAAAAGCAAAGAAAAGGAAACATTTACTAGTTAAATGTAAATTATAAAGTTGTTTATAAAATCATATGTTAATTCTAAATTAAACCTGACAAATGGTACTTTTGTTGTTGTTAGTTTTTCAAAGTAGGGTCTTGCTCTAGCCCAGGCTGACCTGGAATCCACTATGTAGTCTCAGGGTGGCCTTGAACTCACAGTGATCCTCCTACCTCTGCCTCCCAAATACTGGGATTAAAGGCGTGTGCCACCATGCTTGGCTTGGTACTTTTTTTTTTTTCTAAATAGTTTATTTTTATTTATTTGCAAGCAGACAGACATAGGCAAAAGAGAGACAGGCTGGAGGCTGGAAAGATGGTTTAGCAGTTAAGGCACATGCCTATGAAGCCTAAGGATAGAGATTTGATTCTCCAGGTCCCACGTAGGCCAGATGCACATGGTGGCGCCTGTGTCTGGAGTTCATTGGCAGTGGCTGGAACTCCTGGCATAGCCATTCTCTCTCTCTCTCTTTCTCTCCTTCTCTTTCTGTCTGCAATAAATAAAAAAAAAAATCTTAAAAAGAAAGGAGAGACAGACAGAGAGAATGAGTAGACTAGGGTCTGAGCCACTGCAAACAAACTCCAGATGCATGTACCACTGTGTGCATCTGGCTTTATGTGGGTTCTGGGGAACTGAACCTGGGCCCTGGTGGCAAGCACCACTGAGCCATCTTTGCAGCCATGATGTTTTGATAAAACAAAATCACTACTTGCAAACTAAATGTGGTACATATTGCTACAGTTTAGGATTAAAAAAATTATTGGCGTGTGTGTGTAGGGTGGGGATGGAGTTGGCCAGAGACTCTTACTGCAGCAAACAAATGTTCATCTGGTTTTACATGGCTAGCTGGGGAATTGAACTTAGGCTGGCAGGCTTTGAAAGTAAGCACTTTTAGTCACCAAGCCCTCTCCCCAGCTCTCAGTTTATGTATTTTGAATTAGAAATAGGAAAGTGGTAGAAGTATTATCAGTAAATAGTTCACTAATAGCCCAAACATATGCAAAATCTTTTAAGTAGAATCCTTGTATGTCTCGAGTTTAAGATACTTATTTTAGGACTCATTTCAAGGATTACTTCATTTGAAGGCAGTCAGAAAACCAACTCAATTTGACATTCTTCTTGTGGATCTGTGTAGAGCTCTGTCACCCAATGTCCCTTGTGACATTGTGGTTTGTATGTGTTTATCCTTGAAAGCAATTTTAAGTATTGTCCTCAGAGGCTCAGTGGATAAAGTGGTTGCTGAATGAACATGAGGACCTGAGTTCAGATCCCCAGAACCTGTGTAAAGCTGGACAAGGCAGGGCACATCTGTAATCTCAATGTGCCTATGGTGAGATGGGAGGTGAAGACAGGAGAACCTCTTGGAAACTCATGGACCAGCCAGCCTAGTGTACACAGCAGTGAACAACACGAGACTCTTCTCAAGCAAGGAGACAGATGACAGCCAGTGACCAAGGCTGTCCTCTGACCTCCACACATGCACCGTGGCACAAGCATTCACGCATACATGTCATACATACACATATATAGTCTTTTTCTAGCTTGTGGGCCTCTGCTACTGGTTATTGGTTTCAGATCACACACAAGTCCATACATTTGTAGCTAGGATACATACACATATAAGAGAGAACATGTGACATCTGGCTTTCTGGGCCTGGGTTATTCTTTCCAGGTCCATCCATTTCCCTGCAAATTTCATTTTTCTTTACCACTGAATAGAACTCCATTGTGCAGATGTACCACATCTTTATTATCCATTCATCAGTGGATGGACATCTAGGATAGTTCCATTCCCTAGATATTGTGAATAGAGTAGCAATAAACATGGTTGTGCAAGTATCTCTAACGTAGTGAGAAGAGTCATTAGGATATATGCTTAGGAATGCTATATCTGGATCATATGGCAAATCTATTTTTAGCTGTCTCAAGAACCTCCACACTGATTTCCATAATGGCTGTACCAGTTTACATTCCCACCAACAGTGCAAAAGGGTTCCTCTTTTACCACAACCTGGCCAACATTTATTGTAATGTTTTCTTGATGGTAGCCATTCTGATGGGAGAGAGATGGAATCTCGAGGTAGTTCTGATTTGCATTTTCCTGATGGCTAAGGATGTAGAACACTTTTTTAGATGTTTATATGCCATCTGTATTTCTTCTGTTGAGAACTCTCTATTTAGCTCCATAACCCATTTAAAAAAATTTTTTTGTTCATTTTTATTTATTTATTTGAAAATGACAGAGAGAGAAGGAGAGAAAGAGACAGATAGAGAGGGAATGGGCGCGCCAGGGTTTCCAGCCACTAAAAACAAACTCCAGACACGTGAGCCCCCTTGTGCATCAGGCTAACGTGGTCCTGGGGAAACGAGCCTTAACCGGGATCCTTAGGCTTCACAGGCAAGTGCTTAACCACTAAGTAATCTCTCCAGACCCCCCAACACATTTTTAAAAATTTTTTATTAGCATTATCCATGATTATAAAAAAATATCCCATGGTAATTCCCTCCCTCCCCCCCACACTTTCCCCTTTGAAATTCCATTCTCCATCATATTATCTACCCATCAGAATCATTGTACTTATATATATATACAATATCAAACTATTAAGTACCCTCCTCCCTTCCCTTTAAATCTCCTTTTTAACTTACAGGCCTCTGCTACTAAGGATTTTCATTCTCACGCAGAAGCCCAATCATCTGTAGCTAGGATCCACATATGAGAGAGAACATGTGACGTTTGGCTTTCTGGGCCTGGGTTACCTCACTTAGTATAATCCTTTCCAGATCCATCCATTTTTCTGCAAATTTCATAACTTCATTTTTCTTTACCGCTGAGTAGAACTCCATTGTATAAATGTGCCACATCTTCATTATCCACTCATCAGTTGAGGGACATCTAGGCTGGTTCCATTTCCCAGCTATTATAAATTGAGCAGCAATAAACATTGTTAAACACGTACTTCTAAGGAAATGAGATGAGTCCTTAGGATATATGCCTAGGAGTGCTATAGCTGGGTCATATGGTAGATCAATCTTTAGTTGTTTTAGGAACCTCCACACTGATTTCCACAATGGCTGGACCAGATTGCATTCCCACCAGCAGTGTAGAAGGGTTCCTCTTTTTCCACATCCCCGCCAACATTTATGATCATTTGTTTTCATGATGGTGGCCAATCTGACAGGAGTGAGATGGAATCTCAATGTAGTTTTAATCTGCATTTCCCTGATGACTAGTGCCATAGAACATTTTTTTAGATGCTTATATGCCATTCGTATTTCTTCCTTTGAGAATGCTCTATTTAGCTCCATAGCCCATTTATTTATTTATTTATTTATTTGAGAGCGACAGACACAGAGAGAAAGACAGATAGAGGAAGAGAGAGAGAATGGGCACGCCAGGGCTTCCAGCCACTGCAAACGAACTCCAGACGCGTGCGCCCCCTTATGCATCTGGCTAACGTGGGACCTGGGGAACCGAGCCTCGAACTGGGGTCCTTAGGCTTCACAGGCAAGCGCTTAACCGCTAAGCCATCTCTCCAGCCCCATAGCCCATTTTTTGATTGGCTTGTTTGACTCCTTATTATTTAACTTTCTGAGTTCTTTATATATCCTAGATATTAATCCTCTATCAGATATATAGCTGGCGAAGATTTTTTCCCATTCTGTAGGTTGCCTCTTTGCTTTTTTCACTGTGTCCTTTGCAGTGCAAAATCTTTGTAATTTCATGAGGTCCCAGTGATTAATCTGTGGTTTTATTGCCTGAGCAATTGGGGTTGTATTCAGAAAGTCTTTACCAAGCCGGGCGTGGTGGCGCACGCCTTTAATCCCAGCACTCGGGAGGCAGAGGTAGGAGGATCACCGTGAGTTTGAGGCCACCCTGAGACTCCATAGTGAATTCCAGGTCAGCCTGGGCTAGAATGAGACCCTACCTTGAAAAAGAAAAAAAAAAAAAAAGAAATAAAGAAAGTCTTTACCAAGACCAATATGTTGAAGAGTTTCCCCTACTTTTTCCTCTAGCAGTTTCAGAGTTTCAGGTCTGATATTAAGGTCTTTAATCCATTTGGACTTAATTCTTGTGCATGGTGAGACAGAAGAATCTATTTTCATCCTTCTGCAATATATATCCAGTTTTCCCAACACCATTTGCTGAAGAGGCTGTCTTTCCTCCAATGGGTATTTTGGGCATTTTTATCAAATATCAGGTGGCTATAGCTACTTGGGCTTACATCTGGGTCCTCTATTCTGTTCCATGGATCTACATATCTGTTTTTGTGCCAGTACCACGCTGTTTTTGTTACTATGGCTCTGTAGTATAGGTTAAAATCAGGTATGGTGATGCCACCAGACTTATTTTTGTTGCTCAGAATTATTTTAGATATTCTAGGTTTTTTTGTGATTCCAAATGAATTTTTGGATAGTTTTTTCTATTTCCATGAAGAATGCTTTTGGAATTTTTGATAGGGATTGCATTAAATGTGTAGATTGCTTTGGGTAGGATTGCCATTTTCACAATATTGATTCTTCCAATCCAGGAACAGGGGATGTTTCTCCACTTTCTAGTGTCTTCTGCACTTTCTCGCATGAGTGTTTTAAAGTTCTCATTGTAGAGATTCTTTACTTCCTTGGTTAGGTTTATTCCAAGGTACTTTATTATTTTTTTGATGCAATTGTGAGTGGGAGTGATTCTCTGATTTCATCCTCTATGTGTTTGTTGTTAGCATATATGAAGTCTACTGATTTCTGTGTATTTATTTTGTATCCTGCTACATTGCTGTAGGTTTTGATCAGCTCTAACAGTTTGCTAGTAGAGTCCTTTATGCATAGAATCATGTCATCTGCAAATAATGATAACTTGATCTCTTCCTTTCCAATTTGTATCCCTTTTATGTGTGTCTTTTGCCTTATTGCTATGGCTAAGACTTCCAGAACTATATTAAATAAAAGTGGGGACAGTGGACACCCTTGTCTTGTTCCTGATTTTAGTGGAAAAGCTTCCAGTTTTTCCCCATTTAGTAATACGTTGGCTGTAGGCTTGTCATAAATAGCTTTTATTATATTGAGATATGTTCCTTCTATTCCCAGTCTCTGTAGGACTTTTATCATGAAGGGATGTTGGATTTTGTCAAATGCTTTCTCTGCGTCCAACGAGATAATCATGTGACTTTTGTCCTTCAACCCATTTATATAATGTATTACATTTATAGATTTGCGTATATTGAACCATCCCTGCATCACTGGGATAAAGCCTATTTGGTCAGGGTGAATGATCTTTTTGATATACTCTTGTATTCTGTTTGCCAGTATTTTGTTGAGAATTTTTGCATCTATGTTCATGAGGGAGATTGGTCTGTAATTTTCTTTTTTTGTTCTATCTTTGCCTGGTTTTGGTATCAGGTTAATGCTGGCCTCATAGAAGGAGTTTGGTAGAATTCCTTCTTTTTCTATTTCCTGAAAAAGCTTAAGAAGCAATGGTGTTAGCTCTTCCTTAAAGGTCTGGTAAAATTCAGCAGTGAATCCATCTGGGCCTGGGCTTTTTTTAGTTGGGAGATTTTTGATAACTGTTCGGATCTCCATGCTTGTTATAGGTCTATTTACGTGATTAATCTCATTTTGATTTAATTTATGTAGGTCATATAGATCAAGGAAATCATCCATTTCTTTCAGATTTTCATACTTTGTGGAGTATATGCTCTTATAGTATGTCCCTATGATTTTTTGAATTTCTCTGGCATCTGTTGTGATGTTACCTTGTTCATCTCCGGTTTTATTAATTTGTTTCTCTTCTCTCTTTCTTTTGGTCAGATTTGCTAAGGGTTTATCAATCTTGTTTATCCTTTCAAAGAACCAACTCTTTGTTTCATTAATTCTTTGGATTGTTTTTTTTTTGTTTCTATTTCATTAATTTCTGCCCTAATCTTTATTATTTCTTCCCGCCTACTGATTTTTGGTTTGCCTTGTTCTTCTTTTTCCAAGGCTTTAAGGTGAAGCATTAGGTCGTTTACTTGCGACCTTTCTAATTTCTTAATATAGGCACTTAAGGCTATAAATTTACCTCTTAGAGCTGCCTTCATTGTGTCCCAGATATTTTGGTATGTCACAAATCTCATTATCGTTTGACTCTATAAATTTTTTGATTTCCTTCTTGATTTTTTCATTGACCCATTCATCATTTAGTAGTGTATTGTTTAGTTTCCATGATTTTGTGTATGCTCTATAGCCTTTTTTGCTACTGATTTGTAGTTTAATTGCATTGTGGTCAGATAGTATGCTGCTGGAACTGCTGCTGCTAAAGGTGTCGGTGGTGGGTCTGTACCCGCTGCTTAGCTGAAGCTGCTGCTGCTAGGTCCACTGCTGCTGCTGCCTCTGCTGCTGCTGCTGTAGCTGCCACTGCTGGAGCCACCGCTGCTGCTGAAGCTGCTGCTGCTGGGTCCATTGCCGCTGCTGCCACTGAGGCTGCTGCTGCTGGATCTGCTGCTGCTGCCTCTGGAGCTGCTGCTGCTGGGTCTGCTGGTCTTGCCACTACTGGATCTGCTGCTGCTGGGGCCACTGTTTCCGGTGCCAGAGCCTCTGATGTTGCTGCAAGACTCTGCTCCTGCTTGGGTCCCACTGTTGGCTCAAGTTGGCATGGCCGGGTCCCAGGACACTGCTCTGTTCGCTGGAGCTGGGCTCAGGTGGTGTGGGAGGGGAGGGAGCTGCAGCTGGTGTGGTTCTTTCGCTGTTCCACGTGTTCTTCTACCTCGTGGTCTGCTCCTCTATTGCTCACTGCCGCTCACCCTTCACATTTCCTGAGTTGCGGAGAGCTCCCGTGTGAGTGGATAATCCCTGCACCTGGCTTTTCCTGCAGCTGGAGCCGAGTCTGGCGGCTTTCTTATGCGCCGCCACCTCCGCCACAGTTGGCGGAGCTGCTGGGGCCACTTTTGCCGGCCTGTCCTGTCTCTGGATGCTCTGGATCTCTTCTACTTCTCCACTGCTGCTTCAATTTCCTATACACCTCACTTTTTAGTAAAAGTGTATATTTTGTTGAGTTTTTTTGGTCTTTTATCCCCCCTAGGCTGCTTTGGCACGGTACCTACGCTGCCATCTTAACCGGAATCCCCCATAACCCATTTTTGATTGTGTTGTTTGATTTCTTATTGATCTGCTTTTTGAGTTCTTTGTATATTCTGGATATTAATCCTCTGTCAGATGTGTAACTGACAAAGATTTTCTCCCCTTCTGTAGGTTGTCTCTTTGCTCTATTCAGTGTCCTTTGCTGTACAAAAGCTTTGTAATTTCATGAGATCTCAGTAGTTGATTAGTGGTTTTATTTTCTGAGCAATTGGGGTTATATTCAGAAAGTTATTACCTATGCCAATATGTTGAAAGTTTCCCCCTACCTTCTCCTCTAGCAATTTCAGGGTTTCAGGTCTGATATTAAGGTCCCTGATCCACTTGGATTTGATTCTTATGCATGGGGAAAGACAGGGATCTGTTTTCATCTTTCTACATATAGATGACCAGTTTTCCCAGCACCACTTGTTAAAGAGGCTGTCTTTTCCCCAATGAATATTTTTGGCATTTTTGTCAAAAATCAGATAGCTGTAGCTGCCTGGATTAACATCTGGGTCCTCTATTCTGTTCCATTGATCTACATGTCTGTCTTTGTGCAATACCATGCTGTTTTTGTTACTATGGCTTTGTAATATAGCTTAAAAATCAGGTATGGTGATACCACCAGGCTTATTTTTGTTACTCAAACTTGTTTTGGCTATTTGAGATTTTTTGTGCTTCCAAATGAAATTTTGGATTTTCTTTTCTATTCCTGTGAAGAATGCCATTAGACTTTTAATGGGGATTGCATTAAATGTGTAGATTGCTTTTGGTATGATTGACATTTTCACAATATTGATTCTTCCAATCCAAGAACATGGGATATCTTTCCATTTCTTTGTGTCTTCTGCAATTTCTCACTTG
This sequence comes from Jaculus jaculus, assembly GCF_020740685.1. Lineage (NCBI taxonomy): Eukaryota > Metazoa > Chordata > Mammalia > Rodentia > Dipodidae > Jaculus > Jaculus jaculus. The sequence goes on along the minus strand of NC_059108.1, from coordinate 80,540,861 downwards.
AGTGTTTTAAAGTTCTCATTTTATAGCTCCTTCACTTCCTTTGTTAAGTTTATTCCAAGGTATTCTATTTTTTTGAGGCAAGTGTGAATGGGAGAGATTCCCTAATTTCATTCTTTGCACATTTGTTGTTAGTATATAGGAAAGCTACTGATTTCTGTGTATTTATTTTGTATCCTTCTATGTTGCTAAAGGTGTTTATCAGCTCTAACAGTTAGCTGCTAGAGTTTTTAGGGTCTTTCATGTATAGAATCATATCATCTGCAAATAGTGATAATTTGATCTCTTCCTTTCCAATTTGTATCCCTTTTATGAGTGTAAGACTTCCATCACTATATTAAATAAAAGTGGGGACAGTGGACATCCTTGTCTTGTTCCTGAATTTAGTGGAAAAACTTTGAGTTTTTCACCACTTAGTATTATGTTGGCTGTAGTTTGTCATAAGTAGCTTTTGTTATATTGAGATATGTTCCTTCTAGTCCCAGTTTCTGTAATACTTTTACCATGAAAGGATGTGGGATTTTGTCAAATGCTTTTTCTGCATCTATCGAGATGATCATGTGATTTTTGTCCTTCAGACCATTTATATGATGTATTACATTTATTTATTTGTGTATGTTGAACCATACCTGCATCCTTGGGATAAAGCCAACTTGGTCAGGGTGAATAATCTTTTTGATATACTCTTGTATTCTGTTTGCCAATATTTTGTTCAGAATTTTTGCATCTATGTTCATGAGGGAGATTGGTCTGTAATTTTCTTTTTTGGTTCTGTCTTTGCCTGGTTTGGTATGAGGGTGATGCTGGCTTCATAGAAAGAGTTTGGTAGAAGTCCTTTCTTTTCTATTTTATGGAAAAGTTTGAGAAGCACTGGTGTTAGTTCTTCCATGAAGGTCTGGTAAAATTCATCAGTGAATCCATCTGACCCTGGGCTTTTTTTAGTTGGGATACTTTTTATAACTGCTTAGGTCTCTGTACTTGTTATAGGTCTATTTAAATGCTTTATCTCTTCTTGATTTAATTTTGGTAGGTCATATAAATCAAGGAAATCATTCATTTCTTTCAGATTTTCGAACTTAGAGGCATATATATTCTTAAAGTATGTCCTTATAATTGTCTGAATTTCTTTGATATCTGTTGTAGTGGTGCCTCTTTCATCTCTAATTTTATTAATTTTTGTATCTTCTCTCTTTATTCTGGTCAAATTTGCTAAGGATTTATCAATCTTGTTTATTCTTTCAAAGAACCAACTATTTGTTTCACTGATTCTTTGAATTGTTTTTTTGGTTTCCATTTCGTTAATTTCTGCCTCACCTGTATGATTTCTTCTCGTCTACTGCTTTTTGGTTTGCCTTGTTCTTCTTTTTCCAAGGCCTTAGGGTGGAGCATTAAATTGTTTATTTGTGAGCTCTCTAAATTCTTAATATAGGCACATGGAGCTATAAATTTCCTTCTTAGGACTATCTTCATTGTGTCCCAAAGGTTTTGGTATGTTGTATTGTCATCATTTGATTCAATGAATTTAATGATTTCTTCAATGACCCACTGACCATTCAATAGTGTACTGTTTAGTATCCAAGAATATCTGTATGCTCTGATGATTTTCTTGTTGCTGATTTGCAGTTTAATCAAATTGTGGTCATATATAGTACAAGGGATTATTTCAATTTTCCTATAATTGTGGAGATTTGCTTTTTTCTTATTTATTTATTATTTTATTTTCACAATTTTTATTAACATTTTCCATAATTATAAAAAATATCCCATGGAAATACCTCCCTCCCCCACATGTTCCCCTTTGAACTTCCGTTCTTCATCATATTACCTCCCCATCTCCATCATTGCACTTACATATATACAGTACCAACCTATTAAGTACCCTCCTCCCTTTCTTTCTCTTCCCTTTATATCTCCTTTTTAACTTACTGGCCTCTGCTACTAAGGATTTTCCTTTTCATGCAGAAGCCCAATCATCCGTAGCTAGGATCCACATATGAGGGAGAACATGAGGCTCTTGGGTTTCTGGGCCTGGGTTACCTCACTTAGTATAATCCTTTCCAGATCCATCCATTTTTCTACAAATTTCATAACTTCATTTTTCTTTACTGCTGAGTAGAACTCCATTGTATAAATGTGCCACATCTTCATTATCCACTCATCAGTTGAGGGACATCTAGGCTGGTTCCATTTCCCAGCTATTATAAATTGAGCAGCAATAAACATGGTTGAGCACATACTTCTAAGGAAATGAGATGATTCCTTCGGATATATGCCTAGGAGTGCTATAGCTGGGTCATATGGTAGATCAATCTTTAGTTGTTTTAGGAACCTCCACAATGATTTCCACAATAGCTGGACCAGATTGCATTCCCACCAGCAGTGTAGAAGGGTTCCTCTTTTACCACATCCCCGCCAACATTTATGATCATTTGTTTTCATGATGGTGGCCAATCTGACAGGAGTGAGATGGAATCTCAATGTAGTTTTAATCTGCATTTCCCTGATGACTAGTGCCGTAGAACATTTTTTTAGATGCTTATATGCCATTCGTATTTCTTCCTTTGAGAATGCTGTATTTAGCTCCATAGCCCATTTTTTGATTGGCTTGTTTGATTCCTTATTATTTAACTTTTTGAGTTCTTTGTATATCCTAGATATTAATCCTCTATCAGATATATAGCTGGTGAAGATTTTTTCCCATTCTGTAGGTTGCCTCTTTCCTTTTTTCACTGTGTCCTTTGCAGTGCAGAATCTTTGTAATTTCATGAGGTCCCAGTGATTAATCTGTGGTTTTATTGCCTGAGAAATTGGGGTTGTATTCAGAAAGTCTTTACCAAGACCAATATGTTGAAGAGTTTCCCCTACTTTTTCCTCTAGCAGTTTCAGAGTTTCAGGTCTGATGTTAAGGTCTTTAATCCATTTGGACTTAATTCTTGTGTATGGAGAGAGATGAATCTATTTTCATCCTTCTACAGATGTATATCTAGTTTTCCCAACACTGTTTGCTGAAGAGGCTGTCTTTTCTCCAATGAGTATTTTTGGCACTTTTATCGAATATCAGGTGGCTATAGCTACCTGGACTTACATCTGGGTCCTCTATTCTGTTCCACTGATCTACATGTCTGTTTTTGTGCCAGTATCACACTGTTTTTGTTACTATGGCTCTGTAGTATAGGTTAAAATCAGGTGTGGTGATACCACCAGCCTTATTTTTGTTGCTCAGTATTATTTTAGATATTCTAGGTTTTTTTGTGATTCAAAATGAATTTTTGGATGGTTTTTTTCATTTCCATGAAGAATGCCTTTGGAATTTTGATAGGGATTGCATTAAATGTGTAGATTGCTTTTGGTAAGAATGCCATGTTTACAATATTGATTCTTCCAATCCAGGGACAAGGGATGTTTCTCCACTTTCTAGTGTCTTCTGCACTTTCTCGCATGAGTGTTTTAAAGTTCTCATTGTAGAGATTCTTTACTTCCTTGGTTAGGTTTATTCCAACGTACTTTATTTATTTATTTATTTATTTATTTATTTATTTATTTATTTTTTGATGCAATTGTGAGTGGGAGTGATTCTCTGATTTCATCCTCTGTGTGTTTGTTGTTAGCATATATGAAGGCTACTGATTTCTGTGTATTTATTTTGTATCCTGCTACATGGCTATAGGTTTTTATCAGCTCTGACAGTTTGCTAGTAGAGTCTTTAGGGTACTTTATGTATAGAATCATGTCATCTGCAAATAATGATAACTTGATCTCTTCCTTTCCAATTTGTATCCCTTTTATGTGTGTCTCTTGCCTTATAGCTATGGATAAGACTTTCAAAACTATATTAGATAAGACTGAGAACAGTGGACACCCTTGTCTTGTTCCTGATTTTAGTGGAAAAGCTTCCAGTTTTCCCCCATTTAGTAATGTATTGGCTGTAGGCTTGTCATAAATAGCTTTTATTATATTGAGACATGTTCCTTCTTTTCCCAGTCTCTGTATGACTTTTATCATAAAGGGATGTTGGATTTGTCAAATCCTTTCTGTGCGTCTAATGAGATGATCATGTGATTTTTATGCTTGAACCCATTTATATAATGTATTACATTTATAGATTTGCATATATTGAACCATCCCTGCATCTTTTGGATAAAACCTATTTGGTCAGGGTGAATGATCTTTTTGATATATTCTTGTATTCTGTTTGCCAATATTTTGTTACGAATTTTTGCATCTATGTTCATGAGGGAGATTGGTCTGTAATTTTCTTTTTTTGTTCTATCTTTGCTTTGTTTTGGTATCAGGGTGATGCTGGCTTCATAGAAGGAGTTTGGTTGAATTCCTTCTTTTTCTATTTCCTGGAAAAGCTTAAGAAACAATGGTGTTACCTGTTCCTTGAAGGTTTTGTAAAATTCAGCAGTGAATCCATCTGGGTCTGGGCTTTTTTTAATTGGGAGATTATTGATAATTGTCGGATCTCCATGCTTGTTATAGGTCTATTTAAGTGATTAATCTCATCTTGGTTTAATTTAGGTAGGTCATATAAATTAAGGAAATCTTCCATCTCTTTCAGATTTTCATACTTTGTGGAGTATATGCTTCTATAGTAAGTCCCTATGAGTTTTTGAATTTTTCTGGCATCTGTTGTGATGTTACCTTTTTCATCTTTGATTTTATTAATTTGTGTCTCTTTTCTCTTTCTTTTGGTCAGATTTGCTAAGGGTTTATCAATCTTTTTTATCCTTTCAAAGAACCAACTCTTTGTTTCATTAATTCTTTGGATTTTTTTTTTGTTTCTATTTCATTAATTTCTGCCCTAATCTTTATTATTTCTTCCTGCCTACTGATTTTTAGTTTGCCTTGTTCTTCTTTTTCCAAGGCTTTAAGGTGAAGTATTAAGTCATTTACTTGCGACCTTTCTAATTTCTTAATATAGGCACTTAAGGCTATAAATTTACCTCTTAGAACTACCTCATTGTGTCCCAGAGATTTTGATATGTTCTGTTCTCATTATCATTTGACTCTATAAATTTTTTGATTTCCTTCTTGATTTCCTCATTGACCCATTCATCATTTAGTAGTGTATTATTTAGTTTCCATGATTTTGTGTATGCTCTATAGCCTTTTTTGCTACTGATTTGTAGTTTAATTCCATTGTGGTCAGATAGAATGCAAGGAATTATTTCAATTTTCCTGAATGTGTTAAGATTTGCTTTGTGTCCTAATATATGGTCTATTTTAGAGAATGTTCCATGTGCTACTGAAAAGAATGTATATTCTGCAGCCTTTGGATGAAATGTCCTGTATATATCTGTTAGGTCCATTCCTTCTATGAACTCATTTAGTCCAGATGCTTCTCTGTTTATGTTTTCCCGGGATGACCTGTCAGTTGATGAGAGTGGTGTGTTAAAGTCACCCACTACCACTGTGTTTGGTGTTATCTGTGACCTTAGTTCTAATAGTGTTTGATTGACGAATTTTGGAGCCCTCATGTTAGGTGCATATATGTTTAGGATTGTAATGTCCTCATGTTGGAGTGTGCCCTTAATCAATATAAAGTGACCTTCCTTATCTTTTGTTGACTAAGGTTGGACTGATGTCTACCTTGTCAGATATTAGGATAGCAACCCCTGCTTGTTTTCTAGGCCCATTTGCTTGACACACCTTTATCCAACCTTTCACCCTAAGATAATGTCCATCCTTTGTAGAAAGGTGAGTTTCTTGGAGACAACAAAGTGTAGGATCCTGCTTTTTAACCAAGTCTGCAAACCTATGTCTTTTGGTTGGGGCATTGAGGCCGTTGATATTAAGACATATTATTGAAAGGTGTGTATTATGTTTTCCTTTTTTTTGTGTGTGGCTCCAGTTCTACCTTTGCTCTCTTATGTTAACTAGTATTTGAGTATTGCTTGTTTTTTCTAGGTTCCTTATATGTGTGCTTTCCCTTTTCTTCAGCATGGAGGTTTCTATCAAGTATTTCCTGTAGAGCTGGTTTTGTCTTCAAATATTCCTTTAACCTGCTTTTGTCATGGAATGTCCTTAATTCTCCGTCTATTTGAATGGATAGCTTTGCAGGATAAAGTAACCTTGATAACAGTTGTTATCTTTCAGAACTTGGATTACATCACTCTAAGCCCTTCTGGCTTTTAAAGTTTTTGTTGAATAATGTTCTGTAATCATGATGGGCTTGCCTTTGTAAGTAACTTGATTTTTCTCTCTAACTGTTTTCAATATTTTTTCTTTGGTTTGTGTGTTTTGTAGTTTGATTATAATATGGTGTGGAGAAGCCTTTTCCAGGTTTTGTCTGGCTGGGGTTCTAAAGGCTTCCTGTATGTGCATTGGCACCTCTTTCCCAATTTGGGTGAAGTTTTCTTCTGTGATTTTGTTGAAGAAGCCTACTATGCCTTTGGAGTGGAATTCTTCTTCTACTATGCCCTGATTCTTATATTTGATCTTTTCATAGTGTCCCAAATATTTTGAAATTCCCACTCATACTTTTCTATAAGTTTGTCTTTCTCTTTGTTGGCCTGTATTAGATCTGCCAGCTGGTCTTCTATCTTAGATATTCTGTCCTCTCCTTCATCCATTCTACTGGTGAGATTTTCTTCATTTTTTTTTTATTCCATTAACTGTGTTCTTCATTGCTAGTAATTCTGACTGGTTTTTCTTTATTATTTCTATTTCCTTATTTATGTCTTATATTGCCTTCTTTGTTTCATGAAATTGGTGTCCTGCGTCTTCTTTGATTCCTTTGTTGAGTTCCTTTTTGACTCCTTTGATTTGTTCTCTGACTTCTTTGAACATATTTACAATCATTCTTTTGAAATCTTTCTCAAGCATTTCCTCTAACTCGTTCTCGGTGGAGGTCATTTCTGATGCATTATTACTGTTAGGTGGATTTATATTGTCTTCCTTTTAGTGTTTCTTGTGTTATAATGTATATATTTTTGCAACTTGGATTAAGTTAATGCTGGATTTTCTAGCTAGCTAGGTAATCTTAGCTGTATCAATTGATTTGATGTTATATATTTTCAGGGTAGGAGCTTAAGGTGTTAGGTGTGGCTTTTAAGGTTCTCAGAGTATCTACAAAGGTGTTCCTAGGGGTTGAGTTTCCCTGTTATGGGAGTATTCAAGCAGGCTGAGTGGAATAAAATACAGGTAGATTCTAAAATTGGACTAAACACTGTACACATTCAATCAAAATCAGCACTAAATATTTATGCAAGAGTAGTTATTATAACAACCAGATCCTCTATCAACAAAGAGGTTAAGATTTCTGGTCTGTTGAAGGATCCAAGTCAGCTTGTGACCAAGTGACACCCTTCCCTGTTGCAATCAATCCCAGTTACCTTTTTGGATGATTTTGGTCTCAGTCAAGTTGCTGTTACGGTCATTGGGCTACTGTCCTGACTTCTGGAGCTGGGCACTGGCTTTTCCTGTGGGGCAAACCGAGGCTGGCAACTGTCACCCTCGCTGCTGTAATCGCTACTGCTGCTGCTGAAGCTGCTGCTACTGGACCTGTCACCGCTGCTGCTAAGGCTGCCGCTGCCAGGTCTGTCACCGCTGCTGCTGAAGCTGCTGCTGCTGCTGCTGCTGTAGCTGCCCTGCTGCCTCTGAAGCTGCTGCTGCTGGATCTGCTTCTGCTGCCTCTGAAGCTGCCGCTACTGGATCTGCGGCTGCTGGGGCCACTATTGCCGGTGCTGGAGCTGCTGATGTTGCTGCCGGACCCTGCTCCTGCTTGGGTCCTGCTGTCAGCTCATGTTGGCATGGCCGGGTCCGGGACCACTGCTCTGTTCGCTGGAGCTGGGCTCAGGCAGTGGGGGAGGGGAGGGAGCCACAGCTGCTCTGGTTCTCTTGCTGTTCCAGGTGTTCTTCAACCTTGTGATCTGCTCCTCTGTTGTTCACTGCTGCTCTCCCTTCACTTTTCTTGAGTTGCGGAGAGCTCCAGTGTGAGTGGAAGCTCCCTGCACCTGGCTTTTCCTGTGGCTCAGGCCAAGCCTGGCAGCTTTCTGGTATGCTGCCTCCGCCACTGTGGTTGGCGGACCTGCTGGGGCCACTTTTGCCGGCCTGTGTTGTCTCTGGATGCTCTGGATCTCTTCTACTTCTCCACTGCCATTTCCATTTCCTATACACCTCACTTTTTAGTAAAAGTGTATATTTTGATGAATTTTTTTGGTCTTTCCCCCCCTAGGCTGCTTTGGCGTGGTACCTATGCCGCCATCTTAACTGGAAGTCTGAGATTTGCTTTGTGTCCTAATATATGGTCTATTTTAGAGAATGTTCCATGTGCTGCTGACAAAAATGTATATTCTGCAGCATTTGGATGGATTTTCTGTAGATTTCTGTGACATCATTTAATTCAAATGTCTCTGTTTATTTTTTGCCTGGCTGATCTGTCAATTGATGAGAATGGGGCATTGAAGTCTCCCAGTACACTTGCATTTAATGTTATCTGTGACCTTAAGTCTAATAGTGTTTGTTTGATGAAACTGGGAGCCCCCATGTTAGGTGCATATATGTTTAGGACTGTAATGTCCTCCTGCTGGAGTATTCCTTTAATCATAAAATGACCTTCTTTATCTTTCTTCACTAATGTTGGTTTGAAGTCTATCCTGTCTGATATTATGATAGAAACACCCGCTTATTTCCTATGTTCATTTGCTTGAAATACCATTTTTCATCCTTTCACCCTAAGGTGGTATCTATCTTTTATTGAGAGATAAGTTTCCTAGAGGCAACAAATAGCAGGATCCTACCTTTTAATCCAGTCTGCAAGCCTGTGTCTTTTGGATGGTACATGGAGGCCATTGATATTAAGTTATTATTGAAAGGTATGCATTTATTCTCACCATTCTTCTTATTTTGTAGGGTTTCCTGTTTTCCCTTTACATATTTGTTTTAACTGTTATTTGAGTGTGCTTTATTTTTTCCTATTTCCTCCTGTGTGGGTTTTGCTTTCTCTTCTGCATTAAAATTCTTTTAATTATTTTCTATAGAGCTGGTTTAGTTGTCATAAATTCCTGTAGCCTGTTTTTGTTGTAGAATGTCCTTGTTTCTCCATCAATTTGGATACATAGCTTTGCAGGACAAAGTAATCTTGAAAGTTGTTATCTTTCAGAACTTGGAATATGTCATTCCAAGCCATTCTGGCTTTTAAAATTTGTGTTGAGTAATCTGCAGTATTCTTATGGGCTTGCCTTTGTAGATGACTTGCTTCTCCTAACTGCTTTCAATATATTTTCTTTGGTTTGTGTGTTTTGTAATTTAATTGTAACATGGTGAGGAGAGCTTCTTTCCAGACTTTGTCCATTTGGTGCTCTAAAAGATTCTTGTATCTGCATTGGCATATCTTTCCCAATTTTGGGAAGATTTTCTTTTTTGATTTTGTTGAAAACACCTACTAAGCCTCTGGACTGAAATTCTTCTCCTTCTCTTATACCCTGAATTCTTATGTTTGATCTTTTCATATTGTCCCGGATATCTTGAAATTCCCATTCATACCTTGCTATTAGCTTGTCTTTCTCTTTGTTGGACTGTATTAGATCTGCCACCTGGTCTTCTAGTTTAGATATTCTGTTCTCTACTTCATCCATTCTACTGGTGGAACTTTTCACAGAGCTTTTTATTTTATTGCTCGTATTCTTCAGAGCCAGGATTTCAGCCTGGTTTTTCTTCAGTATTTCTATTTTTTTTTTACTAATGTCTTGTAATGACCTCTTTATTTCATTAGGCTGGTTTCCTGTGTTCTCTTTCAGAAGTTTGTTTTCTTCTTTAATTACTTGGTCTTCTTCTTTGATTCCCTTCTTTTCTTCTCTGATTTCTTTGAGCATAGATACCATCATTTTCTTGAAATCTTTGTCAGGGATTTCATCTAAAACAGTCTCATTGGTGATCATTTCTGATGGATTTATAGTTTTTGGTGGGACTGTATTATCTTGATTCTTTTGAGTTTCTTGTATTACATTGTAGCAACTTTTGCAGCCTGAATTGATTTGATGCTTGGGTTTTCTACGTATCTGCAATGTTCCCAGAGGTGGCACTCCACCTCTATATACCCTCAGGATATGAGTTCAAAGTGCCAGGTGTAGCTTGTGTCCGCCAATCAAGCCACAGAAGTAATCCTGGGTGTTGAGTTTGCTTGCTAAGCAATTATTCTAGTGGAGTGGGTGGAATAATTTACTGGCAAATTTTAAACTTCAACTGAGTAACATACACAATCAATAGAAGCAGCACAAAGTATGCAATTGTGGGGATTAAAACAAACAGATAGTCATATAAAGCAAAATCCCTAAGGGTGTGTGGTGTTATACACCCTTAATCTTGTCAGCTGGGAGGAAGAGATTTCTGTTCTGAATTGGGTTCCAGGTCAACCTGGATCTGGATCAGACCCTGCCCCCAATAATGACAGAAGCAAAAAACAAAGGCTTTCTACATATGAAAGCACCAAAGGCTATAAAATTCAACTCCCAAATACAGGTTACTTGAAAATGGTAACGCCAACCAAGAAAATATACCTCATAATCTGCCCTGACAAGGAAAGAGAGATTAGTTCTTGCAGGACTATTTTTTTTTAATTTTTATTTATTTATTTATTTATTTGAGAGTGACAGACACAGAGAGAAAGACAGATAGAGGGAGAGAGAGAGAATGGGCACGCCAGGGCTTCCAGCCTCTGCAAACGAACTCCAGACGCGTGCGCCCCCTTGTGCATCTGGCTAACGTGGGACCTGGGGAACCGAGCCTCGAACTGGGGTCCTTGGGCTTCACAGGCAAGCGCTTAACCACTAAGCCATCTCTCCAGCCCTATTTTTTTTTTTTTTTGTCAGACAGCCTTGTTACCTTTTGGGGTGGCTTCCAATCTCACCAATGCCAAGTACCCACCTCGATCCCTCCGTGTTGTGCTGTGCAGCTGTACCTCTGACCTGCTCTGCTGGCTGTGCTGCCACTGGTGGTTGAATGTTGGAGGTTCGTGGTTTTGATGGTCGGGGATGGGAGAGTTCAGACTTCTGGAGTTACACTTTCAGTAGCTCTTTAGTTGATCTCAGCTGTCTTTCCTTCAGATTTCTTAACTTTGCAAGAAGGCTGATGGAGTTGAAAAATCTGTTGCTTGGTCTCTGCTGCTGCCGCCTGGTGTGCCTGGCGGAAGTGCCCTGGATGGGTATGCAGATCACAGCCACAATCATCTCAGTGGGACTCTGGCCATTTTCCTCCTTTCTGGTGGGTCTTTGTCTCTCGGGCTTCTCTTCAGTGTCTAAGAATAACCTATACTCCTTCACTTTTCAGAAGAGTGTATTTTGCTGGGGTTTTGCTTAAATCCTTCCCTAGACTGGTTTGGCATGGCTCCTCATCTGCCATTTTATCCAGAAGTCTCCAGAAAGAATTTTTAAAATGTCCTCAGTGACTGGAATTGTGCTTAGCACACAGCAGGGGCACACTAAAAGTTTGTAAGGTGAGGACCTTAGTTCAAGGCCATGTTGGATGCTTGTAACCCAAGCACTGGGGAGGTGGAGACAGGTAGATTCAGAAGGCTCATTGTCAGTCTAGCCACTTGGTGAGTACCAGGCTAGTGACAGACCCTGCCTCATAAAAAGGTGGACAGCACCTGAGGAATGACACCCACGATTGTTCTTTGGCCTTCACATTGCACATATTTGCACATACACATGCACATGAACAGGCACACATATATGAACACACATGTTTATGTTCATATTACATATTATTAAGGGTTAGATGTATACCTCAGTGGCAGAGCACTTGCCTAATTTAGCTATCCCTCTCCCTCTCACACATCCACACGCTCTCTGTTGAGTATGTCATGAGCAGCTCCACCCCACTCATCCAGGCAGCTTCAACTGTGAGTGGAGCAATGGCGCTGCCCCCAGGAGACCAACAGCTCACCTCTTACTGCAGCTTTGTGACGGCCACCTACAAACAGCTGTGTGCACCCAGTGTGGACTTGTCCATCACATGTTGACCTTGGCAAAGCTGCCAGCTATATTTTTAGCAAGGATTTGGTTTTGGGCTGGAGAAACTAGATGCGCAAACAAAGTCATGCCATAGTGTGGAATTCTCAACACTGAGTTCACCTAATATAGACACTAGTGAAGTTACTGGGACCTTGGAGACCAAATATAAATGATGTGAGTCTGATCTGGTTTTCACAGAAAAATAGAACAGTGGTAACACTTAAACAGATATTGCAGTTGAAGACCAGGTTTGTCAAGGTTTGAAACTGACATTGATCCTATCTTCTCACCAAGCACAGGACAGAGAAGTGGTAACATCAAATTCTCTTTCAAATGGGAGTGTGCAAATCTTGGTTGTGATGTTGACTTTGATTCTGTTGGACCTGCAATTGTAGTTCACCTGTCTTTGGCTATGAGAACTGGCTTGCTGGGTACCAGATGACCTTTGACAGTGCCACATCAAAGCTGATAAGGAAAGCCTTTGTTGTGAGACACACAATCTGGGGACTTCCAATTACATGGTGGGGCACAATTTGCAAGGGTACATTTATCAAAAAGCACATGAAGATCTTGACAATTCAGTAAATCTTGATTAGACTTCAGGTTCCAACTGCACTCAGATTGGCATTGCAGCCAAATGTTAGTTGGATTCTATCCCAGCTGAGTGGGCTACACTTGGAGTCCATGGCTGCTGAGAAGCAGACCCTGTCTTCTTTGGTAGATAGCAGGGAATTCGTGCTGGAGGCACAAACAGGGCTTGCTCTGGAACTAAAGGCTTATTCTAGCTAACCAAAATTGCTGGGATTAGATAGCAAAAGGTTTGGCTTGGCTGGGGAAATGGCTTAGCAGTTAAGTTGTTTGCCTATGAAGCCTAAGGACCCTGGTTCAATTCTCCAGAACCCACATTAGCCAGATGTACAAGGGGGCACATGCGTCTGGAGTTCATTTGCAGTGGCTTGAGGCTCTGGCATGCTCATTCTATCTTTCTCTCTGCCTTGTCCTTTCTCTCTCTCTCAAATAAAATTAAAAAAAAGGGGGGGTTGGCTTTACTATATTTTCATGTGTCTAGCAAGTTCCCTCAGTCCCAAGAAGGGGTCCAAAGCAAAGGATGATCTAAACAAGAGCTGTATTTCAAACACTTAAGACAGTTTCTTGTTAGCTGGCATCTAGTGAATTGGTTATCTAGTAACCAATGCTGCAGTTTGGCAGTCAAAAATACACAAATGGGGCTGGAGAGAATGGCTCAGCAGTTAAGGCACTTTCCTACAGACCTTAATGACCCTCGTTCCAATCCCCAGCGTCCACATGGAGCCAGATGCACAAAGTAGCATATGTATCTGGAGTCTGTTTGCAGTGATTGGAGTCCCTGGTGTGCCCATTCTCTTTGTTTGTTTCTCTTCTATCTCCCTCTGCTTGTAAATAAATAATAAATAAATAAACAACATGCACAAATGTCTTTAACTGTCAAATGAGGTACTCACAAATAATGAAATGAACCTTTATGAAAACTGGAAAACAGAAGAGTGAAGATGTTTGTGTATGTCTACATATTTGTGTATGTTTATATATGACTTTTATGTATGGAAAGGTTGTGACATAAAAACAAGCTTGTAATGGATGAAATGGCCTAAGAGAAGTAAGTAGAACAAAACTACAATAGCCCTGAGATGGGGGAGTAAGGCATGAGCTATGTACTTTTGGGACATGGAGCCAGCTAAGATATGATTTGGACTCAAGTGTTGGAAGCTGCATCAAACCAGCTCATGCTCAACTTCTTGTTTACAAGATAGATGCAGTATTGCAGAAAATAGGGAAGGATGTGTCAAAATCTAACATTCCTTGTCAGGGATGCTCTCTAACTTTGTTAAGAGTCATGGGTTTTAGAATTAGCTGGAGAACTTTCCCAGAGTATACACATAGCGCACATACACATCTTCAAAGTTTTATTTTTTTCAAGGCAGGGTTTCACTCTAGCTCAGGCTGACCTGGAATTCACTATGTAGTCTCAGGATGGCCTTGAACTCACTGTGATCCTCCTACCTCTGCCTCCTGGCACTTTTTTCCTTTTTTTTTTTTTTTTAATTATTTATTTGCAAGCAGAGAGATATAGAAGATAGATGGATAGATCGAGAATGGGTGGGCACACCAGAGTCTCCAGCTACTGCAAATGAATTCCAGATGCACGTACCACTGTGTATCTTGCTTAATGTGGGTATTGGGGACTCAAACCTGGGGATTAGGTTTTATAGGCACACTAATTGTCTTAACTGCTGAGCCATCTCTCCATTCCTCTTCTTGTTCTTTTTTCATATGTATTTGTTATTGTGTGTGTATGTGTGTATAGCAGCCAGAGATTGATGTCAAGTATAGTCATCAGTTGCTCTCTTCTTTGCTTTTTGAGACAGGGTCCCTCACCAGATCTAGATTAGCTTGCCAGTGAGCACCAGGAATTCCCTGTCTCCTCCTTTACAGTGCTGGGTTTACAGGAGTGCACTACCAAGCCAGGCATTTTATCTGGGTGCTGAGGATCCAAACTCAGGTTGTCACTGAGTCCTCTCCTCTCCTCCTCTCCCCCTCTCCCCCTCTCCCCCTCCTCTCCCCTCTTGCAATAGCAAGAGGACATGTCACACCCATTCTCCCTAAGAAATAAATAAAATAAAAATCCCTGCAGAAATACACTTGCTTGCATAAGAATAATATTGCATGTGTACTGTATCCAGTAATCACTATAGTTTATACGTTTTTTTTTTTTTTTAAGGTAGGGTCTCACTCTGGTCCAGGCTGACCTGGAATTAACTCTGTAGTCTCAGGGTGGCCTTGAACTCACGGCGATCCTCCTACCTCTGCCTCCCGAGTGCTGGGATTAAAGGCGTGTGCCACCATGCCCGGCATTTATACTTTTAATTGCTGAATTTCTCCGACTGTAGTCTCTAATGCTATCATATTGAGATAATTTATAACTGGTTTTCATAATGGCCCAGAAAACTACATGAAACAAATATGAGTACATACTATTAGCCAGAAACCCCTGAAACTACGATGAAATAATAATTATTCATTTATTTATGTGTGAGAGAGGGATAGAGAGAGAGAGAGAACTCCAGACACATGTATCACTTTGTACATCTGGCTTTATGTGGTTGCTGGTCACTTGAAACCAGGGCAGAAGCATTTGCAAGCCTTCAGTTGTGGACTATCTCCCAAGCACTGAAAAAAAAAAAGTGAAATATTTGAGATACTTATATGTTGTGAGAGAAGGAAAATTTGTGCAGTCTTCTTTTTTTTTTTTTTTTGAGGAATATTAATCATCTAAAATTCTTACCCAGCTTTTCATCTAGAAATTTCACTTTAAGAGTTTATACTAGGGGCTGGAGAGATGGCTTAGCGGTTAAGAGCTTGCCTGTGAAGCCTAAGGACCCTGGTTCGAGGCTCGATTCCCCAGGACCCACGTTAGCCAGATGCACAAGGGGGTGCATGTGTCTGGAGTTCGTTTGCAGAGGCTGGAAGCCCTGGTGCGCCCATTCTCTCTCTCTCCCTCTATCTGTCTTTCTCTCTATGTCTGTCGCTCTAAAATAAATATAGATAAACAAAGAAAAAAAAAAGAGTTTATACTAAATACAAAGTTCAGTGAATCAGTGGACATTTTATAGACTGTCCATCATGTTCCAGTGTCCCAGGTTTTGGAAATGCTGTGAAGAACATGACAATAGGGCTTCCTAGAGTTTCCATTTTAGCAGAACAGAAAACAAACAAATAAAAGGAGGCATCCTGAAGTGACAGTGTAATAGAAAAACAAAAGCCTGGTGTGGTGGTGCACACCTTTAATCCCAGTACTCAGGAGGCAGAGATAGGATTGCTGTGAATTCAAGGCCAGTCTGGGATGAATTTCATCACACTGGGCTAGAAAGAGACCCTACATTGAGATAGGAATTGGAATGGGTTGGGAGCCAAGCACTTCCTGTTTGCTTAGAAAAGGATACTGCAGGGGCTGGAGAGATGGTTCAGCTGGTCAGCGCTTGCCTGTGAAGCCTGAGCCCCCAGGCTCCAGGCTCGATTCCACAGGACCTACGTTAGCCAGATGCACAAGGGGGCGCACGCATCTGGAGTTGTTGGCAGTGGCTGGAGGCCCTGGCATGCCCATTTCTCTCTCTATCTGCCTCTTTCTCTCTGTCTCTCAAGTAAATAAATAAATTTTTTTTTTTTTTTTAAAAAGGATACTGCAGAAACAGCTAAGTTGGTGCTTGAAGAGAAAAGGACAGTGTTGTGAGATCAGGGGCAAGGCATGGGCAGGTGTTACCAAGATCATAAGGTGACCTTGTTTGTTGTCTGTGGATGATAGGAGGTGAGTGGAGCTAAACATAGTGAACAGGGGGAGGTGAGGGAAAGAAGAAATCAGGCCTAGGCCTGCTCCCAAAGGTCAGGCTGGGACTTTGTATTCAGTTTCAAATGTGACATGAAACTACTGGAGGGGCTTGGAGCACAGAGCAAGGACAGGATAAGATCTGATATATCCACTTAGGCTTTTATTTCAGCATATTTCAAAGCTTCAAGAATAGTTCAGAGAAACAACCAGTGTCTTTTTATCCAGACATCATTTTTAAACTTTTTGCCACATTTGTATTCTTATCCTTTCTTCCTCAATCTTGCTCTCTCTATATATGCATATCTATACTCATGTCTTAATGTCAGTTTGTAGATCATAGGAAAAAGATGTTCTATTTTTGAAAAGAATATTCACTTATATAGTTGTCAATATAGGATCTAAAGTTTGGAACATTGATACAGAATTTATTAGTCCCTACTACAGTTTCATCCAGCATCCTCTGATGTCCCCTCCCTTTTTGTTTGCCCTTTCCCAAGGCATAGATCCAGTAGCATTTAGAACCCATGCATTTTTTAAATATATTTTTTATTTTTATTTATTTATTTATTTATTTGACAGAGAAAGAGGGAGAGAGAGAGAGAGCGAGAGAAAGAAAGAAAGAGAGAGAGAGACTGGGCATGTCCGGGCCTCCAGCCACTGCAAAAGAACTCCAGACGCATGCGCCCCCTTGTGCATCTGGCTAATGTGGGTCCTGGGGAATCGAACCTGGGTCCTTTGGCTTTGCAGGCAAATGCCTTAACTGCCAAGCCATCCATCCAGCCCGAGCCCATGTATTTTTAATCTACTTTACAGGAAATTTTATAGCAGCACCTTCGGTATTTCTTCATCCTTCATGGTAGTGACAATTTTCAAGAGAACAGTTTATTATAAAAACATTCTTCAGGTTAGTTGTCTGCTAAGTACTCATGATTAGATGCAGTTTGTGCTTTCTAGTTGCAACAGAAATCTCTTCCAGTTGGAATACAATTGAATGTTAAAATTATCAGCATGTGTTATACTGTTTATTTATACGCTGTATAATTCCAACTTGAAATGTAAATATAAGTACTTGACTCATACATAGAAGCATCTAGAATTATATAATTTGCATTTTAAACTTCTTTTTATTGACAACTTATATAATCATAGACAATAAACCATGATAATTCCCTCTCCTTCCCCACATTCCCCTTCAAAAATCCACTCTTCCATATCGACTCCCCTTGTCATTTAGTCTCTCTTTTATTTTGATGCCATTATCTTTTCCTCCCATTATTAGGGTCTTGTGTAGGTAGTACTAAGAACTGTGAGATCATGGATATCGAGGCCAATTTGTGTCTGGAACATTGCATTATAAGCAGTCCTACCTTTCTTTGGGTCTTACGTTCTTTCTGACACCTCTTCCACAATGGACCCTGAGCCTTGGAGGGTGTGATAGAGATGTTTCAGTGCTGGACACTCCTCTATCACTCTTTTCAGGGTCTTACTATCTATTTCTGGTGGGAAATCAACCCTCTCCTCCTACTCTTTTAGCCCCATTCTAGCTTACTGGCCTCTGCTACTGACTTTTACTCTAACTCACATACATGTCTAACATTTGTAGCTAGGATCCACATATACGAGAGAACACGTGTTGTTTGGTTTTCTGGGCCTGGGTTACCTCACTTAGTATAATCTTTTCCAGATCCATCCATTTCCCTGAACATTTCAAAATTTCATTTTTCTATACTGTTGAATAGAACTCCATTGTACAAATGTACCACATCTTAATTATCCATGCATGAGTTGAAGGACACCAAAGCTGGTACCATTTCCTAGCTATTGTGAATAGAGCAGCAAGAAACATGGTTGTGCAAGTATCTCTTAGGTAGTGAGAAGAGTCCTTAGGATATATGCCTAGGTGTAGTATAGCTGGGTCATGTGGCAAATCTATTTTTAGCTGTCTCAGGAACCTCCACAGTGATTTCCACAATGACTGGACCAGATTGCATTCCCACCAACGGTGTAGAAGGGTTCCTCTTTTTCCACATCCTCATCAGCATTTATTGTTATTTGTTTTCTTGATGATAGCCATTCTGGCAGGAGTGAGATGGAATCTGAAAGTAGTTTTAATTTGCATTTCTCTCATGGCTAAGAAAGGAGAACTTTTTTTTATATTTACATGCCATCTGCATTTTTTCTTTTGAGATTTCTCTATTTAGTTTCATAGCCCATTTTTAAAATTGGGTTGTTTGATTTCTTATTAGTTAATTTTTTGAGTTCTTTGTATATCCTGGATTTTAATCCTCTGTCAGATGTATAGCAAGCAAAGATATTCTTCCATTCTATAGGCAACCACATTGCACTATTCACAGTGTTCTTTGCTGCACAAAAGCTTATTATTTAGTGAGGTCCCAGTGGTTGATAAATGGTTTTATTTCCTAAGCAACTAGGGCTATATTCAGGAAGTCATTGCCTATGCAAATATGTTGACATTTCCCCCCTACTTTTTCCTCTAGCAGTTTCAGGTCTGATATTAAGGTCTTTTATCTATTTGGATTTAATTCTTGTGCATGGAGAGAAAAAAGGCTCTATTTTCATCCTTCTACATATAGATAACCACTTTTCCCAGCACCATTTGTTAAAGAGGCTGTCTTTTCCCCAGTGAATATTTTTGTTGAAAATCAGGTGGCTGTAGCTGCCTGTATTTACATCTGTGTCCTCTATTGTGTTCCATCAATCTATGTGTCTGTTTTTATGTCAGTACCATGATATTTTTGTTACTATGGCTCTGTAATATATCTTTTTTTTTTTTTTTTTGGTTTTTCGAGGTAAGGTTTCACTTTAGCCCAGGCTGACCTGGAATTCACTATGGGAGTTTCAGGGTGGCCTCGAACTCATGGCGATCCTCCTACCTCTGCCTCCCAAGTGCTGGGATTAAAGGCGTGCGCCACCATCCTGGCTCTGTAATATATCTTAAAATCAAGTATAGTGATACTTTCACCCTTACTTTTGTGGCTTAGAATTGTCTTGGCTATTTGAGGTTTTATTTATTTATTTTGTGCTTCCAAATGAGTTTTAGGACTTTTTTCCCTTTCCATGAAGAATGCCATTGGAATTTTGAAGGGAATTGCATTAAGTATGTAGATTATTTTTGTTAAGATTGACATTTTCACAATATTGATTCTTCCAACCCAAGAATATGGGATGTTTTTCCATTTCCTAGTGCCTTCTGCAATTTTTCTCTTGAGTGTTTTAAATTTTTCATTGTAGAGATCCTTCTCTTCATTGGTTAGGTTCATTCCAAGGTACTTTATTTATTATTTATTTATTTATTTATTTTTTGAGGTAGGGTTTTGCTCTAGCTCAGGCTGACCTGGAATTCACTATATAGTCTCAGGGTGACCTTGAACTCATGGCAATCCTCCTACTTCTGCCTCCTGAGTGCTGGGATTAAAGGTGTGTGCCACCAGGCCTGGCTTATTTATTTATTTTTTTGATACAATTGTGAATGGGTGTGTTTCCCTGATTTTTTTCCTCAGCATGTTTGTTGTTAGTATATAGGAAGGCTACTTATTTTTGTGTGTTTATTTTGTATACTGCTATGTTGCTAAAAGTGTTTATCAGTTCTAACATTTTGCTGGCAGAGTCTTGGTATATATAGAATCATATCACCTACAAATAATGATAATTTGATCTCTTCCTTTCCAATTTATATCCCTTTGATGTGTCTCTTGCCTTATTGCTATGGCTAAGACTTCCAGTACTAAATTAAGTAAAAGTGGGGAGGGTGGGTGAACATCCTTGTCTTGTTCCTGATTTTAGTAGAGAAAGTTCAAGTTTTCCTCATTTAGTACTCTGTTGGATATAGGTTTGTTATAAATAGCCTTTATTATGTTGAGATATTCCAAGTTTCTTTAGGAATTTTACCATGAAGGGATGTTGGGTTTTGTCAAATGCCCTTTCTGCATCTATTGAGATGGTCATGTGATTTTTTTGTCCTTCGATGCATTTATATAGTGCATTACATTTATCAAGTTGCATATGTTAAACCATCCCTGCATCTCTTGGATAAAGCCTACTTGGCTGGGATGAATGATCTTTCTGACATATTCTTGTATTCTGTTTGCCCATATTTTGTTGAGAATTCTTGCATTTATTCATGAGGGAGATTGGTTTGTAATTTTCTTTTTTGTTCTGTCTATCTCTGGTTGGGTATCAGGGTGATGCTGGTTTCATAGAAAGAGTTTGGTAGTATTTCTTCCTTTTCTATTTAGTGGAAAAGTTTGAGAAACCTTTCTGTTAGTACTTCTGTGAAAGTCTGGTAAAACTTGCCAGTGACTCTATCTGGGCCTGGACATTTTTTTAGTTGGGAGATTTTTTTTTTTTTTTTTTTTAGATATTATTTATTTATTTATTTATTTATTTATTTATTTGAGAGCGATAGACACAGAGAGAAAGACAGATAGAGGGAGAGAGAGAGAGAATGGGCGCGCCAGGGCTTCCAGCCTCTGCAAACGAACTCCAGACGCGGGCGCCCCCTTGTGCATCTGGCTAACGTGGGACCTGGGGAACCGAGCCTCGAACCGGGGTCCTTAGGCTTCACAGGCAAGCGCTTAACCGCTAAGCCATCTCTCCAGCCCTAGTTGGGAGATATTTTTAATAACTACCTGGATCTCAGTATTTGTTATAGGTCTATTTAAATGGCTTACCTAATCTTGATTTAATTTTGGTGCATCATATAAATCTAGGAACTCATCCATTTTTTTTCAGATATTGAAACTTAGTGGAATATATGTTATATGTGTTCTTAAAGTATGTCTTTATGATTTTCTGAATTTCATTGGTGTCTGTTGTAATGGTGCCCTTTTCATCTCTAATTTTATTGATTTGTGTTTCTTCTCTTTCTTTTGGTCAGATTTTCTAAAGGTTTATAAATATTGATAATCCTTTCAAAGAACCAACTCTTCAAGTATTTTCTGTAAAGCTGGCTTAGTGGACATATATTCATTTAGCCTGTTTTTGTTGTAGAATGTCCTATATTTCTGTCAATTTGGATGGATAGCTTTGTTGGATAAAGTAATGTTGGTTGACAGTTGTTATCTTTCAGAACCTGGAATACATTAATCCAAGCCCTTTTGGCTTTTAAAGTTTTTGTTGAATAATCTTCTGTTATCCTTATGGGTTTGCCATGTGACTTGATATTTCTTTCTAACTGCTTTAAATATATTTTCTTTGGTCTGTGTGTTTAGTAATTTAATTATATTATGGTGAGGAGAGGTTCTCTCCTGATTTTGTCAGTTTGGTGTTCTAAAGGCTTCCTGTATCTACATTGGCATCTTATAGCAGTCAGCCTCATATTGCTGGGTTGAACCTCTAGATCAGACACAGTTATGGAGGACTGGATCTGTCCAGTGACACCAAGTTATAAGCTTGAATAAAAGTTCTTAATTGATTGGGGGCATCCATTCAAACTACCACATTCTGCCCCTGACCCCCAATAGATTCATAACTATTTCACATAGTAAATTGTATTCAGTCCAGTTTCAGAGGTCCCTACACTCTTCACCAATTTAAGATAGTTCTAAAGTCCCAAGTCTTGTCTGAGACTTAAGATTGTCTCTTAGTTGTAAGTCCTGTAAAACTAAAATAAGGTAAATACTTTCAACATATAAAGGCACAGAGTAGACATTTCCAACTGCTATAAGGAATAACAGGGAAAGACTAGAACAATGCAAACTCAATAACCATCAAGCAAACACCAAACTTCTGCAGTTCAAGTCCAATATCATAACCTGTGACTGACAGTTTCCAGATTTTGCAATTCTTCCTTTTCCAGCTGGGCTGGGTAGCCAGGGAAAACTTCCATCCCTATCCAACAGCCTCCATTGTAGGCCTGGCACAGTCATGGTATATCCAAAACATCTTCAGGTCTCCATGCAAACCACAGTCCATCTTCCATTGGCTTTTCAGCCTATCAGGTCATCATGCCCTGTCTTGTGCCATGTCTTAGCAGTGGCTCCTGGGACTGTATGCACTTCATGACCACTCCATGCACTTTTTATGCTTCCAAAATCAATACCCAGTGTTCAGGACACAGCCATATTCTTAATTCAGGGACAACATAATCATGACTTTGAAGAGTAGGTTCTATTTCCAGTCAACAATGTCCAAAAGAGTTTGCATTTCTATGTAGTCTTTTTTGGGTGGGATCATCTCAAGCATTCTATTGTTTTAATGTAAAGCAGTTGGGTCATCTGCTTTAAGTTGCAAATGTGTTTGATAATAGCAACTTAAGTAACCCAAACCCAGTCTCTGTGTCTGCAAATTGTAATTTGCTTGAGTTTTTCTAACTTAAAATCTTAAATCTCTCAGTCCCATATCTTTTAACTGAGGGCATCAGTCCATTACCAAATTTAAACTTGATCAAACTTTCTGTGTCTGGACAGAACAACTCAGTCAGCCCTTATGCCAGTAGCCCAGTTCCAACAAAGTCCTCTGCAGTCTTTCCTTCCCCTTAGAAATTTTATAAGCCAAGCCTGCAAGTACAATTCTCTCTGCACTTAGCATTTTCAAACTCCCATCAGAATAGTCCATAATACTTGGCTTACTGCTCTATAATACATCTTTAGTTGTAAGCTTCAAGTTTCTCATTCCTTTAGCACACAAGTTCCAAAACCCCCCAAAAATCCACATGGTCAAATTCATCTCAGAACTCTATCCCACTTCCTTGGTACAAATTCTGTAATACTCAGGCTCAAGTTGCTGAGAGGAACTTCTACACTAGGCACAGTAATGGGATGAAGGGATTTATTGAAGTAGGTAAGTTCCATAATGCCAGAAGAAGCTGGCCTGTTTTCACAGGTCTAAGTGCAGAGGGAAAAGCCACAAGCCACCACTAACTACCACAGGCAAAGCAAGCCTACTTTTAGGAACTCCATGCTAAGCTCAAGCATGTTGCATATTTTTAGACTGGAATTTCAAATCCATTTCTACCCCTTAAGGCTTGATCCTAGGATCCACTCAGTTACAGCAAGTTACAAGCTTGAATAAAATTTCTGAATTGACTGGGGGGAATCCATTCAAACTATCACACATCTCTTTGCCTATTTAGGGGAAATATTCTTCTATGATTTTGTTGAAAATACCAACTATACCCTGAATTTTTTCCTCTGAATTATTATGTTTCTTCTCTTCCTAGTTTTCTGAATATCTTGAAATTCTCATTCATACCTTCCTATTAGTTTTTCTTTCTCTTTATTGGATTGTACTAGATCTTCCATCATGTTTTCTACTTTAGATAGTCTGTCCTCTCCTTGATCCATTCTACTCCTGAGACTTTACACAGTGTTTTATATTTGACTTTCTCTGTTTTGCATTTCTAGTATTTCTGATATTTCTTCATTATTTCTAGTTCCTTACTCATGTCTTACATTGACCTCCTTAGTACATTAAGTTGGTTTCCTGTGCTTCCTTAGGATTCCTTCAGGTGTTTTCTTTCTTCTTTGATTTATCTGAACATAGATATAACCATCCATTTGAATTCTTTGTCAGTCATTCCTCTAAGTCAGTTTCATTGGAGGTCATTTCTGATGGATTTGTAATTTTTGGAGGAATTGTATTATCTTGATTTTTTTGTATTTCTTGTATTATAATGTAGAGATTTTTATATCTTGAGTTAATTTGATGCTCAGGTTTTCTGATTATCTCCTGTATTCTTAGATGTGTAAATCCAATATTATATACCTTCATGGTAGTAGTCTAAGGTGCCAGATTATGGCTCTTATATTGCTCTTAGAATAACAACAGTAGTGGTCCTAGGTTGAGTTAACCTGCTATGCAAGTATCCTAGTAAGTTGGGTGGAACAAAATATAGGAAAATTCTAAAATTCAACTGAGCAATATACACATTCAATAAAAACCAGCACAGAGTATTTATGTAAGAGTGGGTATTGAAACAAACCAATAATCTAACAAAGATGCAGTCCCTAAGGGTGTGTGTTGATCTTCACTTTTAATCCTGTCAATTGGGATGCTGAGATTTCTGGTCTGAAATGGGTTCCTGGTCAGCCTGGGACTAAGTGAGACCCTGCCCCCAAGAAAGACAGGAGAAGAAGGTACTATAAGTCAGGAAATATTTAGAGCAACACAAGTCAACCCCAAAACACAGCTTATTTAAGAATGATAAAGCCAACCACTGGTACATCAATCAAATCTAACACATAACCTTCCCTGACATGAAAGGTACAATTAGCACTTCCAGGACACTGCTGTATACCTGGTTTGGGGGCAGGTATTGACCCAGAATAAGTAGGCCCTGTTACATTTTGGGATTTCTTCAGTCTTACCTATGCCATGTGCCTGCTTAGGTTCTTCCTTATTGCACTGTGGACTTGGCTAGGCTAGCTGGGTTGGTGGATCTGCTATTCTTTTTAAAAAATTATTTATTTTTATTCATTTATTAGAGACATGGAGAGATGGAGAGACAGAAAGAGAGAGGAAGAGAATGGGTGCACCAGGGCCTCCAGATGCATGTGTCACCTTGTGCATCTGGCTTATGTGGGTCCTGGGGAATTGAACCTGGGTCCTTTGGCTTTGCAGGATAATGCCTTAACCACTGAGCAATCCCTACAGCCCTGGATCTGCTTTTCTGATCAGCTGTGCTGGATTCTGTGTGGTCGAGATACTTCAGAGTTTTCCAGTGGTTTCCTACAATAGTGGTTGGGGGTGGGGAGGCTGCAGAGAATATTTGACATTCCCAGGCTGCTTAGCTGGTCCCACTTGTCTTCTTCAGGAACTGCTCAGCTGGTCTCTTTTGTCTTCTGCTTCAGGTTTCTAGCTTTGTGGGGATGGTGTGAGTTGAGAACCCCTTCGCCATGGTTCTGCTCTTGCAGGGTAGGCTTAGGCACATGTAGCTCTTCACAGCAGATTGGCTGCTGAGGCCACAGAGAGAGCTGATTCTGTCTGCTTGTGTGGTTGCTAGAAGCTCTGGATTTCTCCTGTAGTTGATAATTCCTTATACACCTTCCCTTTTTGGCAGAAGAGTGTATTGTACTGTTTTTCTGCGCATTCTCCCCAACTCTAGGCTACTTTGGTATGGCTACTATGCCACCATCTTAACTGGAAGTCAATTTGTAGGTTTTTTTCCTTATATATTTTATTCATACCAGAGCATTGGAAAAACTATACCACTGATTCAAGTTTTTTTTTTTTTAACAGTTTTGTTGAGGTGTAATTCACATACTGTTCACACATCTAAAAACAAATATATGTATATTTTGGTTTTTTGAGGTAGGGTCTCACTGTAGCTCAGGCTGACCTGGAATTCACTGTGTAGTCTCAGGGTGGCCTTGAACTCACAGTGATCCTCCTGCCTCTGCCTCCCAAATGCTGGGATTAAAGGCATGTGCCACCACACCAGGCTTAAAAAATGTTTTTATTTAATTTATTTTTTAAAGAAGAGGGAGAAAAGAGAGACAGAGAGAATGAAAATTGGTGCACCAGGGCCCCTTGCCACTGCAAACAAACTCCAGAACACATGCACCACTTTGTGCATCTGGCTTTATGTGGGTACTAGGGAATCAAACCCAGGTTGTCAGGCTTTGCAAGCAAGTGCTTTTAAGCACTGATCCCTCTTTTTAACCCCCATTCACACATTTTATCTGTAGAAAGAGATTTTTGAGTTGTGATAAACGTATCTTTCATAGCTATTTTAGCCATTTTTCATATAAATATATATCATACAGTAAGCCTACTCCTCCCAGAACCCCCCTAGTCCATTGTTCCCCTAGAGAATTTCACTTCCACTTTAATGTCATGTACATAAATGATTTTATATATCTATATAAAAAAGACTGCAAATGAATGAAAACATGACATTTGTCTTTCTGAGACTGGATTAATTGGCTTGATATGATTGTCTCCAGTTACACTTGTTTTCTGAAAACATAACTTTATTATTTACGGCTGAAAAAAATTCAGTTGTGCAGATGTACCACATTTTCTTTGTTCCTCTGTTATTGGATACCTTGGTTTTTCTTTAACTTAGTCATTGTGAATAGTGCTGCAATGAACATTGATGTACAAGTATCTCTGTGATAAACTTATCACTAATCAATAAATTGGAGTCTTTGGGTAAATACCCAGAAGTGGTATGGCTAAGTCATGTGGGAGATCCACTTTTATTTTATTTCATTTATCTGAGAGAGGGAGAGCCAGATTTTTGGGGGGAATTAATAGGCATGTAGGGCCTATAGCCACTGCAAACAAACTCCAGATGCATGTGCCATCATGTGCATCTGGATTACATGAATTCTGGGTCCTTAGGCTTCGCTGGCAAGAACCTTAACTGCTAAGCCATCTCCCCAGCCTTACTTTTAGTTTTGTTTTTTTTTTTGAGAGACCTCCATTCTGATCTCCATGATAGCTGCACTAGTTTATAACCCCATCGGCAGTGTAAAAGGTTCCTTTTTATCCACATTCTTGCCAGCATTTGTTTTCTTTTAAAATTTTTATTTACTTATTTGAGAGAGAGAGACAAAAAAATGAGAGAGAGAGAGAAGGAAGAAAGGAGAGAATGAGCATGCTAGGGCCTCTAGCCACTGCAAATGAACTCCAGATGCAGATGCATGCACCGCATGGTGCATCTGGCTTACATGGGTACTGGGTACTTTGGCTCTGCAGGCAAGTGCTTTAACTGCTGAACCATCACTCCAGACTGAGGCTTTTATTCCACTGATTATTTTTGGCAACTTTGTCAAAAATCAGGTGCCTCAACAATGTGGGTTTATATTTGTGTCCTTTATCATATCCCATTGATTTACGTGCTGTTTCTGTGCCAGACCAAGCTGGTTTTGTGCTATAACTCAAAATCTGGTCTGGTCATGTCGTTGGCGCTATTCATTGTGCTCAGGATTGATTTGACTATCTAGGTTGTTGTGCGCTTGCATATGAATGTTATGATTGTTTCTCCTAGTTTTGTGAGGAATGGTGTTGGAATTTTTGTTGTTGTTGTTGTTGTTGTTTATTCGAGGTAGGGTCTTGCTCTAGCTCAGGATAACCTGGAATTCGCTATGAGTCTCAATGTGGTCTCCAACTCATGGCAATCCTTCTACCTCTACTTCCCCTGTCCTGGGATTAAAGGCATGTGCCACCATGCCCAGAATTATTGGAATTTTAATGGGGTTATACTATATTTGACTATAGCTTTGGATCATATAGCCAAATCTGAAATTTTTTTTCTAATCCATGAATATGAGAGACCTTTTTACCTTGTAGTATCTTCCTCGATTTTTGTTTTGAATGTTTTAAAATTTTCATTATGGAAGTCCATGATTAGGTTTATTCTAAGGTATGGTGTGGAGGGCTATTGTGAATGGCATTGCTTCCTTCATTTTTATCTTATCATGCTTTCCATTGGTCATATAGGAAATCTACCGATTTTAGTATGTTAATATTGTATCCTGCTACTTTGCTGAAAGCATTTATCATCTCTAAGACTTTTCTGATGGAATTTTTAGGGTCTCTTCGTATAGAATCATATCATTTGCAAATAAGAATACTTTGATTTCTTTCTTTCCTATTTGTATCCCCTTTATTTTCTTCTCTTATGTGTTATTGCTCTAGTTAAGACTTAAAGCATCATATTAAATAAGAAAGTGGACACACCTGCCTTATTTCTGGTCTTTTGGAAATGCTTTGAGATTTTCCCCATTTTGCATAATGTTGGCTACATAACTGTTGTATGTAGTCTTTATTGTGTGAGATATGGTTCTTCTATTCCTACTCCTTCCAGGGATTTTATTAGGAAGGGGTGTTGGGTTGTGTCAAAAGTTTTTTCTACATCTTTTGAGATAATCATGTGATTTCTGTCCTTGAATCCATTCTCATGATGTATTACATTTATCAATTTGTGTGTGTTAAACCATCCCTGCATCTCTGGAGTGAAGCCATTTTGATCACGATCAATGATCTTTTTGATCTTAAATTCAGCTAGCAAGTAATTTATTGAGACTTGAAGGCTTATGCTTGGGCTGGAAAGAGGCTCAGCTGCTAAAGGTGACTGACTGCAAAGGCCAATGGCTGGCTCATCATGAATCCATCTGGGGCTGGCTTTGAAAAATTAGGAAATAGTTTTAATTGCCTCAATGTTGTTGTGAGTTATAGATTTGTTTAAATTGCTTATTTTTATCTTAGTTTAATTTTGGTAAGTCATATGCATCCAGAAATTCATGCATGTTTTATATTTTTAATTTAGTGGGAAATAAAATATTAAGGTATGTCCTAATCATTTTCTGCATTTTGCTGGTATCAGTTTATAGTAACATCCTTTTGATCTCTGGTTTTATTAACTTAGGTCTTCTCTTTCTTTCTTTTTTTTTTTCAAGGTAGGGTCTCACTCTAGACCAGGCTGACCTGGAATTCACTCTGTATTCTCATGGTGATCCTCCTATCTCTGCCTGGAATTAAAGGTGTGCACCACCATACCTGGCTCTCTCTTTTTGGGGGGGTTGAATTTCCAAAAAAAATTTAAATTTATTTTTATTAATTTATTTGACAGAGAAACAGGGAGGGAGAGAAAGGGAGGGAGAATGGGAGCACCAGGGCTTCCAGCCACTTCATTTAGAACTCCAGACGTGTGCGCCCTTGTGCATCTGGCTTATGTGGGTCTGGGGAATCGAACCTGGGCCCTTTGGCTTTGAAAGCAAATGCCTTCACCACTAAGCAATCCCTCCAGCCCGGGTTTGCATTTAAAATTATTTATTTATTTATTTGCAAGCAAAAAGGGAGATAGAAAGAAGATAGACACCCTGAGAACAAGCAAGCCAAGGTCTCCCGTTACTACACACTGCAAATAGACTCCAGATATATGCACTTTGTGCATCTGGCTTTAAGTAAGGACAGGGAATTGAACCTATGTCATTAGGCTTTGCAGGCCAAGTGCGTTAATTGCTAAGCCATCTCTCCAGCCCTCTTTTTTTTTTGATTACTTTGGCTAAGGGGTTATTGATCTTGTTCATATTTTCAAAGAACAATCTCTTTATTTCATTAATTCTTTGTATTTTTTCATTTCAATTTCATTAATTTCTGCAGTTGGTCTGGTCACTAGTTCCTGTCTTGAGTTCCTTCTTGGGCTTCCAGATGCCTGTCACACCCTTCTTGGTCACATGTGTTGTTGAGTCACAGATCCTGGTCACACCTCTGGTCTGTGGGGTTGGACATGCTATTTTCACCTCTGGGTGGTCCTATGGGTCACAATCGCTGGTCCTGTCAGGAGTGGTTCTTCACATGTCAGGTAGTACATGTTGGTCACACTTCTAGGTGGTCTTTCAGGGGACAGGTTGCTGATCCTGGCTATACCCCAAAATAGTCATTTGCAAGATCAGATCACAGATGCTGGCATTTTTAGGTACCTGGATTGCAAGGTTGGGTGTAGTTGCTGGTCCTGTCCTTGGGCTAGTGTCTAGTGTGTCACTTAGAACTAAAATCTGTGTCCCTCTGAGGACTAGACCTGAACAGGTTTCCACTGCACTGACTCCTGCCTAGGGTCATGATTCACATTTTCTTCCCCATGGTCTAGCGTTATTCTCTTGGTTAGGCTTCACCATGTAAGTGTCTGCTACTCAAGTATAGTGCAGATTTTTTGAGACTCTCTGTTTTAAGCCATGACCCTCACAACCTGCTGTTGGCATCCCTGTCCTTTATTTTTTTTATTTTATAATTTTCTGAGACAGGGTCTCATGTGGCTTTTATTAAAGCATAATTTAAAATATTTTTATTTATTTTCTGAGCAAGAGAGAGAGAGAGAGAGAGAGAGAAAGAAACAGAGAGCATACCAAGGGCTCTTGTCACTGCAAATAAACTCCAGATGCATGCACCACTTTGTGGATCTGGCTTTGCGTGGGTACTGGGGAATTAAACTCAGTCCAAGAGGCTTTGCAAGTAAGCACCTTTAATGGCTTAGCCATCTCTCCAGCTCTAAAGCATAATTTTAATATAAAATGACTTTGAATATATTTTCATGTGTTTAATGGCCTTTTATGTTTATATTTATGAGTTATTTCTTTATTTTCCACTTTTCTTTCTATAGAGTTATTTACATTTTTTCTTCATTTTAAAAGTTCTTTGTATTAGCCCTTTCAAAAAAGACATCTAGGGGTTACAGTTGTAGCTAAGTTGCTCCAGTTCTTGCCTAGCATGCTTGATACTCTGGGTTTGATTTCCAGTACCAATTAAAACCAAACCTGGTGGTGCATACCTGTAACCCCAGCATGCAGCACTTGGGAGGTGGAGATATGAGGATTAGAAGTTCAAGGTCATCTTGGCTATATGGTGAGTTCAGAATCAACCTGGGCTACATAAAATCCTGTCTAAGAAAATAGCACACATTCATATATACATATATTACATATTTTTCATATTTAACATTAGTCTTGTGACTCCTGTTTTTTTTTTGCTCATTTTTAAAAAAAATTTTTTGTTCATTTTTATTTATTTATTTGAGAGTGACATAGAGAGAGAGGGAGAGAGAGACACAGATAGAGAGAGAATGAGCGCGCCAGGGCTTCCAGCCACTGAAAACGAACTCCAGACGCGTGCGCCCTCTTGTGCGTCTGGCTAACGTGGGTCCTGGGGAATCGAGCCTCGAACCGGGGTCCTTAGGCTTCATAGGCAAGCGCTTAACCACTAAGCCATCTCTCCAGCCCATTTTTGCTCATTTTTATTTATTTATTTGAGAGTGAGAAAGAGAGGCAAATAGAGAGATGGAGAGAGAATGGGCATGCCAGGCCTCCATCCACTGCAAACAAACTCCAGACGTGTGCGCCTCCTTGTGCATCTGGCTAACGTGGGTCCTAGGGAATTGAGCCTCGAACCAGGGTCCTTAGGCATCACAGGCAAGTGCTTAACTGCTAAGCCATCTCTCCAGCCCATGACTCCTATTTTTGTCATTCAGTAGTTTTTAATTTTTGTGTTAAGAATTTTTAATTTTTTTGCATTTCAGTTTTAAGTTATGGGTTAGAAAATCTTCATACACCCAGGTTTGGAGTGGTTAATTTGTTTTCTTTTAGTACTTGTAGTTATAATAGCTCATTGTGGAATATGTAGAACTCTGGTTGATTAGGCATTTGTTTTGTGCGCAGTATTGATGTGGGAGAGAGCTCTGAGGGATTTGAACTCCCACACATCACTTGTGTTTCAGGTTCTATTCACATTAATAAAGAATTGGGAATGCAGACTCAGAGGAGGGTAAATTATGAATTATAAGATTTATTTAAGGAAGATTTAAGAAGGAAAGCAAAGCAGAAAAACACCTAAGCAAAAGAAATTCTCTCCCTTCCCAGCCTGGCTGAGAAAGGGGAGAAGAGATGAGAAGATCTCCCTTGCATAGGGAAGAAGAGAAGAGGCTGGGAATGGTCAGAGGCTACAGAGACTTACACACATATTTCAGGCTCATTTATATGAATCAAAAATCCAACTAGAATGAGCCTCAACACCAGGCTCAGGTGTGTAGGGAGAAACTTGATTGGTTGATGGGCCCAAGAGGCCCAAGAGGCTGATGGAAGAAAGACCAGTTCCCACAAGCTAAGCCCTGGAAAAGTTGAGGAAGAAGCAGGAAGCTGACCTTGGAGCGGTTGCTTGCAGCCATCTTGGATGAGACTGAATCAGATGAGAGCTCTAGTCCTGCCAGGGAAGGCAAGGTGGTGGCCATGTTTTCATCAGCCAGTCTCTAGCTAACTACCTGCCAGGAGAAAGCTCCTGTGCTCCTAATCCCGATCAGTATGAGGACTAGCCTAGTCTTATCTCTGTCTCAGTTGTACCAACTATCAAAAAGTGCATGTTTCCCCCCTTTGGTAGATCTTCTGCCTTAGCTTTTGAGTATCTTGGACTAAAGGTCCATCCCACCAATCCCATTTTCTTCACTTAAAATGAATTTCCATTTCAGCATATTCTCCTCTGCTTATTTTGCAATTTATTCTCCATTTTTGAGATAGTTTTGTATTTTGCTTTGATTATTTTTTAGTTCAATTAAATCTCATTACATTTCTCCATAAATCTCCTATGTCAATTATGTTATTTGCTTTTATATTTCTAGTTCTAGATTTAAAACAATATTTTTATTTATTTATTTGAAAGAGAGAGAGAAATATAGAAATAGGCAGGTAGAGAGAGAGAGAGAAAAAGTGAGAGTGAGAGCAAGAGAGAGAGGGTGGGGGGAGAGAATGGACATTCCAGGGCCTCCAGCCACTGCAAATGAACTCACATGTGTCTTGTGCATCTGGCTTATGTGGGTCCTGGGCAATCAAACCTGGGTCCTTCAGCTTTATAGGCAAGTGCTTTAACTGCTAAGCCCTCTCTCCAGCCCTAGATGTTTTAACATCTCAATACTTACTTGACATTATTTACATCAGTTCAAATGCACTAATTTTTTTTTTTTTTGGTTTTTCAAGGTAGGGTCTTACTCTAGCCCAGGCTGACCTGGAATTAACTATGTAGTCTCAGGGTGGCCTTGAACTCACAGCGATCCTCCTACCTCTGCCTCCCGAGTGCTGGGATTAAAGGCGTGTGCCACCACGCCCGGCTTTGCACTAATTTTTTTGCTTGCCATTTTTAAGAGAATTTTTTCAACCAAAACATTTTGATCATTGTTGCAGTCAGATTCACATTGCTGGTAGAAATCACCCAACCAAGAGCAGCTTGTGGAGAAAAAGAGGTTTATTTTGGCTTACAGTCTCAAGGGGGAAGCTCCATTATGGCAGGGGAAAATGATGGCATGAGCAGAGGGCAGACATCAACCCCTGGCCAACATCAGGTGGACAATAGCTACAGGAGAGTATGCCAAACACAGGCAAGGGGGCACTGGCTCTAATACCCATAAGCCTGCCCCCAACAATATACTCCCTCTGAGAGGTGTTAATTCCAAAATCTCCATCAGCTGGGAACCTAGCATTTAAAACACCTAAGTTGATGGGCATGGTGGTGCACACCTCTAATCCCAGCACTTGGGAGAAAGAGGTAGAAGGATTTCTGTAAATTCAAGGCCACCCTGAGACTACATAATGAATTCCAGGACAGCCTGAGTGAGAGTGAGACCCTGCCTTGAAAAAACAAAACAAACAAACAAACAACAATAAAAATAACCCACCTAAGTTTATGGGGGGGAGGGGCACCTGAATCAAACCACCACATTCTTCCCCTGGCCACCATAAACTGGTAACCATACATGATATAAAATAGAATTCACTCATCTAACTTTAAAAGTCCCCATAATTTTTATGAATCACAATGATGTTCAAATATCCCTATAATCCAAAGTATTTTAACTGAGTCATAATACCAAAAAATTCCTCAAAACCCCATAACGGCACAGAATAAACATTCAAGCTGTAAAAGATGGCATTGGGCATAGCAAAGAAATATTTAACCAATACAAAATATAAATAGGGCAAACATCAAACTCTAGCTCCAAGTCCAACAACTCTAGTCAGTGACAAATCTCCAAGTCCAATAGTTCTAACCAGCAAAAAGTCTCTGGAGTTCCAATTCCACCCCTCCAGCTAGGCTACTCACAGTACTGGAAAACTTCATCTGGGGCCGGCAGCTTTTCTTAGCAGCTATGCAGTGGCCCCGGCATCTCCAATGGGTCTCTACTGTAACCCATGGTTCATCCTCATGGCTCCATGGAGTCTTCATGCAGGCATCCAGCAAACCTGCTTCACGCTGCCCATGGCCATTTCCAAAACACAAAACTGTGTTGCAAATTCAATGACCCTCTCTTTCCTGCATTTCTTATACTCCATAATACCAGGTGGGGTGCCAATTTGTTAATAAAAGGGGAATAAAGCAAACTTTGAAGAACAGGACACTCCTTGAGCACTCAGGCCCCTTCAAAAGAGTCTACATTCTTCCTGTTGCCCCAGTGCAGGTCAGCTGGCCCAACCTTAAAGATTGTAATCTCTCTGGATTAGCAGTCAAGCGCTTGCCTGTGAAGCCTAAGGACCTCAGTTTGAGGCTCGGTTCCCTAGGTCCCACGTTAGCCAGATGCACAAGGGGGCGCACGCGTCTGGAGTTCATTTGCAGAGGCTGGAAGCCCTGGCGCGCCCATTCTCTCTCTCTCCCTCTGTCTTTCTCTCTGCGTCTGTCGCTCTCAAATAAATAAATAAGAAAATAAAAAAAAAAGATTGTAATCTCTCAATTGTGGCTGAATGGGCAGCAGTTCTGGCCCAAAGATTTTATTTCTGTGCCATATTCCTCTGCTCACACCAGTCCATTTTTATGCAATGCAACCCTGCACAAATTCTCAGGACACAGGCATAACAGCAATCCTCTCACAAAAAAAAAAAAAAAAAAGAAAGAAAAAAGCTTCTAGCCCAGTCCAGGCAAAGCTCTTACCCTCATATGCCAAACTTCACAGTCCATAGTTTTTGCTGCATTCAGGTCTTTTAATTCTGACCAGAATAGTCCATTAAGCTTTACTTACAGCACTGCAAGGTGTCTTTTAGGCCAAGGTTTCAAATCCTTCCACATTCCTCTTGAAAATCAGCTCCAAAAGGCCAAAGCCACACAGGCAGGTGTTCAGCAGTAAACCCACTCTCAGTACCAACATTATTGTTGGAGTCAGGTTCACATTGCTGGCAGAAATCACCCAACCAAGAGCAGCTTGTGGGAAAAAAGAGGTTTATTTTGGCTTACAGCCTCAAGGGGAAAGCTCCATGATGGCAGGGGAAAATGATGGCGTGAGTAGAAGGTGGATATCACCCCGTGACCAACATAAGGTGGACCATAGCTACAAGAGAGTGTGCCAAACACTGGCAAGGGGACACTGGCTCTAATACCCATAAGCCTGCCCCAAACAATATACTCCTTCCAGGAGGCATTAGTTCCCACATCTCCATCAGCTGGGAACCTAGTATTCAGAACACCTAAATTTATGGGGGACACCTGAATCAAACCACCACAATCATGTTTTATTTTCTCTTTATAATAGGTTTGTATGTACAGAATAATTTTTTTTAACCTACGATATTTACTGGAGAGTTTCGGGCTTATTAACACTTTCTTCTCATGTTAGTGAAGTGCTTTTGCTCTCTAGCAAGCAATGATGATGTTTGTTTGGCAGGACTTATCTTTTTGTTTTATTTTATTTATTTATTTTCAAGGAGA
Organism: Jaculus jaculus; assembly: GCF_020740685.1. Taxonomy (NCBI): domain Eukaryota; kingdom Metazoa; phylum Chordata; class Mammalia; order Rodentia; family Dipodidae; genus Jaculus; species Jaculus jaculus. The sequence goes on along the minus strand of NC_059108.1, from coordinate 80,505,404 downwards.
GAGAGGGAATGAGAATGGGCATACAGGGCCCAGTGCCACCACAGACAAACTCCAGACGCATACACCATCTTGTGCACCTGACTTTATGTGGGTACTGGGGTTTTAAACTCAGGCCTTCTGGCTTTGAAAACAAGTGCTTTGAAAGCAAGTACCTTTAACTGTTGAGCCATCTGTTGATACCCTATAAAGAGTTTTGAATTCAGGTCACCTCCATTATCCTCTAGTCATTTCCCCTGCAGTATACATTTTATAAAGATGATTATGTTTTATTTATTTGTGTGGGTGTGTGTGTTGCTGCAGCTGTGGCTGCTCATGAACTTCTGGACACTCCTGTCTCTGCCTCCCATTGCCGTAGGTATGTTGGGATTACAGATATGTGATCACTTTTGTCTGGCTTTATGTAAGGTTCTGAGGAGGGCTGAACTTGGTCAGCAGGCTTGCAAGTAAATGCCTTTACCTGCTGAGCCATTTCCTCAACCCTTAAAGATGATTCCTGGTGTTGCATAATAGATGAATTTTGAAGGTCAAGAATAAGGGCTATAGGACTTCCAGTTAAGATGGCAGCATAGGTACCATGCCAAAGTAGCATAGGGGGGAAGAAGCAAAAAATATCTCAGCAAAATACACACTTTTACTAAAAAGTGAGGTGTATAGGAAATTGAAACAGCAGCAGAGAAGTAGGAGAGATCCAGAGCATCCAGAGCCTACACAGGCTGGCAGAAGCAGCTCCGTCAAGTCTGCCAACCATGGTGGCATCCGAGGAGCACCAGAAAGCTGCCAGGCTCAGCTTGAGCTGCAGGAAAAGCCAGGTGAGGGGAGCTTCCACTCTCATCAGGCTCTTTGCAAACTCAAGAAATGTGAAGGGAGAGCAGCAGTGAACAACGGAAGAGCAGATCACAAGGTAGAAGAACACGTGGAACAGCAAGAGAACTAGACCAGCATTGGCAGCCTCCCCTCCCCATCACCAGTGCCCAGCTCCAGCGAACAGAGCAGCGATCCAGTGATCTGGCCACACCAACTTGAACTGACAGCGGGACCCAAGCAGGAGCAGAGGTAACTGGGATTACACCAGGGAAGGGTCTCACCTGGTCACAAGCTGACTTGGAACCCTCAACAGACCAGAAATCTTACCCTCCTTGTTGTCAGGATTAAGGGTATGGGTGGGGCACCACACACCCTAAGGGACAGTTAGAGGATCTGGTTGTCATAATACCTACTATTGGATAAATACTCTGAGCTGTTTTTCCTTCAAAGTGTACATTGTTTAGTTAAATTTTAGAATCTGCCTGTATTTTGTTCCACTTGCCTACATGAATACTCTCATAGCAGGCAAACTTGAGAGCCACACCTAGAGCCTTAAGCTCCTACCCTGCAGTTATATAACATCAGATTGTCTGATACATCTAATAATACCCAGCTAACTAGAAAATCCAATCATTAAATAATCCAGGATGCAAAAATATATACATATAACACAAGAAACACCAAAAATCAAGACATTATAAATCCACCAAAAGGTACTAATGCATCAGAAATGACCTCCAGTGAGAACAAGTTAGAGGAAATGCCTGAGAAAGACTTCAAAAGAATGATTATAAATATGTTCAAAGAAGTCAAAGAAGAAATCAAAGGAATGAAAGAGGAAATCAAAGGAATCAAAGAAAACATAGGAAACCAATTTAATGAAATAAAGAGGTCAATACTAGGCATAAATAAGGAAATAGAAATAATAAAGAAAAACCAGTCAGAATTGCAAGCAATAAAGAACACAGTTAATGAAATAAAAAAATGTAGAAAATCTTACCAGTATAATGGATGAAGGAGAGGACAGAATATCTAAGCTAGAAGACCGGGTGGCAGATCTAATACAGTCCAACAAAGAGAAAGACAAACTAATAGAAAAGTATGAGTGAGAATTTCAAGATATTTGGGATACTATGAAAAGATAAAACAAGAACTCAGGGCATAGTAGAAGGAGGAGAATTTCACTCCAAAGACATAGTAGGCATCTTCAATAAAATCATAGAAGAAAACTTCCCCCAAATTGGGAGAGAAATGCCAATGCCAATACAGGAATCTTTTAGAACACCAGCCAGACAAAACCTTCAGGAACCTCTCCTAGCCATATTATAATCAAACTACAAAACACACAAACCAAAAGAAAAAATATTGAAAGCAGTCAGAGAGAAAAATCAAGTTACCTACAAAGGCAATCCTATCAGGATTACAGCAGATTACTCAACACAAACTTTAAAAGCCAGAAGGGCTTGGAGTGATGCATTACAAGTCCTGAAAGATAACAACTGTCAACCAAGGTTACTTCATCATGCAAAACTATTCTTTCAAATAGACAGAGAAATAAGGACATTCCATGACAAAAGCAAGCTAAAGAAGTATTTGAAGACAAAACCAGCTCTACAGAAAATACTTGAAAGAATCCTCCATGCTGAAGAAAAAGAAAAGCACATATAAGGAACCTTGAAAAACAAACAATACTCAAATACTAGTTAACACAAGAGAGCAAAGGAAAACCAGAAGAACTACAAAAAAATGGCAAAAATGAATACACACCTTTCAATATTATCTGTTAATATCAACGGCCTCAATGCCCCAACCAAATGGCATAGGTTTGCAGACAGGGTTAAAAAGCAGGATCCTTCAATTTGTTGCCTCCAAGAAACCCACCTTTCTACAAAGGATGGACACTATCTGAGAGTGAAAGGTTGGAAAACAGTGTTCCAACCAAATGGACCTAGAAAACAAGCAGGGGTTGATATCTTAATATCTGACAAGGTAGAATTTAGTCCAACATTAGTTAATAAACATAAGTAAGGTCACTATATATTGATTAAAGGCAACCTCCAACAGGAGGACATTACAATCCTAAACATATATGCACCCAACACAGGGGCCTCCAAATTCATCAAACAAATGCTATTAGAACTAAGGTCACAGATGATACCAAACACAGTGGTAGTGGGTGACTTCAGTACCCCACTCTCATCAATTGACAGGTCATCCAGGGAAAAAATAAACAGAGAGGCATCTGGACTAAATGAGGTCATAGAAGGAATGGACCTAACATATATCTAAAGGACATTTCATCCAAAGGCTTCAGAATATACATTCTTTTTAGCAGCACATGGAACATTCTCTAAAATAGACTATATATTAGGAAACAAAGCAAATCTTAACAAACTCAGGAAAATTGAGATAATTCCTTGCATTCTATCTGACCACAATGGAATCAAACTATAAATCAATAGCAAGAAAGGCTATAGAGCATACACAAAATCATGGAAATTAAACAACACACTACTAAATGATGAATGGGTCAATGAAGAAATCAAGAAGGAAATCAAAAAATTTATAGAGTCAAATGATAATGAGAACACAACATACCAAAATCTCTGGGACACAATGAAGGCAGTCTTAAGAGGAAAATTTGTGGCTTTAAGTGCCTATATTAAGAAATCAGAAAGGTCACAAGTAAACTACCTAATGCTTCACCTTAAAGTCTTGGAAAAAGAAGAACAAGGCAAACCAAAAATCAGCAGATGGGAAGAAATAATAAAGATTAGGGCAGAAACTAAAGAAATAGAAAAAAAAAATCCAAAAAATCAATGAAACAGAGTTGGTTCTTTAAAGGATAAACAAATTGATAAACCCTTAGCAAATCTGACCAAAAGAAAGAGAAGAGACACAAATAATAAAATGAGAGATGAAAAAGGTAACGTCATAACAGATGCCAGAGAAATTAAAAAATAATAGGGACATACTATAAAAGCATATACTGCACAAAGTATGAAAATCTGAAAGAGATGGATGATTTCCTTGATTTATATGACCTACCTAAATTAAATCAAAATGAGATTAATCACTTAAATAGACCTATAACAAGCATGGAGATCTGAAAAGTTATCAAAAATCTCCCAACTAAAAAAGCCCAGGCCCAGATGGATTCACTGCTGAATTTTACCAGACCTTCAGGAAAGAACTAATGCCATTGCTTCTTAAGATTTTCTATGAAATATAAAAAGAAGGAATCCTACCAAGGTCCTTCTATGAAGCCAGCATCACCCTGATACCAAAACCAGCCAAAGATAAACAAAAAAAGAAATTACCAACCAATCTCCCTCATGAACATTGATGCAAAAATTCTCAACAAAATATTGGCAAACAGAAAACAAGAATATAGCAGAAAGATCATTTACCCTGACCAAGTAGGCTTTATCCCAGAGATGCAGGGACGGTTCAACATATGCAAATCAATAAATGTAATACATTATATAAATGGATTTAAGGACAAAAATCATATGATCATCTCATTAGGTGCAGAGAAAGCATTTGACAAAATTCAACATCCCTTCATGTCCTACAGAGATTGGGAATAGAACGAACATATCTCAATATAATAAAGGCTATTTATGACAAGCCTACAGCCAACATATTAATAAAAGGGGAAAAACTGGAAGCTTTTCCACTAAAATCAGGAACAAGACAAGGGTGTTCACTGTCCCCACTTTTATTTAATATAGTACTGGAAGTCTTAGCTATAGCAATAATGCAAGAGATACACATAAAAGGGGTACAAATTGGAAAGGAAGAAATCAAGTTATCATTGTTTGCAGATGACATGATTCTATATATAAAGGAACCTAAATACTCTAACAACAAACTTTTAGAGCTGATAAACACCTACAGCCATGTAGCAGGATACAAAATAAATACACAGAAATCAGTAGCATTTCTATATGCTAACAATAAACATACAGAGGATGAAATTAGAGAATCACTCCCATTCACAGTTGTATCAAAGAAAATAAAGTACCTTGAAATAAACCTAACCAAGGAAGTAAAGATTGTCTACAATGAAAACTATAAAACACTCAAATGAGATATTCCAGAAGACACTAGGAAATGGAAAAACATTCCTTGTTCCTGGATTGGAAGAATCAATATTGTGAAATGCCAATCTTACCAAAAGCAATCTACACATTTAATGCAATCCCTATCAAAATTCCAAAGGCATTCTTCATGGAAATAGAAAAAACAATCCAAAAATACATTTGGAATCACAAATAACCTCGAATATCTAAATAATACTGAGCAACAAAATAAGTCAGGAGGTATCACCATACCTGATTTTAACCTATACTTTAAAGCCATAGTATCAAAAACAGCATGGTATTGGAACAAAAGCAGATATGTAGCTCAATGGAGAAGAATAGAGGACCCAGATACAAGTCCAGGACTCATCCCATTTCCTTAGAAGTACATGCTCAACCATGCTTATTTCTGCTCAATTCATAATAGCTGGGAAATGGAACCAGCCTAGATGTCCCTCAACTGATGAGTATATAATGGAGATGTGGCACATTTATACAATGGAGTTCTTCTCAGTGGTAAAGAAAAATTAAGTTATGAAATTTGCAGAAAAATGGATGGATCTGGAAAGGATTATACTAAGTGAGGTAACCCAGGCCCAGAAAGCTAAGCACCTCATGATTTCCTTCATATGAAGATCCTAGCTACAGATGATTGGGCTTCTGTGGGAGAAAGAAAAAACTCAGTAGCAGAGGCCAGTAAGTTAAAAAGGAGATATAAAGGGAAAAGAAAGGAAGGGAGGAGGGTACTTCATAGGTCAGTATTGTATGTATGGAAGTAGAAGAATAGGTTAATGGGTGTGAAAAAGCCCAAAGTGAGGTCAGGGGAAGAGACTGAGTAAAGGTGCAGGAAGGGCTAATCAAAATCTAAGAGTATGCAAATAAATCATATGCAATCCTCCAGTTTCAGACAATGGAACACACAGGAACTACAGAACGTTGTTAGAAAATTTTCAGTGCCAGGTGTGGGATACCTCCAGTGAGTTGTTGGTCAGGGAGGTCCCTGATGCCCCCAAAACATTATAGGCCATTGCCAAGGCCCTTGGTTTCCCACCAGGAATCAATGGTAAGACTGTATTGCTGAAGATGCCACATACTTGGGCTGCAAGGCCACTGAGAAATCCTGCTGGAACTGAGCTGATAACCTCCTCCATGTAGACCAGCTGACAGAAAGCTGGAAAAAGCCATTGTACATGTAGTTCAATGGGAGAAAGAGATACCACCAGTGAAGATACTCAACAGTGGACTCTGCAAGCCTTATAATTGGCCAGCCAGCCCAAATGAGCCAACGGGTGCAATAGTGTCACGTCCGTCATTGTGGAAACCAATTGCCCTCCAATTGAACTGGAGGCCTGCTCCATAGGGGGAAACACATCCCTGATACTGAAAACTTAAAACAGGGGTAGTCATGAGCCCTAGGGCTGTAACATCTGCTGATGTCTGGATACTATGCTTATCAAACTGCCCAGTAAGCACTTCTCTTAATATTCATACCCTTATATTAATGCTACTCTCACTTTGGGTAGAGAATCTTCTCTTTCCAGATGGCAGTCTCCTTAGGATGACTCAGAAGGTATCATAGTGCTGGAAAGAAGTGACTGGAGTACTGAGTAACATCTTGATCACACCTTCCAAGGCTCAGGGTCTAATGTGGAAGAGGTAGCAGAAAGAATGTAAGAGCCAAAGGAAGGGTAGGACTCCTTACAACATGCTCCTCCAGACACAAAATGGCCTACATATATCCATGACCTCATAGTGTCTAACACTACCTACACAAGACCATCTTAAGAGGAGGAAAAGATCATGACATCAAAACAAAAGAGAGACTGATTGAGATGAGGAGGGGATATGATGGAGAATGGAATTTCAAAGGGGAAAGTGGGGGGGGGGAGGGAGGGTATTACCATGGGATATTTTTTATAATCATGGAAAATGTTAATAAAAATTGAGAAAAAAATATAAAAAATTTAAGAAAAAGAATAAGGGCTATAGATATTGTACTCTAGGTGAGAGACCATGTTGACATAAGAAATAAAAAGTGTATAACAATAGATTAAAAAGAAAATGAGGGGCTGGAGGGATGTCCTAGCAGTTAAGGTGCTTGCCTATGAAGCCTAAGGACCCGGGTTTGATTCCCTAGTACCCACTTAAGCCAGATGCACAAGTTGGTGCATGCATCTGGAGTTCATTTACAGTGGCCATAGACCCTGATATGTCCATTCTTTCTTTATCTACCTCTTTCTCTCTCAAATAAATAACATATAAAAAGAAAATGAAGAGACTTGCCAAATACACCAGGTGAATATTGAATTGGGTTTTACTTTCAGAAGTGTTCAATTGTGGATAAATTATATTATTATTTTACATATTCCTCAATTTTTAGAACAGTGCATTGATAAACTAGCAACTTTCACAGGTGACCAATAAGTAGTTTATCTTTTTTTTCCTTTTTTAAATAAACTTATATTTTCCCTGCCCCATGCTGCCCAGTACTAGAGATTTGACCCAGGACCTTACATGTGCTAGACAAATGCTCTACCACTGAAACTGCATGCTACATCCCAGCCTTAACACATAAATTTTAAATTGAGTAGAGAAAGAAATAATCTCTAACCTCCTTATGATCCTCATCTACTGTTTTAATTTTTATATAATGTTTTCTTACATATTTCTACCTAGATATAACAAACAGGTACCATTGACTTAATATTCTACTTAATATTATGAAATGAAAACTCAACAAGAATGAGAACTCTATTCCTTTTTTGATTATTAACACACCCCCAGTATCTTGAGCAATAACTGGCACAGAGCGAGTACTCAATAATATTTTTGGATGAATGAATATGCTCCAAAGTTATATCCGTTTTTAAATATGTTTTTAAATTCTTCAAACATTAAAATGTTTTGGCATAATGAAAGAGTACAGTTGTTTTTCTCCATAGCAATTCTTTTAATTATTTCTGAAACTAGTATTTACCAGTCTTTAAATAGTGACATTATGGAAACAAATGCACTATTACATTTCCTGGAGGTAATTAAGAAAGTGATTATTTGTGTCATGTCAGTCTAGCGGGAACATAACAACAGTGTTTTAAAGGCCTCGTGTTTAAGCTAAGGTTCTTGATATTTTGATCAGAACTTGGCACATCATGGAAGAAATAGCACATGCTGAGGGTGGCTGAGAAGAATCTGGAAGGATATCATTAGAACTCAACATGGACTTACTACTTGATAGAGTGTGGAATGTGATCAGGATAAAACGTGATGCCGCCTGGCTAGCTCAGTTGGTAGAGCAAGAGACTTTTAAATGCAATCTAGCTCGCTTTGCTAGGAGGGAGACAATAGGTTGCCTTAATCTACATGAGGACTTGAACACAAATGTGGCTAGCGCAGAGAGACAAGATCTCATTTTTAGGAATTGGAAATGTAACTTCAATTGGTAACATTTTCTTAAAATTGATTTAATTTTTTGGAGAGAGAGAGAGAGCGGGAGAGGGAGAGAAAGAAACAAGAAAGAAAGAAAGAATGTGGATATTCCAGGTCCTCTAACTGCTGGAAATAAACTCCAGATGCATGTGCCACTTTGTGCATCTGCCTTTATATGGGTACTGGGGAATTGAACCCTGGTCACAAGGTTTTGCAGGCAAGTGCCTTAATTGCTAAGCCATCTCTCTAGCCCTTAAATCAGTAATATTAATGGATATATTAGGAATAAGAGTAGATGATATTAAAAGACAGTCCTGTAAAATGTGTTAGTGTTTGAACACCTCACAATACAATCATTGAAAGATATTTTCCAATTTTTTTCTCATTTTTTATTAACATGTTCCATGATTATAAAAAATATCCTATGGTAATACCCTCCCCCCCCCCCACTTTCCACTTTGAAATTCCATTCTCCATCATATCCCCTCCCCATCTCAATCAGTCTCTCTTTTGTTTTGATGTCATGATCTTTTCCTCCTCTTAAGATGGTCTTGTGTAGGTAGTGTTAGATACTATGAGGTCATGGATATTCAGGCCATTTTAATGTTTGGAGGAGCATGTTGTAAGGAGTCCTACCCTTCCTTTGGCTCTTACATTCTTTCTGCTACCTCTTCCACATTAGACCCTGAGCCTTGGAAGGTGTGATCAAGATGTTACTCAGTACTCCAGTCACTTCTTTCCAGCACTATGATACCTTCTGAGTCATCCTAAGGAGACTGCCATCTGAAAAGAGAAGATTCTCTACCCAAAGTGAGAGTAGCATTAATATAAGGGTATGAATATTAAGAGAAGTGCTTACTGGGCAGTTTGATAAGCATAGTATCCAGACATCAGCAGATGTTACAGCCCTAGGGCTCATGACTACCCCTGTTTTAAGTTTTCAGTATCAGGGATGTGTTTCCCCCTATGGAGCAGGCCTCCAGTCCAATTGGAGGGCAGTTGGATTCCACCATGATAGACATGACATTATTGCACCCGTTGGCTCATTTGGGCTGGCTGGCCAATTATAAGGCTTGCAGAGTCCACTGTTGAGTATCTTCACTGGTGGTATCTTTTTCTCCCATTGAACTACATGTAGAATGGCTTTTTCCAGCTTTCTGTCAGCTGGTCTACATGGAGGAGGTTATCAGCTCAGTTTCAGCAGGATTTCTCAGTAGCCTTGCAGCCCAAGTATGTGGATTATTCAAAAATAGGGTCTTACCATTGATTCCTGGTGGGAAACCAAGGGCCTTGGCAATGGCCTCTAATGTTTTGGGGGCATCAGGAACCTCCCTGGCCAACAACTCACTGGAGGTATCCCATCCCTGGCACTGAAAATTTTCTAACAACGATCTATGGCTCCTGTGTGTTCCATTGTCTGAAGTTGGAGGATTCCATATGATTTATTTGCATGAAAGATATTTTCTTGAGAGATAGAGAGAGCGAGAGAGAGGAAGAAGAAGGAGGAGAAAGAAGAAGAAAACTGATAAGAGAGTCTTCAAAAGAAGAAATTTGAATGCCATATCTATATATATATATCTACATAAATATTTCTTCTGAGGTAGGATGTCACACTCTAGTCCAGGCTGACCTGGAACTCACTCTGCAGTCCTAGGCTAGCCTTGAACTCACAGAGATCCTCCTGCCTCTGTCATCTGAGTGCTGGAATTAAAGGTGTGCAACACAACACCTGGCCAGCCAATAAATATTTAAAAAAATATTCAAGTGCTGAGGAGACTTGCTAGCCAGCCAATCTAGCTGAATTGGTGAGCTCCAGGCCAATGCGATTCTGTCTGAAATAAATAAATAATAAATAGGTAGACAGTAATCTTAAGAATGACATCTGAGGTTGTTCTTTGGCTTCCACATATACATGTACACCTTCTTTATGTACCCTCATGTATGGAATGAAATAGAAGAGAAGAAGGTAGCATACTTTAAAAAAAAGGTATTCAACAACCTTCTCTATCAGGGAAATACATACTAAAGCTACTTTGACATTCCATGCCACCTGAGTCAAAATGGCTATCATCGTGAAAACACCTGACAACAAATGCTGGAGAGGCTATGGGGAAAAAGAAACCCTATTGTTGTTGGGAGTGTAGGCTGGTATAGCCACTATGGAAATCAGTAGGGAAGTTTTTCAAAAAGCTAAAAGTAGAACTACCATATGACCCAGCTATAATACCACCTGTGGGCATATATCCAAAGGACTGTGTTTCCTCTTTGTTCAGTTCCATATCCCGCTTATTGGTTGGGTTGTTTTATTTCTTGATAGGTTTTTGAGTGTAGTCTAGATATCACTCCATTGTTAAATGTAAAGCTAGCAAAGATTGTACTATATCCCATTTTGTAAGCTCATTTAATTAGCTATTTCCTTTCCTGTTTAGATGGTTTTTAATGTCATGAAGTCCCATTTGTCAATTGTTGGCTTCAGCAAAAAAAGCAGAGATGGGGCTGGTGAGATGGATCAGTGGTTAAAGGCACTTGCTTGCAAAGCATGAAGGCCTGGGTTCAGTTTTTCAGTACCCATATAAATGCAAATGCCCAAAGTGGTACATGAATCTGGAATTCGTGTACAGTGGCAGGAGGCCCTGGCACACACATACTCTTTCTCTCTTTGTCTGTCTCTCAAATAAATACATAAAAATATTTCTTTTAAAAAGAAGAGATAAAAGAGAAGAGAGAGGACAAGAAGAGAGCATAACAGAGATGGACTACTAAATTAACACTGGATATTAGATGTGGAGGAATAAATGTGAAGGGGAGAGCTAGATGGATCTATAGAGTAGGAATGCAGTCTGGCCTGCTTACTGGTTTCACTCTCAAGTCTTTTGGCATTTCTTCTGGTGTTCCCAGATGCCAGTCATACCCCTGGGTAGTCCTTTGAGAGGGTCACAGATGCTGATCGCACCTCTGTGTGGTTGTTAATGCAGTGCCCAGGTATTCTGGCATGGTGTCAGAATAAATCTGGGACACTGCTTTGAGTTTCCTGAGGGCCCTGGGTTGCCAAGGTGCTGACTGGAGGTCTTTGGAAAATGGCACCCCACACCTGCTCCTGAGAAGGTCTTGCCTCTGTCTCCTTTCTTCTTCCAGTGCTGTGGCTGCACATGTTTTGTCTGGCTCCCCGTCTTTAAAATGTCAGTTACTGAAAGCACAGTGCAGGTTTTCTGAGCAGTTCATTTTAAGCCATGGGAGGGGAGAGCTTCCCTAATTGAGTTAATCCTTCTGGGCCGAACTTGATATTCTTGCTTGCTTTGTAATGTGTCCTATTTTACTTTGCTATTAAAACTAGAAATGAGGCCAGACATGATGGCACATACCTTTAATTACAGCTCTTGGGAGGCAAAGGGAGGAAGATCTCCATGTGTTTGAGGCCAGCCTGAGACTACACAGCGAATTCCAGGTCAGCCTAGGCTAGAGCGAGACCCTACTGAAAAAAAACAAAACAAAACAAAACAAAAAACCAAAAAACTAGAAATATCTGGGCATTGCCTACCTCTTCTGAACTTTCCCCAGTTTATTCCCTGGACATTCTAGCAGACCCTGCTTGTATGCCATCCACCATCTTAGACATTAATTACAAGTTTTTTTTTAATTGGCACTCAATATGACCTAATTTCATTCTAGAATGCCATTACTACTTAGAATTGTCACATGTTAAAAAAACAGAAAAAGCAAAACAATAAGAGATCTATTTGAAAGATGGTAACAGAGACCACTGGCTGCAAAATTCATGTCTTCCTTCTTCTATGGTAGTGAGATTACAGTCACCTGATGAACTAGAAACTTTCACAAATAGAAATTATTCCTCCACACTCTATTCTCTGGGCTGAATGCAAGTGAAAACAAGACTGCTGGAAAATCACAATGGAAGGTGCATGGAATCCTGAAGCAGTGTGTGGGGAAAAACACTGTTGTGAACTCTCATGTAAACAAGAAAAAAATTCTGCTGTTGTCAAACCACAGAGTATGTGTGATTATTTAATTCAGTAGTTTATTTAGCTAACCTGTCTTAAGCTTTAATCTCACACACTGTAATAATTTTTATATGCTTAAAGCCCCTATGTCTTTCATCTGTCTTCTAGGTGAAACAGTATAGACATAAAGACATTTATCCATTATTTCTATAAATACTTACTGACCATTAGGAAAATTTGTTGAAAACAATCTATGAAATCATTATTTGGAGAGGGCATTAATTCATTCAATAAATATTTATCTCGTGCTTTAATTTTATTTATTTACTTATTTTGAGGGAGAAAGAGAGAAGCAGATAAAGGATGGGCACACCAGGGCCTCGAGCCATTGCAAACCAACTCCCGATGCGTGCACCACCTTGTGCATCTGGCTAACGTGGGTCCTGGGAAATTGATCCTGGGTCCTTAGGCTTCACAGGCAAGTGCCTGAACAGCTGCGTCCTCTCTCCAGCCCTGTCTTATGCTTTTACTCTAAGAGCTTACAGTTTAGTATATGAAATAGACAATGAAATTTGATGATGTAAATTGCTACTGTGTTTATTACTTTGAGAATATTATTGAATTAGGAAAGCGTGTCATAGGATTTTCCCTAGTCAGTAAGTAGGTGAACACATGTCAGAAGTGATGACTACAGAGTGAGTGCCAGGTCAGCGTGGGCTAGAGTGAGATACTACCTTGAAAATCAACAACAACAAAAACGTAGAATGAAAGGAAAACGAACAGCAAAATAATAGACTTAAGCCAAACTACATCAATAACTGTATTAAAAATAAACCTACTAAGCACTGATGTAAAATACAGAAGCAATAATATTGTGTGTGCATGTGTGTCCATGTTCGTGTGTGTGTGTGTGTGCACGTGTCTAGGCTGGAAATAAACTTTACTCACTGCATAATAGGCACAAAGGTCCTGAGTCAGATGTAGGGGGTCTGAGGAATGTGAGGGTAGAAGGGAGACCATTTTGAATGGAGATGAGAGGCAAAGGCCTAGGATTGAACCTGGGTGCTCTATATTCAAATTCAAAGTCAAGGAAGCTGAGAGAACATATTAGATGGACTTGGTTACTACACAATGCATACATATATCAGAACATAACGTACCCACAGATTCTCATAAATGTGATTTGTCAATTAAATTAAGTTAAATAAACAACAAAAAAGCCAAGGAGGCTGAAGCCACAGAGATGACAGAAGCGGGCAGAGGGGAATCTTAGCTTAGGCTGCTATAACAAAATCCAGAAGGTGAAGTGGCTTAAGCATTTTAGTTCTGGATGCTGGTGCCCACAGACTCAGTTCTTGGTGAGGTCCATGTCCTGGCTCACAGACAGCCTTGTGAAAACAGGAAATGAAGAGGTTTCTTTCTCATAAAGGCAACAATCTTGTCATGGGCCTCCACCCTCAAAACCTCACTTAAATGTCATTACTCTCCCGAAGCAGCACCTAACATGCTCACAGCAGTAAGGGCTCAACATAGAAATTTGGCCTCTGTCAGTGGCATAAATGGTGAAGATTTTCTCCCATTCTGTGGGTAGTCTGTTGGCTCTGTTTACAGTGTGGTTGCCTATACAAAAATTTTTTAGCTTCATGAGATCTGACTAGTTGAGTGATTGTTTAATTTCCTGGGGTCTTATTCAGGAAGTCTTTCCCCACTCTCATATTGTGGAGAGTTCCCCCTATTTTTTCATCCAGTACTTTGAGAGTTTCAGGTCTTACACCGAGGTCTTTAATCCATCTGGAGTTGATTTTTGTGCATGATGAGAGAGTCTAGTCTCATTTGTCTACATGTAGCTGTCCAATTTTTCCAGAACCATTTGTTGAAGATGCTATCTTTTCTCCAGTGTACATTGCTGGCACCTTTTTCAAAAATCAAGACACTGTAGTTATTTGAACTAAGGACTGGGTCTTTAATTCTGTTCCATTGGTCTGTCTGTTTCTTCGTTTAATATTTTGCTTTTATTTATTTCTTTGACAGAGAAAGAGGTAAGAGAGATCGAGATACTGAGAGAATAAGTATGCCAGGGCTTTCAGCCACTGCCAATAAACTTCAGACACTTGCGCCCCCTAGTGCATCTGGCTAACGTGGGTCCTGGGGAATTGAACCTGGGTCCTTTGGCTTTGCAGGCAAATGCCTTAACCACTAAGCCATCCCTCCAGCCCCTGTCTGTTTGTTTTTATACCAGTACCATGATGTTTTTGTTACTATGGCTTTGTCATGTAGCTTTATTGGGTATGGTGATATCTCCAGAGGTGCTTCTTTTGCTGCGGATACTTCTGAATATCCAAGGCTTTCTGCCATTACTTAGGAATTTGACAGAGACATATACATTCATCCCATTAAGTATGAAAAATCCAGGCAAAGGTGAATGAAGAGTGTATCTTAGGGAATAAATAATAGTGAAAGTGCTTGAGATCGAAGGTTAGAATGGCTGGCATCTTAATTTAGTCAGTCTACGTCAACTACTGAATCAAGTAAATGCAAATATTTCATGACTTCAATATAGCAAAGTTAATTCTTCTTCTTCTCTTTCTTTTTTTTTGAGGTATGGTCTCACTCTAGCCCAGACTGACCTGGAATTCACTATGTAGTCTCAGGGTAGCCTCAAAGTCACAGTGATTCTCTTACTTCAGTCTCTCAAGTGCTGGGATTAAAGGCTTGTGCCACCATGTCCTATTTAGGTTTTTTATTTTTTTTTTGAGGCAAGATCTCACTCTAGTCCAGGTTGACTTGGAACTTACTGTAGCTCAGGCTGGCCTCAAATTCACTACAATTCTCCTACCTCAGCTTCCCAAGTGCTGGGAAAGATGTGAGCCACCATACTCAGTTTAATGTGAAGGTTTTAAACAATGAGTCCTTCAATCCACCATCATGGTGTTTTTTTCCCCATCAGTTTAGATATTCTTGTTTTGTTTGTTTTTTTTTTTTTTGAGAGAGAGGGAGAGAGAGAATTGCCATGCCAGGGTCTATTCCACTGCAATTGAACTCCAGATGCTTGTGCCAGTTAGTGAGCATGTGTGATCTTACACTTGCTTCACCTTTGTGCATCTAACTTAAGTGGGATCTGGAGAGTTGAACATGGATCCTTAGGCTTTGCAGGCAAGTGCCTTAACTGCCAAGCCATATCTCCAGCCCAGGATATTCTTTGCTTTTTTAAATATTTATTTGCAAGTAGAGAAAAAGAGAAAAAATGGGTGCACCAGGCCTCCTGCCACTGCAAACAAACTACAGGCACATGTGCCCCTTTGTGCATCTGGCTTATATTGGTACTGGTGATTTGAACCTGGACCTTCAGGCTTTACAAGCAAACACCTTTAACTGCTGAGCCATCTTGCCAGCCCTAGATATTGTATACTATGCCCCTTGTCAATTGCAAATGAGTCAATCTTGCTTTTACAAATCAGTCTTGGGTCTGGGCAGATGGCTCAGTGGGTAAATTGCTTGTCATGTAAGCATGAGCATGAGAGTTCAGACGCCCAGAACCTACATAGAAAGCTGGAAGCTGTAATGCACACTTGTAATTTCTGTGCCTCCTAAGGTATAGGCAGAGGGAGATAGGAGAATGGCCAGACAGCCTGGCAAATGCAG
Organism: Jaculus jaculus; assembly: GCF_020740685.1. Taxonomy (NCBI): domain Eukaryota; kingdom Metazoa; phylum Chordata; class Mammalia; order Rodentia; family Dipodidae; genus Jaculus; species Jaculus jaculus. Next base: position 80,489,488 of record NC_059108.1, on the reverse strand, counting down.
AGGGAAACAAGAGACCCTGCCTTAAAACAAGGTGGAAGATAAGAACCATCATATGCGGTTGTCTTCTGATCTTCACTTAGGAACTGCGGCACATGCATGCCCACACCCACATACATAAATATGCATACAAACACAATCAATATTATTGCCTCTGCTTTTTTCACACCTTTTAAAAAAAATTCTAGGGCTGGAGAGATGGCTTAGCGGTTAAACGCTTGCCTGTGAAGCCTAAGGACCCCGGTTTGAGGCTCGGTTCCCCAGGTCCCACGTTAGCCAGATGCACAAGGGGGTGCACGCGTCTGGAGTTTTTTTGCAGAGGCTGGAAGCCCTGGCGCGCCCATTCTCTCTTTCTCCCTCTATCTGTCTTTCTCTCTGTGCCTGTCACTCTCAAATAAATAAATAAATAATTTTAAAAATTCTTTAAAAAAATTCTAAATTTGTTTGTTGGATTAGTTTGCAGGACATGGACTGGGCAGTTGAATAATAGCTGTGTGCAGACTTAAGATTCTGAGAGCCCAATAACTGCTCAGTCCCTGAGGCTCAGTAGTTTCAACCTGATACTGATGGATTCCTGGGGAACCACTGGTCTTCAGTCCACACTGGAAGACCCAAGAAGCTGGGTTCCAAGGTCTACACAGGGTACTATTCACAGGGTCAATGTTGCATCAGCAAGGAGCATTGGTGGGCAGGCAGCAGCTTGTTCTCCCCACTTTTTATTCTTTTATATACATTATAACAGGTTATACTCTTTTATCCCTTGGACCCTGCTCCCATTACCCTGGGGCCCTCCTCAGTGGGGTCATAGTATTGACTTGGGGTCATGAAGGCCTTAGTCAGTCCCTATTGCATATTGGGGGAACAATGCCTGAGATTTCTACCTACTCTGTGGCCCTTAAAATCATTTTGCCCCCCTTCCTCAATATTATCTGAGCCATGGCAAGCCTGTAAACAGTCTGATTTAGTGTTGAGTTCTCTGTAGCCTCTGGATTTCTGCTTTGATGGGTTTTTAATATACTTTATTTATTTATTTATTTGAGAGAGGAAGGGAAAGAGAAGGGGCATACCAGGGCATCTAGCCACTGTAAACGAGCTCTAGATGCATGCACCCCCTTGTGCATCTGGCTTACGTGGGTCCTGAAGAATTGAACCAGGATCCTTTGGCTTTGCAGGCATACACCTTAACCACTAAGTCATCTCTTCAGCCCTTTAATGGGTTTTAATTGATTGCTGTGTCTATCACCATCACCCTGGGGCTGGTTGTCAGGCTAGTGATAAGAGCAGTATTCACATCACCATTTCCTTTGCAATTTTTACTGGGCCCTGGCAGATGTGGTAGAGGTGGCATATTTCATGGCAGGCAGTCACTGTCTTCCTGTCTTTTTAATAAATCTTGGTTCTTCTCCATTTTTTTCTGCCTTCTGTAAACTAAAGCAGATTCTCCAATTAAGAGTAGGCCTCTGCTTTTTATCTTGAGTGCTTAGTATGTTTATATTTAATTCAGTTATTGATGTAGTTTAGCTTAAGTCTATCATTTTGTCATTTGTTTTCCTTTTGTTCGATCTTTTAATTTGTGTTTTCATTCTCATGTTCTAAGTTAAGTTGTTTAACAATACCATTTGATCCCTTGCTGCTGGTTAATTGGGTTCTTTATGTTTTTCCATGGGTGTGCTGTGCTTTACAAGTGCATCTGATGTATCCCAGTCAGCCTTCAAATCATACTGTACCACTTTATATGTAATTTACCTCACAACTGCGCACTTCTATAAGATGTATGAATATTCAAATGCCTTCTTGTTATTTTGCCATAAAAATTATTTGCAACTTCTGATCATGGTGTTTTTCACCTGTATTCCCAGTACTCAGGAGGCTTAGGCAGGAGGATCACCAGCTTGAAGCCAGCCTGGCTATATCAAGAGACCTTGTATCAACAACAACAAAATCAGAAGTGAACATTCATGTAGGTGAGGTTGAGAAATGAACATCCCAGCATCTGAAATAACTTCTATATCATGCTCCCTTTTCTTTTTTCTTTTCTTTTCTCTCTCTCTCTTTCTTTCCTTCCTTCCTTCCTTCCTTCCTTCCTTCCTTCCTTCCTTCCTTCCTCCCTCCCTCCCTCCCTCCCTCCCTCCCTCCCTCCCTCCCTTCTTCCTTCCTTTCTTTCTTTCTTTCTTTCTTTCTTTCTTTCTTTCTTTCTTTCTTTCTTTCTTTCTTTCTTTCTTTCTTTCTTTCTTTTCAAGATAGGGTCTTACTCTAGCCCAGGCTGACCTGGAATTCATTATGTAGTCTCAGGCTGGCCTTGAACTCACAGTGATTCTCCTACCTCTAACAGAGGCAAAAAGAATGGGTACACCAGGCCTCTAGCTACTGTAAACAATCTCGAGACTAATGTACCACCTTGTGCTTCTGGATTTATGTGTGTGCTGGGGAATCAAACCCAGGCTGTCAGGCTTTGCAAACAAGAACCTTTAACCACTGAGTAATCTCTTTAGCACCCTCTCCCCTGGCAAAGTTTCTTTAAAAAGTTTATTTGTTTATTTATGTTTTTGTTTCTTGAGGTAGGGTCTCACTCTAGCCAGGGCTGACCTGGAATTTACTATGTAGTCTCAGGGTGGCCTTGAACTTATGGTGATCCTCCTACCTCTGCCTCCCAAGTGCTGGGATTAAAAGCGTGTGCCACCACACCCAGACTTAAGTTTATTTTTAATGTTTGAGGTAGTGTCACTATGTAGCACAGGCTGGCTTCCAACCTGCGATCACCTTTGTCAGCCTCCTGATCGCTGGGGTCACAGGCATGTACTGCCATGCTGGCACCTGCCCCGATATTTCTAGTGGATAAGAAAATTCGATCAGCCCTGTGATGGACCAGTGGTTTGCCCTTCATGTCCTCGCTCCCTGTTGTATTCTAATATTAAATCTTTGGCAAGAGTGTATTTTAATAACTGCACCTAACTTCTCTATGTTCTGTTTGAGAGACTTCTATATGAATAAAGTTGTCCTTTGAAATTAAAAAAAAAAAAAGAAAATTCGATCAATGAGCTTTGCTTCAGAATGTGATAGAATTCCATGGCATGGACACGAATATCTTCCTTTGGCGTTGAGTGACTTGATAGCATGCCCTCTATGCTCAGGTTCTGTAATTCCCCTGCTGGTTTCTGCTGTCTAATATAACAGCTGCCAGGATTAAAGCATGAGTCACAGGGTGTAATACTCTTCCCAGCATGCTCTGGCTGCTCAGAGTAAATGTAAGGTCTGTATGCAATGTGTCCCTCATTTTAAAAATTTTTTTTGTTCATTTTTTATTTATTTATTTGAAAGTGACAGAGAGAGAGGGAGAGAAAGAAACAGATAGAGAGGGAATGAGCGTGCCAGGGCTTCCAGCCACTGCAAACGAACTCCAGATGCATGCGCCCTCTTGTGCATGTGGCTAACGTGGGTGCTGGGGAAACGAGCCTCGAACCGGGGTCCTTAGGCTTCACAGGCAAGCGCTTAACTGCTAAGCCATCTCTCCATCCCATGTCCCTCATTTTATTCTTGCTTTCACTCCTCTCTGGCCACCCATCTTACTGATAGCAGTTTCTGAGCCCTTGCAGCCAGTCCTGTCTGCTGCTTCTGTCCCTCTCTCTGGAGCACTGCTCTGTGTCTTGCTCTTTCCTCTACCTCAGGTTGTCATTCTCTTACATTTTGGGTAAAACCTTACCCAACAGCCCCATATAAAATCTGGACCTTGGGCTGGAGAGATGTCTTAGCCAGCTAGAGTGACATTTTCTTGAAGCCTGGCAGTTTGTTTGCAATGGCGAGAGCCCCTGTCTCAAGGACGGTAGAAACCAGATACCCCAAAGTTGTCTGTCATCTAACCTGCATATGCTCACTGTGGAATACACGCTCCCCCATATACACAAATAAATAAGCAAATAAATAAACAATTAAAAGGAAAAGAACAGGGACTGGAAAATGGCTTACTGGTTAAAGGCACTTGCTTGCGAAATCTGCCAGCCTGGGTTCAATTCCCCAATACCCATACAAAGCCAGATGCACAAAGTGGTGCATGCATCTGGAGTTCATTTGCAATGGCAAGAGGCCCTGGTGCTCCTATACTATCTCATTTTTTGTCTCTCTTTCTCTCCCTTTGCAAATAAATAAATAAAACATTTTTTTAAAAAAAGAAAAGGAGGTCTGGGGAGATGGCTCAGTAGTTAAAGGTGATTGTTTACACAGCATGATAGCTCAGGTTTGACTCCCCAGTACCCATGTAAAGCCAGATGCATAAATAGCACATGTGTCTGGAGTTTGAGGCCCTGGTGTGCCCATTCATTCTCTTATATTCTCTTTCTTTCTCTCTCTCTCACACACACACACACAAATAAATAATTTTTTTTAAAAAAATGAACAGAAATATTCTACATGAATATCATGGCCATCTCATTTCTTATAGTTTAAAAATATTAATATATGGGCTGGAAAGATGACTTAGTGGTTAAGGTGCTTGCCTGTGAAGCCTAAGGATACTAGTTTGATTTCCCACTTTGTTGGGCAATGAAAGGCCCAGGCGTGAGGCCTAGTGGAACTTCCTGAGCCTACCTAAAGTTTGGTGACCTGTCTCTGGCCAGCTAGGACTCAGCAAGATGCCTAATGGCTTCTTGCCTACCACCTCCATATGGAAGTTGAAAATTATCATTTCCATAGTTACAGTTTACTATTGGCCATTACCTTCCCCTCCCCCCATCCTAGAATCCCTGCCTTTGTCCCCAATATATAGGCAGCTGCTCAGAGCAATAAAGTGAGTTCCTGCATCGACAAGACTCCCAACTCAGTGTGGTTTTTCTCTGGTGGCCAGGAGAGGTTTCTGAGTCATCGTAGGCTCATCTTCCTTCTCAACCCCTAGGGAGTAACCAGCAGGTCTTGTCCTTCCCTCAGCACTACCTGCCTGGGAAGGAGCCTGGCATCTGGCTCCCAACATGGGGCTCTGGGAACCTGGCAGACTAATGCCCCTGCGAAAGGCAGTCATTGAGGAGGTAATTGATGTACATGTGCAGGTGAGCGTACCCTCATGAGTTATGAGGCAGTCTTCATATTTACTGCACTAGACTTTGCTTCTATAACCTGTACTTACTTGTCGACATCTCATTGTTCTCTTTCTCTTTCCTTTCACTTTCACAGTCAAGCTGCATCTGCAACTTTTGTACATGTTTACCTATCTTTTGGATCCTTGTGGTTGTATTATACTCATGTGTATATGTGTTGCTATTGCCCTAGTTTTATGGACATTTCTCTCTCAATTTTATAATAAGGGACAGTCTACCTCTAAATCCAATCCTGCCCTAGAATCTCTCAGGGCACTCCTAAAGAGTAGAGGGCTTAATTTGACTGATAATAAGGCTCAACAGACCTGGGATTGCCTTCTCAAGTTGGTGCCATGGCTGCCGGAAGGAAATCTCTTTGATTGGGACACGTGGGATAGGGTAGAGGCCTTTGTTTGTCAGGCACATGTGAAGAAGGGTCAAATAACCCCCACCCTCAGGAGTCCTCCCTATGATCTCGGCTCTCAAGGACTGCTTCCCTCCAAGACCTACCAAACATAAACAAAAGACAGAAGGAAAAGATAGTATACAGCCTGATCTGGCTACTCCTCCTGGAGATATAGCTTTAAGAACCCCAAAAGAGGATACATCTTTATACTCCTCACTCGATCCCTTTGAGAGTGCTCCTTGGCCTTCTGAGGGACCTCCTCCACCTCCTCCATTGACTAACCCTTTCTGGACCCCCTCAGCCCCTCTTCATATTTGACCACCAAGCCACTAAAAAATAATGCTACTTTTAAATTTCCCATCAATCTAAATCCTGGGGGAAATTGCCCTGCTGCCTGGTATCTGTGGGAAGCTCAGGACCTTAAGGAGCTTAAAAAGGCGGTCTCAGAGGATGGGCCCAACTCTCCTTGGGCTGAGACCATATTACAGGGACTTGCACATCAACCTTGTACAACCCAAGATTGGAAAAATCTAGTCAGGGCTGTCTTGTTGGGTCCCCTATACCTTAAGTGGTGTGCCTATTTTAGAGATGAGTGCCATGCACAGGCAGAACAAAACCAAAATCAACAGCCCCCTGTGCCAATAACTTTTGGGATGCTCTCTGGTATTTCTGATCAATATGCTACAGGCACTCAACAGGCAGTTATACCTGATCTGTATAGGGACCAGGTCAGGGCACTGGGCTTGGTGGCATGGAAAAAGCTTGATGAGGGACCCTCTGAAACCCCCCTTATGAGTATTACTCTAAAACCATCTGAGGACTTGGCTACATTTATGGATAGGGTGGAAAAAAGTCTCCATAGAAAATTTCCCCCAGGGGCATTACGGGATCAGTTTATTCAAATGTTGGTCTGGGAAGGGATGATGGCCGATCACCGCCTCGCCTGTGTGGGTCTCAAGGACAACTCCATGAGTAGATGGATTGTAGCCACCAAGGACGTTGGCACTATCTTCTCCCATCAGGCTAGGGCCATGGCTGCTGCTCTTCAGGAAAATAAACAGAGATTTGGCTAATATGATTTGCACATTACAGTTAAATCCTAAAAACTCAACATGTTTCAGGTGCAGGGACGTGGGCCATTTTAAAAAGGAGTGCCCCAACAAGACAAAGCCTCCCCCACCCTCTGGGGGGATGACCAATGCCCTTCGCACCCACTACCCTAAACGTAATAAGGGGGTTCATTAGGCTAGGGACTGTCAGTCGAAGTTTAACATACAGGGAAAGCCTTTAAACTTCTTCTGGGGCTCTCCCCAGCCCTGTTAAATAAGGGGAAAGAGTCTATCAAAGCCCATTGTACCGTCCCCCTGGTCTGCAGCTTGAAACCCAAAATTATTTTAAATATTGGCAATAAAAAATTCAAACTTACCCAGGCATGGTGGTGCATGCCTTTAATCCCAGCACTTGGGAGGCAGAGGTAGGAGGATCGCCATGAGTTCAAGGCCACCCTGAGACTACAGAGTTAATTCCAGGTCAGCCTGGACCAGGGTGAGACCCTACCTCAAAAAAAAAAAAAATCAAACTTTTCATTGACACTGGAGCAGACTGAACAGTCCTGAGAAAGGAGGAAGTGCCCCCCTCCTGGCAGCTTGTTCCTGGCCCTCCCATACTGGGAGTTGGAGGGCAGTCCACCTCCTGGGAGATTGCCACGTGGCTCCCTTGGACTGACCCAGGTGGGGACAAGGGAAAAGTCCGCCCTCTCATGGTGACTGGGCTCACTGCTAACTTACTGGGGCAAGACATCCTTGGAGATGCTGAGGCTTTCATCACTACTGACCATAAGGCCTTTTATAATGATTTGTTAAATAAAAAAAAAATATCAACAACAGTTTGAGGAAGGGAGGGAATGTCATCCCAATTACTCCAATGAACACACCCAATTCTAAGAGCCACTGCCCAGCCCCCCCCCCCATTTAAAACCCAGTGGAGACCGGGAGACCCTATATGGGTTGAGCAGTGGCCTCTCCCTTCTTCTATGTTACACCAACTCCACATACTTATTGATCAACAGTTGGAGGCCAGACATATCTGTCCCTGGAACTCTCCTGTCTTTGTCATAAAAAAGCCTAATGGGTCCTGGAGATTTTTACATGATTTAAGAAAGATCAATGAACACATGTTCCCCTTTGGAATCCGCCAGAGGGGACTTCCATGGATCCCACTTATTCCCAATATATGCCATATTACTATCATTGACATTAAAGATTGCTTCTTCTCTATCCCTCTCCATCCAGGAGACATGGAAAAATTTGCATTCTCTGTACCCGCTGTTAATTTTTTGTGGCCCAGATAGGAGATTTACCTCAGGGCATGGCTAATAGCCCACCCATTTGTCAATATTATCTGTCATCCATTTTCTCTTCTCTTATCTCCCCAATACTCTGTTTTATATTTACATGAATGATATTATTCTTGGGTACCTAGATTCCTCCACACTCCAGGACCTTACCCACCAATGTCTAACTATCCTTCATACTCACAGCTTTAAAGTAGCTCCTGAAAAAGTTCAAACTGTGCCTCCCTTTAAGGTCTTGGGCTCAATCCTTACCCTAGATACAGTTTCACCTGTTAAACCACAACTTTATATTCAGGATTCTTACACCTTGCCTCAACTCCAGAAGCTCTTGGGAGACATTAATTGGATGAGGCCTTGGATACCCATAACTACTGAAGAGCTTTCCCTTTTGTTTGACCTCCTAAAAGATCTTAACTTCTCCTCTCAGGTAATTTTGTCCCCTTGTCATCAACAAATTTTTCATAAGGTACAACAGGCTATAAATACTGTGACCTTAAAGAGGTTCAATCCTGATTTGCCCATCTCCTTCTACATTTTCTCTGGGGAAACATGCACTGCACTGTTGGCCCAGGAAGGTGAGCCCATCCAATGGGTCCACCTCTCAATCGGTGGGGTCCCCAGAGTTTATTCTATAACCAACCAGGTTGATGATTGCATTATCAAGGGCAGAGACACCTCTGTCCAGTTGTTTGGCACAGAACCTCACCTTATTGTCACTCCCTTTAAGATAACTGATTTCACCTGGCTTCAGAGAAATAATAACCAGAGTTTCTATGGCTCTCGAGGGGTTTCTAGGTAAAATTGATTGCCATTATGGCCCCCACAAATGGATGAGTTCTTTCTCCAGGTTAGAATGGAAGCCCCCCAGGCTTTTTCTGTCTCAACCTAACCCTGACTTTCTTACTGTGTTTACCAATGGAGGACACCTGAGGGCTTCCCTAGTCGTTTACTCTCCCTTAAAACAGGAAAGGAGCCTATCCCCATAAAGTCAGTCTCCCATGAGGTTGAGGGGTCAGCACAGTTCAAAAATCTATTTGCTGTCATTCTAGCTTTGGACACTATTAAAGAGCTGTTTAACTTATTTTCTGACAGCCTTTATGTTGTAAATTTATTACCCAACCTGATTGAGGCCTATATTAGACTGGTCTCCAACCCTATATCTCCTTTGATGATTCAAGCCTGTTCCCTACTCAAACAAAGAATTAACCCAATTTTTCTTTAACATCTCAGGGGTCATCAAAAATTACCAGGATTTCTCTCTCGAGTAAACAATTTGGCTGATAAAATGGCTTTTATGCCTCAGTGTAATACTATTACAGAAGCTACACGCTTCCACTTATTGACCCATGTCAACTGGAGAGGGCCCAAGCACAGGTTTCCCCAGGTACCAGTCAACAACCTTAAAAAAATTGTCCAGACTTGTAAGTCCTGTCAGCCTTATCTCCAAGTACCCCCTTCAAACTACAGGAAGCAATCCTCAAGGGCTCCACCCTAATCATCTTTGGCAAATTGATGTTACACACTATTCTCCATTTGGAAAGGTTAAATATATTTTTCTTTCAGTCGATACCTTCTCCTGCACCTGCTGGGCATCAGCACATACCAGGGAAAAATCTAAACATGCCATTAGTCATATGCTTCAATGTTTTGCCACTCTTGGGCTGCCTGATCAAATTAAAACAGATGGACTTCCGGTTAAGATGGCTGCGTAGGTACCATGACAAAGCAGCCTGGGGGGGAAAAAGACCAAAAAAACTCAGCAAAATATGCAGTTACTAAAAAGTGAGGTGTGTAGGAAATTGAAGCGGCAGCGGAGAAGTAGAAGAGATCCAGAGCATCCAGAGCCTGCACAGGCTGGCAAAAAGCGGCTCCGTCAGCTCTGCCAACTGCAGCAGTGGCGGCGCACGAGAAAGCCGCCAGCCTCGACTTCAGCCGCAGGAAAAGCCAGGTGCAGGAGCTTCCCCTCACACCGGTGATCTCTGCAACTCAGGAAACATGAAGGGAGAGCGGCAGTGAGCAGCAGAGGAGCAGACCATGAGGTAGAAGAACACGTGGAGCAGCGAGCGAACCAGAACAGCTGCGGCTTCCTTCCCTCCCCCACTGCCTGAGCCTAGCTCCGGCGAACAGAGCAGGGGTCCCGGGACCTGGCCACGCCAACTTGAGCCGACAGTGGGACCCAAGCAGGAGCAGAGTTCAGCAGCAACATCAGTGGCTCCGGCACCAGTAACAGCAGCCCCAGCAGAAGCAGTTCCAGTCGTAGCAGCAGCGGCAGACCCAGCAGCAGCAGACCCAGGAGCAGCAGCAGCGGCAGACCCAGCAGCAGCAGCTTCTGTGGGAGCAGCGGCAGTGGACACAGCAGCAGCAGCTTCAGCAGCAGTGGTGGCTCCAGCAGTGGCAGCTACAGCAGCAGCAGAGGCAGCAGCAGTGGTGGGTCCAGCACCAGCAGCTTCAGCAGCAGCAGCTACAGACCCAGCAGCGGCAGCTTGAGCAGCAGTTCCAGCAGCAGGGGTGCTGATCTGCAGGGCCACACTTGCCAGGCTCGGTTTGCCCCGCAGAAAAGCCCGTGCCCAGCTCCAGAAATCAGAACAGCAGCCCGACGACCCAGGCAGCAACTTTACTGAGACCAAAATCATCCAAGGTAACTGGAATTGCACCAGGGAAGGGTCTCACTTGGTCACAAGTTGACTTGGATCCCTCAACAGACCAGAAATCTTAACCTCTTTGTTGATAGAGGATCTGGTCGTTATAATAACTACTCTTGCATACATACTCGGGGCTGTTTTTGATTGAATGTATACATTGTTTAGTTAAGCTTTAGGATCTACCTGTATTTTATTCCGCTCAGCCTGCTTGAATACTCCTATAGCAGGGAAACTCAACCCCTAAGAACATCTTTGTAGATACTCTGAGAGTCTTAAGAGCCACACCTAACACCTTAAGCTCCTACCCTGAAAATATATTACATCAAATCAATTGATACAGCTAAGAATACCCAGCTAGCTAGAAAATCCAAGCATTAACTTAATCCAAGATACAAAATTATATACATTATAACACAAGAAACACTAAAAAGCAAGACAATATAAATCCACCTAAAAGTATTAATGCATGAGAAATGTCCTCCAGTGAGAACGAGTTAGAGGAAATGCCTGAGAAAGAGCTCAAAAGAATGATTGTAAATATGTTCAAAGAGGTCAAAGAACAAATCAAAAGAAACAAAGAAGAAATCAAAGAGGAAATAAAGGAATCAAGGAAGATGCAGGACACCAATTTCATGAAATAAAGAAGGCAATACAAGACATAAATAAGGAAATAGAAATAATAAAGAAAAACCAGTCAGAATTACTAGCAATGAAGAACACAGTTAACGAAATAAAAAACTCTGTAGAAAATCTCACCAGTAGGATGGATGAGGGAGAGGACAGAATATCTAAGCTAGAATACCAGGTGGCAGATCTAATACAGTCCAACAAAGAGAAAGACAAACTTATAGAAAAGTATGAGTGGGAATTTCAAGATATTCGGGACACTATGAAAAGAACCAATATAAGAATTCAGGGCATAGTAGAAGGAGAAGAAATCCACTCCAAAGGCATAATAGGCATCTTCAACAAAATCATAGAAGAAAATTTCCCCCAAATTGGGAAAGAGGTGCCAATACAGATACAGGAAGCCTTTAGAACCCCAGCCAGACAAAACTCGGAAAGAACCTCTCCTCGCCATATTATAATCAAACTTCCAAACACACACACCAAAGAAAAAATATTGAAAGTAGTTAGAGAGAAAAATCAAGTTACCTACAAAAGCAAGCCCATCAGGATTACAGCAGATTATCCAACACAAACTTTTAAAGCCAGAAGGGCTTGGAGTGATATAGTCCAAGTTCTGAAAGATAACAACTGTCAACCAAAGTTACTTTATCCTGCAAAGTTATCCATTCAAATAGACGGAGAAATAAGGACATTCCATGACAAAAGCAGATTAAAGGAGTATTTGAAGACAAAACCAGCTCTACAGAAAATACTTGATAGAGTCCTCCATGCTGAAGAAAAGGAAAAGCAGACATATAAGGAACCTAGAAAAAACAAGCAATACTCAAATACTAGTTAACTGAAGAGAGCACAGGTAGAACCGGAACCACACACATACATACACACACACACACACACACACACAAAATGGCAAACATAAATACACACCTTTCAATAATATCTCTTAATATCAATGGCCTCAATGCCCCAACGAAAAGACATAGGTTTGCAGACTGGGTTAAAAAGCAGGATCCTACAATTTGTTGTCTCCAAGAAACTCACCTTTCTACAAAGGATAGACATTATCTTAGGGTGAAAGGTTGGAAGACAGTGTTTCAAGCAAATGGGCCTAGAAAACAAGCAGGGGTTGCTATCCTAACATCTGACAAGGTAGACTTTAGTCCAACGTTAGTCAAGAAAGATAAGGAAGGTCACTTTATATTGATTAAGGGCACACTCCAACAGGAGGACATTACAATCCTAAACATATATGCACCTAACATGGGGGCTCCCAAATTCGTCAAACAAACACTATTAGAACTAAGGTCACAGATAACACCAAACACAGTGGTAGTGGGTGACTTTAACACCCCACTCTCATCAATTGACAGGTCATCCCAGGAAAAAATAAACAGAGAAGCAACTGGACTAAATGAGGTCATAGAAGGAATGGACTTAGCAGATATATACAGGACATTTCATCCAAAGGCCGCATAATATACATTCTTTTCAGCAGCACATGGAACATTCTCTAAAATAGACCATATATTAGGACACAAAGCAAATCTTAACACATTTAGGAAAATTGAAACAATTCCTTGCATTCTATCTGACCACAATGGAATTAAACTACAAATCAGTAGCAAGAAAGGCTATAGAGCATGCACAAAATCATGGAAACTAAACAATACACTACTAAATGATGAGTGGGTCAATGAAAAAATCAAAAAGGAAATCAAAAAATTTATAGAGTCAAATGATAATGAGAACACAACATACCAAAATCTCTGGGACACAATGAAGGCAGTTCTAAGAGGTAAATTTATAGCCTTAAGTGCCTATATTAAGAAATTAGAAAGGTCGCAAGTAAATGACCTAATGCTTCACTGTAAAGCCTTGGAAAAAGAAGAACAAGGCAAACCAAAAATCAGTAGACATGAAGAAATAATAAAGATTAGGGCAGAAATTAATGAAATAGAAACAAAAAGAACAATCCAAAGAATTAATGAAACAAAGAGTTGGTTCTTTGAAAGGATAAACAAGATTGATAAACCCTTAGCAATACTGACCAAAAGAAAGAGAGAAGAGACACAAATTAATAAAATCAGAGATGAACAAGGTAACATCACAACAGATTCCAGAGAAATTCAAAAAATCATAAGGACATACTATAAAAGCATATACTCCAAAAAGTATGAAAATCTGAAAGAAATGGATGATTTCCTTGATCTATATGACCTACCTAAATTAAATCAAGATGAGATTAATCACTTAAATAGACCTATAACAAACATGGAGATCCAAACACTTATCAATAATTTCCCAAATTAAAACAGATAATGGCCCCTGCTTCATAAGATTTTATCCTGACCTGGAAAATCTCACATTCCACAGGCATCCCATACAACCCCTGGGGCCAGGCTATTGTTGAAAGATATAATCAGACTCTCAAGTCTCAATTACAAAAACAAAAGGGGGAATCCTTACCCCCACATGACCAACTAAAAAAAGCATTATTTACCCTAAGAATTTTAAACTTTTCTACAATTATCCCCTTTTCAAAAACATTGGTCCTCACCTGTTACCTACAGTTCTATCTGGGTAAGATGGAGGGACCCATTGACTGGGGCCTGGAGAGGGCCTGATCCTCTCTTCACAGCAGGGAGAGGGTTTGGATGTGTCTTCCCTCAAGATGAAAGAAGACCCATTTGGGTACCAGCAAGAGACCTAAAATATTTGTCCCAACAAGGGGACACTGACAATCACTCCTCTAGGGAGTGTCCCACCCCTGAGGACTCTTCCTAAAATGGTCCTTCACCCTGCTAAACTAAATAACTCCCTCCCTTGCAGAGGATTGCTGGCTTTGCCTCCAATCTGGGCCTCTCAGCTGCTTGCAGTACAGTTGCCCATATGACCTTAAAAAACTGCTCAGCCACATTCCCCATCCCCGTCCAGCTTTTCCCAATGTTCCCTCTGGGCATTTGGGCTCCACCTTCCTCTAATAATTCCATTATAGATATGGGATACATTCATCCTTCCTTCTGTAGTTTTAACACAACTGAGCCCAGTGCTCAACACTGCCCACCTTCTGGAATGGTTTATGTTTGTGGCGGCGAGATGGCCTATGACTTTCTGCCCACCAATTGGACGGGCTTTGTGCCCCAGCCACCATAATCCCAGATGTAGATATCATTCCTGGAAGCTAGATTCCCTGGCTGAGGTAGTCCTACAAAACAGAAGAGGACTAGACCTACTAATGGCCGAAAAGGGAGGGTATATGTTTGTTTTTACAGGAAAAATTCTGCTTTTACACCAATAAATCGGGAATCATCCAGGACAAGGTTAAGAGGCTCCAGGGAGACTTGGAGAGGAGGCAGAGAGACCTCCAGGACAACCTGCTGCTGACGGCTTACATGACTTCTTACCCTACCTTCTCCCTCTACCTGGACCCTTCCCCCTTCTTCTCTTTCTCCTTCTCCTCACTGTTGGGCCTTGTGTAATTAATAATTCAGTTACATTCAGAGATTTTGTCTTTGCAAAATAATCATCTTACTTTTAATGCAGTTAAAGCTGCTGATGACTTAATATATGCTCTTAAGTTTGCCTTACCTAGATGAAATTCTCTCACTTCTTGGACACAATTTATTCACCAGTGGCTAGAGGCAATAAAACTTCATCAGGTTGAGATACATTACCACAGGCTGGCAACTCAGGAATTAAGCTCCTCAAACAACCCACTGCCAGCTCCTCTGCCCTCCATGTGACCAATGACGGGTAAGATCCCCAGAGGGGGACAACCTAAGACAGGCCATGGAGTGGGTTTTCAGCAAGCTAAACACCCAGTACCCAATGATGGGTAAGATCCCCAGAGGAGGACAACCTAAGACAGGAGCCATGGTGACACAAAAACAAAAGAGGGAGATGTTGGGCTCTGAAAGGCCCCGCCGTGAGGCCTAGCAGAACTTCCTGAGCCTAGCTAAAGTTTGGTGACCTGTCTCTGGCCAGCTAGGACTCAGCAAGATGCCTAATGGCTTCTTGCCTACCACCTCCATGTGGAAGTTGAAAATTATCATTTCAATAGTTACAGTTTACTATTGGCCATTACCTTCCCCTCCCCCCATCCTAGAATCCCTGCCCTTACCTCTCCCCCCCATTCTAGAATCCCCACCTTTGTCCCCAACATTATATAGGCAGCTGCTCAGAGCAATAAAGTGAGTTCCTGCATCGACAAGACTCCCGACCCAGTGTGGTTTTTCTCCGGTGGCCAGGAGAGGTTTCTGAGTCATCGTAGGCTCATCTTCCTTCTCAACCCCTAGGGAGGAACCAGCAGGTCTGGTCCTTCCCTCAGCACTACCTGCCTGGGAAGGAGCCTGGCACCACTTACCATGTAAGCCAGATTCACAAGATACCACATGCATCTGGAGTTTGTTTGCAGTGGCTGGAGGCCCTGGCGTGCCCATTCCCTTTATCTATCTACCTTTTTCTCTCTCTTTCCCTTCCTCTCCTTCATAAATAAATAAATAAAATATTTTAAAATTATTTATTTGTAAGCAGAGAGAGACAAATAAAAGAGAGAGAGAGAGCAGAGAAGAGAATGAGTATGCTAGGACATGTAGCTGCTGCAAATAAACTTCAGATGCATGCACCACCTTGTGCATCTGGCTTTATGTAGGTACTGGGGAATTGAACCCAGGTCATTACACTTTGCATGCAAATGCCTTAACTGCTGAGCCATCTCTGCAGCCTCTGGGAGTCTTTTTTTTTTTTTTAAAGAAACTTTACCAGCTTTAATACCCTGAAAAGCTTCCCCTAGGTTTTCTTCTTGTAGCGTTAAAATTTCAGGTCTTTAATTAATTTTGAGTTTTTTTTTTTTAATTTAATTTATTAGTTTTCTTTTCAGCAAATACAGGCAGTTTGGTACCATTTTTTAGGCTCATCCATGATCTACCTTCTCCCAATGGCCCCTCCTTGTTGATGTAAATGGGTCATACATTGTGGAGTTAGCCCACAGTTATTGGCATGATAAATATCTCTGCATATCATGACCCAACATATGACTCTGACATTCTTTCCTCCCCCTCTTCCGCAAAATTTCCCTGAGCCATGTTGGGTTCATTTTTGGTCTGCTTCAGTGCTGAGGTGTTGGGGCCTCTGAGGCTCTGGCTCTCTGATTTGGTAGGAGTTGATTTTTCTCTGTGTTGGTCTCCTTCCCCTTTGTGCTGGTATCTGGTTCATCAGGAAAACAGCACGCTTGCTTGTTTTGCCAATTTTCCTTAGTTTCAGTCAGGCGCCTTTTGAGGTATGATGGGGCAGCTATACTTTGCCTCTATCTGAAAAAGAGAAGCAGATTCTCCAACAGAGAGTAAGTTAGCACACGGAAAACTGAGATAATACTTTTTTTTTTTTAATAGAGAATGTAATAGGTATAGGCCCTCTTGTACCCCATGATTGATGGTAGCTTGATATTGGAGAGTGGGCTTATGCTTGGATATAGTTCTGACTTGTTTCCCAGCTCCAGCTATGGTTCTCGTACCATTGAGGGGATCAGTCAGCCAAATCAAGAGCAGTTGGTTCCCCACCAGGGCTGTGTGCCACTGTTGCACTTGTGTGGGCATCACACCAGGTTATTTGTTGCTAATTAGGTTAGACCATGAGTTGCTTGGACAGATATTGGTCATTTCCCCCAGTTGCCCATGTAGCACCTTCTGGTACTAGACACGCTAACTGTCTGGGGACTGACTCTCTCCTGGCTTCCAGCCATGCCATTCCATTTTACGTGTCAGCTGCATATGGAGTCTTCAGCAATAGAGTCTTACCACTGACCTTCGGTGGGTCATCAAGTACTCTGACAGAAGTCTGTCATTGTTTTAGGAAACTTTGTTGATCAAAAGCTCATTGTGGATGATAGCCCCATGCTGGTAGTGGGGGTTACAGGTCAGTGCCTACTAAGAAAATGAGGAAAAACATAACTAATATACAAGAGTTAGAGGCGGGTGAGGGGGAGAGGGAGGGAAGATGTAGAAGATTTATTTTTGTAAGTGGTGAGACATTAAGGATCTAGTTTTATTTCTCTGCATGTAGATGAATTTTTATTTCTGTACTATTTTATATCAGGTGTGTGTGTGTGTTTTCAATTGAAAAATGAAACAAACAGTTTTCCTTCAGCTAGGGATACCCACAAGGAAAAAAAAAAGCAGGAATCATTCCACATGAAGTACCCTATAAAGGGGCAATTTTGGAAAATTTCATATGGAAGATGAGCACAATTATATGATACCACACAGAAGTTGTAGTGTGAGACAGGATTCTACAATAAAATTCTGAATTTTTAGTACAACTATTCAATGATAAAAGGAAATTATCTTTTCTAGAGAGCTCCTTGATTTTAACAATATGAATTAAAACTGAAAGGAAGGGAATGTGTCACAAGTAAAAAATGTTGAAGTCACAGGACTACATAGAGGATGTAGGAAGAGTTGTGCCACCGTGTGCCAGGTGTAAGGACATCTGTGAACGCTTAAGGATAGTAAATAACTATGACTCATCGAGCACATACTCTGTAGTCTAAGTCATGCTTCACATCACTTTTTTTGTTGGATTTTTATGACACCTCAAGAAGTAGGCACCACTGACAAGAGAGAGAAGTCCAGACAGCCTATGTAACTTGTCTGAGGAAGAAGGCTGACCATATTTTTTTTTAAAAAAATATGGGGCTGGAGGAATGGCTTAGCAGTTAAGGAGTTTGCCTGCAAAGTCAAAAGACCCTGGTTTGATTCCCCAGGATCCACATTAGCCAGATGCACAAGGGGGCACACATGTCTGGAGTTTGTTTACAGTGGCTGGAGGCCCTGAAGCCCTGGCATGCCCATTCTCTCCCTCTCCCTCTTTCTCTGTCAAATAAATAAGTAAATAAATAAATAAAAATGTTAAAAATATTTTATGTTATTTATTAGAGAGAGAGAGAAAGAGGACAATAGAGAATGGGTATTCCAGGGCCTCTAACCACTGCAAACAGACTGCAGACACATGCACTACCTTGTGCATCAAGCCTTTACATGGGTACTTTGGCATCAAATCTGTGTCCTTAGGCTTCACAGGAAAGTGCCTTAACCACTCAGCCATCTCTCCAGCCCTATGACTGTACTTTTTAGTTATTGCATTATTTTTCTTGTGGCAGTCAGAATATGAAAGTGGATCAAAGCTGTGGTTCTAAAATAGCAAAAAATAAAAATAAAAAAATAAAAAAACCAAACAATAGCAGTGCTAACAGAAAGGTTTCCTACTAATGTTTTAAACTACACAGAATAAGGGAGCTTTGTTGTTGTCAGGGAGGGGAACATGGAACTGTTGTGGTCTGGGGCTTTATTCATCTGACTATGAAGGATATGGTGGGCTCACTGAATTCAGAAGTTGGTCAGACCATACTAGGCGTACACTCTAAAATTCACTAAACTAAAATACTAAAAAATGACCCATTAGTAGTAGCATTTTAAAAATCAAATATTTCTCTTCCGCTTATTCATTTGACTTAATTACTCCTTTAATTTTAATTTAGTTTATTTAAGAGAAAGGAAAATAGGCAGGTAGAGAGAGAAAGAGGGAAAATGGGCACATCAGGGCCTCTAGCAACTGCAAATGAACTCCAGATGCATGTGCCTCCTTGTGTATATGGTTTACATGGGTCCTGGAGAATTGAACTTGGGTCTTTTGGCTTTGCAGGCAAGCACTTTAATCACTAAGCCATCTCTACACCCCTCATTAATTTTTTTTTTTTTTGAGATAGGGTCTCACTCTAGTCCAGGCTGACCTGGAATTCACTATGTAGTCTCAGGGTGGCCTCGAACTCAAAGCAGTCCTTCTACCTCTGCCTCCCAAGTGCTTGTTTAATTTTTTAAGAAGCAATTTACAAGCATTTGTAGTCTTCTGCAAACATTATATATACACATCATTTTATATTTTCTTTTCCCACATGCAGTACATTATCATCTCTCTTTGCATCTATGAGGTGTGTGTGTGTGTGTGTGTGCATGCATATGTAGGTGCTGATATGGTGCTACTCACCTGTGGTGGTCAGAGGAGAACATTAGGTGTCCCCTTCCATCCCTTACCTTCCTGTGTTTTTCCTTGAGATAGAACTTGCCTGCCAATCTTGAATTCCAGTGATTTTCTGGTCTCTGCTCCCCAAGGATTAGGATAACAGGCATGTGGAGCAATAAATTTTATGTGGGTTCTGGAGATTTGAGTACTTCATCAGGAAGAACACTTAGCCACAGAGCCATCTCTCCAGCCTACATAGTCATCTTAATGATCAGTTTTAGGGTCTGAATAACTTTCTCTTGTGTTGATGCACTGTAATCTATTATACCAACTCGTTGAATACTTAGCCTGTTTGTATTTTCTCCATTATGTGACAATGTCATTTTGATTGGTTGGGACTCTAACATTCTGTGTTTGATATATCATGGTAATCCCAAATTATCTCAAGACTGGTTTTAGAATGTTTTAGGGCCAGTGGAAAGAAAATAAATGATGACCATTTATACATTTCTTCCTCATTAGCCAAGTTTTCAATGACTTGTACCAAGCTTTAGTAAAAGGAATCTGGGATCAATGACAAATATACCAAAAGTGGATTTAACTCATCACACAGCACTGTCCATGGTGGAAGAGGCAAACATAAATTCTTTAGAATTTATTTGAAGAACTGCAGCAGTAATGCAGGGAGCAAGGGATCCAGGAGGAAAGATTGTGATGTCTTGAACTGCTCTAAGTACCTCAGTGTAGTCATATACAGCAAAATCTATATTCCACTTCACCTCTGGAGCAGATGCAGCATGACAACAGTGTTTCTAAAAGCCATGATCTCTCTCATCCATCTGAGGACCTTCATTATTTTCTTCAGGGTCATCTTAGCACTCAGCATCTTTGTGAAGCTTTCCTTCTATCTCAGAACAGAATATCATGCTATACTCTCCTCACTCTTCTCCTAACATTTACAACATTAAGAATGACCTGTCATTAAGAACGAACTAGAGCTTCTGGGTAAGATGTCAGCATAGGAACCATGCCAAACCAGCCTAGGGAGGGATTTAAGCATAACCACAACAAAATACACCCTTCTTCTGAAAAGTGAAGAATAGGTTATTCTTAGACACAGTGCAGAAGCAAGAGAAACCAAGATCCACCAGAAAGGAGGAAAATGGCCAGAATCCCTCTAAGGCACTTGCAGCCCACCAATTGCGGCCCATACACCCGTGTGGCACCACCCCGCCAGGCACACCAATCAGTGGCAGCAGCAGCAGCAGCAGAGACCAAACGAGGATTTTTCAACTTCATCAGCCTTCTTGCAAAGTTAATAAATCTGAAGGAAAGACAGCTGAGATCAACTAAGGAGCTACTGAAAGGGCAGAACTGTGTGAGCAACTCCAGGAGTCTGCACTCTCCCATCCCCCAACCATCAGAACTGCGAACCTTCAGCATTCAGCCCCCAGTGGTAGCACAGCCAGAATGGCTAATCAGAACTCCAGCTCCACAGCACAACACGGAGGGATTGGAAGCCACCCCAAAAGGTAATGAGGCTGACTAACAACAAACAAACAAAAACAAGCATTGGAAGAGCTAATCTCTCTTTCCATACCAGGGCAGGTTATGGGTTATATATTCTTGGTTGGCTTTGCCATTTTCAAATAAGCTGTATTTGGGGTTGAATATTGTTGCCTTTGATCCTTTCATATTTACAGGGCCTTTGTCTTTTTGTCATTATTGGGGGCTGGGTCTGATTCAGATCCAGGCTGACCTAGAACCCAATTCAGAACAAATATCTCTACCTCCCAGATGACAAGATTAAGGGTGTAGAACAACACACATCCTTAGGAATTTGGGCTTTATAAGACTATCTGTTTGTTCTAATCCCCACAATTACATACTCTGTGCTGGTTTTTATTGAATGTGTATATTGGTCAGTTGAAGTTTAGAATTTACCAGTAAATTGTTCCACCCAGTCTACTAGAATACTTGCTTAGCAAGCAAAATCAACACCTAGGATTACTTCTGCAGCTGGGCTGGGGTATAAGAGCTACACCTGGCACCTTAAACTCATATCCTGAAAGTATATGAAGGTGGATTGCCACATCTAAGAACACTGCAGATAAGTAAGAAACCCAAGCATCAAATCAATTCAGGATGCAAAAGTTGCTACATTATAATACAAGAAACACAAAGAATCAAGAAAATACAGTCCCACCAAAAATTATGAATCCGTCAGAAATGATCACCAATGAGCCTGTTTTATTTATTTATTTTTGGTTTTTCAAGACTGTTTTAGATGAAATGCCTGACAAAGATTTTTTTTTAAAGTGATTGTATCTATACTCCAACAAATCAAAGAAGAAATGAAAGGAATCAAAGAAGAAAACAAGGAAACTAAAGAAGAAAACAAACTCCTGAAAGAGAACACAAGAAACCAGCTTAATGAAATAAAGGGGTCATTACAAGACATTAGTAAGAAATAGAAATA
This sequence comes from Jaculus jaculus, assembly GCF_020740685.1. Lineage (NCBI taxonomy): Eukaryota > Metazoa > Chordata > Mammalia > Rodentia > Dipodidae > Jaculus > Jaculus jaculus. Next base: position 80,467,902 of record NC_059108.1, on the reverse strand, counting down.
TTGAAAGAAAAAAACAAAACAGGCTGAAAACCTAGCTCTGAAGAACACAGTCATTCAAAAAAAAAAAACAAAAACAAAAACAAAAAACCCCACAAAAACCTCCATGGAAAGTCTCATCAGTAGAATGAATGAAGGAGAGAACAGACAGAGTATCTAAACTATAAGACCAGGTGGCAGACCTAATACAGTCCAAGAAAGAGAAATATAAACTAATAGGAAAGTACAAATGGGAATTTCAAGATATCTAGGACACTATGAAAACATTAAATGTAAGAATTCAGGGAATAATAGAAGGAGAAGAATTTCAATCCAGAGGCTTAGTAGACATTTTCAAAAAAATTAAAGAAGAAAAATTTTCTCTGAATTGGGAAAGAAATGGCAAAGCAGATACAAGAAACTTTCAGAATACCAAACCAACATAACCTGGAAAGAACCTCTCCTCACCATGTTATAATTAAACTACTAAACACGCAAACCAAAGAAAATATATTGAAAGCAGTTAGAGAAAAAAAGCAAGTCACCTACAAAGGGAAGCCCATCAGGATGACAGCAGATTACTCAACACAAACTTTAAAATGACGTATTTCAAGTTCTGAAAGATAACAACTGTCAACCAAGATTAATTTATCCTGAAAAGCTATCTATCCAAATTGATGAAGAAATAAGAACATTCCACAACAAAAACAGGCTAAGGGAATTTATGACAACTAAACCAGCTCTACAGAAAATACTTGAAGGAATTCTTCATGCTGAAGAGAAAGCGAAACACACACAGGAGGAAATAGGAAAAAATAAACCACACTCAAATAACAGTTAAAATAAGCAAGTAAAGAGAAATCAGGAAACACTACAAAAGAAGAAAAAAGGCTAGAATAAATACATACCTTTCAATAATAACTCTTAATATCAGTGGCCTCAATGCACCAACCAAAAGACACAGGCTTGCAGACTGGATTAAAAGGCAGGATCCTGCCATTTATTGCCTTCAGAAAATTCATCACTCAATAAAAGATAGACACTGTCTTAGGGTGAAGGGATGGAAATTGGTATTTCAAGCAAAGGGGCCTAGGAAACAAACAGGTGTTGCTATCCTAATATCTGACAGGACAGACTTCAAGCCAACATTAGTGAGGAAAGATAAAGAAGGTCATTTTATACTGGTTAAAGGAACACTTCAACAGGAGGACATTACAATCCAAACATATATGCACCTAATATGGGAGCTCCCAGTTTCATCAAACAAACAATATTAGACTTAAGGTCACAGATAATAGCAAACACAATTGTAGTGAGTAACTTCAATACCCCACTCTCATCAAATGACAGGTCATCCCAGCAAAAAATAAATGGAGAGACATCTGGATTAAATGATGTCATGGAACAAATGAACCTAACAGATATCTACAGAACATTCTTTTCAAATGTCACAGAATATACATTTTTCTTGGCAGCACATGGAACACTATCTAGAGTAGACCGTATATTAGGACACAAAGCAAATCGCAACAAATACAGGAAAATTAAAATAATCTCTTGTATTTTATCTGACCACAATGGGAGTAAACTGCAAATCAGCAACAAGAAAAACTACAGAGCATACAGAAATTCATGGAGACTAAATAGAACACTATTAAATGATTAGTGGGTCATTGAAGAAATCAAAAAGGAAATCAATAAATTCATAGAATCAAATGATGATGATAGTACAATATACCAAAACTTTCAGGACACAATGAAGGCAGTCCTCAGAGGAAAATTTATAACTCTAAGTGCCTATATTAAGAAATTAGAGGGCTGGAGAGATGGCTTAGTGGTTAAGCGCTTGCCTGTCAAGCCTAAGGACCCCGGTTCGAGGCTCAGTTCCCCAGGTCCCACGTTAGCCAGATGCACAAGGGGGCGCACGCGTCTGGAGTTCATTTGCAGAGGCTGGAAGCCCTGGCGCGCCCATTCTCTCTCTCTCCCTCTATCTGTCTTTCTCTCTATGTCTGTCGCTCTCAAATAAGTAAAATAAAAAATGAACAAAAAAAAATTTAAAAAAAAGAAATTAGAGTGTTCACAAGTAAACAATTTAATGCTTCACCTTAAGGCCTTAGAAAAAGAAGAACAAGGCAAACCAAAAATCAGTAGACAGGAAGAAATAATAAAGATTAGGGCAGAAATTAATGTAATAGAAACCACAAAAACAATCCAAAGAATCAATGAAATGAAGAGTTGGTTCTTTGAAAGGATAAACAAGATTGATAAACCCTTAGCAAATCTGACCAGAAGAGAAGAGACAAAAATTAATAAAATTTTAGAGATGAAAAAGGAACCATTACAATAGTTACCAAAAAAATCATAAAATTATAAGGACATACTTTAAGAATATATATGCCTCTAAGTTTGAAAATCTGAAAGAAATGGATGATTTCCTTGATTCATATGTCTCAGCAAAATTAAATCAAGATGAGATAAACCATTTAAATATGTGTAAGCAGAAGAACAGATTACAGGGAGGGGAAAGGCCTAAGTGAGGTTAGGGGAAGATATTCTGAACAAGACATATGAAAACCTACTTTCTTGAATAATGGCACATCCAAAAACCATAGTTTGTTACCAGAAAATTTGCAGTGCCAGGGATGGGAACCCTTCCAGTGAGTTGTTGGCCAGGGAGGTCCCTGTTGCCTCCAAAACATTACAGGATATTGCTAAGGCCCTTGGTTTCCCTTGAGAAAGAGATGGTAAGACCCTATGGGTGAAGATTTCACATGCCTGAGTGGCAAAGTCACTGAGAAATCAAGCTGGTGCTGAGCAGCAAATCTTCTCCCTGTAGACCAGCCAACTGAAAGCTGGAAAGAGCTGCACTGTATGCAGCCTTATGGGAAACAGAAGTCATCAACAGTTAAAGTAGTGGACACTGGAAGCCTCAAGTTTGGCCAGATAGGTCAAATGACCAAATTAGTGCAATAGTGGCATGTCTGCTCTGAGGAAAACCAACTGCTCTTTAATTGGACTGAAGGCCCACCCTATGGGAGGGAATACTTGCCTGGTATTGAAAACCTAATCAAAAGCCTAGGGCAGGGGAGGTCATGAGCCTTAGGGGTGTAAAGCCTGCTCTTGTCTGGATAAATGCATATATTATTGTCACCAAATTGCCTTCGAAGCACTACACTTAATGTTCATATTCATATATTAATGCTACTCTCACTTCTGGTTAAAGAAGCTTCTTTGTGGGTTCCTGGGTTCTTGCTCCAGGGCCGGCCACAGTTCCCCCAAAGGTGTCCCAGGAAACCATGGATACCAAGGTTGTGCACGTGTGATGAGAGAAAGAATCACTCACTCCCAGGAGTCAGTTCCAGTGAACAGTTCTCTGTTTATTTTCAGGGAAAGTGGATTTATAAGCCTCTGAGGTAGGAAAAGGACCCTAAGGGGATTGGTGGATTTAAAGATTGCTAGTCTATGGGAACATTCATTGCAGCATATAGGCAATGGTGGGTCAGGTGATCTAGGGTCTCAGAGGGATGGGCTGTGTGAATGTGTGGCTGATAAGCAGTTTCCTAGTCAACTGTCCAAAGGCCACAGAGTTATGGGCAAAGCCCAAGTCTTATCTGAAAGTCCAGGTATCCCATGATTGGAGAGGGAATGACCTTACTTACTGCAGATCTCGGGGTCTGGAAGTTTGTCTGGGAGTCCAGGCTCACTGCGACCCCTAACAATGGGAGGAGGATCCTGGATCACTGCAACCCCCAAGGATGGGGGAGGAGCTCCCCTGCCAGTCTGGTCCCTGAGATATGACTGGCGGTCAAGCTGCTGCTTGAACCCTCCATAGCTTGGGGCCTTCTTGTCAGACAGTTCAGGTTTGCTTTAACCAAGAGCCCTGACAATCTGACAACTTTTCAGATGGCAGGGACCACTGGAATGACCCAAAAAGCAAGATAGTGCTGAGAAGAAGGAAAGGAGGAGTGTCCAGCACTAAAACATCTCTATCACACCCTCCAAGGCTTGGGGTCCATTGTGGAAGAGGAGGAGGAAAAATGTAAGAGCCAAAGGAAGGGTACCACTCCTTACATGCAACTGTCCAGATAGAAATTGGCCTTGATATCCATGATCTCACAGTGCCTAGAAATACCTACACAAGACCCTCATAATAGGAAAAAAGATGATGACTTCAAATTAAAAGAGAGACTAAGCCGGGTGTGGTGGTGCATGCCTGTAATCCCAGCACTTAGGAGGCAGAGGTAGGAGGATTGTTATGAGTTTGAGGCCACCCTGAGACTAAAGAGTGAATTCCAGGTCAGCCTGGGCTAGAGTGAGACCCTACCTTGAAAAACCAAAAATAAATAAATAAATAAATAAAAATAAATAAAATAAAATAAAATAAAAAGACTAATGGTGAAAGGGTGGGAATATGATGGAGAGCAGAGTTATGAAGGGGAAAGTAGGGGAGGGAAATATCATGGTTTGTTGTCTGTAAGTATAGAAGTTGTCAATAGAAACATGTATTTAAAAAAATAAAAGGCTGGGCATGGTGGTGCACGCCTTTAATCCCAGCACTCAGGTGGCAGAGGTAGGAGGATTGTTGAGAGTGAGTCCACCCTGAGACAACATAGTGAATTCCAGGTCAGCCTGGACCAGAGTGAGACCGTACCTTGAAAAACAAAAACAAACAAACAAACAAAAAAAGAATGAACTATGGTTTTCTTGGGGTCTGGAAGAACATTGTCTTGATTATCATCCTAACATCACCTACCATATTATCTGGACCTGGACCTGGTCATTTTCTTTACATCCAATAACTGCTTGTTGAATACCTAACAGAGTGAACAGTAAAAGCAGTTGGTTTTGGTTTTCTTTTTCTTTTCTTTATTTGCAAACAGAAAGAGGGGGAGGGAAGATGAGGGAAAGAGGGAGAGAGAGACAGAGAGACAGAGAGAAAGAGAGAGAATGGGCATGGCAGGATCTCTTGTCACTGCAAACAAACTCCAGATGCTTGTGCCACTTTGGTTATCTGGCTTTACATGGTACTGGGGAACTGAACCCAGACCATCAGGTTTTGCAAGAAAGTACCTTCAACCATAGCCATCTTTCAGCCTGAGAGTTGGTTTTCTCTGTTGTACTTTATTCAACTGCATAAATGTCAAGGGAGGTAGGAAAAGGCCAAATCTTAGTTTATAACACACACACACACACACACACACTTTAAGAGAAAGTTAGAGTGATTTGAACTGTGTGTGTCTTCTATGGAGGAGGTCCTCAAGGAAGGAGGATGCCAGGAGTGGGTATGGGTGAGCCATCCTAAGATATCAGACACCAGTCCTTTTGTACAGGTCCACATCAACACCTAAACAAGCCTGGTCTTCCAGAGGTACAGAGCACTCTTTCATAGCCTATTATTTTCTACACATGAGAGTATCTCCACTTTATGAAGCAGTGGTTCATTTCCCACAGCTTCTATACCTTTGTTAAGCAGAAAACCATGTTTATTCATCATACCCCTCACAGAGCCAAGCTGTTTGAAGTAGTTGATCTTCAGAAAGTAATAAGAGATGTAAGGGAAGGATGTAAGGTCTGTGCATCAATAGGAAGGAAGTCTCAGGCACACAGGGAAGTTCCTAGACTTACTGCCAGCTTTCTTCTTTTATTCACTTTTCATTTAAATTTCTAAATCTGGCATCATGTCCAGACATCTATTCTTATACTAAGAGGCAGGCTTGCCCCATTTCTGCCTCCCCAGATTTATTTCAGAATCAAGTCCCTTTCTCCTTGCTTAGAGGCTTTAGTCAACATCTTTTTTTCCCAAATGCACTTTAAATTTTCTACTCTAATATTATGCAAAAAAAAATTACCCAGAATAAAACAAAACAAAAATAAATAGCCCAGTCATTGTCACTTTAGCATTTTATCTTTAAATCTTAACCAGAAATTACTGATTGACCATCATGATTGCAAGGCCAAACTACAAACTTGTATCTGAGGTGTCGAGATCTCTAATTAGAAATTTCTTAGTAAGGTGCTTCCTAGGGCACGTGTTCTTAGAATGACATCTTATTATTGTGGAATCAAAGGTTAGAATGCTTACCAGTAGTTAATAATTTGGTGACAGCTACACTTCTGAGGCTCAAACTTATGTCACATACCTTCGCAAGTTGTTAATGGTACAATGCACAGGTGTACCAGAGTCATCAAAGAAGTCGGTGAAATTGTCTCCTAAACTTAACTAGATTTTCTTTTTTTCTAAAATATTTTATTTTTATTTATTTGACAGAGAAAGAGGGAGAGAGAGAGAGAAAATGTCCAGCCACTGCACATGAACTCCAGACGCTTGTGCATCTGGCTAACGTTGGGTCCTGGGGCATCAAACCTGGGTCCTTTGGCTTTGCAGGTAAATGCCTTAACTGCTAAGCCATACCCCCAGCCCTGGATTTTCTTAAACACACATTTTGTTAACTGGGCATGATGGCGCATGCCTTTAATCCCAGCACTCAGGAGGCAGAGGTAGGAAGATCTCTGTGAATTCAAGGCTACCCTGAGGCTACATAGTGAATCTCAGGTCAGTCTGAGCTAGAGTGAGAACATACTTCTAAAAACCCAAAAAAGAAATTATTTATGTATTTGGAGAGAGAGAGAGGAGCACAGACAATGTGCGTTCCAGGGCCTCCAACCACTGCATACGAACTCAAGGTGCATATGCCACTTTGTGCATCTGGTGAGTACTGGGGAACCAAACTTGGGTCATTAGGCTTTGCAGGCACGCACCTTAACTGCTGAACCATCTCTGCAACCCTTGACTGGATTTTTATTTTGTATGTGTGTTTGTGCATAGAGAGTGTGTGGCATCGTGTGTGTGGTGTGTGTTCAGAGAGTAGAATAGTGGTGACCAGAAGCTGGAGGATTGAGAAATAGGGTAATGTTGGTCAAAGTACATAGAATTTCAGTGAGACAGGAGTAAGTTTAAGCATGATGACTACAGTTAACAGTATATTGTGTATTGTATTTTTATTTTTAATTTTTTCATTTTTTAAACAATTTATTTCTTTGCAAGTGTGGGGGAGGGGAGGAAAATGGGCCCACCAGGGCCTCCAGCCTTTGCAAATGAGCTCCAGATGCATGCTCCACTTTTTGTATCTGTTTCATGTGGAGAGTGGGGAAATGAATCCAGGTCATTAGGCTCTGGAGGCAAGCACTTTAACTGTTGAGCCATCTCTCCAGTCCTATATTGTGTGTTTCAAAATTTGCTAAGCAGGTAGGTTTCACAATGATAAGATTGTGAAGTAAAACTATGTTAAGCTGCCTGACTCAGCCACACCACAGCGTGTATGTGGTCTGTACCCTGTGGCTCCAAAGGAATTGTCAAGGGCAAGGAGGTTGCCCATTCCACAGGGCTGTAGTGAGATGGCAAACAGCTTTCTCTGGTTGTGTGAGGATGGCATAGAGGAACTCCTCAAGGTGGACCCTGAGGAACTGACTAATGCGGAGCCACTAGCCATGGGGCAGGGCCACACAATTGAACAAAGGAAAGCAAGAAAGTGCAAGAGAAGAAAAAGAATGCCAAGACAGTCACAATGAAAGCTTAGCAGAAGCTTCTTTTGCAGCACCCATCCTCCAACAAGCTCCTTAAAAGGCTTGGGTAACATGGACTCAGATACTCAAGCATTTTTGCTAATAGAATGTTCAAGGTGCATCACAGCTGCTAGTCAGTTTATGGTGAAAGAATGAGTAAACCAGCAACTCATGTGGGCACAGTTCTGGAAAGCAGGTCCTTGAGAATAGCTCCAGGCAAGTCCTTCATGAGGGATCCAGAAGGCCTTGTAATCAGAGGAGATGACAGCTCCATGCATGCTGCCCTTAAAGCCTTCCAGGGGTAAAGATGCCAGGTGGGAGGCAGTGACGTTTCTGTCCTTGGTCCTGCGTAGGCTCAGGCTGATGTCTGTTTGTCTAGATCTGTGTTAGGAAACACTATGGTAGCCACACAACGGCAAAAATCTCCGAGAAACACATTTTGTAGAACATGTTCCTGTCACACATGCATGCAGTATGTATGCATGCATATTTCTTGTCAGTTAAAGAATCCATTCATGTCAAAGAGTAAGTCATGTAGACTTTACTGAAGATTTCAAAATTTCAAGAAGAGGTTTTACACCGTGGACTCCCAAGTTAAAGCTAATCGTCCATCAGACACCTGTGTTTCATTGTCTTTTTGTGGCCATGCCACCACTGGGCATGCTTTTCGGATCTTCTGATAAGTCCTAAGTATCCCTATTGTTGCTTTTATTTCTTCAGTTTCCCCAGGCATTTCAAATTCTGCTTTTTCCCGTTATAAAACAGAGTATTTGACATTAAGGTTACTTTCCACTTGTAGTTCCTACTTCAAGTTTACAGAATGAAGCACTCATTTAGAAACATGGCCTGGTGGTATAGCTCAGTGTTAGAGTGCTTACCTAGCATGCATAAGGCCCTGGGTTTGGCTCACAAACTAAAAACAGTACACATAAGTAAAATTAAAAAAAAAAAAACACTCCTTCATTATATGATATGCCCTCTTTTATAAGAAGACAGGACTATAATTGAAAGAAACAATTGCTATAACATCTGGAATTCTGATGATAAAATTTTAGAACATGTATAGAACAGAATGGCCAGGATGCAAGGGGCTATAAACCACATTGTTCTCCGCATGTGTTTCTATGCAACAGCATCCTAAAGCACCCTGGACTGACTTAACAGTCTATTATTTTCTCTTCACTTTTGAGTTGGTGTGCCCGGCCAGGTGCTCTGACCTGGTGATCTCTCAGGCAGTAGACGTGGATGGCAGCTGGGACAGGAACCACTGAAGGGTTTTACTCGGTTGGACATTCAAGCCCATGGTTGGTATGATCTTCCTGCCTGTATTTCTCCAGAGGAGCAGTCTGCACTTTCCAACTGTGGGTTCACACCAAAGGGAATATGCCTAATGTACATGTTCTTAGGCAGAATCTGCAGGCTTTTCATAACCTAGCCTTGATATCATTTATTTTCATTGTGTCCTGTTGGCCAAGACAAGTGGTTAAAGTAAGCCCAAGTTTCAAGAGAAGATAAGTTTAGACTCTATCTTTTGAGACGAGGCACAATATGCATGTACAAGTAGAAAAGGAATTGATGATATCATCTTTGACTTTTGTCCGAGGTCTAATCTCTTGCTGCCATAATTCACAATACCCTAGGTGCAAAATTACAATTTTCTCCCAAGGTCCCCAGGTGTCCTTTGATTTCAGTATTGAGTTAAAGTCTATAACCTTGCCATTTCATCAGTACAGGTAAGGTCTTGAGTGTGGGTCTTTGCTTGTCTTGGTCTCTCTTTCAGATAAGGTCTCACAATATAGCTCAGACTGCCTTCAGTGCATAGTTCTCCTGCTTCAACCTTCTAAATGCTGGAAACCGGTGCACATCACCATGTTGGATAGAATGTGATTTCTCCTAATATGAATTCCTTGAGATAGACAAGATTAGCTGTTCTTTGCATGCCTGAGATGCAATGGCAATACAGAGATACATGATTTCAAGAAGCCTTCCTGCAAAAAAGGAGCGAGTGACACATAATGTACTCTAAGCAATCCTGAAGCCAGTGGAAGCACTAACAGCTATTGAATTTTTTTAAATTTACTTATTGAGAGAGAGAGAGAGAAAGAGAGAGAGAGAGAAAATGGGCATGCCATGGCCTCTAATCACTGTAAACAAACTCCAGACACACTGTCATGGCTTCCGTAGGTTCTGGAGAATTGAACCTAGGTCTTTAGGCTTTGCAGGCAAGTACCTTAACCACTAAGCAATTTCTCCAACCTGATACCAGCTATTTTTTAAGTGGGCCCAATCTTGCTCTTAGTTCTTGACTCTGCATTCTAAATCATCCATTTTCAGAAGGAATGACTCATGTTTGTAATTGAGCAGTTTTCTCCTCATAGGAGTTTCAGGTCTAAATACTTGTTTGTTTGTTTTTTTTCCATTTCATGTGGCATAAATGGAATCTGGCGGCACCAAGTCTTCATTCATCTTCCATTCTCTACTTACTAATTTCCATCAGCATAAAAACAAGCAGTATTATGCAGCTAGCAAGCCAAGACTCCAAGGATCCCATCTTTCATTTTATATGTCAGGAGAAGCAGTATGGCACTGTGCTATGAGCATAACTTGTGCCAGCCTCTTTATGCTCAGCTTTTCTCCCCACTTCCCAGTGGCTGTCTTTTCGGTCCTGGACAAGTTCTGTTGTCAGGACAGTAGTGCCAGCCACGTGCTAACATTTAAGTAGATATTAAGCGAGACTATAGATTTCATTCTTTTTTTTTTTTTAATTTTTTTATTTGAGAGCGACAGAGACAGAGAGAAAGCTAGATAGAGGGAGAGAGAGAGAATGGGCGCGCCAGGGCTTCCAGCCTCTGCAAACGAACTCCAGACGCGTGCGCCCCCTTGTGCATCTGGCTAACGTGGGACCTGGGGAACCGAGCCTCGAACCGGGCTCTTTAGGCGTCACAGGCAAGTGCTTAACCGCTAAGCCATCTCTCCAGCCCCTAGATTTCATTCTTTTGTTTTGTTTTTTTGAGGTAGGGTCTCACTCTAGCCCAGGCTGACCTGGAATTCACTATGGAGTCTCAGGGTGGCCTTGAACTCATGGCAATCCTCCTACCTCTGCCTCCTGAGTGCTGGGATTAAAGGCATGCGCCACCACACCCGGCTAGGTTTCATTCTTTATTTGGAGAAGTTAATCAGGTATAGCTGGCTATGACCACATAGGGTGGCACAGATGTGAGACTATTCCTTTATGTTGCTGATTGAAAAAAGGCCTACTGGACTCCATGCATCTATAACAGGCAAATTTCTTTTTTTCATTCTAGCCTATCATCATATCCCCGTGTTCACAGCATAGCTCCATGCCGTGGGCTTGGTGTTTGCTGCCAGCTTATTTATTGCTTGTCTCTTCTATCTGCAAGCTTTGTGGGAGCAGCCTCTGCTTCACTGTTGTAACCTAGTCCCTAAAACAGTGCTCAGAGCTTCTGAGTTCAAAGATACTAATTTAGTGGTGGCTGATGGGACATGAAAGAGCTTTGGGCTAGTCGGGAATGGTGGGATACACCTTTAATCCCAGCACTCGGAAGGCAGAGGTAGGAGGATTGCTGTGAGTTTAAGGTCAGCTTGGAATTATAAAGCAAGGTCAACCTGGGCTAGAGTGAGACCCTACCTCAAAACAACAACAACAAAACAAAAACTGCTTTGGGCTGAGAGGAGGGATGGTGACTTAAACACAGTGTGCTCCTTTCTCACTTCTCCATTAGGACATAATGAGGAATATGGTGTTAGGGATATGTTGAGGAAATTAACCATCTTGGGACCAAGGGACGGAGTCTTTGTCTTTTTACTTATTTGGTTGTTTGCTTTTTCTTGTGACAGTATTTTATTATTTAGTCCAGATTATGCTTAAACTCCCAATCCTCGTCAATGGGCATGTGCCACCACATGCCAGCTGTGGAGTATTATAAACAAGCTCAAGGCCTGCTTAGAATATCTGAACATTTGCAACTTAGAGAACACATGTGAGCCTGGTTGAGGAGTTACCGACTACTTGGACTTCACGCTGGGAAGTGGGCTGTTTCACGCCCTTGAGAGTGTCTGTGGCAGCACTGCTTATGACAGCAGACAGCTGGAAACAACTGTGTTCATCAGTGTGGGCATCAGTGCATTATATGGTACAGTTCTACAGTAAGGCGTTGTGGAACGGCAAAATGACGAAGCCATATCTTCATTTTAAAAGATTTTAATTTTATTTATTTCTTACAGTCAGAGGGAGAGAGAGACAGAGTGAGAATGGGCATGCCAGGGCTTCCAGCCACTGCAGACAAACTCCAGACACATGCGCCACTATGTGCATCTGGCTCATGTGTCACCTGGAGAATTGAACCTGGATCCTTAGGCTTCACAGGCATGTGCGTTAACTGCATCTCTCCAGTCCATATCTTCATTTTATTAGTTTGGACTACAGATCAAATGTATAACAATGAATTAGAAAGCTACCATATAAATAAGCCTGATAGAAGCATTTGTTTTAAATTTAAATTTAAAATTTAAAAGCTAAAGTAATGCCTATTTTACATTTATAAATGAAGTTTTAAGAACAATAAGGGTTCAGGACAGTAGACTTCAACATCATTTACAAAGTGTTATTTCCTTAGAAAAATTGGAATTCAACATGACAACATATTAACATTTTATTTATTTTATACCTTACTAACATTTTAAAAGTCTACAGATGTTACCCTTTGTGGTTTGCTATATGTTTGTAGCATTTTATAATAAAAGGGAAGTAAATTGTACCTATATCAAGTGGTGACATGTCACATACATTCAACAGTATTTCTTTGTTTAACTCTTATTTTAAACATTTTTTTTTTCTTTTTGAGATAGTGTCACACTCTAATTCAGGCTGACCTGGAATTCACTGTGTAATCTCAGAATGGCTTCAAATTCATGGTTATCCTCCTACCTCTGCCTCCTGAGTGCTGGGATTAAAGGTGTGCTCCACCATGTCCAGCTTAAATTTTTTATTGACAACTTCCATATATGTAGATAATATATAATGATCATAGTTCCCTTCCACCACCCTGAATACACCACCCTCCATGGATTCCCTTCTTCTTTCCAACAAGTCTCTCTTCTATTTTGATGTCATAATTTTTTCCCTCCTATTTTAGAAGTCTTATGTAGGTAGCATCAGTCACTGTGAGGCCATGAATGCCATGGCAACATTGTGCATGGAAGCACTTCTCCCCTTTCTTTGGCTCTTACATTCTTTCCTTCCTTTCATTTGCTCTTTGTTTCTTCCTTCCTTCCTTCCTTCCTTCCTTCCTTCCTTCCTTCCTTCCTTCCTTCCTTCCTTCCTTCCTTCCTTCCTTCCTTCCTTCCTTCCTTTCTGTCTTTCTTTCTTTCTGAGGCAAGCCCAACAAACTGGTCTTTTTTTCTATGTGAGAGAGCGAAATGGGGGTGAGGTGGAGAAGAGTTTGCCAGGGCTTCCAGCCACTATAATCTAACTCCAGGCATATGCTCCCTCTTGTGCACATGTGCGACATTGTGTGCTTGCATTACTGTGTGTCTGGCTTATGTGGGACCCGGAGAGTCAAACATGAGTCCTTAGGCTTTGCAGGAAAATACCTTAACTGCTAAGCAATTTCTCCAGCCTGCTTGCTTGCCTGCTTGCTTTCTTTCTTTCTTTCTTTCTTTCTTTCTTTCTTTCTTTCTTTCTTTCTTTCTTTTTTTCTTCCTTCCTTCTTTCCTTCCTTTTTTTCTTTCTTTCTTCCTCTCTCTCTCTCTCTCTTTCTTTCTGTTTTGAGTTTTTGAGGTAGAGTCTCACTCTAGGCCAAGCTGACCTGGAATTCACTGTGTAGTCTCTGGGTGGCCTAGAACTCATGGTGATTCTCCTACCTCTGTCTCCTGAGTGCTGGGATTAAAGGCATGCACCACTACACCCAGCTGGCTCTTACATTCTTTATGCCACCTCTTTCACAATGGACCCTGAGCCTTGGAGGGTATGATAGATGTCTTATTTAGTGCTGAACATTCCACTGTTACTTCTTCTTAGCACTTGGGTGATTTTCTACTCACTATCGTGCTTACCACCATCTAAAAAGAGAAGCTTCTCTAACCAAAAGTCAGAGTAGCATTAATATATGGGCATAAACATAAGTATTTAGAGAGCAATTTGATGGGCATTATATATCCATTTAGCTCAACAACAGTAGTAGTTTCTCTCCTAGGGCTTATACCCTCTCACTTCATAGGCATTTGATTTGGTTTTCAGTACCAATTAGGAGTTCCCTCCCATGGAGCAGGCCTCAAGTCCAATCATAGAACAGTTGGTTTTTTCCATAACAGACAGGGCACCATTGTAGCAGCTGTCACATTTTGCCTGGCCAGCCATTAAGCTTGCAGGGTCTACTCCTGATTAAGACTGTAAATGATTTTTCTCCCCTAACAGGCTGATCAGCTCTTTCTAGTATCCTGACTGCTAGTCAACAGTGGGTAGGCTCCCAGCTCAATTCCAGCTTGATTTCTCAGTTACTTGTAGCCTAACCATATGGAATCTTCACCAACAGGGTCTTACAATCTAGTTCCAGTGGACAAGCAAGAGCCCTGGCAATAGCCTATAATGTTTTGGGGACATCAGGGGCCTCCCTGGCCAACAGCTTGTTGGAATGTATTCTATTCCTGGCACTGAAATTACACATTATCCACCTCCACAAAATACTCTATCCAAACTCTCTTTTTAAACTGCTGAGCCATCTCTTCAGCCCCCAATCTCTCTCCTTTTAAAGATACACATCAGTGGCTAGCAAAGGAATAGGCTTGTATATGATTTATTCATAATATCTTAAATTTTGATCAACCCTTCTCCCACCCCTCCTTTTCTCTCTTCTCTCTCCTTACCCCACTTAGACCATTTCACCCATAGTATTCTGCCCCTCTACTTAAATATCTACTATACTCTCCCCTTAAGCCCTAGCCTTTACTTTGTCCCTTATAACCTCTTTCAAGCTTCCTGGTGTCTACTACTGATTTTACTCCAACTGACATACAAATCTTAACAGTATTTGTTGAGAAACTACTGTGTGTGTCATTGTGCTGGGTGCTGAGGATTCCAGTGAGATCACGTAGGCAGTCAACCTTACTCCCAAGGAATTGCTGTGCTCTCTTAGACCGAATAATACAACAATCTTACATTTCACAGTAAAGCCATGGAGTGAGCGCATAATTATATATCAAAATTGGGAGTAGAATTAAGTCCTTCAGAAGCTTAGAAATTGAGGGAGGGGGAGATGGAGATGACCAACTGGTGGAGCAGTAATTTGAAGGGTGAATTTAGCAGACTGAGGGAACTTAAGTATGTTTCAGATTGGGAAAGTAGTCTAAGCAAGGAATCCTGTAGAAATGTTTATTTTTCATTTTTGAGGGGAAAAATTGAATAGATTGGGACTTAAGAATATTACTGTCACATCTACAAATACAGAGAGAAACATGGACAGCTGTGAGGGAACCACATAATATGGTTGTCTTAATCTTTTGAAAATGAGGCTGGCTGCGATGTGCACAGCAGACTGGAACTGAAGAAGACCAGGAATAAGCAAGGCAGCCCAAGTGTGGCCTTTTCAGTCTAGCAACCACGAGTCTTCCAGTGAGCTGGAGGTGGTGGAGCTGGAAAAGAGAGCTAATATTTTCCTTCAGAATGCAGCTATTGCCATATTTCACAAAGGCACAGAGAATGAGAATAATTTGTCTAAAGGTCTCCTAGTTATTAAGTACCAGGGTCTACAATCAAATCAAGGTTTCTTTTTTTCCAGGTTGTGGGTTGAGATTTTGAAACAATGGACAAAAAAGACTCGAGGAGCAATTGGGTTCAGAAGATGAAAGAGAAAAGGCTGAAAGAACAATGAGGTTTTGATCATCACCAAGTGCTTGATGGAAATGGAAATTGCAAGGGTAAGCTGGCTTGGTGGAGAACAGAATGCGTTCAGTGTGGAAGATGGAAACTTTGAGCTGACGGGCCATCCTAGCGCAGATGGTTTGTAGACTGTTGGCGCTCCAGTGGTTTAAGTGCTCCAATCTAACATGTTGAAAGTCATAATCACAGAGGAGCAATTAAATACCAAAGGAAGTTGTTCCCAGAAAGAATAAGTGGAAGTAAAGAAAAGAGTAGTGTCACGAAGAATGCCCACACTTGGGACTTTGCACTTGGTGAAATAAAACTGCCAAGGGAAGTAATAGAGGAGGAGCAATCAGAGTAGAAAATGAGGCCATATGTTTATTTGGTTTGTTTTGTGACACTGAAATGAAACCTGTAGGATGTATTAGTTACTTTAATAGCACTTTGACCAAAATACCCAAGTGAACAACTTAAGGGAGGATTTATTTTGGTTCACTGTTTCAAAGGGCTTAATGGTTGCTTGGTCCCACATTTTGGACAGGATGCCATGGTGGAGGGAGCTGATGGTGGAGAGGCAGCCATTCTCATCATAGCAGAAAGGAAGGGGAGAGAGAGACAGAGAGATATAATCTTCTAAGCCCTGCCACTGGTAACTTTCTTTTGCTAGCTAGGCTCTACCTCACAAACATCCTACAACCTTCCAAAAGAGTACTGCCAACTGGGTGACAAACATCAACACATGGGAGAAGGGGCTGGAGAGATGGCTTAGCAGTTAAGGCGCTTGCCTGCAAAGCCAAAGCACTCAGGTTCTATTCCCTAGTACCCACATAAAGCCAGATGTACAAAGTGACTCATGCATCTGCAGTTCAGTTGCAATGGCTAGAGGCCCTGGTGTGCCCATTTCCCCCTATCTCTGCTTGCAGATAAATAAATGAAATTTTTAAAAATAGGGGAATATTTCATATTCAAATGATAATATACAAAGAAGGCAGTGTGTGGCTGAATATGTCCAATGCAAAGAGAAAGGCAAGTGGCTCTTGTTGGATGCAATGTCCTGTGACTGTAGCCAAAAATAAGTGGGATTAAGAAGAGACCTAGGGTGTTGGCTTCAGCATCATGTCTACTAAAACTGGAATGGTACAGAAGAGATCAATATGGCCCCAGTGCAAGGATGACATGCAAGTTTGTGTAACATTCCATTTAGGTGGGGCCCATGCTCATCGCTACAACACATGTTGGAGCAAACACACCCTTTCTTAAATTGCCCAGCTTCTGGAGGAAACACCAACAGGGAGACTCCTATTCAGCAGCTTGCAGACAAACACAGTGGCTGCTTATTCCTCTTATCATCTTTGTCACTACCTTCCTGATATATATATTACGATGGATTTCTGAATTTTAAAGTTGTGAAAACTCACTCTCCTGGCTACAACCGAAGTGTTTTCTGAGCAAAAATGCTAATGTTTTGCTTTCCAAGACTCTCACAGTTCTATGCGCCACATGTTTCTGTTCACTGGGACTACTCACTCCAGCTGCTGTGACAGTGGCGAAGGTGGGAGCCACTGGAGATGACTCATAGGGTAACATTGGAACCAGAACCCTTGGGACCCCACTAGTGAATCAAGTAAAGGTTCAGGTGGAGAGTGACAGAATTTCATTCACTAAGATGCTGGCTACATGGGAACTGCTGAGAGTAACAGTGAACACCCTATAGGAGCTGGTACCAAGTTTACTGTTGCAGTCAGGTCCACATTGCTGGCAGAAATCACCCGACTAAGAGCAGCTTATGGGGGAAAAGGGTTTATTTTTGCTTACAGACATGAGGGGGAAGCTCCGTGATGGCAGGGAAAACGATGGCATGAGTAAAAGGTGGACATATAACCTCCTGGCCAATATCAGGAGGCCAATAGCAACAGGAGAGTGGGCCAAACACTGCTAAGGAGACACTTGCTGTAATACTCATAAGCCTGCCCCCAACAATACACTGCCTCCAGGAGGCCTTAATTCCCAAATCTCCATCATCTGGGAACCTAGCATTCAGAACACCAAAGTTTATGGGGGACACCTAAATCAAATCACAGCATTCTGCCCCTGACCCCATAAACTGACAACTATACATGATATAAAATACAATGCATTCATCCAACTTTAAAAGTCCCCATAATTTTTCTCAAGCCCAGTGATGTTCAAACATTCCCATAATCCAAGGTCTTTTAACTGAGCCATAATTCCAAAAAATCCTCCAAAAACCAATAATAGCACAGAATAGACATTCACACTGCAAAAGATGACATTGTTCATAGCAAAGCAATAGTCAACCAATACAACATTTAAAACAACTAGGACAAACATCAAACTCTGTAGCTCCAAGTCCAGCAACTCTAATTATGAAAAATCTCCAAGTCTGATCATTCTAACCAGCAACAAGTCTCTGCAGTTCCAATTCCACCCTCCAGCTAGGCTACTCACAGTCCTAGAAAACTTCATCCAGGACCGGCAGCTTTCCTTAGCAACTGTCTGGTGGTTTCAGCATCTCCACTGGGTCTCCACTGCAACCCATAATCCACCCTCACAGCTCCATTGGGTCTCCATGCAGGTATCCAGAAAACTTGCTTCACACTGCCCACTGCTGTTTCCAAAACACAAAACCATGTTGCAAATTCAATGACCATCTCTTTCCTCCATTTCTTTTTCTTTTTAAATATTTTATTTATATTTATTTATTTATTTGAGAAATAAAGAAAGAGGGAGAGAGAGAGAGAGAGAGAGGGAGAGAGAGAGAGAGAGAGAGAGAGAGAGGGAGAAAATGGGGCATGCCAGGGCCTCCAGTCATTGCAAATGAACTCCAGACGCATGCGCCCCCTTGTGCATCTGGCTAATGTGGGCTCTAGAGAATAGAACCTGGGTCCGTTGGCTTTGCAGGAGAACACCTTAACTACTAAACCATCCCTCCAGCCCTCTTTCCTCCATTTCTTATACACCATAATACCAGGTAGGGTGTCAATTTGTTAATCCAGGGGGGAATAAAGCAGACTTTGAAGAATAGGACACTCCTTTAGCATTCAGGTCCCTTCAAAAGACTGCATTCTTCCTGTTGTTCCAATGCAAGTCAGATGACCCAATCTCAGTGGTAGTAATCTATCATACAATTGCAGATGAATGGGCAGAAGTTTTGGCCCAAGTATTTCAGTTTTTCTGTGCCATATCCCTCTGCTCACACTAATCCATTTCTACACAATGCAACCCTGCACAACTTCTCAGGACACAGCCATAATAGCAAGCCTCTCACACAAACTGCTTCTAGCCCAGTCCAGACAAAGCTCTATCTAACCCTCATAAGCCAAACCACACAGTCCATAGTTCTTACTGCATTCAGGTCTTTCAACTCTGACCAGAATAGTCCATCAAGCTGTACTTACAGCATTACAAGGCATCTCTTAGGCCAAAGTTTCAAATTCAGATACATTCCTCCTGAAAATCAGCTCCAAAAGGTCAAAGCTACACAGTCAGGTTTCTAGCAGCAATCCCACTCATCTGGTCCTAATTTTAGTGTTGCAGTCAGGTTTACGTTGCTGGCAGAAATCACCAGACCAAGAGCAGCTTTCAAAAAAAAAAAAAATTTTTTTTTTTGACTTACAGACTTGAGGGGAAGCTCCATGATGGCAGGGGAAAACCATAGTATGAGCAGAGGGTGGGCATCACCCCCTGGCCAACATAAGGTGGACAATAGCAACACGAGAGTGTGCCAAGCACTGGTAAGGCGACACAGGCTATCATACCCATAAGCCCGCCCCACAATACATTGCCTCCAGGAGGCATTAATTCTCTAGTCTCCATCAGCTGGGAATCTAACATTCAGAACACCTAAGTTTATGGGGGGCACCTGAATCAAACCACCACAGCTGGGGAACTGAGCTGTGGGCATGAATTGGAAGCTCTGGTCTACTCACTGTGTGTGCACCCTCCCTAAAAACTATTTAAAAAAATAGGAAGCAAGGTATGGTGGTACACACCTTTAATTCCAGCACTCAGGATGCAGATGTAGGAGGATCACTATGAGTTCAAGGCCAGTTTGAGACTACATAGTGAATTTCAGGTCAGCCTGGGCTAGAGCAAGATCCTTCCTCGATAAAACAAAAAAACAAAACAAAACAAAAAAGGTTTGAGGGGAAAAAAAGAGATAAATTATACAGGCTCAACTAACAACAAATATATTCTGCTTCAAAATCTGTTTTGATTTTCTAAAATAAATAGTTCTAAGGAAGGCACTAAAATTAAGAGATTTCAGTGCCAAAAATTATCAAATACTTTTACCAACTCACCACAAAATATTATTCTTTATCCATAGTATGTTTCTATTAGCTCTGAAATTATATTTATTACTAATTTTTTTCCTATGAACTGTTCTCTTAATTTTGAAAATACTGGCTTTGTGGTCAATTTTCTTTATTTGTGTGATCTTCAGGGGGTAGATATTTTTAAGTTCTGGAGAAAGCCTTATACAGATCAAAATAACACTATGATAATGCTAACGAAACCACTAGGATAAAAAATATTGCCTCAGAAAGTACTCTGTGTCACCAAACAGTCTCTAAGGGGAAAAAACAAGTGCT
The DNA here is from genome assembly GCF_020740685.1 of Jaculus jaculus. Classification (NCBI taxonomy): domain Eukaryota; kingdom Metazoa; phylum Chordata; class Mammalia; order Rodentia; family Dipodidae; genus Jaculus; species Jaculus jaculus. Next base: position 80,447,871 of record NC_059108.1, on the reverse strand, counting down.
ACCACGTATGAAGAATTTTAAAAGGCTCTAGTTCTTTCTCCTCCTGATGCACAGTTTGAGTACATGAAGAAGTGCACACACAATATGCACATATACCAGTCAGGCACCCACGCAAGAGACTATCACTCAGCTGGGGAGACGGCCAATGTCCAGCACTAAAGGAGCTTCTGCCCCCAGGCCTCATCGCACGCCAGTTGTCCTTGCTAGAAAAACTGATATTTTCATTTTAAAATAATTCCCACTTTCTTTAAAAAGTTGTACCGTCAAATCCCTGAACAATATAGCTTAGTTTTCAGTTTTAAAATTTTTGTTTCCAGCTGTTATTAATGTTTGTTTGTGGGCTGGTTTTCACCAGTTTTGCTAAGGTATATTTTGGAGTTGCTTGCACTATGAATCTTTGGTTGGTTTTTAAACAATATTTGTGTATGTGTGTGAGAGAGAGAGAGAGACAGAGAGAGAGAGAGAAGAGTGAGTGAGAGAGAGAAATTGAGAATGGGCATGCTAGGGCTGCCTGCCACTGCAAAAAAAAAAAAAAATCTCCATATGCACACGCTATTTTGTGCATCTTGTTTTATGTGGGTACTGAGGAACTGAACTTGGGCCATCAGGCTTTGCAAGCAAGTGCCTTTAACCATAGCCATCTCTCCAGCCCTTCAGTAGGTTTTGAAACCTCTGAGCCATCATCTCCTATACTGTATGAGTCTTCTGCTCTTGTTCTAAATACTAATGATGCTATTATAATTCTATCATACCTTGATGCTGTTTCCTACATATGCCTTACACTGTTTTGTGTGTCTACAATTCCTATTTCTCCATTGCTATTCTGGATTTTTTTCCTCACCTATTTTCACTGTACTACTTTTCAGCTTTATCTAATCTGCTGTTAACCCCACCCACTGATTTCTTAATTTCAGATAATGCACTTCTTTTCTTAGCTCTGGACTTCCTAGGATTCTTTCAAAGTCCTTTTCTAATTTACTGAAATCCTCCATCTTCTCATCTTATTTCTTCAACATATTAGTTATAGTGATTTAAAAGCCCATATCTGATAAATTCAGTAACTGGACCACTGAAACGTATGTTTCTACTTGCTCTTTGTTTTTCCTCTAGGATCTTGGTCAGTTTTTTTTTTCATTATATGTATGAGCAAAGATGGCATAATGGGACTTCAAACTGCTCCACATTTTTACTGAAAAGAGAGCTTCATTAGTTTGTGCCAGTGTTGCCAGGCTCCAAGTAAGCTTTTAAATCTTCTGTGTTTCTGACAAGTAGGGAGAGCATTGAGTGTCATCAGATACTAGGAACTTCCTTATTGTGCGATGCCTGATTGTGTCCTTTGGCCATTTTCCATTGCGTGTCTGGTATTTTCTTGTTGTTTTGAAATATCAGATATATGTTTGTATATGTCCTTCCATGAAGTGACTCTTTATTCTCTTTATAGTGTCTTTTTGTGAATAAAAAAGAAACATTTTAGTGTCATTGAATTTATTGGTCTTTGCTTTTACACTTAATTTTGTTATGTCTTAAAAAATATGACATTCTTTTAAAATTTATTTATTTATTTTTATTTATTTTGGAGAGAGAGAAAGGGGCACACACAGAGAGAGAGAGAGAGAGAGAGAGAGATTGAGAGAATAGGCACTCAGGGCCTTCAGCCACTGTAAGTGAACTCCATATGCATGTGCCACCTTGTGCATCTGACTTATGTGGGTACTGGGGAATGGAACCTGGGTCCTTTGGCTTCACAGGTAAATGCCTTAACTGCTGAACAATCTCTCCAGCCCTGTATTCTTTTTTTTTTTTTTTTTTTTGTGAGCTAGGGTTTCACTCTAGCCCAAGTTGACCTGGCATTCATTCTGTAGTCCCAGGCTGGCCTAGAACTCACAGTGATCCTCCTACCTCTGCCTCCCAGTGCTAGGATTAAAGGCGTGTGCCACCACTTCTGGGGGCATTCTTTTGAAGAACTTCCATACTAATTTCCACAGTGGTTGCACAACTGATATTCCCACCAACAGTGTGTAAGAGTTTCCAGCTCCAGTCCTTGTTGGTTGTGGTTATTTCGTTGGCCTGCCCGCCCATGTTCATTGCAGCACTATGTGTCTATCCACAGATGAATGGAGAAAGGAAATGTGATACACATACTCACACACAATCGAGTGTCTTTATTCAGCCATAGAGAATAATTCATGCAATTTGATAAATAAAATAAGTCAGATACAGACAAATATCTCATGATTTCTCTAATGTGGAACCTAAAAAAAAGACAACATGAAAATTGAAGGGGAACTATCAGAGAAGGGGGAGTGTATTAGTATTTGACCGCTTTAGCACAATTTATTAAAAACTCATCTCAGAGTGAGTGTCATCTCTGTCTGTCACAGATCCTTATGTTATATTTATGGATATATCTATATAAGTTACTTGTCTCATTACTGTGACAAAACACCTGGCAAAAGCACCTTAAGGAAGGAAGGGTGTAATCTGGATCAAAGTGGGAGGGTGCAGTCCAGCATGGAGGGAGGGCAGCTGCAAGAGCAGCTTTAGCTGTGGCGGCAGTGAGGACGCAGAGACGAACGCTAGTGCCCAGCTCACTTTCTCCTTAACAAAGTCAGTTATTTATTTATTTGCAAGGAAACAGAGAGAGAGAGAGAGAGAGAGAGAGAGAGAGAGAGAGAGAGAGGGAGAAAACAGGTATGCCAGGGCCTCTAGCCTCTGCAAATCAATTCCAGATACATGACCACTTTGAGCATCTGGCTTTATGTGAGTACTGGGGAATCAAACCCAGTTTGTTAGGCTTTGCAGGCAAGTGTCTTAGCTGCTAAGGCATCTCTCCAGCCCTCACGCTGTCTTTTTATGGGCTGTTGCTGCTCACATTCAGGCCAAGTCTTCACTCGTCATTATGCCTCTCTTCAAATGCTGTCACAGAGGCACAGATGTCACAGAGGTTTGTGTGTCTACATCCAGACAAGTTGACAACGAAAGTCAAACAAGACCCTGTATGTGATGGTTAAGTTTGTGTCAACTTGATTTGTTTAGGAATCCACAGACATTGCTCATAAGTGGGTCTCTGAGGTTGCTCCTAGGAAGAATTAACTAAAGGAGGAATCCTTCCCCGGGTGAGCCTTTCCCCCAGAGTGGGAAGGGGGAGGCTTTATCTAAAGAAACTCTGGGAAGAAAAGTATTCTTCTCCCCTCCCACCTGGCTGCTGCTTACTGTTTGCTGTTTGCTGCTTTCCAGTGTGGACTGAAGAGCAGTGACTCTCCAGGCCGCCTCCAGGTCTTCAGTGCCGGATTGGGACTGCTGAGGCATCCAGCCTCGTGGACTGAGCAGCTACCAGGGTCCTTGACTCTCAGGCCTGTAATCTGCTATTGTTGGACTGTCCTAAACTAATCCAATAAATTCCCTTTTAATACAATTCATTCTATTGGTTCTGTTCCTCTAGAGAACCCTGACTAATATACTGTTCTTAGGACATTATCATAGTATGCATATCACTAAGAATTTAGAAAATAAATCTTAATGTCTGATAGGCCAAGTTCACGTATGTTTTCCTGAGTATATTGGACATTCCTAACTGTTTTTATTTCCTCATAAATTTTAGAGTTATCTTTCCAGGTACCACCAAAATGATAAAAGCAAAGCAATACCCAGACCAAAACTGTCTTGTACTTTACTGGCATCATATTGAATTGTTGCTTTACAATTGAGTTCATAGCTGACTGCTATAGATTTTTCCACTCTATGGGTTTCCTTTACTATCTTACAATAAGTTTTCATAGCTTTCCCCATAGGTGTCTTATATGTATCTGGTTAAACTTATTCAGAAGTATTCTTATTGGTATTTTCATATAGTTTTTACTGTTCCTACTGCTATTTTTCTCCTTTAATCTCAATAATGAATTACATTAGTTGATTTTCTAAAGCCAAACCAATCTTAGATTCCTAAATCAATTTTCTAAAGCTAAGTTAATTTAGAATTCAATATCTCAATAACTTGATTTTCATGAATTCAGTTTGCTAAGGATTTGTCCAGTTTTTCTGTATTTTTTCCCATAAGAAGATGAGGTTGTTATTTTTTAAAATATCTTCTTCAATAGAGTGTGATGTGAAGGTTATATCAGGTTCATAAAATGAGTTGGGGAGCATCCTTTTTGTCTGTACTTTGGGATGATATGTTGATTATTTATTTTCTAAATATTTGGCAAACATCTTGTTATAGCCATCTAGGCCTATAAATATTTTTGTGAAAAGATTTTTTTTTTTTGAGACAGAGTTATTTTTGTAGCCCAGGTTAGCCTCAAGCTTACAACCTGCTGCTTTAGTGTCCTAAGTGATGTGATTATAGGCAAGTACCATGATTCCCAGCTTGTGAAAAAATTTTTGATTCATTCCTTTTAAAAAAATTATTTGGGCTAAGATCCTATTGCTGAAGACACCATATGCTGCTGACACAGAGCATGGAGAGACCTGGCTAGAATTCAGAAGAAAGCCAATCCCCAGACAGTTAGTCTGTCCAGTGCTGGAAAGTGCTACATGAGCTACTGGGGGAAAATAGCCAACAACAGTCTGAGCAACCAAAGGTCCAAGCTAGTCAGAAGCAAACACCCTGACAGGCTGTACACACCAGTGCAATAGTGGTACACAGCTTCAGTGGGTAACCAATAGCTTTCTGACTGGCCAAGAGATCTGCTCAGTGTAAAGGAACACATATCTGGAATTGGGAACCAGATCAGAATCCTATGGAGACAAAGATGTTCTCCAGTGTTAAGTACTCACTAAAGAAGGGGGGTTACATATAGCAAATTCTCCCTAAATTAATAATGCTTATCCCACTTAAACTATGCAGACTTCACTCTCTGTTGGAGAATCTGTTCTTTTTCAGAAGGCAGCGAGACCAGAGCAGATAAACTACCTCTTGCACTTCAGCCGAGCCACAGCTGAATCCACAGAAAAATGGGGAGATGAACAAGAATACTGCTTCCATGCTGTTCCTGATAATCAGTGCCAGAGTGAAGGAGACAGACTCTGAGGATTCTCAACACCAAATCAGAGATTCAGAAGCTCCTAAGAGCTCATCACTAAAGTAGACTTAAAACTTACCCACCAAGGCTCAGGGAATTTTTTGGAAGAGGGTGCAGAAAAATTGTGAGAGCCACAGGTAGAGACAACATGCCTAGAGGAAGTCCCTCCCCCCAAAATAACTGACTCCTCTTCCCACAACACATAAAGTGGGGAATACCTGCAACCCCAATGAGGAGCATCCACAATGGAATGGGGGCAGAGATGAGGGAAAAGAAGGTACCAATACATGATGTATCCATACAAAACATGGTGTTAATGATAACAATGATTTTTTGAAAAGAAAAAAAATTGTGTGTGGTGATTTTAATGCATATGTCCCTGTGGCCTCAAGTGTTTGTGGTTGTTTCCTACTTAGTGGCCAGCTGGCAGGGCCTTTGGGAGGTGGAGCCTTGCTACAGCAGGTGTGTCTTTGGGGGCATGCCTTAGGGTAGATCAGTTTTGTCTACTGGGTGTTTAAAGCCAGCTCACCCTTGCTGCTTTTTATCCTCTGTTGCAGATGTGAAGTAAGTCAGCTTCCCCTGCCATTGGAATCATGCTGTGACCAGTGCAGCCATGGCCTATCAAGGCAACTTGGGGATTAGAAAGAAAGGAAGGAAGAAAAAAAGAGAGAGACAAAGAAAGAAAGACAGACAGACACAGGTAATAGAGTAAAACAACTAGGATTGGGTGGTCTGTAGGCTCTGCTGGAGACACTGAAGCGCTGCTGAATCAGTGTTGGTTTATTTTATACACAACCATAAAAGTTTCAGCAAGTATTTTCTTTTATCAAATATTGAAAACTGTGGGAATGGGGGCCAAGGTCAGGCAATGCTGTGAGGCAGCTGTGGTATGTTTTTCTGCATGCACTCTTTTTGCCCAAGCCGTCACAAACAATCTCAGAGGAGAAAATAAGGAGGGGCTGGGCCTTGCTCCAAGTCAGCTGGCTACTCTGCCAACTTCAGCTGAAGACAGACAGCTGTGCCTGGGTCAAAGGTTCCTCTGATTGTGATTCTGCCCAGTGTGGAGGCCTTTCCCGTAAATGCAGAATAGTACTGTACCACATCGCATGTGGCTCTCTACAAAACCGTAAGCCTGAAATAATAAATTTTTCATTTCTTCAGTTTATTCTTGACTCTTCTCCTGGAAGCCTCCTTTTCTGGCTTTGGAAGTTTGTTCCTTTACAGTGAGGAGACATTGGCAGGGGTGCTAATGTAAGGGTTAATTGGACCCTGAGCTCTGTAAGGGCATGGTGCATCTTGAGTGATTTGGACATGTTCAGTGACCAGAGAATCTGTGTATAAACCCTGAAGTTCAACATTACTCTACATTTTTAAGCATGTGCAACAAATACTTAGTACTCTTCTGGGCCAATCACCCTGTGACCAGTCTTATTGCTTGGCCTAAACACATCTACTGACTCCACATGTACTCCCAGAATGGTGCACACTATTTCTGTTAAGTAGTATCTTTCACATAAGTAGTGTATTTTTGAAACTGCATATCCTTGATGAGCTGAGCAGCATCATGGGCATTCTTAAAGTGAGCACAAGGGTTTGGAGAGATGGCTTAGCGGTTAAGCGCTTGCCTGTGAAGCCTAAGGACCCCGGTTCAAGGCTCGGTTCCCCAGGTCCCACGTTAGCCAGATGCACAATGGGGCGCATGCGTCTGGAGTTCGTTTGCAGTGGCTGGAAGCCCTGGCGCGCCCATTCTATCTCTCTCCCTCTATCTGTCTTTCTCCCTGTGTCTGTCACTGTCAAATAAATAAATAAAAAATCAACAAAAAAAATATTTAAAAAAAAAAGGTTTGGATCTCTTGATGTGCATGAGTTTCTGGAGGGAGTGGAGTTTCTGTGTCAAGAAAGTAATGAATCATTTTCACAAGCCACTTATAGGAAGAGGAAGAAAGTATTAATTTTAATCATTTTGTGCATATGATTATGTGTTTGGTGTGCATACATATATGCACACATGTTCATATGTGTGTGCATGTGTGAGGAGGCCAGAGGGTGATATTGGTTGTTTTCCTTGATTACACTGTACTTTTTCTTACTGAAGCAGTTTCTCACTTGAATCCACTGCTCACTGGTTGTGCTTGTCTAGTTTGCCCCCCGAACACCTTTCCTCTGCCTCCTAAGCATTGGTATTAAAGGCTGATCATGTCCACCCAGCATTTACATGGGTGTTGGAGATTGAAACACTGGCCCTCATTGCTTGTTTGCCTAGCACTTTATCTACTGCGCCATATCTCCAGCTCTAAATTTTAATCTATTTGTGTTTGCAGATCCACATTGATTTTCTCTTCATTATTGATATTTTTGTGTATGTGAATGTGGCATGTGAGTATGCATGTGGTTGTACATGTACTTGCATGTGGAGGCCAGAAGTGTATCGGTTGTCTTCCTCAGTTGCTCTTTTCTGAGCAACATCTTTCACTTGAACCCAGAGCTCACCAATTCAGCTAGTCTTGTTAGCCAGCTTGTCCTGTGGATTCCTTGTCTCTACCTGCTGCTGGGATCATAGGTGGTTGCCATGCCTACCTAGGTGGGCCCATGTGGGTGGGTGGTGGGGGTCTGGACTCCAGTCCTTATGCATGTGTGGAGATTGCTTTACCCGCTGAGCCATCTCCCCAGCTCTATTATTGATATTTGTTAAATGCATCTTTTCTCCCTTTACCCCTAGGTTAATTTTACTAGGTATTTATTACTTTTATAACTTTTTGCAATTTAACAAAGAGAATTATAGGGGCTGAGCTCAGTTGATGGGATGCAAAGGCCTGGGTTCAAACCTCAGCATTGCATAAACTAGGAGTAGTGATGAATGGAGAGTAGAGGCAGAAGGAGCAGAAGTTCAGTCATCCTCAGCTACAAAATGAGTTGGAAGCTGGCCTGGGATGCATGAAAACCTACCTCCAAAAACAAATAAGAAACAAAAAATAGTTTTAGGCATGTATTTTCCATGCTTCTTTTTTTAGTAACTTTACACAACCAGGAATGTAAAACGTGATTTAAATACCAAGGTCTTCCCTTCCTCTTCTGTGCAAACAGTACCCTGACTGGCCCTGAGGCAAAGCTGTCCAAGGCCAGAGGAAACTGGTACAGCTCTCTCAGCACAACCTCCCAGGTGTTTGCAGGATCTGGGATTTTTTTTTTCCAACTTGCTACTGAAGGGGTGACCCCCCAAATGATCCTAACTTGATTTTGGGTTATGGTTCTCATACTCATTCAACCTTTTTGTAACCAAAAAAATCAATAAGAGCCCTGGGCATGGTGGCACATGCCTTTATTTGTTTATTTTTTAAAATATTTTTATTTATTTATCTGACAAAGAAAGGGAGAGACAGATCATGTTAGGGCCTCCAGCCATTGCAAATGAACTCCAGATGCATGCACTCCCTTGTGTATCTGGCTTAAGTGGGTCCTGGGGAATCCAACCTGAACCCTTTAGCTTTGCCTTAACCGCTAAGCCATCCCTCCAGCCTGTGGCGGATGCCTTTAATCCCAGCACTTGGGAGAATCACCAGGAGTTAAAGGCCAGCCTGAGCTAGAATGAGACCTTACCTCAAAAAACAAAGCAAAACAAAAAAATGTACACACACACACATAATAAAAAGTTTAAAAATCAACAAGAAAAATGGGCAATTAACAACCATCAACATTCAGTTAATCATAGGGCAGAGCCCTGTCCTGGAAGAGCAGAGTGTTTAAGAAGGGCACGTGGCATGGTGAGAGTCTCTGGTCATTCATGAATGCATTCTTAGATCCTCTCAAATAGAACCTGAACACTTCTGTAGTTGGGGTTTGCCTGATGGTCACTCATGCTGACATTTTACAAGCTGAACTTGGCCAACTCTGGATGGTTCCATGCAAATCCTGGAGGATACTCCTCTCCAGATCACAGAAGCTAGTCCTATTCATCAAATGTCAGCTGGCTTACTACACCTGCAGCAAAACAAACAAAAAAACAAACAAAAAAAACCTCACTGTCGTATCCTTGCTACAAGGTCGGCTTGTAATTTCATTGTATCTTCTGTCCCATGCTTGGGAGAGAGGGCTCCGATTTCTGTTGTGCTGTTCAAAAGACTAAGTACTTTGCTTGGTATGGACTTTGAAAAAGTGTCTAAGACTTGGATGAAGATTGTCAGTCCTTCATTTTCAACAAGGCAATTTAAGGCAGCTAGACTCATTTGTAAGATTCCAAAGTGTTTCAAAGTAAACAATAGGGCAAAATCTTCTAAGTTCTTAGAAGTTTTGTTTTACTCTTGCTAGACCTTTTCTTGCCATGATGGGTTCTTGAAGCTGTCACATTTGCTCAGAGGAGATCTTTAGGGTGAGAATGGAGGTTAGGGTACCGTTGCTTGCATCTTGGGGTTCTTACTCCTCCAGAGCTATTGCATAACAACCTTGGCAGCATCATACCTGTCAAATGGAACAGCCACAAGAATCCTGGAATCGGATAGGGAGTGCCATAGTGACCTTCTTGCTGGGACAAAACACCTGACCAAAAGCAGCTGATGGAAGGAAAGGGTTTATTTCAGGATTTTAGTTTTGAGGGGAAGCTTCATCATGCATCCATAGTAGAGAGAGAATGCAGCCAGCTGAGCTGGCTCTGAACACACAGTAGGCTAGACTTAAGATCTCCCCCCAGTGATACACCTTCTCCAACAAGGCTCACCATTCCAAAGTCTACCAGCTGGGAATTAAACAAGAAGCTTAATCAAAATACCTGAGCCTATGGGGTAAATTTACATTCAATCTACTACAAGGACAAAAGACAGTTCTTCTGTAGTGTTGGTAATGGGGGAAAGTTTTCAGAGCCTTACAAAGCAGACAGGTACCCCCACTCTGAGCCAGGCCCTGCCCATAAGGTGAAGACACAAGCACTGGCAAATCCAGTGCACGAGTACTCATTCCTACAGCCACCAGCTATGAAATGGCAGCATGGTGGCATGCATTGAAAGAGCCCACAGAGAGCCTCCTGTGACCTGCTCCTGTATCCATTCTTCTGGCTGATTCAAACTGACTTGTCCAGAAAACTTCAAGCCTTTGTAGTAAGGAAGGCAGAAGAACCAGCATCCATAGCCAAGAGTCCCACAAATTGCAATGCAGGCTGCTATGTGTAAACAATTCCATAGCTTCATCAGTGATGCAGTTGTCCCAGAACCATCCAGGGATATGCCACCAGGCAGCATGTCCTTCTGCGGCAGCAAATGAAGAGCTCGGCTGGATTTCAGCTGCTTGTGTGTCATGCTGAAGCCGACCTTTCAGTTCTCTGAAGACTGAAAGAATCTGTGGGTTGGTCATGGTCAGGCCTTTCAAATAGTACATGTGAGAGACCTGAGTTGATCCTTACAGGTAAGGAGTGCCAATATGCCAGGTCCAGAGTGTTAGAGATTTTCAAGTTTTCCAGGTTTGGTAAGGGAGATGCATTAGCCAGGTCTTCACTATAAAAGGAAACACTGAAAATGCTCAACATGCCAAGATCAGTGAGCTCTACAAATGTCCGTGATCATGACTCATGAAGCATGCTGGTTGAGTCTAACAGGAGACACCAGAGGATTTTCTGGATCCAGCCACTGCTGGAGGGTACACTCAGGAGGTCTGAGATTGCAAATTCAGAATGCAACATGGTGGCACCCACTTTCATGAGCTTATGGTGGCAGAGAGTGTCCATGAAGCCCACTACAGAGTTTAGCTTTGTGGGGATTGACCAGCTTTGAGTTCATTGGGTTACCTTGGAAAATGCTTATTGCTCTATCAGTCAGCTTGCCTTGCCAAGCCATCATCCTAAGGAATGGATCAACTACTCTCACAAGGAACTCTAGTGCTCTGGAAGACACAGAAATCCAAAAGGTGCTTCAAAACACCATTTCTGCAGCTTGCAATGAGGACTTTCAGGCAGAAATTGACCAAAGAGTAGGGTAACGTTTTCTCCATGTTATTGGACAAAGATCACCACTTTATAACCACTGTATATCACAAAATATCCCAGGGCAGCCTTTTGGGCATCTGGAGCTGCAAGGTCCCCAGTGCAAGAAATAGACCATAGCAACCAACTTATAGGTATGGAGCAGAGAGTGGGCTGAGAGCGGCAGTGAGGTGCCTGCAAAAGCCCACATCTATCTGTGGGTGACTGTGGGCACCAACTGGGCTGGCTGTGCACTGTGTACATGTGTGTGTAAGTTCATGCATTCACTTGTGCATGAGTGCAGTGCTGGAGTTCAAACCCAGGGCCTTGTGAATGCGAGGCTGAAGCTGTACCTCCGAGCTGAGCCTCAGGACCTCTTCTGGCTGTCTTAATCATCCTCTCTATGTATAGGTTGTTCTTTGTTTCATTAATTCATGCTCTTAATTTTATCATTCTCTTTAGGTTTATTTGGCTGTTCTGTTTGGTTCAATGGATACTCACTTCATTAATTTTTACCTCCTTTGCAATGCTAAAATAACACTATAGACTTTCTTTCTGTTGCAGCAAGGTTCACATTGCTGGCAGAAATCACCTGACCAAGAGAACACATTCTAAGATCTCACTTCTATGTTTAGATTACTATAGCTGATGTCTACAAGACAATCTTTTTTTTTTTTTTTTTTTTTTTTTGGTTTTTCGAGGTAGGGTCTCACTCTGGCTCAGGCTGACCTGGAATTCACTATGGAGTCTCAGGGTGGCCTCGAACTCTCGGAGATCCTCCTACCTCTGCCTCCCGAGTGCTGGGATTAAAGGCGTGCGCCACCACGCCCGGCTAAAGACAATCTTTTTTCCCCTTCCCTATTTTCCTTGTACTGAACCCCTACTTTCCAACTAGCCCCTTACAGAGATACTCGTTAAGAATATTTAAATATATGTTTTATATATGTGTGTATATATTTAACTTTAGTGATAACATCCATCCATACATACAATATGCCATGACCATAATTTCCTTGCACCATTATCATTGGTCCCCTCTCCCTTACCCCCTGTACTGAATCCCTTCTTCTTTCCATCTAGTCTTTGTTCTTTGATATCATTTCCCCCTGTATTATGCAGATCATGTGAGGTAGTGCCAGCCATTGTGAAGTCATGAATGCCATGGCCACTTGTATTTAAAAGACAGTATTGCAAAGCACTTCTTCCATTCCTTTGGCTCTTACATTCTCTCCTTTACTTCTTCTGAAGTGATCCCTGAACCGTGAAGGGTGTGACTATATGTATAGTCTTACTTTGTATTGAACACTCCATGGTCTGTTCTTCTCAGCACTTTGAAGAGTTTTGAATCTCTCCAGTTCCATCTGAAAAGAGAAGCTTCTCTAACTAAAAGTGAGAGTAGCATTAATAGATGGGCATAAACATAAGTAGAGGATAGTTTAGTGGGCATAATGTCTATTTATCCAAAAAACAGTAATAGTTTTGCCCCTAGGGCTTATGATCTCCTCAGTCATAGGCTTTTGATTAGGTTCTCAATACCAGGCAGGAATTCTCTCCCATGGAGTGGGCCTTAAATCTAATCAAAGAGCAGTTGGTTTTCCCAACACACACATGGCATCACATCAGTTTGCCTTGGCTGGCCTGATGTGAAGCTTGCAGAGTCCACATTTCATATATATATATGTGAATATGAAATGTATCTGTATTAGTGAAACAGTCTTGCTATATTACCCAGACTAGTTTGCTGGGTTCAAATAGTCTTCCTGCCACACCCTCCTGAGTAGCTGATACTATGCATGTGCACCACTGATTCAGGCTCTGAGCAGACGGACTGAATCAAAAATTTTTTTTTTTTTGGTTTTTTTCGAGGTAGGGTCTCATTCTGGCTCAGGCTGACCTGGAATTCACTATGTAGTCTCAGGGTGGCCTCGAACTCTCAGAGATCCTCCTACCTCTGCCTCCCGAGTGCTGGGATTAAAGGCATGCGCCACCACGCCCGGGTGAATCAAAATTTAGAGCAAACAGAAACATAAAAAGAAACAACCTTTTGGTTTGGGAAGCCAGGATAAGGAAGGACTGAGGAAATGCTGAACCACATCTATAACCTACCAGAGGACACTTCCCATCTATGTAATTCAATAAACTTTCCTTTGGCTTAAGCTAGTCAGAAAGTGTTTCTGTCACCCAAAAGTTCAAAGAGGCAAGCAAATACAGAGAATTGTGTATTAAAGTTGAGATTTGAGAGGAGATGGCTCAGTACCAGGTGATGGGAGGAGAGGGACAATAGGAAAGAAAGGGCACAAGGCATAGAGCCTGGATGTGTATGAGAGAGAGAGAGAAAAAAGTCATCTCTCCTGGGAATGGCAAAGACTTTTTATTCTTGGAGACTAAAGTAGATAGATACAAAGGTAGAAGAAGCTATTCTCCCAGACCAGGCCACAAAGGACTTTACCAGTCCCTATGATGTTTAGATTCCATCTTGTAGGCTATGAGGAACCATTAAAGAATCACATGAGGAAGTAACAAGCAGATTTGTGGGCTAGAGGACTATTCTACAAGTATCATAGAGGACCTGGATTGGAGTAAAAAATATCAATTATTGGTCAGTTGCAGTTGCTATGGTGAAAAATGTTGAAACCTTGAAGGAAGACATTGACAGAAGGAATGGAGAGATGATAAAAATAATAAGAGATATCAAAGAGGAAGAGTTAACAGGGATATGATCATTGACAGTGGAGAGTAAGAGAACAGGAGAGAATCTAAGATGATCCTCATGTATCTGGCTTGGGGAAAATTGTATGGACAAAGATGCTAATTATTGAGATAGAAAATAAGGCAGGTGTGATGGTAAATCTCAGGTTGTTACCTGACAGAAACAGATCTCTTGTCATGTCTGAAAGGAATCTTCCAGATTACATTAGGTGAGGTGGGAGAACCCACCTTAACTGTTAGTTAAATCATGGAAGCTCAGCTAGCTGAGCATCCAGCATTCATTGTCCTCTACTTCTGCAATACTAATGTAAAGATGTGACAACAGTTTTTCCTCCTGCAATGATTTCTCACCATGATGGACTTTCCCTCAGTTGTATGCCTAAAACAAACCTTTCCTTCCTTAAGCTGCTTCTTCTAGTTGAATAGTTTGCCCTGGAACTAAGAATTTGCCTGATACAGAAAATTGGTACCAGGAGTGGGGTCATTGTTATGATAAACCTGACTGTGAAGTTGTTTGTCTTTTATAACTAATTTGTAGCAGGAATATGGAAGAATTTAGAACTTTGGACTAGAGAAGCCTCACAATGATGTAGGCAGAGTTTAATGGACATTTTTTTTTGTGGAAATTTGGAAGACCAGAAGACTGGGAGAAATGTGGACTGTGGAAGCTTGACTTCTGCATTCAGAGGGTACAAGGACTCTTATCAGGAACTGGGATAGAGGCAGTTCATGTGATATTCTGGCAAAGAAACTGGCTGCATTCTGCTTTTGTCCTGAGGCCTTGAGCAAATTTGAATTTAAAAATAATGAACTAATATTTTTGGCAGAGAAAATTTCAAGACAAAAAGCTTTGATACTGTGGTTTGGCTTCTCTTTGCTGCTCTTATTCAGATCTACAATTAAAGAAAGCAAAATGCAGAGCACAAAGATGAAAAATACAAAGTTTGGCACAGAAAGAAAATTAATCAAATTTCAAGTCCCAGGTCCAGAAAATATAACACTTCAGCTGCAATTGACAAAGAGATTGCCTCAATTAGAGATGAACCTACTGTTCTATAGTAGGATAGTAGGAAGGATGCTCCAAGGGCAAGACCCAACCCACTGAAGGTTCAAGCTACTAAAAATGAAAATTCTTTTGAAAGAAAAAGGCCTAAAGCAAGAAGCTGGAGGAGGTCTCTGCTTCCCCAGGTAAACATACACAGGTAGCTAGGAGATCCACTCCAAGGCCAGGCTTCATACTTAGTTGATAGTATAATGTGGTAGCATTTTGCAAGAAGAAAAGATACAAGATTGAGGAGGTTATAAATTGCACCATAGTACCAGAGAGGATAAGCAATTTGAGGCAGGGTCAAAATCTTTCAAGGAAATGTCTGGGTGAAATTATGAAGATGAACCATAAATTGCAATAGGGACCTCAGAATTTTGGAGAAGCCAGAACTATGGGATGGTCACAAGGAAAGCTGTGAGTCTGAGATGGATCCTACCCAGGAAGGAATGGGCAAGGGCAGCACAGTTGGAGAGACAGAACTACTCAAGCCTTTATTCATATTCATACCCTTAATGATACTCTCACTTTGGGTAGAGAATCTTCTCTTTTCAGATGGCAGTGACCTTGGGATTATTCAGAAGGTATCATAGTGCTGGAAAGATGTGACTGGAGTACTGAGTAACATCTCGATCACATCTTCCAAGGCTTAGGGTCTAATGTGGAAGAGGTGGCAGAAATAATGTAAGAGCCAAAGGAAGGGTAAGACTTCTTACAATGTGCTCCCTCCAGATATAAAATGGCTTGGATATCCATGACCTCATAGTGCCTGACACTACCTACACAAGACCATCATAAGAGGAGGAAAAGACCATGACATCAAAATAAAAGAGAGACTGATTGAGATGGGGAGGGGATATGATGGAGAATGGAATTTCAAAGGGGAAAGTGAGGGGAAAGGGAGGGAGGGTATTACCATGGGATACTTTTTATAATCATGGAAAATGTTAATAAAAATTGAGAAAAAAAAGAGATGCAAAAAAAAAGGAAGAAAGGAAGGAAGGAAGTAAGAGAGAGAGAGAAAGAAGGAAGGAAGGAAGGAAGGAAGGAAGGAAGGAAGAAAAGAAAGAAAGAAAAGAAAGAAAGAAAGGGAAAAGCTCCTTTGGGAAGGATCCTGGGAGGTGTCTACTGATTGTGAGAGAGTCAGGTTTTTTTTGTACTGCCTGTCCCATATCTCTTGCTCATCCTTGGATTAGTATTCAGAGAGTGCAGATTTTGTTCTCGAGCAATTTTTGGACTATGATTGGATCCTTCACCTCGGTCTCTATCACACTTTAGTCTACATGGGGGAGGTCCAGGCCTGATAGCCAGATCCAATGTCATCTTTCCCTCCTAGAGCACCCAGCATTTTGAAACCTGTGATTTATTATTTATACTGTCAATGAGGCAGGACCTAGGATCACCTGTGAAGGATTATCTAGATTAGGTTAGTCTCTATTATCTTGATTAGATTAATTGAAGCAGGAAGGCCCACCTTAACTGTGGTTGGCACCATTTCAAGAGCTGGAGCCTAGACTGTTTTAAAAAAAAAGAACAGAACTGGCTGAGCACCAGAGTCCATCCTCTCTGCTTTGTTACTGTGGGCTGAATGTGACTGACTCTGTGTCAAGCTCCTACCACCATGCCTTCTCTGCTTGATGGACTGAAACCAGAAACTATAAGATGAAATAAACACTTCCTCCCACAAACTGACTTTTGTCAGTTTCCTTGTTCCAGCATCAAGAAGGTGACTGATACAGAGCCCTTAAGAGTCCAGGGCCATTGGTCTCATCCCTTCCCTACCCCAATCCCAAGTGGTCCCTCTAACTGCTGGTAGAGGAGTGTCAATCTTTCTGGCTGATTCCTGCTGGAAAGGGACATTGGAAGGGGCCCATAGTTGGAAGCCCTATCAGAAGAGGGATGATCTAAAGTTCATTGATAAAAAGGATAGCAGAGTGGTTGTTGCAGTCAAGTTTGCATTGCTGGTAGAAATCACTTAACCAAGAGCAGCTTGTGGGGGAAAAAGAGGTTTATTTTTGCTTACAGGCTCTAGGGGGAAGCTCCATGATGGCAGGGAAAATGATGGCATGAGCAGAGGGTGGACATTACCCCCTGGCCAACATAAGGTGGACCATAGCAACAGGAGAGTGTGCCAAAATTGGCTATAACACTCATAAGCCCGCCCCTAACAATACCCTGCCTCCTGGAGGTGTTAATTTCCAGTTGCAATCAGCTGGGGAACCTAGCATCCAGAACATCTAAGTTTATGGGGAACACCTGAATCAAACCATCACAGTGGTCGTGTGTAGAATAACCTGAAGAAACATCTGAGGCTTCATTTTTTTCTGAATGAAAAGAGATAAACTAAGTTAACACATTGATGCATTTAGAAAGGAATTAAGATTAGATTTAGAAAGGAATTAACCTGAGGGCAAAAGTAGGAAGGCAGGTGGGGGGCATGTAAGAGGCACCAAACAGAGTTGTCCATTCAAGGCACCATAAAGTAAAATTAGGTGAACATAAGGGAGCAATCCTGTAACAATTGTTAAGGCACAGCAACAGATGAATATGAGTTCTGCGAGGCTGGGGTTAGGAGACATGAAATTACTTATCTAATGTCTTTTTGAAAAGAAGCTTGAGATCTTTGGTAGAGCAAGGGTTCAGTGGAGTAAGGGTATCTCAAGAGGCCTGGGTAAATGGGTGGAGGGGAAGGGTATATTTTTCTTTCATTCATGGCAGGGGGAGTAGAGTAAGTGGATGGTATTAGGGTTTCCTATCAGGGAATAGACCATTGCTAGAGTTTAGAGGTCAAGTTTACCTCCTTGTCGTAGGTCAGGATGACTTCTAAAATAAAAGAAAAGCTGCACATAGCGAGTGTACTTCCAGTAAGCTAGAAGTCAATGTTTTTTTTTCTCAATTTTTATTAACATTTTCCATGATTATAAAAAATATCCCATGGTAATACCCTCCCCCCACTTTCCCATTTGAAATTCCATTCTTCATCATATCCCCTCCCCATCTCAATCAGTCTCTCTTTTATTTTGATATCATGATCTTTCCTCCTCTTACCATGGTCTTGTGTAGGTAGTGTCAGACACGGTGAAGTCATGGATATACAGGCCATTTTATGTCTAGAGGGAGCATGATGTACAGGCCTCCAGTCCAATTGGAGGGCAGTTGGTTTCCACCATGACAGACGTGCCACTATTGCACCCACTGGCTTATTTGGCCTGGCTGGTCAATTATAAGGCTTGCAGTGTCCACTGTTGAGTATCTAGAAGTCAATATGTTATGTAACCTCCCAAGTGACTATGGCATGATTGTGTTCTGTAACTGACTTTGGCCTGTGACTACCTTTGTTAGGGTGTGTGTGATGGAAGATGATACACATGGCATAAAATGGTAGAGTCTGAAATAGAGATATGACCATTCTCACCGCTACTCTTAGAACCTTTTTGCAATTAATAATCTCTTCTCTTGGGCCCTCCCCTGCTGCCTAGGGGCACAGATTGGACAAAGAATAGGTAAGTAGAGGAGGTAATTGTCTTGTGTTGCATTAACTTTCCTTAGGGAGGTGGGATCAAATGTCTGTTTCCTCCAGATAGGGCAGTAACAACAGATCAAAAGAGTGATTCCTCTAAAGTCCAACTTGGTGAATCAATGAGCTTATTGGGGTTACTTATAGGAGTATGAATAAGTGGGGTCACTTACAGGAGTATGGGTGAGGGGTTACTTACAGGAGTATGGGTGAAGGGTACTTACAGAAGCATGGGTAAGGGGATGTTTACAGTAGCATGGGTGACTCAAAGGCAGCTACATCATGGGAAAGCCCACCCCAGCACAGGTGGTGGCTCATAGAAGCTGCATTTCTGGAGCTCACTGGGGAGTCTCCACAGTTGTTACTGTTTCTACAACCGTGGGGAGGGAACTTGAGGCTCTTTTAAGTTTCAGAAACTTCCCCAAATTTGTTTGATGTTTACTTTCAGAGTCTGAGGAATCTCCCTTCTCCCTCCAGGAGGAGTTTGCCATGCAACACCTTGGTATCTTTTTCTTGTGCTGTGACTGTATATTTATACCATGCATAGTGTGGGCATCCTAGGTAAGCAGAGAATTTGGTACTGACAATTAACTGTGAAGTCCACTTCGGCTAGAAAGACATCCATGGAACAAGTACTGATCAGTGCTTAGTAACTGACAATGTATAACAAAGTCTGAGAGTTTGGACAGAAACAGCAAAAATATGACATTCTTACCCTTGCTTATCTCTTCTTGACATATAACAAACAATAACCATAGTATGTTTTCTGGTTAAGTTTCAACTAGAATTCATCATGGGCTTTAGGCAGTTTCTGACTATCTATGACAGTTGACACTTAATTTAATCATGGCAATCAGTGGTATATGGTAAAAATGACAAGTACCATTAGAACTTGAAGTAAGTTAATTGTTTCTGGGTAAGTTGTGTGTTCTTCAAGGAAAAGGATGGTATGTTCTCTTTCTTTAGCAGAATCCACACTATTCCAGTAAAAGGCTCAATTAGCATTTTTAAATTTAATGATTTTAAAAGATTATATAAGGCTAGAGAGAGATGGCTTAGCAGTTAAGGCACTTGCCTGCAAAGTCAAAGGACCTAGGTTAGATTCCCCAGGACCCACGTAAGCCACATACACAAGGTGGCACAAGCATCTGGAGTTTGTTTGTGGTGGCTGGAGGCCCTGATGGGCCCATTTTCTCTGTCTCTGTCTCTCTCTCTCCCCCTCCCTTTCTCTCTCTCTCTCAAATAAGTAAAAATAAAATATTTTTTAAAAAGATTATACAAGAAATAAATCAATGTATTCTAACACATCACTGATAGCATTTTTGTAAGTGCTAAAGAATAAGGAATAGTCTTTTCTTTAAAAGCATGTCAACTCTTTCTACCCCTGCAATTTAAACTAATTATCTTGTGTTTTCTTTATTCTTATGGAAAACAGCTGGTCAGCATCCTCAGCTAATACTTGTTAAATGCCTTCTTAAAAATAATACTTTCACTTAAAGATGTTATGCTAAGAGAAATAAGCCAGTTGCCAAAGACTAAAGCCCGTAGATTCCACTTATATGTGGTGTCCAGAGCTGTCAACTTCAGAGAGACAGACAGCAGTATGATGGTTGCCAGGGACTGGGGGAAAAGGGGATGACAACTCATTTAATGGATGCAGACTTTTAGTTTTTCAAGATGAAAAGGATTCTGTGGGTGAATGGTAGCCATGGTAGGACAACAACGTGAAGGTACTCAATGCCACTGAACTTGTGCTTATCAATGGTGACTATGGGCTTCAAGAATCTTTTCCAACTGAAGTGAGGCATGTGATCTGTGGGGCCTTCAGAGAAACCCTTACCTAGCAAACACATATTCTCGAGGATTGTTTCCTCAGTTCCATTTGTTTTTCATTTTCTTTGTGGCCCCACTCTTCATTTTTCCAGAAACTTCTGTTGCTCTTTGGACCATCTTCAAGTCTTTCACAGACCAGATGTAGTTTGGGCAGGATAGCCAAGCCAGTGTTGTGGAAAGGCCGGCTCAGAGGTGCTGGGGTTGTAAGCACAGGTGGCTCTATGTGACAACAGTACCACGTTGCTTGTGGTGCGTCCTGAGCTGTTGACATGACTGTTCTTTCTAGCTGTAAAGTTGGAGCAGGTGGGCTAGAGGAACATTAATAAAATTTGCTGCTCACCTTGTCTTTGGTCTTTTCATTATGTATTAACATTGCTATTGTTTTTGGTTTATTTAAGAAAATACCACATATTGGTTTTTCAACATTGTGAACTTAATACAAGCTCAAAACATCAAATTAATGAACTTGTTTATTCTATTTCCCATATCTTTTCTGTATTCAATTTTGTTGGAATCTTTTATAAATAAAATTCTTGCTTTTGAGTAGGGCGGTGGTGCATGCCTTTAGTCTGAGCACTCAAGAGGCTGAGGTAGGAGGATTATTGTGAATTTGAGGCCAGCCTAGGGCTACAGAGTGAGTTACAGGTCAGCCTGGGCTAGCATGAGACCCTACCTCCAAAAACAAAAACAAAAAACAAAACAAAACAACAAGAACAAAAAACTCTTGTTTTTTTGGTTAAGAACTTTGATTCCTTAATAGACCACATGAATGTAATGGGGTACAAGTGTCTTTATGCTTTTCTCTCTTACGAACACTGAGCTGAAAAATCTTCAATTTCCTAGATTATAGCTTATAATTAAATGTCATAGGTTTCAGGCTTTATTGGGAATGCTTGGTCAGTGAAGTACCTTTTTCTGGCTGCTTTAAATCTTTTTCCTTTATAGTTATCTAGGAAAAAAGCCTTTGAACAGAAGTTTGGATAGAAAACCTTATTGTGTTATAGCCAGTGTTTATTGAGTTACCTCAAGAAAAATAACAAATGTATCCTCAGTGGCTCAGTAACCGTTGGGAAAGAGATGGTAGAAAGAATGTAAGAGCCAAAGGAAAGGGAAAAGTGCTTTGCAATACTGTCTTTCAGACACAAAGTGGTTGTGACATTCATGACTTTATGGTGGCTGATGTTTCCTACACAAGACCTGCATAATAGGAGAGGAAAAGAATGACATCAAAATAGGAGAGACACTACTTGGAAAGAAGAAAGGGCTCAAAGGGGAGGGTATAGGAGAGTGGAAGAAGTGAAGATGGTGGGAGGGGATTATGATCATGTTATATTATTATATACATGGAAGTTGTCAATAAAAGTTTAAAAAGAAGCTGAGCATGGTGGTGTACTCCTTTAATCCCAGCACTTGGGAGGCAGAGGTAGGGGGACTGCTGTGAGTTCTAGGCCACCCTGAGACTACAGAGTGAATTCCAGGTCAGCCTGAGCTAGAGTGAGACCCTACCTCCAAAAACCAAAAAATAAAAATAAAAATAACAAATGGCATGGATATGTTTATCAACTCTTGACTCATGATTGATAATACCATCATTGGTTTTATTTTGATATCTGCTTTTCCTCAGCTGTTTGAATGAGGAGCAGAGATGAGGGTGGGGAGGTATTTATAAAGAAGAATAGAATATAAGATTTATCCACCACTTAAAAAATACCAAGCAATTCAACCCAAACATTTGAGTTCTGTTCCTAAGAAAAGAAGTAAACTTGGGCTGTGATGGCTAGCTTTAGCATGTATGTATCTCTCTTCTGTAACCACCTTCCTACAATTTGTGAGTGTGGATGTCTAGCCTGTGAACTTATACTAAATTATGGCTCCTGTCTTGGAAGACCAATCACATCCCAGGACATAAGTTGCTTTGAGTCTGTCTCAGTGTTTAAAGATACGGAATTGCTGAAAGTTTACAGTAGAAGAAGAGAAGAAGAGGTCAGATGTGGCATCTGTAACAGGTCCAAGTTTTGCCCTGCGCTACGCGAGGTTAGATGCTACACCCACTGATTTATCAAAGCTGATGTTGGTCTGGGGCTTGAGGCCAGACTGGCGCCATGCTGTCTGCTGGCCTTTCAAAGGGAATTCTGGCCTTCTTCATTTGGCTTCATATTTCTTGGATGACCCATGTGTTTTGGAAGTATACTGCCTGTGTGGCAGAGTTCAGTGATGCTATTTAGCTCTGCATTACAAGGAAGCAGTATTGAGAGTCCTTACATGAGCTGGGTGCCTTGAGCATCAGTTCTTATTACCAGACTGATGCACCAAATGGACCTAGATCAGTTGTTTATCTGCTAATTCAGGTTACACTCAACTCGTCAGAGTAATTGCAGTAATTAGTCAGTGCCTGACTAATCTCAGTAGTCTAAGGAGAATATAGTCTTGGAAAACTTACAAGCACTGGAAATGACATAGTATTTGTTAAACAAAATCTCTTCCAACACAATATTCTTGACAGCGGCAATCAGAAGGAAGCACTGAGCTTCATATGTACGGACAATGCTGGGGCATATCCCTGTGCTGCTACATGCACCACAGAAGCCCTGTCAGGACTTCTAACACAGTCTCTGACTATGTGTGATGTGTGGGTAGATGTGTGAACAAAATAGAACTGTTTAGTAGTTCTTACATCTAATTCTGAAGATTGTATTGAAAATTTTTACAAAGCCGTGATAGTGTTCATCACAATTTCCCTCTACCAGTTTATAGCAAGGATCCTTCCAGCCCAACTGTTTTGTAGTCCAAAGCTACAGTGTTTCTCAGTTACTGAGACTGAGACACAAGTACAGGAAACTTTTTCCTGGACTTTCAAGACAAAGGAGCATGACTTCTGGTCACAGAGATGGAAAGAAAGCTACACATTTAACCTTTGCAAAGTAGCTGTGAGAATTCCAGAGAGGAGAATTCAGTGGTAGCTCACACATGGAAATCATCAGCTTAGACTGCAGTACTGTATGTGAATCACTGCCGAGTTCAACCCTGTTGACATATCAAGGAACATCCCCTTGTTTGTTTTCAGAGGTCAGTTTTGAAGTTGGAAGGATCAGGCAGTTTTCTCTGGGTGGAGGGCAGAGTCCGGTAAACAGTGCCAGGTAAGCAATGCATTCAGGACTGTTTCGTGGGGTGGGGGCACACAGCACATAAGCTGCACTGTTGGGAGAAAAAAGGACCAAAACAAATGTTACACTCTGACTCTGACCTCTCATGTCTGTTCTGGTTCTTACTTCTATCAATAGCACACATGGAAGGGACACAGGAAGAAAACATTCACCTTGAATATTGGAGAGGGATGGGACAGGTGGATGACTTCAGGGCTATATAAAGTAGTGCTTCAAACTCCATGCAAAGGGTACGTCTGCTGTAGCCTGGGGGACAGTTGATTTTCTTCAGTCAGTGTAAACACTAAAAGTTAACACAAGTTGGATAGAGTGAGGAGAGCTAGTCAGTCTGCTTCCAGTTATTTCCTCCACTAGATAAAGGAAACTCTTCCTTATGTATGTTAAAAAAAAAAAAAAAATCAGAGGAAGTGGCAGGCCATAGGCCATCCAGGTAGAGAGAGACAGTCAGGTTGTCTAAAAAGTCTTACGGCACAGTAGGTCCCTCCTTGGTTCCATGATGTCGAAGTCTTTCCCCTTGGCCTGAGTCCTTGTTTGAAGTATCTGGGCCCATAGCCTCCACCTGGAAACTGATAAGACATCCTCCCTGGGCTCTCATGATTCTCCAAGAAAAACAGCAAAGAATGCAGTTGTGTTGACGTACAGGGTTACTGACTGGCAGGGTCTCTCAAGCATCAACATGCCCACATTTCTGCTTCCTCTCATGTTCCCAGGACGGTTCTCAGCTCAAGACTAATAAAATCAAAGTGTTTTTGTAAATTAACAAGTACAGATCCTCAACTCCTTCTTTTAATCCTGATGTGCCAGTTTAAAAACATTCCCTGTGTGCTCAGAAAACTACTCTGCGGACATTATTTGCAGGATGGGCATGGGTGTGAGTCTGGATGTGTGCTCCTACTGAGGATCGTTTGGTTCACATTTATCCAGTGCCTCTGTGAGCCAGCTCTGTGCTTGGCACTGAGATCAGAGCAGTGAATAAGTCTTTACTCCGGAGAAGCTTCCATATGGAAGGGAAGAAGTTGGGTTATTTTTGAGGTTATTACATAGAAGAATTGAATATTGACAGTGTGGGCTTAAAACATCTGCATCACACACTACATATAATTTCTCAAAACATTTCCTTTTCATCCTTTTGTTAGGGAAAGGACATTTAATATCAAAATTGGCATTCTGAGTGGCTGTAATTAAAGAGAAGAAAACTTAGACTGCACAGGCTTTGTGATTTGGTAGGATTTTTTTTTTCCAGATATCTGCCTCCCAGAGAACATCCGTGGGATGCATTCTTATTTGAAGGAAGTTTTGTTTTGATCATCTCTCTTAAAGTTCCTTGTTTTGTGTTTTTGGGCTGAGGAGCATGCATTTGTAGAAATTTCTATGGTTATATTTCAAGCAGATTTACATCAAAGCATAAGCTTTATACAATGCTCAAGTTCCCTTCCCACCAGGTTGTCTCCTATTATTTTGTAAAATGTAGCCTCACTTCAGAGCAGCATGGATTCTGCAACCATTTCCTGTGGGTTAATCAGAACATCTGAGAGCAGCTCCTTTGAGGGTGAAGATTAGGTAGGAATATATCAAAGAGAACTAATCAGTTCCCTGTGGAGTGTGCATGCTTTAAACTGTCTTCTTGTCCCTTCTTTCTCTGAGTGCTCCCTTCTCTTATTAGAACTAACAGTCTCTAAATAAGAAGCCATCTTGCAGAATTTTGCTGGGCAGTTTACCTGTCTCTTTTCCTTCTTCCTTCCTTCCTTCCTTCCTTCCTTCCTTCCTTCCTTCCTTCCTTCCTTCCTTATCTTATTTATTATTATTATTATTATTTATTTGACAGAGAAAGAGGG
Source organism: Jaculus jaculus (assembly GCF_020740685.1). Taxonomy (NCBI): domain Eukaryota; kingdom Metazoa; phylum Chordata; class Mammalia; order Rodentia; family Dipodidae; genus Jaculus; species Jaculus jaculus. The sequence goes on along the minus strand of NC_059108.1, from coordinate 80,422,803 downwards.
AGAGAGAATGGGTGCAACAGGGCTTCTGAAAACAAATTCCAGATTCGTGTGCCCCTTTGTGCTAATGTGTGTCCTGGGGAATCGAACTTGGGTCCTTTGGCTTTGTAGGAAAACGCCTTAATCACTAATCCATCCCTTCAGCAGCCCCTATTATTTTTGTGTGTGTGTGTGTGTGTATGTGAGAGAGAGAGAGAGAGAGAGAAAACTGATGCACCAGGACTTCTAGCCCCTACAATCGAACTCCAGATGTGAGCGTCACCTTGTGCACATGTGTTACCTTGAGCACTTATGTCACCTTGTGTATTTGGCTTATGTGTGACATGGAGAACCAAACATGAATCCTTAGGCTTTGTAGGCAAGCACCTTAACTACAAAGCCATCTCTCCAGGCCTTCTTTCTTGTTTGAAAAAATATATTACTTATTTAGCTGAGAGAGATAAAGAGGGAGAGAGAGAGGGAGAGAATGGGCATGTTAGGGCCTCTAATCACTGCAAATGAACTCTAGATGCATGAGCCACTTTGTGCATCTGGCTTTATGTGGGTGCTTGGAAACTGAACTTGAGTCGTTAGGTTTTGCAGGAAAGCGTCTTAGCCACTGAGGGATCTCGCTAGCCCTCTTTCTCCCTTTTGCCTCCTTGGCCCTCCAAGCTGACTTGTTTTGTGTGCCTTTTCTATGTATCATTTATTTGGCCAACTTGACTGTAAAGATCTTTATATTTTCCTCAAAGGAGAGCTTCAAGTTGGAGAAATAGGAGCTGGTGAGAGAGGAGGTTGATGTTCAGTGTGGGCCAAGCATCACCACCAATGAGCCCACTCAGGTGCAGCCATCTCCCACCCTGGGCTCATTTTTATGTTCCCAGCAGACATGCATAATCATATACAAACAAGCAGTCCTGCCAAAAGGGCATCCAACAGCTCCTCAAGACAGAGCAACAGTTCTTGGCTACTGGATCAGTAAAATTATCTATTTCAAAACAATAAAAAAAAAACAGGGAAAAAAGAAACCCAACAAAGGGAATAGTGTTGTTTATGTAACTTTTTTGTCAGGTTATAAAAAGTTTTTTTTTTTTTTTTTTTTTTTTTTTTGAGGAGGGGGGCTATGGTACATGTTCCCAAGCCCACAGAGCTTGTTTGGGAAAGCAATGATATCTCATGGGATTTTTCTTTGCTAATAACTTCAGCCTTTCTCCCTTGTGGTTTTTTTTTCTTTTTGTCTCTAACAGTTGGCTCTGAAAATTCTTAGGGACTATTGTTGGGAGCTGGGTAAATTAGATCATTTCTCTTGTCCTTTAACTGTCCTCAGGGCCTATGAAGGGAAAAGGCAGGGCAATCCAGCAAGACAGCAATGGAGCCCCTTGTCACAAGTGGGTGGAGGGCCAGGACTTGGGTAGCAATCACCCCAGTTCTGGCCTTGGCTTCTACACACCTACCATAACTCATTTGACCTGAGTTGAACATCCGTTCTTTGATTTCCTTTTGTTTGCCACCAGTTGGCTATCAGTGTCCACTGGTAGCCTGCCAGTTGAAGTTTGCATTTCTTGAGCCCACACAGGAAAAGGGCAACATAGAGTGTGTGCTGGAAGAGTGGAGACATCTTCACAGTCTCTCAAGGAACCTTAAAAATGGAGCCCCAGTGGCTAGAGAGATGGTTCAGTGGTAAAGGCACTTGCTTGTAAAACCTGACAGCCTGGGTTCTATTCCCCAGTATTCATGTAAAGCCAGATTCACAAAGTGGTGTATGTGTCTGAGGTTTGCTTTAAGTGGAAAGAAGCCTTGGTATGTCCATTTTCTCTTTCTTTCTGTTTATAAATAAATTAAAAAAAAAAAATAAAGCCCTATACTGGTAATGGTGGCACATGCCTTTAATCCCAGCCCTCGGGAGGCAGAAGTAGGAGGATCACCATGAGTTCGAGGCCACCCTGAGACTACATAGTGGATACTAGGTCAGTCTGGGCTAGAGTTAAATCCTACCTTGAAAAAAAAAAAATCAAAAGGGGGGGGGCACTGGAGGGATGGCTTAGCAGTTGAGGCACTTGCCTGCAAAGCCAAAGGACCCAGGTTTAATTCCCCATGCCCCATGTAAGCCAGATGCACAAGGTGGAACATGCTTCTGGAGTTCACTTGCAGTGGCTAGAGGCTCTGACATGCCCATTCTCTCTCCCTGTCTCTCTCTCATAAATAAAAGTAAAAAGAAAAAGTAAAAAAAAAAAAAAAAAAAATGAAGCCCTAAATTGAAAGAGCCATAGTAAATTTAAAAACCTTGGGCCAGGTAGCTCAGTTAGTGGAGAGCTTGCCTAGCATGCAGCCCTGGGGTTTGATTTCCAGCACCTATAATCCTAATATACAGGAGGTAGAGGCAGGAGAATTAGGAGTTCAAGGTCATCCTTGACTACATAGTGAGTTTGACACTAGCCTGGGTTACATGCGATCTAGCTTCAAAAGGTGGTGGTAGAGGAGAAGGAGGAAGGAGGAAAAAAAAATTACAAAACCTTATGTGCCCAGAGGCTAATAAAGAAAGAAAAGCAAAGATGAAAGCGAGCAAAGGGCACATGGCCATCGTAAACAAGGGATGCAGAATTAAATTATCATGAAGGCCTCTTTGTAAAAGGAAGAGTCTCCAAATAGTGAGGAGTACATGAGACAAACTGGAAGTCCGGATTAGTTGGAGCCCACCACTGACTTGTCACTGGCACATATAGAGTGACATAGTGTGGCCACATGAATGTTGGATGCAGTGGGGTTCACCTGTCTCACAAGAATTGCTGGAATGTCCCATGGGTTGTGTCTCACATTGTTGTTTGAACTGAGCAACATTGAGTGAGGCTGGAAATAAGATCCAGATCAGCTGGGTCCATCAGCTATATTCTGTTTTGTAGGGAGTAACTTTGGATTCCCAGGCTAATTGTTGACTTTGCTAGTTATCAGTGAGAAATATTTTATAACAAATTTTAGCCACATGCCATGTTCCCATCTCAGCTCAGATTTAGACTGGACTGGACCTTGGACCCTTGTGGGATCTGAGGAGAATCCTAAGGCCATTTCATTTTTCTGTGTTTCTTGATTGAGCGTGAATTTTCAGATAGGTCTTAACTATACATGCACACAACCAATATATATATATATATATATATATATATATATATATATATATATATATATATATATATGGAAAATCTTTAGGACCCAGAGAAGAATAAGGATGTTGGGCCAGAGGTCATCTATTAGTTCAGATAGAAAACATCTACAGTTTTGTCACTTTTTCTTTGCTTGGTGGGGCTTGCTATGTTGTCTAAGCTGGTTTTGAAATTGTGGCTCAAATGATCCTCCTGCTGAGTCTCCCAAGGAGCTGGATCCACATAGGCAGATGCCACCACAGCTGACTTTATGTTGCTTCTTTTGGCTGAAGGAGTGGGGATTTTACTTTTTAAATCTTATTTTTATAACACTCTTTCTCATAAGAAGCTAGTTCTTTGATTTTATGGATGGCTTTTCCCTTACCAGACACTTGTTACTTAATGCCTAATGAACAGTATAGAAGAGCAGAGTGCAGTGGGCACCTGTTTCACGTTGCTCAAGGATTTAGCAAAGCTTTATTGAATGGGGCTTTGACAGGAGAGGGGCATCCCCTCCGCTGCCAAGTGCCAGAGCCCTGGGGATAGTTCTTGAGTGACTAGAACCAGCAAGATGATGGGGTGAAAGGGAGGCACTGAGTCAGGAAGACAAGTTAGCTTTGGGCTCTACAGGCCAAGCAAAAATATCAGATTTTATCCTTTCAGCACTGGACATTCATCTAAAGTTCTTCATTCTTCAGGATATGATGGGGATTTTTTTGCTCTTCCTCATATCCAGTAAAGAATTTTGGGGGATTTACTTCCTGCATTAGAAGAGTACTTACCTAATGAGGCAGAGTTCGCCCCACAGGGGAGGCTGACTGGGTGCAATGCTATCATTCCCAGTCTCATTTGTAGTTGAGCAATGCCATATGACTGAGGTACTGGCAGTCATGTCTCCATTCCAGACTTTGACTAGCAATGTGAAGAAACAGGGATCCCAAACAAACTTGAGGTCTGAGTTGGAGCCCTCAGTGCCAAGACCCAGCAGGTGCCGGAGGTGAGGTCCAGTGGTGTATAAGTTACCTTCTTGTTGCTGGGCAAAATATCTGAGCAAAATCAGTTTAAGGGAAGAAGGCCTTATTTCAGCTTGCAATTTGAAATTGCAACCCATCATGGCAGGGAGGGCAGGGCTGCTGGAGCTTGAAGCACGCTGGTTAACACTCAGTCCACAGTGGAAGAGCAGAGTGATGGACACTGGTGCTCCGCTAGCATCTCCTTTCTATCCAGTCTGCAACCTCAGTCCAACGGGAGGTGCTGCCCACAGTTGAGTCTTCCCGTCTCATTTAACCTGTCAAGATAATTTCTCACAGGCATGACTAGAGGTTCCTTTCCTAGGTAATTCTAGGTCCTATCAGGTCGACAATATCATGTGGTTCTCAGCCTGGGGTCAGGGGGTGAAAGCTGGGGTAACTGCTGCCCAGCAGCGGCAAGGGTGCCTTTACTTCACTGTCATCCTTGCATGATTTGGGAAATTGCTGTTGGCTGTGTGGCTTCTGACTCTATTTCTTTAGCTCTCTAAGAGAGCCTAGGAGCTGTCTAGCATTCTTTTTGCCCTGACATTTATCGTAAAAATTTACACATCTGCATAAAAGTGGAAACAATTTCTTTTTCATTGTTTAAAAATATTCCTTACTGGGGCTGGAGAGATTGCTTAGTGGTTAAGGCATTTGCCTGCAAAGCCAAAGGACCCGGTTCAATTCCCCAGGACCCATGTAAGCCAGATGCACAAGATGGTGCATGCGTCTGAAGTTCATTTGCAGTGGCTGGAGGCCCTGATGTGCCTATTCTCTTTCTTTTTCTCCTTCTCTCTGTCTATCTGCCTCTCTCTCTCTCTCAAATAAATAAATAAATAAATGAGATATTTAAAAAAATTTTTCCTTACCAGTATATATTACAAGTTGAACATATCCCCCACCCTACCCTGCTCCCTCACCTTGCCTTTTCTTACCTTGAACACCTGCCCATTTCTTTTCCTAGGAAATTTAACTTCTACTTTCTTTCTTTTAAAAAGAAATCTTATATATATATTTTTAATTTTTGTTAGCATTTTCCATGATTATAAAAAAGTATCCCATGGTAATTCCCTCCCTCTCCCCCAACACTTTCCCCTTTGAAATTCCATTCTCCATCATACTACCCCCCATCACAATCATTGTACTTACATATATACAATATCAACCTATTAATTACTCTCCTCCCTTCCTTTCTCTTCCTTTTATGTCTCCTTTTTAACTTACTGGCCTCTGCTACTAAGGATTTTCATTCTCACGCAGAAGCCCAATCATCTGTAGCTAGTATCCACATATGAGAGAGAACATGTGGCACTTGGCTTTCTGGGCCTGGGTTACCTCACTTAGTATAATCCTTTCCACATCCATCCATTTTTTCTGCAAATTTCATAACTTCATTTTTCTTTACCGCTGAGTAGAACTCCATTGTATAAATGTGCCACATTTTCATTATCCACTCATCAGTTGAGGGACATCTAGGCTGGTTCCATTTCCCAGCTATTATAAATTGAGCAGCAATAAACATGGTTGAGCACGTACTTCTAAGGAAATGAGATGATTCCTTCGAATATATGCCTAGGAGTGCTATAGCTGGGTCATATGGTAGATCAATCTTTAGTTGTTTTAGGAACCTCCATACTGATTTCCACAATAGCTGGACCAGATTGCATTCCCACCAGCAGTGTAGAAGGGTTCCTCTTTTTCCACATCCCCGCCAACATTTATGATCATTTGTTTTCATGATGGTGGCCAATCTGACAGGAGTGAGATGGAATCTCAATGTAGTTTTAATCTGCATTTTCCTGATGGCTAGTGACGTAGAACATTTTTTAAGATGCTTATATGCCATTTGTATTTCTTACTTTGAGAATGCTCTATTTTGCTCCATAGCCCATTTTTTGATTGGCTTGTTTGATTCCTTATTATTTAACTTTTTGAGTTCTTTGTATATCCTAGATATTAATCCTCTTTCAGATATATAGCTGGCGAAGATTTTTTCCCATTCTGTAGGTTGCCTCTTTGCTAAAAAAAAGTCTTATATTTTTTAATGAGAGAGCAAGAGAGAGAATTGGCACACCAGAGCCTTCAGCTTTATTTATATATATGAGAGAAAGAGAAAGATGGAGAGAGAGAGAAAAAGAGAGAGAGGAGGGGAGAGAAAACTTGTGTGCCAGGGTCTCTAGTCACTGTAAACTAACTCCAGACACATGTGCCACTTCATGCATCTGGTTTTTCGTGGGTACTGGGGAATCAAACCCAGGTCCTTGCAGGCAAGCACCTTAACTGCTGAGCCATACCTCTATCCCTCACTTCTACTTTCTTTTTTATTTTTTTTTTTCTATACAGACAGACTGTTTATTGAGAGAAACAGTGAGGGGCAATTGCCTTCCTCTCTTCTACTTTCATTGAATATATACATACACGATTTTATGTAACTAGATAAAATCTAGGAACAACAAATGAGAGAAAACATATGCTATTTATCTCTCTGAGACTGACTTAATTCACTTAATATGATTTTAAAAATTATTTATTTATGAAAAAACATAGCAGTATGGGCATACTGGGGCCCCTTGACAAGGCAAATACACTCCCGATGCATGTACCACTTTGAGCATCTGCTTTTCATGGGCACTGGGGATTTGAATATGGGCCAAACATGTGCCAGCAGGCTTTTACAAGCAAGTGCCTTTAAATGCTGAGCCATATCCCAACCTCACTTAGTATTCTTGTCCCAATCTGCACCGATTTTTCTACAAATAACATAACTTTATTCATTATGGCTGAAAAAAAATCCCATTGTCTAGCTAGAGCACATTTTCTTTATCCATTCCTCTGGTTGGTTCCATAACTTGGCTGTTGTGGATAGTACTGCAATAAACACTGATGTGCAAGTATCTCTGTCATATGCTGACTTGGAGTCCTTTGGGTAAATACCCAAGAGTAGCACAGCTAAGTTCTTTGATAGACCTAGTTTTTCTTTGTTAGTGAATGCATGTGTGTGCATTTTTGTGTGTATGGGTGCACATGTATGCGTGCACGTGTGTGTGAAGGTATGTGTGCATGTATGTGAATGTGTGAGTGCACAAGCCAGAAAATAACCTCATATGTCATTTGTTGAGGTGCAGTCCACCATTTTAGAGACACCATTTGGAACTAGCCAAGAGGGTATTCAATTTTTCCAACACCATTTGTTAAAAGAGCTATCTTTTCTTCAATGTGTGTTTTTGGAATCTTTGTTAAAAATTAGGTGGCTGCACGACAGCCTGCAGCCATAGGACATCAAGTTACCAGGCTGGAACTGAAAGGGTGTCCAGTTCCCTCAAGTCTGGTCCTCATAGTGCTGGAAAGTGCTATGACAGCAGCTAGAGAATAATGGTTGCCAACAGATTGAATAAAGAAGGAGATCCTACCAGTTAAAAAATCAACCAGCTGAGAAAAAAGTAGAGACTTGTGCAATAGTGGCACACAACCTGTGCAGGTAACCAACCACTCTCGGCTTGGACATGGCAGCAGCTCAATGGGAGAGAACTCATATCTGACTCTGGGGACCAAGCCATGCTCCCTAGGACAAGAAACCAATAGGCCTCAGAGAGAACCTCCACTGTTCTTTAACTAAGATAAGTGGATGTATGCATCAACAAATTTCTGTAATAACTAGGATTATCCCCTATAATTCAAGCTGCACTTACCTTTGGTTGGAGAATCTGTTCTATTTTACAGTTGGTGGAGAATCAGGATATAGCAAAACATCAAGAATAGAGAGCTGACTGCCTACCATGAGATTGGTCACTTTCACCTCATTTGCCTGGGCCCAGAAGTCACTACAGAGGGAGCAGTGACATGAAAACTGCTCTTATGGCTAGCCTGAAAACCAGACTAGATCCAGGGAGACAGCAACAGGCACTGTGCCACTCAAACCTCATTAAACAGGAATCCAGAGGCTATGGAGAAAGCCACACTAAATTAGGTCCCTATCTTGCCCACCAAGGCTGAGGGAACATTTTGGAAGAAGGGTTGGGAAAGATTGTAGGAACCTCAAGGTTGGTGGGAATAACCTGAGGCCCTTTACCCACACCCTGCCCAGAGACTGAAGCCTCTTGTTCCCCACAATGAATTCAAGTAACCCCACTGAAGAAGACCATCATCAGAATTGTGTGGAGGTGAGAGGGTCTAAGAGTATAACCTTTTTAATTAAAAAATCAATAAGAATAAAAATTTAAAAAATCAGGTGGTTGTTGCTGTGTGGGTTCATATGTAAATTTTCTATTATGTTCCATTGATCTACATGTCTGTTTTTGTTACTATGGCTCTGCAATATAACTTGAAGTCAGGTATGGTGATACCTCTGCTATTATTTTGCTTAGAATTGTGTTGTGTATCTGAGATCTTTTGTGCTTTCAAATAAATTTTAGGGTTGTCTTTTCTATTTCTGTGAAGAATGAGATTGAAAATTTTATGGCAATTGCCTTTAATATATAGATTGCTTTTGGTAAGGTAGCCATTTTCATGCTGGGATTTTTGGTTGTGTTCAATATATAGATTAGTTAGAAGGGAAATATAACATTAAATAATCTGGTTTAATAACATGATCATCACAGTATTTATCTCTCCATTCCTTCTCTCTCTCTGTCTCTTTCTCTCTGTCTTCATGATGTATACATGTATATTGTATTTTTTATGAATCCAGTATGTGTGTGCCATGATTCATGCATGGAGGTCAGGAAATAATCTCAGGTGTAAGTCCTTGCCTTTTGCTTTGTTTGAGGTAGGATCTCTTTTGTTCAGCACTGTATACACCAGGTTAATTGGCCTGTGAGCTTTCAGGGAATATCCTGTTTCTGCCTTTCATTTGACCATAGGTGTAATAGGATTATTGATATACACTATGATCTCTAGCTTTACATGGATTCAGGAAATTCAAACTCAGGTCCTCATACTTTCACAGTAGGCACTTTCACCCACTGAGCCATCTACCCAACCCTATCTGTCCATTTTTAACATCATTACTTTCTCTCACTGATGGCTAATAGTCAATATCTTATACATATGTTAGATTTATTCTCAAGTAGTTCATGTCTTATAATATACTTGTAAATGGTATTTTCAATTTCTGCTTGTAGCTAGTATATGCCATTAATTCCAAATAAATAAATCTATTTTACTAATCAAATTTGTTGACCCAAGATTTTTCCTTACCCTCTAGATATTTGCAATAGCTGTAGTTATATTTATTTCTGATATTGAAAATTCATATCCACCTCCCAGTAGCCTTGTATGTCCAAGACCAGTGCCTAAGTACTGAGCTACATTCTCAGCCATTCTTTCTTTTTCTTGGTAAGTTTGGCTAAGTATTCATAAACTTTGTTGAAATCTTCAAAGCTCTAGCTTTTGGTTTCATGAACTTTCTGGATTCTATTTGATCATTTTTGCTTTTTATCATTTCCTTTCTTTTGCTTGCATTGATTTTACCTAGATCTTTATTTCCTAGGTTTTAATGTTGACGATTAGAACATTGGTTAAAGGTTTCCTTCCTTCCTTCCCTCCCTCCCTCCCTCCTTCCTTCCTTCCTTCCTTCCTTTTTCTCTTTCTTCCCTCTTTTCATTCATTTATTCATTCTTTCTCTCTCTCTTTCTTTCTCTTTCTCCCTCCCTATCCCTCTCTCTCTCTCTCTCTCTCTCTCTTTCTTTCTTTCTCTCTTCTTTCTAATACAAGCTGTGGTGCATTGAGGATGAAATGCCCCAATAGCCTTATGTGTTTATGACTATGTCTCATATTCAATCTCCAGCTGGTGGAGCCTTTGAGAAGTGGAGCATTGTTGGAGGAGGTGTGTCACTGGGGTGGCTCTTGAGGTTTCTTAATACAGCCTTACTGGATGTGCATCAGCTCACTCACTCTTACTGTTATCTCCCAGCTGATATGACAAGATGTGATGCGCAGCTGCAGCTCTGCTACACTTTTCCTACCAAGATGAAACTTCCACTGTAGACTGAAAACTGAAATAAATCCATCCCTTCAAAATACTGCTTTTGACAGAGTGTTTTATCCCCCAAACAAGAAGGTAACTCTATAGAAAATTGGTACCAAAAGTAAGGTTGGTGCTGCAATAAACCTGACTATGTGGTTGTTTGGTCTTTTGAAACTAGTTTGTGGGAAGAATGTGGAATTATTTGGAACTTTGGACTAGAGAAGCCTCGTAGTGCTGCATATAGAGCTTCCTGGAACATTCCTCTTAGTTATAAAGACCTAAATGCATGAGAAGTCTGAACTTTAAGGGGCCTGGTTTGGATTTGGTGGGATTTCAGAGGAGAAAGAGGACCTTATTGAGACAAGACTAGAGGCAGCTTGTATGATGTTCTGGCAGAGAGGCTGGCTGCATTCTACCCATGTGCTGAGAACTCAAGCAACGTTGAATTTGAAAGTAATGACCTGACACACTTGGGAAAAAGAAAATACAAAGCAGAAAATATCTGCATATTTGGCACAAACAAAATATGAGCAGGTTCAGATCCCCAGCACAAACTACAGCCTTTAGCTGTGATTGTTTAAGAGATTACCACATTGAGAACAGACAAGCTCTCTGCATTGGACTATGGGAGGAATGCTGAGTCTTGTGAAGGAAAAGAGCCTGAAGGAAGAATGCTGAGGTTTATTACTGGTCCTCAAGGTTTGTAGCCCCTGGATTTACAGATTTGATAGTGTAGCCTGCTACTAGTATTAGAAGCATCCCAATGCCAGAGTCAGGAAGCATACACAGTTTGGAGATGGCCACTGAGTGATGTGGGGTGGGACTGAAGTTCCTGAATGGAGACCCTGTGAGGTCATTATTTGGAACTATGAAGATGAATTGGGGACAATTCATCTATGGGACAGCCACCAAGGAAAGCTGGTTTCTTGGAATGGATTATATCCAGGCTGTAAGCAGCTCAGCTAGAGGGAAAAGTCAATCACCGTTTAGAGCCCAGAGCATTTCATCATACATCCCTGATGCTAAACACAGAACTGTTGGATTTGATGTTTGCCCTGCTTGTTTTCTATGTTACATTGGTCTAATCCATCCTTGACATGCCTTCTTTTTGCAGAGGGAATGTTTACTCTATGGCACTATGTGTTAGAAGTACATAACTTTTTTTTTGATTTCACAATTTCTCGATTAAGAGACTGTCTTGAGTCTCAAATGAAACTTTGGACTTTTGACAATGTTGGGACTTGTTAAGACTAGGGGACTTTTAAAGTTGGACTGAATGTGTTTTGCACCATGAAAGATAGTTGTGAGTTTATGGGATCAGAGGCAGAATGTGCTGTTTTGGATGTGAAACATCCCCCATAGCCTCGTGTGTTTGTGATGAAGACTCAGACCCAACATTTGGTGTCTTTAGCAATAGGGTCTTATCTTTTGCCTCAGGTGGGTTATCAAGTACTTTGAGAGAACTCTGTCTTGATTTGGGGACCCCTTAGGTCTCTCTGATCAACAGCTCAATGTGGGTAGCAACCAATCTCTGGTGCTAGGAGCCAAAGGCCAGAGACAGAAAAAAAAATTATTTTAAGCTTAGCTTCATCCCACTCTCTCCATGACCATACTTTTCAGGTGCTCCCCCTTTACTCCTTTTGAAGGTTATATCTTTTAGGCTATCTACAAGGATAAAGGTGTCTATGGTATTAGCTCACTTTGAAATAAATTTTGTGTTTGTTTTTCCCCCTTCCTTTCACCCAAAACCTTTCCATCCCTGTTGTCTGGGCCTTGAGTTGCCTATCAGTTATGTTAGCAACTGAAACAGGTCAGGTTAGGAACCACAGGTAAGTGACACCATGTGGCTTGTCTTTCTGTGATTGTGTGAATTCACTGAGTATTATCTGTTCGAAGTCTGTCCATTTTTTTTTCTTTTTACAAATTTCATTGTATCATTTTTTCATACTGCTGAGTAGAATTCCACTGTGTAAATGTACCACAACTTCATTATCCATTCATCCAATGATGGGCATCTGGGTTGATTTCAGTTCTTAGCTATAATTAATTGAACAGCTATAAACATGGTTGAGCAAATAACTCTGTATTATGCATGGAGCATTTAGGATAAGTGTCCAATAACAGACTATCTGGTTCTGTTGGTAGCTCTATGTTCATCCTTTTCAGGAATCTCCAAATTGATTGTACAAATTTACAGTCCCACCAACAGTGGATGAGGGCTCCTCTTTCTCCATATCCTCACCAACTTTTGTCATTGTTAGATTTTTTTAATGATTGCCATCCTTACTGGATTAAGGTGAAATCTCATGGTTGTTTTAATTTGAATTTCCCTAATGGTTAGGGATGTGGAACATTTTCTTAAGTGTGTGTTAGCCATTTGTAATTCTTCCTCTGAGAACTCCCTATTCAGTTCTGTGCCCCATTTTTTTTTGGAGTGGGTTGTATATTTCTTATTGTTTAGGTTTTTGAGTTCTTTGTAGATACTAGATATTAGGCTTCTGTCAGTGGTATAGCTGGCAAACATTTTCTCCCATTCAGTGAGTAATCTATTGGCTCTTCTAATCAAGATAATGAACTCTTCTATCTGTTGTCTTCAAGAAACCTACCTCACTACTAAAGACAGACACCCCCTCAGTGTAAAAGGATGGGATATGATATTCCAAGCTAATGGGAATAAACAAGCAGGTGTTGCTATCTCAATAACTGATGAATTAGACTTAAAACCAAAGTAATCAAAAAAGAACAAAGAAGGCCAGTTCTTACCCATCAAGGGAATGATCCAACATGAGAACAACACAATCATAAATCTATGTGTGCCAAACATAGGTGCAACACAGCTTATGAAACAAAACCTAGGGGACTGGGGAAATGGCTTAGTGGTTACGGCATTTGCCTGTCAACCCTAAGGACCCAGGTTTGATTCCCCAGGACCCATGTGAGCCAGATGCACAAGGGGGCATGTGTCTGGAGTTCATATGCAGTGGCTAGAGGCTCTGGCATGCCCATTCTCTCTTTCTCTATGTCTCTTTCTCTCTCATAAACAAATAAATAAAATATTTTTTAAAAAGCAAAAACAAAACCAACTTGACAACCAAACAGAAATAAACACCATCATAGCTGGAAACTTCAATACTCCACTATCATCAACAGACAGATCATCTAGGCAGAAAAGCAACAGAGAAATAATAGAACTCAACAACACCATAGATCAACTAGACCTAACAGATATTTACAGAACTTTCCAGCCCAACTCTACAGAATACACATTCTTCTCAGTAGCCCATGGAACCTTCTCCAAAATAGACCATATATTAGGCCATAAAGCATGCCTCCATAAATTCAGGAATATTGAACTAACTGCCTGCATCTTATCAGATCACAATGCTTTAAAGCTGGAAATTAACAAGAGATACATCAAGAACTCCACCAGTTACTGGAGACTAAACAATACACTTTAAAACAATGAATGGGTTGTGGAAGAAATCAAAAAAGAAATCATAAAATTCATAAAATTGAATGATAATGAAAATACAACTTACCAAAACTTATGGGACACAATGAAGGCTTGATGCTTTCTGGAATTCATTCCTGCAATTGATTAAGTCTTCATTAAGCTTAAGCAATTGGTTATTGAGATCTTCCATTTGTTGACTCACCTTCAATTAATTTATATATCTTCTGAAGGTTCTAGCCTTTTCTTCAATCAAGTTAAGCCTACTGTCAAAAGCCAACACTCTAAGAGATGATTCTGCTCAATTTCATTGATATGATTGTTGGTTTTCTGACAGTTTGCTTCCATTTCAGCAATTCTTTTGATCAGGGTCTCATTGATTGTTGTGTTTTCATTTTGGGACTGAATTTCTATTGATTTCTCTGTGATCACATTGGAGACTTCCATTGTGGGACTAGGTATCCTTGGTGGAGATATCTCAGTTTTCTGACTTTTGTTGACTTGTTTGCCTTGTGGTTTACCCATCTTAGGGAAACATTTTATTCTATTGAGGAGGAAGTGAATTTTTGTCCTCGTAGGAGCTTCAGATGGTGTTCTGTTTTAAATGTGAACCAGATTTGGTATACTGGTATACTATGGGGTTATAACCACAGATGCACAGATTGTGGAGATTGCAGCTATGTCAAAGGTACCTGGGGAGCTCGAGCTCTGGCCTACTCACTCCAATTGCACATTCTTTTCAGGACACAGGGATCAGGGGTTGAGGAACCAGGATCCAGGAAGCTGGAGAGCCAGAGGCAAGAGGCCATCTCCTACAGTGGCCCATGTACCCTATGACTCAGGGAAATAGGGATTTGGATATCCAGGGTCCAATCCGGATACCAGAGCAAAGTTCCTATATCCACAGCCCCCACACCGAGACCAGGCCTCCTCTGCAGCAGCAAAGGTACCTGGAGGAGGGATCTGGGAGGTGGGGAACCAATCAGGAGCTCTGGCCTACTCATGGCCTACTCACTGTGTACCTGCTAACTCTGGAGTAGGGGATCCAAGAATTGGGGATATGGGGACTCTTCAATCAGGAAGGTGCAGCAATGGTCCTGTTTCTACAGCAAGCTTGCAGGGTCCAGCTAGTCTTAACCAGCAGCAGGGGAACCTACCAGCATCTGGGAACTGGGAGAAGGGGGTGGAGAACAGGGAAATCTGGCCTACTCTGCAGGTGCACCCTCTGGAGCAGGAAATCTGGGAATTCCGAATGTCTTTTTAAGTTTTTTTTTACTGACATTGTATTGAACTTCTTTTATAAAATAATCTTTTATTATTTATTTGCAAGGAAAGAAGAAGAGAGAGAAAGAGAGAGAGAGAGAGAGAGAGAGAGAGAGAAATGCATATGCTAGGGCCTCCTTCCACTGCAAATGGAGTCCAGATGTGTCACCTTGTGCATCTGGCTTCATATGGGTACTGGGGAATTGAACCAGGGCCTTCAGGCTGTGCAAACAAGTGCCTTTAATTCCTCAACCATCTTTCTATACTATTGCATTTAACTTCTATCTGTTGATTTGTTTTATGTCATAAATCAACAGAGAGAAGTTTCTCCTTGTGCGTTAGTAAAAAGCTTATTCTTTTTTCTTGTTGAGTAATCCATTAATATCAACAAATTCAAGTTAGCTGATTGTCTCATTCCAGTCACTTAGACCATTGAAGACATTTTGTACTTGTCCTGTGAAACAGTAAGAGAAGAGCATGTTCAGGTCCCCATAGTAGATTTGTTTGTTTTTCCTTTGTTTTCTGTTAATTTTCTTTTATGTATTTTGAAGTATTTATTATGTGCAAAGACATTTAGTAGTCTTCTGTTTTCAATTTTTGTTTCGTTTTGGTTTTTCAAGTTAGGGTCTCACTTTAGTCCAGGCTATCCTGAAACTCTCTCTGTACTCCCAGGCTGACCTCAAATTCACAGTGATCCTCCTACCTCTTCCTCCCAAGTGCTAGGATTATAGACAGGTGACATGATGCCTAGCCTTTTTTATTATTTTTTTAATTTTTTAATTTTTTTTTTTGGTTTTTCAAGATAGGGTCTCACTCTAGCCCAGGCTGACCTGGAATTAACTATGGAGTCTCAGGGTGGCCTCGAACTCACAGCAATCCTCCTACCTCTGCCTCCCAAGTGCTGGGATTAAAGGCGTGTGCCACCACGCCCGGCACCTTTTTTATTTTTTAAGAGAGGGTTTTGCTATGTACCCTAGGCTGGCCTCAAACTCATAAACCCTCCTTCCTCTACATTCTGAGTGCTGGGATTTGCAGTGTGTGTTAGCCTCACAACCAAATAATCTACCTCATAACTGTACATTTTGATTTCTTCTATCTTTTGTGCATTATTTTACTTTTTACTTCTATGTTAACCTCACAATATATAGTTACTATCTTTAGCTCTAAGTGGTCAATAATAATTTAGCAAGCATAGGAACTGGAAAATATTTTTTAATATTTATATCCATTTTTAACTATTGTCAAGACTCTTCAATACTTTAACAAAACTTTCTATGTGATCCTATGGTCTTTCTCATTGAAAGCTATACTTTATTATTCTTGTGCACTTGTGCTGACAATGGAATGTCTGTCTGAGAAAGTTAATTTTATCATTATATTTAAAAGATTGTTGCTGGGCTGGAGAGATTGCTCAGTGGTTAAGGCACTTGCTGGCACAGCCAAAGAACCCAGGCTTGATTCCCTAGTAGTCACATAAGCCAGATACACCAGGTGCTGCATGCGTCTGGAGTTTGTTTGCAGGACTAGAGGCCCTGGTGCACCCATTCTCTCTATATATCTATTTTATCTCTCTCTCTCTCTCTCACTCAAATAAATAAACTATTTTTTAAAAAGATTTTTGCTAGATATATAATTCTGTCTTTCTTTCTTTCTTTCTTTCTTTCTTTCTTTCTTTCTTTCTTTCTTTCTTTCTTTCTTTTTTTGGTTTTTCGAGGTAGGGTCTCACTCTGGCTCAGGCTGACCTGGAATTCACTATGGAGTCTCAGGGTGGCCTCGAACTCACGGCGATCCTCCTACCTCTGCCTCCCAAGTGCTGGGATTAAAGGCGTGCGCCACCACACCCGGCCATTAATTTTCTTTCTTTAAATAGTGTCACTTGTCTTTTGACTTTCGTATTTTTGACAAAAACTTGCTGTATTTCTTTTCTTATATAATGTTTCTGACTTTTCTGCCTATTTCTTAGCATTTTCTTTTAAAAAATATTTAATTGATTTATTTATTTGAGAGATAATGGGTGTGCCAGGGCCTCTAGCCACTACAAACAAACTCCAGACACATGAGCCACCTTGTTCATCTGGCTTACATGGGGACTGAGGAATCAAACCTGGGTCCTTAGGTTTTGCAGGCAAGCACCTTTACCACTAAGCCAACTCTCCAGCCCAGCATTTTCTTTTAATACCAATTTTCAGCATGCTGCTCAGTGCCTAGCAGTAGGGGATATGTGCTTTATGTATTTATTTTAATGAATGTATGTGTATATGAGAGGGAGGAAAGAATGGTCATGTCAGCAACTCCTGCCACTGCGAAGGAACTCTATATGCATGTGCCACTTTGTGCATCTGGCTTTACATGGGTATTGAGGAATCAAACTTGGTCCAGCAGGCTTTGTAAGCAAGTACCTTTAACTGCTGAACAATTGCTCCAACCCCAGGATCTGTATTTTAAATTTACTAATTCTTAATTTATTAATTAAATTTATTAATTCTGCTTAGGGTTCTTTGAACTTCTTCATCCTGTTGTTCATTACTTTTGGAACATTTTGGCCATCATCTCTTTAAATATTTCTTCTACCCCATTTTCTTTTTTTCTCTTTTCCTTTGATATCTTCAATTACTTCTATTTTCTTTTCCTTTCTTTTTTTATTTCAAGGTAGGGTCACACTGTTGCCCAGGCTGACCTAGAACTCACTCTGTAGTCTCAGGGTAGCCTCAAACTCACAGCGATCCTCCTACCTCTGCCTCCCAAGTGCTGGGATTAAGATGCTCTTTTTTCTACTCCTTTTCTTTGTGCTTCAGTTTGCATGGCTTCTACTTAACTACCTTCAAGATTAATGACTGTTTTCTCTGCCATGCTTGATCTGCTGATAGCCTCATTAAAAGATTACTTCTCTCCAAAGCCATGCTTTATTCTCAGAATTCCCACCGAGTTATAAAAATTAATTTTCACTGAGATTTTGAAATTTTCTATCTCCTTGTAGATGTTATTCATTTTTTTCCACCAGTTTTTTCTTTTGTCTTCTACCAGTTTAAAAATTTTTTAATTCATTTAAGAGAGAAAGAGGATGTCAGAGAGAAAGAGAGAGAGAGAGAGAGAGAGAGAGAGGAGACAGACCAAGAGAGAAAGAATGAGAATATGGGCATGCCACGGCCTCTTGCCACTGCAAATGAACTCTAGCTTCATGCAACACTTTGTGAATCTTGCTTTATGTGGGTACTGGGGAATCAAATATAGGCTAGCATGCTTTGCAAGCAAGCACCTTTAACTGCTGAGCTATCTCCCTAGCCTCCCACCAGTTCTCTTAATAATTATTGCTATTTGGGGCTGGAGAGATGACTTAAGCATTTATAGTGCATGCCTGCAAAGCATAAGGACCCAGGTTGGTTTTCCAGGTCCCATGTAAACCAGATGCACATGGTGGCACATACATCTGGAGTTCGTTTCCAGTGGCTAGAGGCCCTGATGTGCCCATTCTCTCTCTCTCTCTCAATCTTCCCTCTCTCTTTCTCTCTATCAAATATATAAATAAAAATAAAATCTTTAAAAAATAATTATAGCTATTTTAGGCTGGGTGTGGTGGCACATGCCTTTAATTCCAGCGCTTGGGAGGCAGAGGTAGATAGGTCATGAATTCGAGGCCATCCTGAGACTACATTGTGAATTCCAGGTCAGCCTGGACTTGAGGGAGACTCTACCTTGAAAAAAAAATTATAATAAGTCTAGCTATTTTAAAATTCCATTCTTATAGATTCACCATCTGAATCATGTGCAGGTCTGATGCCACTATTTTATCTCAAAAATGTACTTGTTTTCTTTCTGTGGTGCTTATAATTTGTCAGTGGTTGTTAGACACCATTGAATGGCAGGGAGAGAATGGTAAATCAGTAGTGAGTTAACTTTTCTTTCCAGACCCCAGGGTAACTTATTCTTTCTGGCCCTTACTGTGAACATCTGATCAATTCAGTCAGCATTTTAGGTGGGCTTTTATTCTTTGATTTCTTTCGATGCACCTCAGACTTCAGCTTCCTCTGGGGTAAATTACAGTCACCTTACCCTACCCAGGTGGTCTAGGAAGCAAGAGTTTTCTTAATGTCTGTCATCTGCCCGTAGCTGTTAGTAGGCCCTTGCAATTTGATAGGCCCAACAAAAGTTAAATTTTTATAAACTAAATTATTAAGTCTTTCCATATTGTCAGGGTGGGAACAGTATTCTCTTGTGGCTTTCTTTTTCTTAAGTGGAAGCAGAACGGCACTGGGTATTTTTTAAATAAGCCTGTTTTTCTTTTTAAATCATTTCTACACAAGTAAGGATTTTGCCCAATAGAGAAAAAGATGCATGGTAATAGTTAACTGCAGACAAAAGAGGGTGCAGACAAGTGGTTTTGAAACCCAGCTCTGCCACTTACGTTATTACTAGCTTTATTAGCTAGGTGACTTTGAGCAAGTTGTCATTCAGTTCCCTCATTTGTAAGGACAGGGTGGAATGAAATAATGCATGTAAACCACTTACCTCATAGAAATCATCCAAAGGGAAGTCACTACCAGTTTTTTTTTTTTTTTTTTTTTTTTGGTTTGTTGAGGTAGGGTCTCAGTCTAGCCCAGGCTGACCTGGAATTCACTCTGTATTCTCAGGGTGGCCTTGAACTCATGACAATCCTCCTACTTCTGCCTCCCCATTGCTGGGATTAAAGGCAGGTATGTGCCACCACACCCGGCCACATTTTAATTTTATGTGAATAAGCCTGAGACAGAAGGAACCCTGTAGAGAAGAGAGACTAGCCTGGAGTGTCAGTTAGCAACACTTTCAGGAATTCATATGAGACTCAGAGGTCTTGAAATATGCTGCCATAAAGGAGACGGAAGACCTGGAATTTAAAAGGCAAAGCAGCGGACGCCCTGTGGTATCCTGAGCCTGTTCTTCCAGCTGCTTGCACTGCTTTACCTTTTCCACGAACTCATGTTCAGTGGAGTTCCTCACAGCCCCGTGGTGGTTTCATGGTTAGCTTTCTTTCCCGAGTAAATGTGAATGCTTTGAGAGCTCGTGTGAACCTCAGCTCTCCATACAGCACCCCCCACACAGCAATCCATCAGCTCACTGAACTAAACTTCTGGGAACATTGTTTTGTTTTCTTTCTCACCACTAGAGTTGAGGGGACACAGGGGCTGCTTCCATTTCAGCTGTTATTTCCAGATGAGAGCTCCTCCTGTGGATTCTTGCCTCCACCTGGACTTGCTGGTGATCTTGTCCTATCTCTTGTTCTGTAGGGAGGGATGGGGCTAGCCATGAAATGTGTAGGGGATCTGAGCCTTAAACAACTTATTCTCATACCTACTTTTGTCAGATTTCAAAATCACTTCAAAAGATGCTTTTCCCCTTACATATAGTCTTAATTTCATTGACTATTTGTAGATGATTAATGAATTACCTGAGGGGCTGAACTGAATTACTAGTGCTATCCTGACTTTTGTTTTCCTCCTCATAGGAAACCTAGTGCTTTTTGATTTCTACACCCTATGCCGCTTCTGTTAAGCTCCTTGCATAGAAAGATGCAAAAGATGAGATTTAGTAGGATTCCTTTCAGCTAGAGGGATTTTTTTGTTGTTGTTGTTGTTTAGAAGAATTTCCTTGATAAAGTTGCTTGTGGAGAGGGTAGAGAGAGGGAAAAAGAAGAGAGAGACAGTGTGAGATCTCAAGGGATCCCTTGGAGAAGAGAACAAAGAGGGGGCAGCTTGATCTGTGGTCTAGAGTCAGGAGCCAGAGAGATGATGGAGGACAGTTTACTGTGTAACACATCCCTTCTTGACTTCCTCATAATCTTCCACCTCATCAGTAATGTTCTACCTTCACATGATGTTGGGAGAGAGAAGCTTAAAAAGCCTATGTAAGAGAGAATTGAAAACAGGTGTCCAAACAAAAATTTGTTCACAAATGTTCGTAGGAGCACTACTTACCAGAGCCAAAAGGTGAAATGAATCAAATGTTAAACATAGACAAATAGATAACTGTATATAAGACTATGCAACACATACAGTTCAGCTTCAAAAGAAAGAGTGCTGCTTCCTGCTACAATATAGAAGAACATGGCAAACCCATTGCTAAGTGAAAGAATCCAGGCATAAAAAGGCACATCTTATATCATCCTATTTATATGGAAGCCTTAGATGACCCACGTCTATAGAGCCTGAAAGCAGCTTAGTGGGTGCTAGTGGCCATGACACAGAGACCACTCAGTGCTGATGGGGCTTCTGTTTGAGATGACTGGATGGTTCAGCCTCTGGACAGTACAGTGGGTAAGACAACATATTGCATATACTAAATCTCACTGAATTGTACACTTTGAAATGATAAAAATGATACATTTTATGTTGTGTATTTGGCTACAACCATGCAGTAATCTTAGGGCCTGGGCTCTGGGAGCATGGGTTGGAGAGGACAGCCAAGACAGATGTGGAGTCCCAGGATCCATGAAAGGAAGTAAATTGGAAGACCATTGTGAGAGAATTGGATGAGTTTTGACTGCCACAACCTGTGCCAATCAGGTTTGGGACAGGGTTAACTAAATCTTTAGCCTGAAGGGAGACCAATGAGAAGGGGGAAAAAAATCACAAACGTTTCTTACTTTTTAAATCATGCAATCACTAGCCATGTCTAAATAATATGTAATACAGTAAAATCCAAAGTATGTAGCCATTCATAGACTTTCAGACTGTTTACAATATTGTTTGTTTCTCTCTCTCTCTCTTTATCTCTCTCTCTTTGAGGCAGGGTCTCACTCTAGCCTAGCCTGACCTGGAACTCACCCTGTAGTCCCAGGTTGGTCTGGAACTCACAGTGATCCTCTGATCTCTGCCTTCTGAGTGCTGGGACTGAAGGTGTGCTACACCATGCTCAGCTCTCTCTGTTTTTGGGACAGGGTCTCCTATAGCTCAGGCTGACTTTAAACACAGGCTGGGATTACAGGTATGTGCCACCACTCCCATCTTAAGTTTACATTATTGTTAAAATGACTTGTACAGTGTTGGACAATTACTTGATTTGCTAATCATTATCATTTGTGTGAATCTGTTCACTCTGTTCATTTAAAAATGCACGTGTGTATGTTCATGTGTATGTGGTATGTTTGCAATGTGGAGGTCAGAAGACAGCCTTGGATGTCATCCTCAGGAATGCTAGCCATCTCCATTGAGACAAGGTTTCTCATTGGCCTAGAGCTCACAATTAGTCTAGATTGGCATGCCAGTGAGTCCCAAGCATTTTACTATCTCTGCCTCTCCAGTTCTGGGATTACACATGTGTATCACCATTCCTGGCATTTCTGTGTGGGTTCTGGGGATTTACCTCAGGTCCTTAGGCTTGCAAAGCACATAGTTTACCAACTGAATTACCTGTCCAGCCCATGAATCTGTTTGATGGTAAAATCTTCACATTAAAGTCAGTTTTGTGAGCATAGACATATGTGCTATGCCAGTTTTTATCTCCATTACTATAATCTCAAGTGTAGATATACAAATACATTTAATAAGGATGGACCTATATACTTGTCCATGGAACATGATGTTGGGGATAAGGAGGGACAGACAAGCCATCCTATAGAATTGTAGGCATGAGAATTTTGTTATTAGAGTGCCTTTTAGTCATCCCAGGTGAGTAACGCTGAAGAGCATGAGTGGGGAACACTGCTGAAATGGATATAGGATGAAGTTCATCATTTCACCCTAAGGAAGGAGGGGAGATGCTGTGTTCCCACTTTCTTTGACCAGAATCCTTATGGCTAGTTCGTTCTGCATGTTGAGGTCATGGTGCCATGACTAAGCATTTATTCTAAGTCTCATCTCCTCCATGTCCTTGTTAAATGATGACCTTTTCAACAGAGTTAACCCTGGGTTATTGGCAACTTAAGACTACTCTTTCTAGCACATTTTCCAACCTTGAACTTGCAGAAGCTTTTTGCCGGTCGAATTCATAATCTTTAATATAACAGATTATGTATCAGTGTCATTCTTCTCTCTCTGTCTTTAGAATGCAAACTTCTTGAAGGTGATCCCCTTGCTGCTAGTGTAAGGAATTAGCATCCTTCTCAGTGTCAATTATATTGGCTTCCTGACAATTAGAAATGAGATTGCCTACCTAGCATCATTAGCTCCAAGGGAGAGCTAAAGTTCTCATTGTTCACTTTACCATTGCCATTCCTACTGGATATCTATCTAGTTCAAAGACATCTGACCTCTGTGGAAATCTTCTCAATAAAAATTAGTGTTTATATTGCAAGTTAATGTTGACTTTGAACTTTGGTGAAATAGTTGAAAGTGCAGGGTATACAATTTTAACCACATTGGAAACACTAGATAATGATATTTGCAAGTCTTAAAATACATCTTGTTTGGTTAGTCAGAACCATTTGAAAAAAGTTTCAGCTATATAACTTAACATTTAAATTTTAGCTTAAAGTACTTCATGTGCCTATTGTAGGCAGAGTAGCTATGTTCTAGAATGACTAGCACCAGGGAGCATGGGAGCAGACACCCATTAAGACCACAGAGCCCAGGGATACCTCCAAACACTTCCTTATGTTTTACGCAGAAAAGAGCTACATTGTCAGGGACAAAAACAGGTTAGAACTAGTCTTTCCTGGCAATGGGGAACTTAGATGATTAACTGTTTATTTTATTTCATTTTTTAAAAATTTTTATTAACATTTTCCATGATTATAAAATATATCCCATGGAATTCCCTCCTTCCCCACCCCCACACTTTCCCATTTGAAATTCCATTCTCCATCATATTACCTCCCCATTACAATCATTCTAATTACATATATACAATATCAACCTATTAAGTATCCTCCTCCCTTCCTTTCTCTTCCCTTTATGTCTCCTTTTTAACTTACTGGCCTCTGCTACTAAGGATTTTCATTCTCATGCAGAAGCCCAATCATCTGTAGCTAGGATCCACATATGAGAGAGAACATGTGGTGCTTGGCTTTCTGGGGCTGGGTTACCTCACTTAGTATAATCCTTTCCAGGTCCATCCATTTTTCTGCAAATTTCATAACTTCATTTTTCTTTACCACTGAGTAGAACTCCATTGTATAAATGTGCCACATCTTCATTATCCACTCATCAGTTGAGGGACATCTAGGCTGGTTCCATTTCCCTGCTATTATAAATTGAGCAGCAATAAACATGGTTGAGCACATACTTCTAAGGAAATGAGGTAAGTCCTTCGGATATATGCCTAGGAGTGCTATAGCTGGGTCATATGGTCGATCAATCTTTAGCTGTTTTAGGAACCTCCACATTGTTTTCCACAATGGCTGGACCAGATTGCATTCCCACCAGCAGTGTAGAAGGGTTCCTCTTTTTCCACATCCCTGCCAACATTTATGATCATTTGTTTTCATGATGGTGGCCAATCTGACAGGAGTGAGATGGAATCTCAATGTAGTTTTAATCTGCATTTCCATGATGACTAGTGACATAGAACGTTTTTTTAGATGCTTATATGCCATTCGTATTTCTTCCTTTGAGAATGCTGTATTTAGCTCCATAGCCCATTTTTTTGATTGGCTTGTTTCATTCCTTATTATTTAACCTTTTGAGTTCTTGGTATATCCTAGATATTAATCCTCTATCAGATATATAGCTGGCGAAGATTTTTTCCCATTCTGTAGGTTGCGTCTTTGCTTTTGTCACTGTGTCCTTTGCAGTGCAAAATCTTTGTAATTTCATGAGGTCCCAGTGATTAATCTGTGGTTTTATTGCCTGAGCAATTGGGGTTGTATTCAGAAAGTCTTTTGCCAAGACCAATATGTTGAAGGGTTTCCCCTACTTTTTCCTGTAGCAGTTTCAGAGTTTCAGGTCTGATGTTAAGGTCTTTAATCCATTTGGACTTAATTCTTGTGCATGGAGAGAGATGAATCTATTTTCATCCTTCTGCAGATATATATCGTTTTCAAAACACCATTTGCTGAAGAGGCTGTCTCTTCTCCAATGAGTATTTTTGGCATTTTTATCGAATATCAGATGGCTATAGCTACCTGGATTTACAGCTGGGTCCTCTATTCTGTTCCACTGATCTACATGTCTGTTTTTGTGCCAGTACCATGATGTTTTTGTTACTAGGGCCCTGTAGTATAGGTTAAAATCAGGTATGATGATACCACCAGCCTCATTTTTGTTGCTCAGTATTATTTTAGATATTCGAGGTTTTTTGTGATTCCAAATGAATTTTTGGATTGTTTTTTTTTCTATTTCCATGAAGAAAGCCTTTGGAATTTTGATAGGGATTGCATTAAATGTGTAGATTGCTTTAGGTAAAATTGCCATTTTCACAATATTGATGCTTCCAATCCAGGAACAAGGGATGTTTCTCCACTTTCTAGTGTCATCTGCAATTTCTCGCATGAGTGTTTTAAAGTTCTCATTGTAGAGATTCTTTACTTCCTTAGTTAGGTTTATTCCAAGGTACTTTATTTTTTTGGATGCAATTGTGAATGGGAGTGATTCTCTGATTTCATCCTCTATGTGTTTGTTGTTAGCATATATGAAGTCTACTGCTTTCTGTGTATTTATTTTGTATCCTGCTACATTGCTGTAGGTTTTGATCAGCTCTAACAGTTTGCTAGTAGAGTCTTTAGGGTCCTTTATGTATAGAATCATGTCATCTGCAAATAATGATAACTTGATCTCTTCCTTTCCAATTTGTATCCCTTTTATGTGTGTCTTTGGCCTTATTGCTATGGCTAAGACTTCCAGAACTATATTAAATAAAAGTGGGGACAGTGGACATCCTTGTCTTGTTCCTGATTTTAGTGGAAAAGCTTCCAGTTTTTCCCCATTTAGTAATATGTTGGCTGTAGGCTTGTCATAAATAGCCTTTATTATATTGAGATATGTTCCTTCTATTCCCAGGCTCTGTAGGACTTTTATCATGAAGGGATGTTAGATTTTGTCAAATGCTTTCTCTGCGTCTAATGAGATGATCATGTGATTTTTGTCCTTCAAGCCGTTTATGTAATGTATTACATTTATAGATTTGCATATGTTGAACCATCCCTGCATCTCTGGGATAAAGCCTACTTGGTCAGGGTGAATGATCTTTTTGATATACTCTTGTATTCTGTTTGCCAGTATTTTGTTGAGAATTTTTGCATCTATGTTCATGAGGGAGATTGGTCTGTAATTTTCTTTTTTTTTTGTTCTATCTTTGCCTGGTTTTGGTATCAGGGTGATGCTGGCCTCATAGAAGGAGTTTGGTAGAGTTCCTTCTTTTTCTATTTCCTAGAAAAGCTTAAGAAGCAATGGTGTTAGCTCTTCCTTAAAAGTCTGGTAAAATTCAGCAGTGAATCCATCCGGGCCTGGGCTTTTATTAGTTGGGAGATTATTGATAACTGTTTGGATCTCCATGTTTGTTATAGGTATATTTAAGTGATTAATCTCATTTTGATTTAATTTAGGTAGGTCATATAGATCAAGGAAATCATCCATTTCTTTCAGATTTTCATACTTTGTGGAGTATATATGCTTTTATAGTATGTCCCTATGATTTTTTTAATTTCTCTGGAATCTGTTGTGATGTTACCTTATTCATCTTTGATTTTATTAATTTGTGTCTCATCTCTCTTTCTTTTGGTCAGATTTGCTAAGGGGTTATCAATCTTGTTTATCCTTTCAAAGAAACAACTCTTTGTTTCATTAATTCTTTGGAATGTTCTTTTTGTTTCTATTTCATTAATTTCTGCCCTAATCTTTATTATTTCTTCCCACCTGCTGATTTTTGGTTTGCCTTGTTCTTCTTTTTCCAAGGCTTTAAGGTGAAGCATTAGGTCATTTACTTGCGACCTTTCTAATTTCTTAATATAGGCACTTAAGGCTATAAATTTACCTCTTAGAACTGCCTTCATTGTGTCCCAGATATTTTGGTATGTTGTGTTCTCATTATCATTTGACTCTATAAATTTTTTGATTTCCTTCTTGATTTCCTCATTGACCCATTCATCATTTAGTAGCGTATTGTTTAGTTTCCATGATTTTGTGTATGCTCTATAGCCTTTCTTGCTACTGATTTGTAGTTTAATTCCATTGTGGTCAGATAGAATGCAAGGAATTATTTCAATTTTCCTGAATTTGTTAAGATTTGCTTTGTGTCCTAATATATGGTCTATTTTAGAGAATGTTCCATGTGCTGCTGAAAAGAATGTATATTCTGCAGCCTTTGGATGAAATGTCCTGTATATATCTGTTAGGTCTATTCCTTCTATGACCTCATTTAGTCCAGATGCCTCTGTTTATTTTTTCCTGGGATGACCTGTCAATTGGTGAGAGTGGGGTGTTAAAGTCACCCACCACCACTGTGTTTGGTGTTATCTGTGACCTTAGTTCTAATAGTGTTTGTTTGACGGATTTGGGAGCCCCCATGTTAGGTGCATATGTGTTTAGGATTGTAATGTCCTCCTGTTGGAGTGTGCCTTTAATCAATATAAAGTGACCTTCCTTATCTTTCTTGACTAACGTTGGACTAAAGTCTACCTTGTCAGATATTAGGATAGCAACCCCTGCTTGTTTTCTAGGCCCATTTGCTTGAAACACTGTCTTCCAACCTTTCACCCTAAGATAATGTCTATTCTTTGTAGAAAGGTGAGTTTCTTGGAGACAACAAATTGTAGGATCCTGCTTTTTAACCCAGTCTGCAAACCTATGAATTTTCGTTGGGGCATTGAGGCCATTGATATTAAGAGATATTATTGAAAGGTGTGTATTTATGTTTGCAATTTTTTTTTTGGGGGGGGGGTGTTCCGGTTCTACCTGTGCTCTCCTCTGTTAACTAATATTTGAGTATTGCTTGTTTTTTCTAGGTTCCTTATATGTGTGCTTTTCCTTTTCTTCAGCATGGAGGATTCTATCAAGTATTTTCTGTAGAGCTGGTTTTGTCTTCAAATACTCCTTTAACCTGCTTTTGTCATGGAATGTCCTCATTTCTCCGTCTATTTGAATGGATAACTTTTCAGGATAAAGTAACCTTGGTTGACAGTTGTTATCTTTCAGAACTTGGAATATATCACTCCAAGCCCTTCTGCCTTTAAATGTTTGTGTTGAATAATCTGCTGTAATCCTGAAGGGCTTGCTTTTGTAGGTAACTTGATTTTTCTCTCTAACTGCTTTCAATATTTTTTCTTTGGTGTGTGTGTTTGGAAGTTTGATTATAATATGGCAAGGAGAGGTTCTTTCCAGGTTTTGTCTGGCTGGGGTTCTAAAGGCTTCCTGTATCTGTATTGGCACCTCTTTCCCAATTTGGGAGAAATTTTCTTCTATGATTTTGTTGAAGACGCCTACTATGCCTTTGGAGTGGATTTCTTCTCCTTCTACTGTGCCCTGAAATCTTATATTGGATCTTTTCATAGCGTCCCGAATATCTTGAAATTCCCACTCATACTTTTCTATAAGTTTGTCTTTCTCTTTGTTGGCCTGTATTAGATCTGCCACCTGGTCTTCTAGCTTAGATATTCTGTCCTCTCCCTCATCCGTCCTACTGGTGAGATTTTCTACAGAGTTTTTTATTTCGTTAACTGTGTTCTTCATTGCTAGTAATTCTGACTGGTTTTTCTTTATTATTTCTATTTCCTTATTTATGTCTTGTATTGCCTTCTTTATTTCATTAAACTGGTGTCCTGTGTCTTCTTTGATTTCCTCTTTGATTTCTTCGTTTCTTTTAATTTGTTCTTTGACCTCTTTGAACATATTTACAATCATTCTTTTGAGCTCTTTCTCAGGCATTTCCTCTAACTCGTTCTCACTGGAGGACATTTCTCATGCATTAATACTTTTAGGTGGATTTATATCGTCTTGCTTTTGTGTTTCTTGTGTTATAATGTATATAATTTTGCATCTTGGATTAAGTTAATGCTTGGATTTTCTAGCTAGCTGGGTATTCTTAGCTGTATCAATTGATTTGATGTAATATATTTTCAGGGTAGGAGCTTGAGGTGTTAGGTGTGGCTCTTAAGACTCTCAGAGTATCTACAAAGATGTTCTTAGGGGTTGAGTTTCCCTGCTATAGGAGTATTCAAGCAGGCTGAGTGGAATAAAATACAGGTAGATTCTAAAGTTTAACTAAACACTCTACACATTCAATCAAAAACAGCCCTGAGGATAGCAAGAGTAGTTATTATAACGACCAGATCCTATATCAACAAAGAGGTTAAGATTTCTGGTCTGTTGAGGGATCCAAGTCAGCTTGCGACCAAGTGAGACCCTTCCCTGGTGCAATCCCAGTTACCTTGGATGATTTTGGTCTCAGTCAAGTTGCTGCCTGGGTCATCAGGCTGCTGTTCTGATTTCTGGAGCTGGGCACGGGCTTTTCTTGCGGGGCAAACCAAGCCTGGCAAGTGTGGCCCTACAGATCAGCACCCCTGCTGCTGGAACTGCTGCTCAAGCTGCTGCTGCTGGGTCTGTAGCTGCTGCTGCTGGACCCACCACTGCTGCTGCCTCTGCTGCTGCTGTAGCTGCCACTGCTGGAGTCACCACTGCTGCTGAAGCTGCTGCTGCTGTGTCCACTGCCACTGCTCCCACAGAAGTTGCTGCTCCTGGGTCTGCTGCTGCTGGGTCTGCCACTGCTGCTGCGACTGGAGCTGCTACTGCTGGGGCCGCTGTTTCTGGTGCCTGAGCCACTGATGTTGCTGCTGAACTCTGTTCCTGCTTGGGTCCCGCTGTCAGCTCAAGTTGGCGTGGCCGTGTACCGGGACCACTGCTCTGTTTGCTGGAGCTGGGCACAGGTGGTGGGGAGGGGAGGGAGCCACAGCTGTTCTAGTTCTCTTGCTATTCCACATGTTCTTCTACCTTGTGATCTGCTCCTCCGTTGCTCACTGCCGCTCTCCCTTCACGTTTCTTGAGTTGCAGAGAGCTCTGGTGTGAATGGAAGCTCCCCTCACCTGGCTTTTCCTGCCTGCTGGCGGCTTTCTGGTGCACTGCCGCTTCCACAGTCGGCAGACCTGCCGGGGCTGCTTTTGCCGGCCTGTGCGGGCTCTGGATCTCTTCTACTTCTCCACTGCCATTTTGATTTCCTATACACCTCACTTTTTAGTAAAAGTATGTATTTTGCTGAGTTTTTTCAGCCTTTTTCCCCCCTAGGCTGGTTTGGCGTGGTACCTAAGCTGCCAACTTAATTGGAAGTCAAAATCTTTTTGAGCACAAGAAGCTGTTTTGAAATGATACAAAAGAAATAGCAAGAATAACAACAATAAACTGAACACTTGCACTTCATTCTTCTCCACACTTTGAATTTGTGGGGTTTTTTTTTTTTTTTTTTTTTGATTTTTCAAGGTAGAGTCTCACTCTAGCCAAGGCTGACCTGGAATTCACTATGTAGTCTCAGGGTGGCTTTGAACTCATGGCAATCCTCCTACCTCTGCCTCCTGAATTTGTTTATACTATTTTAGTTAGTGTACAAATGTTTCATTATGGCATTTTCCTACATGCATATGGGTATATTTGGTCATACTGAATCCTCTTTTACTTTCTCTTGTCTTTTTCCCCTTCCCATTGGTCCCCTTTCTCCCTTCAAATGGTTTCTTCTGCTTTTGTAACATGTACATAAGTCTAGATTATGCATATGTGGGAAATATCATTTGTCTTTCTTTTGCCACTTATTACATTTTTTTTATTCTCCCAAACACCCTCTCTGTGGTTCTCTGAATGTAAAATGTCCCCCAAAGCCTCATGTGTTTATGATTAAGGCTCATATTCAATTCCCAGATGGTAGCAATTGGGGAGGTGGAGACTTGCTGGAAGAGTTGTGTCACACAGCTGCCCCTGGGGTGGTGTAGCCCAAGTCCCTCTGGCCAGAACCAGCTCACTCTCACTGTTACTTCCCAGCTGATTTGACAAGATGTGATGCCCAGCCTCTGCTCTGCTATGCTTTCCTGCCATGATAAAGCTTCCCCCAAAGACTGTAAACTTAAATAAACCCTTTATGGGCTGGAGAGATGGCTTAGTGGTTAAGCGCTTGCCTGTGAAGCCTAAGGACCCCGGTTCAAGGTTCGGTTCCCCAGGTCCCACGTTAGCCAGATGCACAAGGGGGTGCACGTGTCTGGAGTTCGTTTGCAGAGGCTGGAGGTCCTGGCGCGCCCATTCTCTCTCTCTTCCTCTATCTGTCTTTCTCTCTGTGTCTGTCGCTCTCAAATAAATAAATAAATAAAATTAAAAAAAAACAAAAAAACATTTACTTCCATATGCTGCTTTTGGTGGGTGTTTTGTCCCAGCAATGAGAAAGGGTAACTGCTGAACTCCCTGCAGACTCCTTGCTCCCCCCACTAGTCCCCTTTTACTTTCACTTATATGTACATATTACTGTCATATTCAGCTTTATATTGCTGGATGAACTTCCAAACCAAGCACAGTTTATGGGAGGAAGGGATTAAAAAACATTTTTTTTTTTTTTTTACTTATTTGAGGGGGGAAGGGAAGGAGAGAAAGGGCACTCCAGGGCCTCTAGTCACTGCAAACGAACTCCAGATGCATGTGCCACCATATGTACCTGACTTACATGGGACCTGAAGAATTGAACCTGGGTCCTTAAGCTTCACAGGCAAGCCCCTTAACCCCTAAGCCATATCTCCAGCCCATGGAAGGGATTTTTGAAGCTTACAGATCCATGCAAAGTTCCATGATGACAGAAGGAGTTGGCTCCCTTTCATAGGTCCACACAGACAGAAAGACCACCCCCAGCACCATAAGCAAGCACCCCTCTAGAAACCCCAGGTAGAGCTTAAGCACTATGCAACCCTTAGGCTAGAACTGAGATCCATTCCCAAATACACCTTAGGGCAGGACCCTAGATCTGCCCACAGTGACACCTCTTCCAGCCAGGCAACTTGAAATCTACTATGCTACAAGTTTTAATAAACTCCTGAATCTATTGGGGGACATCCCTTTAAACTATCACATTCTGCCCCTGTCCCCCAATAGATTTATAACCATCTTATATTGTAAACTGTATTCTGTTTGCAGTCCAGACTTAAAGGCCCCATAGTCATTACCAACTTAAAATAGTTCCAAAGTCCCAAGTCTCATCTGAGATTTAAGATTGTGTCTTAGGTGTGTGTCCTATACAATCAAAATAAGTAATATACTTTCAACATATAAAGGCACAGAGTAAACGTTTCTATTGCTATAAGGCATAACAAGGAGATACTGGATCAATGCAAACTCAATAACCATCAAGCAAACATCAAACCTCTGCAGTTCAAGTCTAATATCACAACCAGTGACTGATAGTCTCCAGATTTTCCGGTTATGCCCCTTCAGCTGGAATGAGTAGTGAGAGAAAACTTCCATCCCAAGCTAACAGCACTCCATGTACAGTCCTGTTATATCCAAAACATCTTTGGGTCTCCATGCAAACCAGTGTATCTTCCAGTGGCTTCACTGGCATCTTTTATAAGGGTCATCACACCATACCTCACTTCTTGCATCTCAGCAGCAGCTCTTGGAACTGTGTGCACTCCATGACCCATTTCACACATTTTCATGCTTCTAAAACAAATACCAGGTGTGCAGGACACAGCCATGTTGTTAATTCAGGGATGAAATAAATTGTGACCTTGAGCAGGTTCCTTCCTTTTAGTTAACTCCTTTCAAGAGTTTGTATTTCTACCATTCGGTCTTTCCTCAGGCATCCTTTTCAATGTTTCATTGTAAAGTAGTTAGGGCCATCTTCCTTCCAAATGCTAATGAATTTGACAACGGCAGCTTCAGTAACTTAAAACCAGTCTCTGTGCCAGAAAATTTTAATCTTGTTTGAATTTCTCCAATTTTAAATCAAGTATCTCTCAGTGTTTATATCTTTAGCCAAGCACATCAGTCAAATTTAACCTTGATCAAACTCTCTGGGCATAGGCACCAGAATGCAGCCAGCTCTTATGCCAGTGTCTCAGTTCCAACAAAGTTCTCTGCCATCTTTCCTTCTTCTTAGAAAGTTCATAAGCTAAGACCCCAAATAAAATTCCCTTTGCACTCACCATTTTCAAACTGTCACCAGAGTAATCTGTAAAACTTGGCTTACCTCTCTTGAAGGCATCTTCAGTTGTAAGTACCAAGTTCGTGGCCATTCCTCCAAAACAAAATTCCAAAAGACCAAAATCCACATGGTCAGATTCATCATGCAGTAATATCCCACTCCTGGTGCCAATTCTGTCACAGTCAGCTTTACATTGCTGACTTCCAAACCAGGCACGGTTTATGAGAGGAAAGGATTTATTGAAGCTTACAGATCCATGGGAAGTTACAGATCCATAATGGCAGAAGCTGGCCACCTTTCACAGGTCCAGGCAGAGAGAAAAGCCACGACCAGCACCATAAGCAAGCACACTCCAGGAACTCCAGGCAGAGCCCAGACACTTTGCATACTTTAGGCTGGAATTTCAGATATCTCCAAACACACCTTAGGGCTGGATTCTAGAATAAACCCACAGTGACACTTCCTCCAGCCAGATAGCTAGAAATCTAATAAATGACAATCCTTAATAAACTCCTAAATCTATTGGGGGAACATCTTTTTTTTTTTTTTTTTTTTGGTTTTTGGAGGTAGGGTCTCACTCTAGCCTAGGCTGATCTGGAATTCATTCTGTGTTCTCAGGGTGGCCTCGAACTCATGGCGATCCTCCTACCTCTGCCTCCCAAGCGCTGGAATTAAAGGCATGTGCCACTGCACCTGGCTAATTGGGGGACATCTTTAAACTATCACAACTAAATCTAGATTCCCATATGAGAGGCACCATGCAGTATTTGTCATTCTGACTTACTTCTTACCATGATGATGCCAGTTCCATTGATTTCCCTGAAAATGAAATAATTTCTTTATGACTGAATGAAATTCTAGCATGCATATATATAACATTTTCTTTATGTATTCATCTGTTGATGGGCATGTGGGTTGCTTGCATGTCTTGGATACTGTCAGTAGTGCTAGGAATGTGCAAGTATGTATGTGGTGTGCTTAGATTCTTGATGGCAACTACCCATGAGTAGTACAGATGGACCATATATATAGTAATTCTCTTCTTAGATTTTATTTTAAGGCAAGCCCAACAGACTGGTCTTTTTTTTTTTTTTTTTTTTTTTGAGAGAGAGAGAATATTAGAAAATTGGTGTGTCAGTACCTCCAGCCACCATAATCAAACTCCAGACACATGTACTACTTTGTGTGAATGTGCGAACTTGTGTGCTTGTGTCACCTTGTGCATCTGGTTTATGTGGGATCCAAAGAGTCAGACATGGGCCCTTTGCCTTCGTAGGCAAGTGCCTTAGGCACTAAGCCATCTCTCCAGCCCTCTTTTTAGATTTTTGACGAACCATTCTGATTTCCAGTCAGCTTCATTAATTTACATCCAGCAGTGTATAAAGGTTCCTTTCCCCTCACATCATCACCAGCATTTGTTATAGTTTGTTTTCCCAACGATAGTCATTCTAAGTAACATGAGATAGAATTTCAAATTTGGTCTTGAAATGCATTCTCCTGATTGCTAAGAAAGTTGAGCATTTTTTTTCAAATGTTCATTAGTCATTTGTATTTCTTTGAGAATTATCTGTTCACCTGTCCATTTATTAATAGTTGGATGTTCTGTTTATTAATTTTTTTGTAATTTTTCATATATTGTAGCTGGTAATCCCATCTGGTGTCTAGATGGAGACAGTTTTCTTCTGTTCTACTGTCCTGTCTCTTTACTCTGCTGATTGTGTCCTTTGCCATGCAACAGTGCTTCTGCTTTATTTTTATGCATTCCCATTCATCACATTCAGTTCTTGGAATTATTTCTGAGCTACTGGAATCATTTTCAGAAAGTGCTTACTTAGATCTTGAAATATTTTGCTTAAGTTTTTAAGTGCTTTAATAGTTTCAGGTTTTACATTAAGATCTTTGATCCATTTTGGATAGATTTTTGTACATATCCATTTTTCCCAGCACCATTTGTCAAAGAGGCTGTCTTTTATCCAATGTATGTTTTATACCATTGTCAAGGATCAGGTGGCTATAGTAGTGTAGGTTTATTTGTGGACTTTGTGTTCTGTTCTATTGGTTTATGTCTGCACCATACTGTTTTGTTTGTTTGTCACAATTTGAAATCAATTATTATGTCAACTTCAGCACTGCTCTTTCTGCTTAGGATTGCTTTGGCTACTTTGGGTCTTCTGTGCTTCCATTTTTTTTTTTTAAATAGTTCTCTTAGTAATATCATTGGGATTTTGATGGGGATTATAATGAACTTGTAGATTTCTTTTAGTAATATAGTTGTCATAATATCAGTGGGATATGCACCCAAGAGGCCTTTCTGTCCTTAGTTTTCTTCAATTTTCTTAAATGTCTTGGTTTCCATTGTAGAGGTCTTTCATCTCACTTATTAGGTTTATTCATAGATATTCATATTCTTATTCTGGAAGCTATTGAGAATGGGTTTTTTTTCCTGATCATTTTCTTAGCATGCTTATTATTGGTGTATAGAAAAGTACTCCTTTTGTGTATTGATTTTGTGTCCTGCTACTTAGAGCTTTTTGGTGGTATTATTAAAGCCTTTTTTGTTGTCGTTGTTGTTTTTCCAGGTAGGGTCTCAATCTAGCCCAGGCTGGCCTGGAATTCACTATGTAGTCTCAGGTGGCCTCGAACTCATGGCAATCCTCCTACTTCTCCCTCCCAAGTGCTGGGATTAAAGGCGTGAGCCATCATGCCTTGCTAAAGCCTTCTAAGTGCAGTATATTATCTTAAAACATGGGTAATTTGACTTTGTCTCCATGTTGCAACTTGCACAGCTGCTGATGTGGCTATCTCTTTCAGTTTTTTTGGTTTATCTTCGTAGTGAGGCGCTTTCTCTTGAGGACTCAACCTCTAGTACCCTTCACTGAAAACGTTCATACTAGCAATAGCAAACAAAACTTATTTAAAGCTAGCTATTATACCATCAATAATCATAGAACAGAAAATGGCATAACTAGAACATATTAGAGGTTAAAAAATAACCTCAAATTAATACCAAAAGCATAGGAGAAAGAAAAAAGGGGCAAAAAAAAAAAAAAAAAAACTGAGGAAGGAGAGAAGGCAGGAGACAATGAGAGTAAAAGCCACCCCCTCCAATATCCAAAATGAATTAGAAAGACAGTGTATAAAGTGGCTTCTCTTTGTAGCCTCTGCTACTACATCATTGAAGTTGGAATGTCTTTCCTGAGCTTGGATAGTAAATTGTCAGATATCTACCAGATACCCTCATTTAAAAAGCTTCTCCTTTGAGCCAGGTGTGGTGGCACATGCCTTTAATTCCAGCACTTGGGAGGTAGTATCAATTCAAGGCCACCCTGAGACTACAATAGTGAATGCCAGGTCAGTGTGGGCTAGAGGGAGACCATACCTCAACATCTTCCCCACTCAAAAAAAAAAAAAAAAAAAAAAAAAAAAAGCTTCCCTTTTGCTCTTGGTTGCCCACCAGAACTAGATGGTAAGACCCTATTGCTGAAGACTCCATGTGCTTATGAAGAAAACCAATGGCTCTCCAATTGGAAAGGAGGCCTGGTCCATGGGAGGGAATACATGCCTGGTACTAAAAACCTAGTTAAAAGTCTACAGCTGGGAAGGGTATAACCCTTAGGGGAATAATGATTACTGCGGTGTAACTAAATGGACGTTATGCTCACCAAACTGCCTTCTAAATACTTATATTTTTGTTACTGTCACTTTTTTAGGGAAGCTTCTTTTCAGATGGCAGTGACCACTGGGGTGACTCAAAAGTCACCATAGTGCAGGGAAGTGACAGTTTGTTCAGCACTAAGTGAGATCACTCTATTACTCTTCAAGGCTCAGGGTCCACTGTAGAAAGGTAGCAGAAAGAATGTAAGAGCCAAAGGAAGGGAAGAACTGCTTATAATGCAATATTCCAGACACAAAATGGCCTTGATCTTCATGAGCTCACAGAGCCTGATACTATCTACACAAGATTCTCATAATAGGAGAAAAAAAAATGGTGTCATCAAAATAGGAGAGACTTGTTAGAAAGATTCAATGGAGGGTGGATTTGGGAAGGAGAAAATGTGGGTGGTGGGAGGGAATTATGATTTGCTTATGGAACGTGCCAATAAAGTGTTTAAATAAAAAAGGTTACCTTTTGTGTACTGAAGCTTCTGCTGACCACATTTAGCTTTGCAGCGCGTAGGCTGGGCAGTTTCTGCTATGATCTAGAGACACACTCAGTTCATATGCCTTGGGGTATCTAATGTTCTATCCAAGGGGTATCTTTTTGAATGTGTTGGGGAATGCAGATATAGAGGAGGGCTGGTCTCAGTGCTTCCACAGCTGTTCAGCATTAAACACCCCGAAGGAGGGATGAAGTGGTGGGAGTCACTCTTTTCACTGGAGCTTCACAGTTTTCACTCCATTGGTAGTGAACCACATGACAGACAGTTGGCTCAGTGGGGCCACCAGCTGACTTCATGTTCAGGGCTACCAAGTCACCAGTTATCCTCAGGGAATATGGTCTGCTCTTTGCCACACAAGGTGACCAACATATTCTTTATTGCCTAAGCCAACCCTCCTGCTGCCTGAGCTTTTCAATGTGTCTGCAGAGCCCTCCTCTCCACACTGTTTCTTGTATCTGTCTCGTACCCAGGGACTGTGGCAGATTTTCCTGACTCCGACTTGTGATTGTTGCATACTTAAGTTTGTTGTGAGTACACAGTTGATGTTTCAGCAATAGAGCACATTTGTCTTAAATACACAGTTGATGGGTTAGTAGACATGAGGGAGTACCTAAACAGTACCTAAATCTATTCCTAGAAGCTTCTTCCAAGGTCTAGGGTAGACCTAGATACCTCTTCCACATGTGTTGATCTGTGGTCAGACTATGGGATTCTTCCAGGCTCTGGGAAGAATAATTATGTAGACTCCAGCCCAAAGTTCCCTTGTCTTGACATGAAGCACATCTCCCTTTACTTCTCCCAAGGAGATCCTCTACCAATTTTGTGCTGCCTTGGTTTGGGAGAATGGGGTGGACAGTCCTATCTTCATGAATGCCACATGAATAAAGAGTTATACTCAAAACCAGCACAGCACTGAGGTAGGAGCAAATCCCTGTGTTGTTGGTTGCCTACTCAGAGGTGGACTAGCCTAAGATCACTGTAACCAAGCAGAGGAAGTTTTGGCCAGAATAAAGGTAATGGGCTAGCACCATGTATTTCCTCCTGACACTAGCAATGCTATAGGGGCCACTTCTATAGGCAGGCCTGGGGATGGAGGCCAGTATAATCTGTCAGTGTTAGGTTTTGCCATTCTGACAGTGAGTGTTAAGGAACATTCCCATGCTCAGTGCCCTATTCCACCCTCCAGCAAATAGTCTTGCTCCATGACACCATGACCCGCTTCCTGAGGTTGGGGAAGTGTTGATAAAAACAGCCTGGCCATCAAGGCTGACACCAAGTGTCAAATGTATAAGGTTTCCTGGTACATCAGGCCCACACCGCAGCTGGTGGTGATGTAGGCTCAAGTACAAGCCTGTCCCAGTGGGGAGCCAGTCTGTGGTTGGCATTAAGATAAGTATAGAGGCTCTTTGTCTGAAAATTGGCCTAGGTGTAGCTATGCTGTCCAAGGTTGTGGGAGATATGGCAGAACTAGCCTCTTGTCCACCTGAGATTACAGTAAATTGGGTTGTACCTGAGTGTCAGGTCCAAGGACTTGTATATCTGAGTGATGGTGTTCCTCAGGCCTGATCGGCTATCCCCATCAGAGTGCAGTTATTCACTTGATGTTCATGTAGGTCTACAGGCTCCATACAAGCTCTGGTCTATGTCTGGGGATCTTTGATTTCTAGCTGGTGCTCGGTCTCACAGTGGCAGGCCTAATACTGAGCATCACGACCAAGTCATCAGGGGTCTAACAGGCTGTCGGTGTCATTTGGTTGTGTGCTTTTCCCTTAACCAATTACTGTTCTTGTTAGGAACGGCATTAGCTCCTCTTGAGACATACTGGTCAAAGTTAAGAAGACAAGATTCGGGTGACACAAACTGGCAGGCAACTTAAGCTGTTATTTTTGTTAGCCACAATCTCTGGAGACACTCAAAGAGTTTATGCAGTGGCTTCCGAATTTTTTAAAAAATATTTTTTATTACTTATTTGTAAGCAGAGAGAAAGGTGGAGGGAGAGAGCAAGAGAGATAGATAGACACAGAGAATAGATGTACCAGAACCTCCAGCTGCTGCCAATGAACTCCAGATGCACGTGTCACTTTTGCTTCTGGCTTTACATGGGTACTGAGTAATTGAACTTGGGTCATTAGGCTTTACAGGGAAATTCCTTAGCCACTGAGCCATTTCCCCAGCCCCCCCCGCCCTTTTTTTTCCCCAATCTTTATTTATTGAGAAAAGAGTAGGGTACAACACTCAGGGTCCCTTGCTGCTACAAACTAACCACATAAATACAGCGCGCTCTGGTCATATCTGGCTTTACATGAGTAGTAAGGAATCAAACCAAGGCCAGCAAGCTGTGCAAGTAAATGCCTTTAACTGCTGTGCCATCTCCTTAGCTTTTTTTTTTTTTTTGAGGCAGCTCTAGCTCTAGCCCTAGCTGATCTGAAACTTATTCTGTAGCCCCAG
The DNA here is from genome assembly GCF_020740685.1 of Jaculus jaculus. NCBI lineage: Eukaryota > Metazoa > Chordata > Mammalia > Rodentia > Dipodidae > Jaculus > Jaculus jaculus. The sequence goes on along the minus strand of NC_059108.1, from coordinate 80,383,381 downwards.
GCTAGCCTTCAATTTCTGGCAATCCTACCTCAGCCTCAAGAGGGCTGGGATTACAGGCGTGCACCACCATATCTAGCTTTCAAAGGCTTTTAGTGAGTAGTCACTGTTCACATGGTGGTCGTATTTAGGTAGCTTATTAACAATGCTTTGGGGCTTATTCAGTGTGTATTTTTGCAAGATGTTTTTCCATGAGACTGATGTTTCATTACAATTAATATAAAAGCTGTGCCATATTATAATTATTAGTACTATCAAACTTCAGGGGCTTGGGGAGATGGCTCAGTGGTTTAAAGGCATTTGCTTCCAAAGCCTGATGGCCGGGGTCAATTCCCCAGTACCCATGTAAAGCCAGATGCACAAAGGATCGCATTCGTTTGTAATCTGTTTGCAGTGGCTACAGGCTCTGACACACTCATATTCTCTCTCTCTCTCTGCTTGCAAATAAATAAATAAAAATTAAAATAATTTCTTACCTTGATTACTAGTGTCTGATTTAAAATGAGTGAATACTGAATACATGCTGAAAATTCTTTCCTGGTGCTGCACATAGAAGCTGGAACCAAGTTTGACACTTACTTTACTTATTATTCAGAACTTTATAGGGATGAGTTTATTTGGCCATCACAAATCATGTTAGTGTTGCCCTATGAAAATTATATAAAAGATAGACTTTGTTGATAAAATGTACATAAGTATTCTAGAGAAAAGAGATGTGAATGCGGTTTAAAAATCACCATCTAGAATTTAGGACAATGTGGGAGACCAACGAATTGAGGAAATACTTTTATACTTGAGATGTATATAAGCAGAGATTTATCTAGTAACAACTGTATTAATCTTCAAGTTTTACCAGCTTCACCTGTTACCTGGTGTTTTAGTATTATGTTTGGCTAGAACTTTCCTTACTTCCAGAGTATTTTTAAAAAATATTTTATTTATATTTATTTACTTGAGAATGAGAGAGAAAGAAAGAGAAAATATGGGCACAACAGGGCCTCTAGCCACTGTAAATGAATTCCAGACGCATGTGCCATCATGTGCATCTGGCTTATGTGGGTACTGGGGAGTGGAACCTAGGCCCGTGGGCTTTGCAGACAAGTGCCTTAACTGCTGAGCCATCTCTTCAGCCCTTGCAGAGTAATTTTCAACTTGTCAAATGACAGAAGTATAAACATTGTTAAAAGTATTTGAGATGGATAATTTAAATCAGCATACAGTATATGAAGTGTAGAATGTCTTTAAAAATTCACAATTCTGATAGGCTGCACTGTTAAGGTACTGTTATGGAGAAGGAAATATCTTCTCCATACTTCCAAGTAGATTATCCAAGTAAGGTCCTTCAGTATTACTTTTGTCCAAGTTGTGACAGCTAAAAGAAAACAATAAAAATATACATAACTTTCAATTTTAAGTAACAAAAGCAGCTTATGAATCCAAACATTATTTGTAAACACTTTAAAAAATCCATTTCAACACACTCAAATTTAGGCTTCCTATTTTATTTACTATATTCCTAGAACAAAATGTTATAGTTAATGTATGCTTTTAAATGTTTACAAATAGTTGATATCTCAAATGTTTGCATTAAACACTGTCCAACATAGAAATATAAACAGTAAGTACAAAGTTATGGAACATAAAAACCATGGAAATAAATTAACATTAAACTCAGTAAGAAAGGTGAAGAGAAATATCATATCAGGAGCAATTTTACTACTGATAACTCTCCACGTACTTTTTTTTTGTTCATTTTTATTTATTTGAGAGTGACAGAGAGGGAAAGAGGCAGACAGAGAGAGAGAGAATGGGCGCGCCAGGGCCTCTAGCCACTGCAAATGTACTCCAGATGCATACACTCCCTTGTGCATCTGGCTAACGTGGGTCCTGGGGAATCAAGCCTTGAACCGGGGTCCTTAGGTTTCACAGGCAAGCACCTTAACTGCTAAGCCATCTCTCCAGCCCCATACTTTTATTTTTAAACAATGATTAAACATAGAAGAAAATGTTTTCAACTCTTGAAGTCTAAGTCAACTTCTACTAGACGAACCTTCCCTGAGGTAAGTTATAATTTTAAAACAAAAATACAGAAGTCACAAAGCAAAAGCAGTGGAGACAACTGAAGGGCAAGAATCTAGAGGAAACTCAAGACCTGGAGGGAAAGCACTGGTTTTGTGGCTGTTAGGCCAGAGTTAGGCCACAACTGGTATCATGTTGGGCAGGCAGAATTGTGATAAAATATCTTTCAGTTTTTGACTGAAGAATCAGAATTAAGTATTTAATATTAGGTGACTAAGTACTAGACCGTGTGTGGGAGCAATGGGGTTGAGAAATTCAAAAGGAATTTGAATACATTTAAAACAACAGATGTTAAAACAGAGGCAGAGGTAGGAGGGTCGTGCTGTGAGTTCCAGGTCAGCCTGGGCTAGATAGAGTGAGGGCCCCCACCTCAAAAACAAACAAACAAATGAACAAACAAACAAACCAATCCCCAAATTAAAACAAGACAGTGGAATATGTTCTATGACTACAACAAATGAAGAGTTAGTATTTAGAAAACCTTTAGAATAGTTAAACAACAGTAAATAATATTTAGGCTATGGAATAAGTAACAAGGTAAATTGCAAAATACTTCAAACTTAATGAAAATAAAACAAAAAAATAAAAAATAAATTCTGTTTATTTGCAAGCAGGGAAGAGATAAAGAGAGACAGAGAATGGGTACATCAAGGCTTCAAAATCTGTGGAATGCAGCTCAAGTAGTATCTATTAGGAATTTAAATTTTGTAGCTTTTCTCATTTTAGAGAATAATTAAAATTAATAAGTTGTTTCTAACTTAAGAAGGTAGGAAAAGAACAAAGCTAATTCAAAGTAATTAGAACCAAGACAAAATAGAGTAGAAATAAATGAGAGAAGAAAAAAAATCTACAAATTGAGATTTCCCTAGTTAGTCCAAGCAAAATAAATTCACTTATATGATTAATTTCTGCCTTGATTAGGAAAAAGTATAGTATGGAAAATGTCAAGAAAGCACTTGCAGGGATCCACTGGGAAGAAGTAAGGAAGCTTCCGTCAGCCTGAGCTAGAGTGAGACCCTACTTGGGGGGGGGGGGGGCGGGGCGGGGGATAGAAGTAAGGGAGCTTCCTAGCATGGTAAAAACTCATTGGATCTTAACAGGATTGTGGAATGCTTGGGCAAACATGGGGCAAAACTCAAGAATGTTCAGCTAAGAACTGTGTATTTCATTGTCAATTTTACCTCTGTGACAAGGGCCTAAGCTGGACAAGGACATGAGTGACTCCATATTGTGAACTTGTATAAGGAGGTTCAGCTCAGCTGGAACCTTAGGATATGGTCTCACCTGCCCTTGAACTTTATGCTTGGCTTGCTTTAACACAATGGGTCACCACAAGACAGTATGTTTTCCTTGCGGTTGCTAAATGTAATTTTTAGCTTCTGTATTAACTGCTGCTTGCTTGTAGTTTCAGGAGACAAAAATGCAGGGAGGGGAGTATAAGGTTCAGGAGTGACAAGACCACAGAGACCACTCTGAGGCAAAGATGGAAGCTTTTATTCGGGAAAAACACTGCCAGGACTGACACTCAAGAGTGGAGCAGTCAACTTTGAGATTACAGATAGTGCACTATATAGAGCTCTTCAGTTGGGGGAAGGTGAGGCAGAGAAGGAACTCCTTTGTTCTTTACATTAGCCATAGGGTGTGAGACCAGAAGTGACCAGGTGGGAGATAAGGGGACAGGAATTCTAGACCGGGGGCATTGTTAGGCAAGGAAGGGATAATGGCTGAGTGGTTCTTGAGGAATGTGGATGACCCACTTCCTTGCATCTCTGTTGCCCTCCTGCTGTCCTCGGTGACTCCATTTTGTCCTGACCTAACAGAGAGATTCTGGAAAAGTTTCTGTTTCTTCTAAAATTAACTGAAATTAACTTTTGGTTTTGTAAGATGATTATTAAACTTCTGAAATGGAAAACTAAGATGTGAAATCTTATGATTTTTCTCCTATAAAAGGATCCCTGAAGTACAGCCTGGTACGATATTCAGGCTCCTGAGTCTTGGATGTAGTCGCCAGCTGGCTAATAAAGACTCCTTTCCTGCTACTTGGTGTCCATGGGGTCTCCCCTGAGGGTCCTCACCATAACACCTCCATAAGGAGAGAATAAAAAAATAATGAACTTTAGGTAATGATATTGACACTGGTATCTACATGCTTTGAAATTAATAAAATAATGTTCACTGCAAAACTCTTCAACGTTTCTGTATGTTGAATTCCCACTAAACCAATGTTAAAAATGTAAGAACTACATAAGGGTAAGGATGTTGTGCTGAAAAACAAATGCTAGGAGGAGATTTTAAAAGCGATTAGACGTTACTGGTCAGACTACTGAGTATTCCAATGATAACTAAGGAAGTTAAGATCCATTGATCACTGAGAACATAGTGGGAATGGCACTAAAGGGATTGTATACAGTATGAGCACACTCAGCCACTGCTTCCAGTACATTTCTGAGTAAGCAATACTTGATCAATTGAGCATACACTATGTACCAGCTAAAAATTTCTAAGGCCTGACCAATGATGCACTTGACAAAGTCAGATATGGACAGGATATAGTCAAGTGCTGAATTAAATTCTGCCTTTTTAAGCTCACCAATTTTAAACTTTGTCAGCTTACCTTTCCATAGAATCAGGATAATGAAAATAGGGTTACTTATCAGAAATTTAAGTTGTCTATGGTGAAACTCCTACCACTATACGACATGTTTCGGCTGAATAAGGTGAATGGCTAGTTCTCAGAAATTTCTCTTTTGCAAATATCAACAGCAGCTCCACTTAAGAGAAGCAGACTACAAACTCAAAAGCTCCTTTACCTGTTTGATGAACTGTGTAGCATTAAAAAGCTCACTGCAGCCGTATAAGATGTGCTTGCCTTGCTTTGCCTGTTAAAATTAAAGAGAGAATTCAGATGCAAATGAAGAACAAGAAATTGTTTTAATAGTCCCATGGAAATATTCTAGCCTGCTGGGCTTTTAAAAATTAAAATATAGAGGGAAGTATTATTGTTATTATTTTTATTATTTTTTGGTTTTTGGAGGAAGGGTCTCACTCTAGCTCAGGCTGACCTAGAATTCACTATGTAATCTAAGCGTGGCCTCGAACTCATGCAATCCTCCTTTCTCTGCCTCCTCAGTGCTAGAATTGAAGGTGTGCGCCACCACGCCTGGCTGTAGAAGGAAGTATTATTCTTAAAGTATGTCGTGTACCCTAAAATTGGACGAGATAAAGAGGAATAAAGTGGTTAAATGGGTACAAGAATCTTTTCAAAAGGTGGTATATTATGTCATGGAGATGTTGCTAATTCCTGTTGCACCCAAACAGAAAGAATCTGATGATTACCACTAGCAATTATCTATAAAATAGTAGACCAATGTTATTCCAATATACAATCTGTACTACTTGAATAAAATAATCTTTGAGATTATAATTTTTTTTTTTCTTTGAGACTGGGTCTCATGTAACCCAGGCTAGCCTCAAATGTGTGTATGTATATGAAGGTGGCTTCAAACTCCTGGTCCTCTTGCCTCTACCTGTCAAATGCTAGGAATATGGTTGTGTTTCACCATGCCTATTAAAGTTTCTTTCCTTCTTTCTTTTTTCTTTTTCATTTTTATTTATTTATTTGAGAGCAAAAGAGAGAGAAAGAGGCAGAGAGAGAGAGAATGGGTGCGCCAGGGTCTCTAGCCACTACAAACGAACTCCAGACGCATGTGCCCCTTCGTGCATCTGGCTAATGTGGGTCCTGGGGAACCATGACTAGAACCGGGTCCTTAGGCTTCACAGGCAAGTGCTCAACCGCTAAGCCATCTCTCCAGCCCTCTTCTTTCTTTCTTTTTTTTTAATGGTTTTTCGAGGTAGGGTCTCACTCTAGCTCAGGCTGACCTGGAATTCACTATGTAGTCTCAGGGTGGCCTCGAACTCACGGCGATCCTCCTACCTCTGCCTCCCGAGTGCTGGGATTAAAGGCGTGTGCTGGCTCTTTCTTTTTTTAATGCAGCATGAACTATCATTTCAATCTCATTTGTGTAACACACAGTATTTGTAAGTTAAAAAATATCTCATTCTACTTCTTGTGACCTTGAATTTCTTTTCAAATTGACAGAATGCTGGAATGTAAACACAATGCTTAAAGCTAATCAAAGGTAAATCCTTTGTTACTTACTTTTTGCTTTTTAAAGACAGGACCTCACTACATAGCCCAAGTTGGTCATGAATTCTTGACCCTCCTGCTTCCCCAGAGTGCTGGGGTTACAGATATACATCATTACTTCTAGTTACACAAGTTGTTCATATGTACCTTCTTTAAGTGTACAGTAAACTTCCAAGTAGTTAAGATTCCTTTTGGTAATGTCAAGAGTTTATATTATAAAGTAATTTGATAACCCATCAAGAAACGAAAGAATGATGGCATTGCCACAGGTCATTTCTCTGTGATTTTTAAACTGAATAGACATTGGCTTAATACATTTTCTAAAAGCTGGGCATGGTGGCTCATGCCTCTGACCTCAATACTTGGGAGGCTCAGGCAGGAGGATTACCATGAGCTTGAGGCAGCTGGGTTACTGGTGAGTTTCAGCCCAACCTAAGCCAAAGTGTGAAACTGTTGAAGGCAGCATGTAGTCAGAAAAGCCATCAATAAAAGATAAAAGACACAATAGAGCAGGAAAAAAGAAAACATAGGAAAATGTTAGAAGGGTCTAACCTTTAGGACTGCTCCAAGACACTATCTCAGCCATCCAGAATACACTTCATTTCCAATAGTGAACCAAGGCACATTTAAAAAAATTTTGTTTTGTTTATTTTTATTTATTTATTTGAGAGCAACAGAGAAAGAGGCAGAGAGAGAGAGAGAAAGAGGCAGAGAGAGAGAGAATAGGCGTGCCAGGGCTTCAGCCACTGCAAACTAACTACAGACGCGTGCACCCCTTGTGCACCTGGCTAACGTGGGTCCTGGGGATCGAGCCTTGAACCGGGGTCCTTAGGCTTCACAGGCAAGCGCTCAACCGCTAAGCCATCTCTCCGGCCCCCAAGGCACATTTTAAATAGGCCAGTCTAAGGAGATCCCTAGTCTTACTTATGGAAAAATCATACAACAAAAACCATGAGAATATGACCAAAATCAATTGCAAACCATCATCTTCAAAATTCTACTAAACACAACTAGCAAACTAGTGCCGGCTGCTCCCTGATAGATTTGGATCCTCAGCACCAGATGAGATTTCCTTCATTTGTTTGGACAAAATGCCAGCACGATGGTTCCTGATATTCCTACAGAGAAGCACAGAGCAGCAGAGAGCAATCCTCCCTCTGCTCACAGTTGGTAACCATCTCCTGCTTCACTTCTGTTACTTTGAAAGTGTTTTAGAGTATACTGCTGACTTGTAGTGAGTATTATTATTCTGATAAATGAGTTCTATGTATCATCGTAAGGGGAATTTTTTATTTTTGGTTTTTGATTTTTGTTTTAAGGTAGGGTTTCACTCTAGCTCAGGATGACCTGGAATTTGCTATGTAGTCTCAGGGTGGCCTCTAACTCACAGTGATTCTCTTACCTCTGCCTACTGAGTGATGGGATTAAAGGTGTGTGCCACCGTGCCCGGCTTAAGGAGGATTATAATTATTATTATTGTTATTTTTTGTTTTTGAAGAGGCACTTGAGGACTCTAAATATGTACAGTCATAAGAAGCTGCCAAGATAGATCACTTTCCAGATCAAGTACATTTTAGTAGAAAAAATAAGCATGATAGGAAAATGAACATATGGCATTTTTATTTTGAGATGAAGTCTTGCTATGTTACCCAGATTTGTGCCAAGCTCTTATTTCAGCCTCCTGAGCAGCTGGAACTGAAGGCATATATATGTCTTCATGTCTAGCTTGTATGCAGGATTTTAAAAAGCTACCACTTAGATGGCACATGTTCCTGAAGTTCACTTACAGGGGCTAGAGGCCCTGGTGTGTCCATTCTCTCTCTCTCTAATAAATAAAAATAAAATATTAAAAAAATACCACTTAGAAAAGTAGATATGCAAGGGTCAGGGCAGCTACTAGGTAATGCCTAACCATACCTTTATGTAGTCAACAAGATTCTGATACTCAATGTAGTTGCCCCCTCCAACCACAAACACAATTGCCTAAAAATGAAAACAGAAATCAAAAAGTTGAAAGAAACAGTTAAGATGATCTTCACTTTTAAGAAATGTGTGTGTGTGTGTGTGTGTGCGCGCACGTGCATATGTGTGTCTATGTCTGGGACCTATCTTATAATAGAGGTAAAAATACCAGTTAACCAAAGACTACATTCCAAGCATCTGATGCTACTTAATTAAGTTTATTCCTAAAAACATTTATAAATGTTATTGTCTGTTTATTAGTACAGTATGGAAAATAACTGCACTATTCAATTAAGTAATAGCAATAGGAAAATCAATGTAAAGGACTTCTCCAAAGGATATTTTAAATATTTTAGTTACTTACTTTAAGCATTAGAAAACCTTGTATATAATTTCAACATGTTATTTATTTACACTAAGAAGTCTCTATTCAAATGAGTATGCAGCCATGATATTGTCATAGTTTTTAGAACCAGTTTGAAAAAACACATACAAAATGCTCACTGCAATCTGAAAGACTTTTTTTTTTTCCAAGGTAGTGTCTCGAACTAGCGCAGGCTGATATAGAATTCACTATGTAGTCTCAGAGTGGCCTTGAACTCAGGTGATCCTCCTACCTCTGCCTGGAGTACTGGAATTAAAGGTGTGCACCACCACGCCCAGCCTGAAAGACTTCTTTTTCTGGTACTTTAACTTAAAATATTTATGTATAGTCTTATAAATCTGGAAAATAAGAGTTGTTCAGGTTAAAAAAAAAGATGCTGGGGCGATGACTCAGCCTGACACAGGAGCCTTCTCTGACCTTCACATGCATGTCGTGGCATACATGCACCCACACTCAAATGTACTCTCTCTCACACATATAAGGATTAAACAAAACAAAACAAAACAAAACAAAACTTGGGCTGGGAGTGGTGGTGTATGCTTTGCCTTTAATCCCAGCACTCGGGTAGCAGAGGTAGGAGGTTCACTTCAAGGCCACCGTGAGACTACATAGTGAAATCTAGGTCAGCCTGGGCTAGAATGAAACCCTACCAAGAAAAATCAAAAACAAACAAACAATCCCAAGAAACAAAAACAAAAACAACGAAACAAAACTTGGGTATCCAGTATTGGGTTTATCAAGATTGCCATACACTCATAATAAAGCCAGGTTTATGACAAATATATTCCCTCAATAGGCCTGGTCAGTCACCTTGTCATCTTCCTAGAAGTGGAGAATTTTTATATGAACTTACCTCTTGGAATGGGTTTTTGTTCCTAGGAACTGAGCTGTAATAAAGAAAAACTGTACTGAAAATCTCACCCTTAGCTTTTTTTATAGGTGCAATGAGAATGGGGACTCTACTTTCACATATGGTTATGAACACTATGAGACCACCTAAGAAGGGCAGTGGAATCTTACGTTTTGTAGACGACAAAGCCAGAAGAGGCAGATATCTCAGTGTTGGAAAGGGACAAAACCACCCTGATTCTGAAATAAAATTTTTGAGATTGCACAACAGCTCCCATGTGGAGGAGTGGAGGTATGGGCACAGGTAAAGCAACATGGCAGGTCTTTTTTTTTAAAAAAGAACATTTTATATATATCACATCAGATTATACACTTTTATCCCCTTGCTCCAACTCCTGATACCCTGGGGTCCTCCTCCATGGGGTTATGGTAATCACTATAGGGTCATAAATGTCTTAGTCCCTATGGGGTAGCAGGGGACCATGTGCTAAACTCTCACCATACTCAAAAAATAATGAGGTAGTTAGTGGGCATCTATGTTTGCATAAAAACTGAACATGTGGATATTTATCAGGACCAAAAGGGAAAATGGGAGATCAATATTTTGCTATAGCTTGTTTTTATGACATATATCTAAAAATATTCTTTTGGTGTTCAAGAGATCTTTAATAAAAGACATTTTTAAAAGTTTTTTGCACACTACATTTCTATCTGAGTCCTAAACAAAACAGACTATGCAGTGTGATTTACAAGGATGGCTTAGATTTTCCTCAAAAGTAAATTATCCAGTGGAAGAACACAACTCTATTATCATTCCTTACTTATATTGCCTGTCTAGATAGTCCACAGAAAGGTCTAGATGGTTACTGGGCCAAAATATCTCCTAAATGTTTAATTTTCCTCCAGAATTTTTAAGTTTCTCTGAGGGGAGAGAGGAGATGAAAAGAGCTGAGGTTGAAATATCACAGTATCATTAGTTATCAATCACAAAATTTGTGATGGGAAGGCTCTTTAAAAATAAAACTTTGGGCTTATTTGTCTTACTAATACTAATATTTCTTCTTATTATCATGCATATGCTACATGCAAGATTAAAACGTTCTTAGTTTTGCCAGGCGTGGTGGTGTATGCCTTTAATCCCAGCACTCAGGAGGCAGGTAAGAGGATTGCCATGAGTTTGAATCCACCCTGAGATTATATAGTGAATTCCAGATCAGCCTAGGCTAGAGTGAGACCCTACCTTGAAAACAGAACAAAACAAAAAAAAGTTTTCAGCTTTTATGAAGCAAACTATATGCACTAGCTAGCTAAACAAGCAAGAATTATCAACATAGGGAGAGTACTGCAGACCCACTCTTTTCAAGTATGCAATCAGATTTTTTTTAAATGTATCTATAGATTTGTATGATACTCTTAACTTCAGTTCTCCCTCCTTCCCCCCTTTCCTTCTTCTTTTCCTCTCCTCTCCTCTCCTCCCCTCCCCTCCCACCTTTCCCTTCAGTAGGGTCTCACTGATGCCCAGACTGCCTAGAACTCATTGCAGTTTCAGGGTGGTATTGAACTCACAGTGATCCTCCTACCTCGGCCTCCCAAGTGCTGGGATTCACAGTGCGCATTACCACCCCCAGCTAACTCCAGCACTTCTATCACTCATACCAGAAGCCCAGTTTCTACTGGTGGTCAGTCCTCATTTTTCCATTCTACTATTTGCTCTTTGTCAAATTCGTATTGGCAACTTTTCTGTGATAGCATTTCTGGTAAATTTAGAGAAAAGTAATACTGTGAACTACCAAACACTTTAATAATCTAGTCATTCTCTATCTTATAAGCTACTTTTCATATCACCATGAATCAATTCCTGAAAAGTAAAATGTATCTTACCACACCATGCCTATCATAAAAGCAGAAATTATAAACAGAATGTTTCATTGCCATAAAGTGTTTTTGTAGCAAAGTTTCTCAGGTTTTACTATATAAAAAACATTAACACAACTGTTTCCAATATAAAGCTTCCTTCTTACATTTGGTCCAATAACTACATTCATTTAAAAATGTTATCCAAATTTTCTTCCCTGACACCTAGTTGAAATACCATTTCACAAACAGTGAACAGCTAAATGTATTTCTGTGTGTATGTACTCATTATACAAAACTACTAATGATCATCTCTGAATGATGAGATTAGAGTACATATACTATTTCCTTAGTTTTCTACAGTTGAATTTTTGCTGCTTTATAATATAAAATTAATTATTTTTTTTCACAGAGAGAAACACCACAACAAATCATGTAAGACAAAAACTGCTTACCTGTCATTGCCTCGCAGCATTTTGGGATCAAAATACCTGTAGTCATCAGTTTCCTATTTAACAGAAAAACAAACTTTACCACAACTATAGCATTTCTGTTCAGAAGGTCATAGTTTGGCATAGTGTACCTTATTTAATGAATTACTAATTCTGTTGAATGTGTAACCATCATCTAATAGTTAATGAGATGTTACTATGTGATAAGCTGTGCCGGGACCCGATCCACAGTCCTAAGGTCACACATTTAGTTATAAGTATAGGAACTCTAGGATTTAAGTCCAGGTATGTAGCTTCTTAAATTTATTTTTAATATTTTTATTTATTTATGAGTGGGGAGAGGGATGAATGAATGTGAGCAACAGGGCCTCTTACCATTGAAAATGAATTTCAGATACATGTACTACTTTATACATCTGGTGTTACATGGGTACTGGTAAACCCAACCAGGCCCATCAGACATTGCAAGCAAGCAAGCAAGCACCTGTAATGGTTGAACCACCTCTTCAGCCCTCAGCACTTAGTTTAAATGCTCATAGTCTTTTTCTTTCTTTCTTTCTTTCTTTCTTTCTTTCTTTCTTTCTTTCTTTCTTTCTTTCTTTCTTTCTTTCTTTCTTTCCTCCTTTTCCTTTTCCCCTTCCTTCCTTCCTTCCTTCCTTCCTTCCTTCCTTCCTTCCTTCCTTCCTTCCTTCCTTCCTTCCTTCCTTCCTTCCTTCCTTCCTTCCTTCCTTCCTTCCTTCCTTCCTTCCTTCTTTCTTTCTTTCTTTCTTTCTTTCTTTCTTTCTTTTTTGAGGTAGGGTTTCACTCTAGCCCAGACTGACCTGGAATTCACTATGTAGTCTCCGGGTGGCCTCGAACTCATGGAGATCCTCCTACCTCTGCCTCCTGGGTGCTGGGATTAAAGGCACGGCCACCACGCCCGGATCCCCAAATTCTTAAATCATATTAAAAAAATTGTCTTTATATGCCTATAACTTTATTGACTGCACAGAATATACAATACAGCTTCAGTTTTTTAGAATTTAAAATAAAAAAAGCCAGACAATACTGGGCATCTCCTGCATACAAAATAGACAGCAACTCCCCATGTAATATGTGAGTGTTTCCATAGCTAAGTATATTCCGACTAGCCTAAAATATGGTAAATAAAACTTGACAAAGTAAATCTCTCAGTTTTTAAAGCTATTTTTTAAAGAAGCTGTGGATAAAGTTATGGAACTTTATACTAAAATGGAAATTCCTTGATATTAAAGGGATTGGGAAGTGCTGCTCTACTATTTGATGATATAGTTGCTTTTCTGTCTTCCTTCTACTTCAATAGCAGAATCAGCCAGACAACAACCATGAAAACTCTAAAAAACTCACCTATGAAGCTGGAGAGATGTCTTTGTGGTTAAGGCACTTGCTTACAAAGCCAAAGGACCCAGTTTGATTCCCTAGGACTCATGTAAGCCAGATGCACAAGGTGGCTCATGTGTCTGGATTTGTTTGCAGTGGGTACCCTGGCATGCCCATTCTTTCTCTATCTGTCTCTTTCTCTTATTCTCTCTCAAATAAATAATAAATATATTTTTAAAAATATACTTTCCTAAAACCTGATAAATGACAAATATACTACATGTATTGCTAATATCCAGTTCTGTGGATGAATGGTGGATACTCTGATCAATCACAGAACCAAATGAACTGTTGAAATCCACTCACTATGGCCAGAATCCCAAGACAACATGAAACTAATCTGATCTCCTGTTTTAATTTTAACATACTCAGTTAACACAAAGGAGGAAACTTTAATGAGTGTGATAAGAATGCATCTAAAATTAGATAAGATATATACAAGATTATCCCCCAGGACTAACTCAGTGTACTTTGCTTATCTCATCAGTATTTTGCTAATTTTCTCAGTCCTACAAATAAAGAAATACTTTCAAAACAGGGAAATAAAAAACATTTTCTAATTAATTAAAAATCTATGCAGAGCAATATGCCTTCAGTTATAAAATCAAATGAATGAAAATCAAATTTTTATTTGGAGAAACATCTGACTAAGACCCACTCAAATTTATCCATCCATGAGAACATGACAGGAATAGCTAAAAAGAACAGCAGGCACTGTCATGGTTATTTTTATCAATGACTGACTCTAGAATGATCCAGTTTCTAGACTGAGTTAATTAAGATGGAAACTCACCCTGTGGGCAGCACCATATCATGCAGTGAACAAAAAGGAGACAGTGATCCATAGTGTTGGATTGAGCTATACAGGAGGCTGGGTGAGGAAGTCATGAAGTCTTACCTAGTAGTAGACACTGTGAGTCACCCAAATGACCAGCCAAGCAAGATGTGCCCACTGGTGCAACAGTGGAGTTACTGTTCTAGGGGTAACCAACTGTTTTCTGATTGGATGTGAGTCCTGCTCTATGGAGGAATTCATGCCCAGCACTGAAAACCTGGTCAAAAGCATATAGCTGAGGAGGTACCAGGTGCTAGAAGGGAAGTTACTACAGATATTTGGCTAGATATTTATGTTTATGCCCTTAGATAAGCATTGCTCTTACTTTTAATCAGAGAAGTTTCATTTTGCAGTGGGTTGTAATTACTGATGTGACTCAAAACTTGTCAAAGGACAGAGAACAAGTTACTGTTGAGTGCTCAGTGCTAAGTAGACATCTCTATCAGCCCTTCAAAGGTTCACTGCAGAAGAGAGGGTGGAAAGATGTAAGAGCTAGAAGATGAAGAGGAGTGTTATGAAATGCTTTCTCTGGACGTGATGTGGCCATGGTATTCACCTCAGTGGTTGTCATTACCTGCACAATATTAGGATGATACACAAGCAAGAAAAAAAATCAAAGTAGAAGGGGACTAGTAGGGAAGAAAGGGTCCCATGAAATTGGGTGGGGGTGGGGAAGGATGAACAAGAGAAGGTAATGAGAGGGAATAATGACCAAAATGCATAAACATTCATACTTGTATATAATTATTAATAAAAAGGCAAATGTGAGCTGAGCACCAGCATTCAGTTCTCTCTGCTTCCTGACTACTGATTCAAGACTACCTGCTTCCAGCTTCTGCCCCGATTTCCCTCACATGATGGATAGATAGTGAACTGAAAGAAATATTTCCTCCCTTGGGCTGTTTTGTACCAGCAACAAGGACAGTAATAAAGGAAGGGATACAGAAGGAATAGTATTTTGGTTTTAATTCTGCTACTTAACGTAGGGGGATTTGGGAAGTCACTTGTCTCTTGGTTACCTTTCCTCCATTCTTTCAACTAGTTCTGTGATTTCATAAAGGCATGGTTCCTATCCTAATCAGTACATCATAATGGTAACAAATGTGGCCTCCAGTGAAAATATCTAAATTTCTATTTAATAGCTCTATAACCTTGAACAAGTTAATTTAGGCCACCAAGTCTTAATTTCTTTACCTATAAAATGAGGCTAACAGTACTTTTTAATTTTTATATATTTATTTGACAGACAGAGGGAGGGGGGGAAAGAAAGGGAAAGAGACACACAGAGAGAATGGGTGCAACCAGGGCCTCCAGCCATTGCAAATGAACTCCAGACATATGTGCCACCTTGTGCATTTGGCTAACATGCGTCCTGGGGAATTGAACCTGAGTCCTTTGGCTTTGCAGGCAAATGCCTTAACTGATAAGCCATCCCTCCAGCCCTAACAATGGTACTTTTATTAGCAGGTTCTATTGAGGATTAAATGATACAACAGGTACAAATGCTTTGGATGTTTTTGGTACATAAATATATACAATTGTTACTATTATATTATTTATCTCATTGTCCAGACTTAGGGCAGTAACAAAATACCCTACAGTTCCTCAATCCTTTACTTATGCCCTTTAAAAAGTTATTGTTTGGGACATCTTTCCCAAGTTTACTGCTCTGAAGCAGTATTTTAAAAGACAATCATAAATATAGACCTCTTTTCAGGACCCTATTTTCCATATATTCTAGGATTCTATGACAAAGTCTACTCCCCCTGCATCATATGCCACTACATCTATACTGACTCCCTTTCCCCTCTTCCTCCTCCCTCTTCCTTCCCCCCTCCTTTCTTTTCTTTTCTTTTCTTTTCTTTTCTTTTCTTTTCTTTTCTTTTCTTTTCTTTTCTTTTCTTTTCTTTTCTTTTCTTTTCTTTTCTTTCTTCCCCTCTCTCTCTTTCTTTCTTTCTTTCTTTTTTTTTAAACTTTTATTGTATTTTTTATTTGAGAGCGACAGACACAGAGAGAAAGACAGATAGAGGGAGAGAGAGAGAATGGGCGCGCCAGGGCTTCCAGCCTCTGCAAACGAACTCCAGACACGTGCGCCCCCTTGTGCATCTGGCTAACGTGGGACCTGGGGAACCGAGCCTCGAACCGGGGTCCTTAGGCTTCATAGGCAAGCGCTTAACCGCTAAGCCATCTCTCCAGCCCTCTCTTTCTTTCTTTCTTAATGAGAGAGATAGAGCAAGGGAGGAAGGAGCAAGGGAGGAAGGGAGGAGAGAATGAGAATGAATGAATGAGAACGGGCATGCTAGGGCCTTAGCCAGTGCAAATGAACTCCAGATTCATGCGCCACCTGTGTGCATATCTGGCTTATGTGGGTTTTGGGGAGTTGAACATGGGTCCTTAGGCTTTGCAGGCAAATGCCTTAACCGCTAAGTCATCTCTCCAGCTCCCTATACTGATTTCTAAATAAAAGCATCGAATACTTTTTTATCATGCAGATGATTTTCTCATTATTTTCATAAGAGCAATTACACATTTTTTGGGTGTTGTTTTAGTATGTTACAACTCTGTTTTCACATGAGTGGATTTAATTTTTTTTCTTAATTTCCATAGCCATGTTTTAACAATTACTAAAAAAGTCACATTAGTCTCTGTTTTTATCCTTTTGACTATGGAGTCCTGAGCCTGATTCACATCAAGGTTTTGATGAGGGTAGAGCTGTTCCTGCTTTTGGTCCCTGGCTCTTGTGAAAACTGCCTTCCCATTGCCACAGCAGCAGGACAGTCCTTTCACAAACCTGATTTGGATAATATTTCATGTCACTTTCTTGCACTGTTAATAGACAGTTTGGAAAACTATTTGTTAAATAAATGCTAACAATATTTACCTATTTGTCTATTCAGTCAGCAATTTATTTTTCTCAATTTGCTTTTCTGGCCCAGGTGAAATGAGGTTAGTACCACCTGAACATATGAACTTAAAATTTTTACTATGCAGTCTTCACCTCACTTAATTACCTTAAAATTAAATTAAATTGGTCTGCTTCTCTTTATATGATACCAAACAGAACTCACAAGTCCTTTATTTGTAGAAATGTGCTCTTTAGGGGGCTGGATGGTTAGGGTTAGTTGGTACAGTAAGTCCAAATGCTCAGAACTCACATAAAAGCTGGGCATTATGGAACACAGCTATAATTTTAGTCCTGGGATGCAGAGATGGAAGAATTCCTTGTGCTTGCTTGCTAGCTATTCTAGCTGAATTGGTGAGTTCCAACTTCAGTGAGAGACACTGTTTCAAAAAAAATTAAGGTGAAAACTTCTGTTCATGATGGTGTTCACCTAACCATGCTTCACTCCCTGGGGTAATATCAGGCAAGATCTGCGGGGCTCCAGGAAGGAATGGGACTAGAGGAGATAAATTACCCCTTGCACTTCAGCCAGGCCCCAGCTGAAACCACACAAGAATTGGGGAGATGAGGAAGAGTGTTGCTTTCATGGTGAACCTGATAATCAGTGTCAGGGTGAAGGAGATACAAACTAAGGGTACTCAACACCTTCTAAAGCAGAGATCCAGAGGCTCCTAAGAGCCCTTCATTGAAGTAGACTTAAAACACACCCACCACAGCTCAGGGAATTTTGTAGAAGAGGAGGCAGAAAGATTATTACAGTAACAAGTTGTGACATAATGCCCAGAGGCACTGCCTCTCCCCAATAACTGACCGCTGTTCCCACAATGCATAATCCACAGTTCCCAAGGGGTTGACCCCAATGAGTAAATCCCCTTGGGAAAAGGGGCAGGAATGAGAGAAAGGATGGTACCAACATGTGTTGTTTCCATACTAAGTATGTGCATAACTAATAAAAAATAAAAACAAAAAACCTAATATTCTAATAATCAAGAATAGTATAAAATGATTATTAAAGGAAATAACTGATTATTTTAAAAAAATAAGGTGGAGTGCAATTGAGGAAGATACCTGATGTTGACCTTTGGCTTCTACATAGCATGTGATTATAGCAACACCCATGTATGTGCAACACACACATATGAAATTTAAATTTAACATGTAATTACACATGTAATCTGTAATTTATTTATTTGAGAAAGAGAAAGAAGCAGATAGAGATAGAGAGGGAATGGGTGTGCCAGGACCTGCAGCCACTGCAAACAAATTCCAGACACATTTGGCACCTTGTGCATCTGGCTTATGTGGGTCCTGGGGACTTGAACCTGGGTCCTTAGGCTCCACAGGCCTTAACTGCCAAGCCATCTCTCCAGTCCTATATAATCTATATCTAATTTAGATGACAACTGTCCAGAATGGTTATGGTTACTGAGAAAAACCCAATTCCCCATATTTTAAATAATGTCTAAAAAATTCTCTTTGAGGGGCTGGAGAGATAGCTAAGTGGTTAAGGCACTTGCCTTTGAAGCCTAACAACCCAGGTTCAATTCCCCAATACCCACATAAAGCCAGATGCACAAAGTGGTGCATGCATATGAGTTCATATGCAACAACTAGCAGCCATGGTGCGCCCATTCTCTCTGTCTTTCTTCTTTCTAACTCTCTCCACTTGCAAATAAAAATAATTTAAAAAAATTAGAAAAAAAAAAAATCCAGGCATGGTGGCACACGCCTTTAATTCTAGCACTCAGGAGGGGTAGGAGGATTGCCTTGAGTTCAAGGCCACCCTAAGACTACGTAGTGAATTCCCAGGTCAGCCTGGGCTAGAGTGAAACCCTACCCTTGAAAAGCCAAAACAAAACAAAACAAAACAAAAATTGCTTTAAGAACATGCTCTGCAATGATTAAGGACATAGTAAAAGCTGGGTGTGGTGGTGCATGCCTTCAATCCCAGCACTCAGGAGGCTGGGGTATGAGATCATGAGTTTGAGACCAGCTTGGGGCTACAGAGTGAGTTCCAGGTCAGCTTGCATAGAGTGAGACACTGCCTCAAGAAAAAAAAACAAAACAAACAAACAAACAAACAAAAAACAGGACACAATGAAATTAATCTGACTTAACCATCTTTTATATTAGATTAATTAGATTCAAGAATTTGTAAATTCAGGCTGGAGAAATGGCTTGGCGGTTAAGCGCTTGCCTGTCAAGCCTAAGGACCCTGGTTTGAGGCTCGATTCCCCAGGACCCACGTTAGCCAGATGCACAAGGTTCACATGCGTCTGGAGTTCCTTTGCAGTGGCTAGAGTCCCTGATGTGCCTAATCTCTTTCTATCTATCTGCCTCTTTCTCTCTCTGTCTGTTGCTCTCAAATAAATAAATTTAAAAAAAGAACTTGTAAATTCAAAATGCTACTTACAGGGTTGGACTTCATCTCCATGAGGTTGTCTAAAATACGAGTAACAGGTAGATTCTGTGGAAGAGATTAGTATTTTCTTAAATATTAGAATAACCATAGTTCCTACTAACAAAACAATCTAATTATTCTACCTTTAAATATGCTTACCTTTCAATTAAATACATTCAGGTTTAAGCACTATGAGCATAGTAAAGTTTATGAAAACCTTAGCACTCAGTTTCCATAGAAAAGAACAATTCTTTTTTTGTGTGTGAGGGGAGCTGAGGTAGGTCTCACTCTAACTTTACCTCACCTGGAACTACTATGGAGTTTCAGGCTGGCCCCAAGCTCACGGTGATCCACCTACCTCTGCGTCCTGAGTGCTGGGATTAAAGGTGTGTGCCACCACGCCTGGCTTGAAAACTATAATTCTTGCTGGGCGTGGTGGTGCATGTCTTTAATACCAGCACTCAGGAAGCAAGGGTAGGAGAAGCAATGCGAGTTCGAGGCCACCCTGAGACTACATAGAGAATTCCAGGTCAGCCTGAGTTAAAGTGAGACCCTACCTCGAAAACCAAAACAAACAAACAAACAAAAAAAACCCCAATATATATATATATATATAAATATATATATTATATATATATATTATATTATAATATTATAAATTATAATATTATAAATATTCTTGATAAAAGTTCACTTCAATGTAGGTATATTAAGATATTAATAGACATATGTACTTGTGCTTTTAATTTTTCTCATGCTTTCTTTTAATATTTGTATCTATAAACTTTTTTGAGTATGTGTATGCATGTGTATGTGAGGGTACATGTGCAGGCCAGAGGACAATCTCAGGTGTGTCAACCTCAGACACTGAAACCACCTACCTTTTTTGACACTTGTCTGGAACTCACCAAGTAGGCTAAACTGGCTGGCCAGGGTGCCCCAGGTATTTGCTGGGATTAAAGACGTGTACTACTAAGACTCGTTTCCATCTCCCAAGTGGTGGGGTCACAAGAACACCACTACAACTTGCTTGTATGTGGGTTCTAGGGATGGAACTCAGGTCTTCATGCTTGCAAGACAAGAACTTTATCCACTGAGCTATCTTCCTAGCCCCAAATTTTGTTTAGATCAGGTGAAACCAATGTATTTTTTCATTTCCTTTCTTCTGATTTTAGTAGTGTTCTTTAGATAATCAGTAATTTTTTTAAGTTTATAAAAAAAGTATAAGATTAAATGAGGGCTGGAGTGATGGCTTAGCAGTTAGGGTACTTGCCTGCAAGGCCAAAGGACCCAGCTTCAATTCCCCAGTACCCACGTAAAGCCAAATGCACAAGGTGGTACATGTGTCTGGAGTTTGTTTGCACTGACTAGAGGTCCTAGTGCACACACACATTTTATCTCTCTCTCGCTAATAAATAAAAACAAACTATTTTAAAAAGAATATTTAAGGGGAAGAGGCTGAGTAAAGGAAAGGTGGAAGGAGGGGTAATCATAATCTAAGAGGATGCAAATAAATCATACGGAATCCTCTGGTTCAAAGAATGGAACACTCAGGAGCCATAGATCATTGTTAGAAAATTTTCGGTGCCCGGGATGGGATACCTCCAGTGAGTTGTTGGCCAGGGAGGTCTCTGATGGCTCCAAAACATTATAGGCCATTGCCAAGGCCCCTGGTTTCCCACCAGGAATACATGGTAAGACCCTATTGCTGAAGACTCCACATACTTGGACTACAAGGCCACTGAGAAATCCTGCGGGAACTGAGCTGATAACCTCCTCCATCTAGACCAGCTGACAGAAAGCTGGAAGAAGCCATTCTACATGTAGTTCAATGGGAGAAAGAGATACCACCAGTGAAGAAACTCAACAGTGGATACTGCAAGCCTTATAATTGGCCATCCAGGCCAAATGAGCCAATGGGTGCAATAGTGGCATGTCTGTCATGGTGGAAACCAACTGCCCTCCAATTGGACTGGAGGTCTGCTTCATGGGGGGGGGGAACACATCCCTGATACTGAAAACTTAAAACAGGGGTAGTCGTGAGCCCTGGGGGTATAACATCTGCTGATGTCTGGAAAAATGTATATACTATGCTTATCAAACTGCCCCAGTAAGCACTTCTCTTAATATTCATACCCTTATATTAATGCTACTCTCACTTTGGGTAGAGAATCTTCTCTTTTCAGATGGCAGTGACCTTGGGATGACTCAGAGTGCTGGAAAGAAGTGACTGGAGTACTGAGTAACATCTCGATCACACCTTCCAAGGCTCAGGGTCTAATGTGGAAGAGGTGGCGGAAAGAAGGTAAGAGCCAAAGGAAGGGTAGGAATCCTCACAACCTGCTCCCTACAGACATAAAATGGCCTGGATATCCATGACCTCATAGTGCCTGGCACTACCTACACAAGACCATCATAAGAGGGGGAAAAAATCATGACATCAAAATAAAGCAGAGACTGATTGAGATGGGGAGGGGATATGATGAAGAATGGAATTTCAAAGGGAAAAGTGGGGGGGTGGAGGGAGGGTATTACCATGGTATATTTTTTATAATTATGGAAAATGTTAATAAAAACTGAGAAAAAAATTAAAAAAAGAATATCCATGAAAAACCTTTATAAACATTAAATGAGGTAATGTTTCTATCATTTTAATAAATAGACATTTGCGGGTTTTGAAAACTGGGGGTCGGGATACATGCACAACTTCACTGACCACTACATTTTGCTGGGAGAGAGAGAGAGAGAGAGGGAGGGAGGGAGAGAATGGGTGCACCAGGGCCTCTAGCTACAGCAGATGAACTCCAGATGCATGTGCTACTTTATATTTCTGGCTTTAGATGGGTAGTGGGGACTCAAACCTGGGTCCTTGGGTTTAGCAGGCAAGAGCTTTAACTGCTGAGCCATCTCTCCTACCTTATAACTATTTTGTTTTTTTGTTTTTCGAGGTAGTGTCTCGCTCTAGCCCATGCTGACCCGGAATTCACTATGAAGTCTCAGTGTGGCCTCAAACTCATGTGCATTGACTTCTTATGCAACAAATTCCACTTTGAACCTGAAATGTTAACACTGGTGTTGGCAGAAGGTTGCCTCCTGACATATTTGTAGGCCTTGGGGTAAGAAATACTACTGTTACATTTCAGTCTGACAACCTTTCTAAAAAAGATATTTTGAACATAATAATACATGAAGTACAGAAAATTTAATAAGTGGCTATCAAGCCTATTGCAAGTTGAAACTGTATGCTGTCCATTGTGAACTGACATTTCTTTCGTGAATTATTCAGGATGTTCTGGGAAGAACAGTTTTATATCCTGGACTCCTTATATATAACAAAAGCAACCATTAGGTCTGAACATTCAGAAGACTTTAGCTAACAGATTAAAATTTCACAAGGATTTTTATTTTCTTAGGTCATAAGGCATTTTACTGTTACTATAATGGACTAGGACACTATGAAAAACTTGGCTTTCCCCACACAGACATACTCAGTTCACCTTTCACTATGGAAGACACTGCTCTTCTCACACTGAGATATATAGTTCCCCTTGTACAAAAATAGTAAGTAAAAACTATGGTCACAAACAAATAAAATTAAGCAAAAGCTACTTCTTTATTCTCTAGTATTTGAGTTGGCCACATGTTTTCAACATAAACACCAGCATCAAGTACTAAAGTTGACCAAACATGTTTCCTGAATACTACTGAGAATTTTTTAAAAGGCTGGTTTGAAAATTTACCTTTAAGTTTTGTTTCAAACAACAGTAAATTTGTTTATTTAGGAAACCTAGGCCATAAGTGAGACTACCTCAGGAAAAAAAAAGGTGGGGGGGAGGAGATGGCTCAGTGGTTAAAGAGGCTGGTTTGCAAACCCTGCTGATCCTGGTTTGATTCCCCAGTACCCAGGTAAAGCCAGATGCACAAAGTAGCACATGCATCTGGAGACTATTTGCAGCAGCTGAGGCCCTAGCATACCCATTCTCTATCTTTTTGTCTCTACAAATAAGTATTTAAAATATAAGAACAAAACAAAACAAACACACTTTTAATCACTAGGCTATTGCTTTTTAAAAACTAATATTAGGGCTGGAGAGATGGCTTAGTGGTTAAGGTGTTTGCCTGCAAAGCCTGGGGACTCATATTTGACTCTCTAGGTCCCATGTAAGCCAGATGCACAGTGACACATACACACAATGCTTCACATGTGCACAAGGGGGCACACATGTCTGGAGTACAATTGCGGTGGCTGGAGGCCCTGGTGCTCCAATTCTCTCTCTCTCTTTCTATGTTTCTCTCGCATAAAAAGGAAGGCCAGTCTGTTGGGCTTGCCTCAAAAAATATATAAATAAATAAATATTAACTTTAGGGCTGGACAGATGGCTTAGCAGTTAAGGCAACTGCCTGTGAAGGACTCATGTTCAACTTCTAGATCCCACATAAGCCAGACACATAAAGTGATGCATGGGTGCAAGGTTGCACATGCACATAAGGTGGTGCATACATCTGGAGCTCAATTGCAGTGGCTAGAGGCCCAAGGGTACCAATTCTCTCTCTCTCACTAAATAAAAAGATTAACTTTAGTCTACAGTTATGTTAGTAGATCATAAATTCGCTCCATTTTCCATTGCCCATTTGGTAGGGTATTGGTGTTAGAGCTACTAAACTCATGACTGTAAGTTATTAATAAGTAAAATCAAAGTGTTAATTGTGAAAAAAAAAAAAGAAACCTAGACCATAGATTTCTCTAAAGAACTAGTACTGAATAAATCTACAAAAAACGTTTTATCTAAAGGGAAATACTACAGGCATATAATCGCTCTAAGTAATAACAATAAAAGATGAAGGGCTGGAGAGATGGCTTAGCGGTTAAGTGCTTGCCTGTGAAGCCTAAGGACCCCGGTTCAAGGCTCGGTTCCCCAGGTCCCACATTAGCCAGATGCACAAGGGGGCGCACGCGTCTGGAGTTCGTTTGCAGAGGCTGGAAGCCCTGGTGCGCCCATTCTCTCTTTCTCCCTCTATCTGTCTTTCTCTCTGTGTCTGTTGCTCTCAAATAAATAAAATTAAAAAAAAATAAATAAAAGATGAAGTATGCTGTAATCTAATAGGAAGAAATAATAATTATAATATATATATAATAATAAAAATAAATAATAAAACACCTCTGGAGCTAGGGAACAACTATACATTATTTTATAGACTTCTAAAGTTGAAGATTTTACAGTCATTCTCTATTTATATTATACATTATTTTGTAACACTTTTCTCAAGGTGAAGTTTTAATAGTCATATTTCTATTTATAGTATACATTTTATTATACATTATACATTATTTTGTAAGACTTTTCTAAAGCTGAAGATTTTACAGTTGTTCATTTATATATAATTTTTGCTTAGCTCTTTGACCTGCACTACTACAGCTATACAACAGAGTAAAATGCAAAAAGCAGTTACACAATAAATTATGAATCTTATTTTTACTACACTTGTGAAAATAAATGGATCTTGGGCACTTGAACAATATTTCATTTAGCATCAAATGGGATTTTCCTGAAGGGTGCAATTAAATTCTACCTTGTGTTTTATTGCTGGGCTATATCTGAACATGATTTTGCTAATGAATATGTCATAAATTACAATTTTTTTTTTCTAGCAATACTGTTAAAAAAATTCACAAGCTGGGTGTGGTGGCACACACCTTTAATCCCAGCACTTGGGAGGCAGAGGTAGGAGGATCACTATGAGTTCAAGGCCACCTTGAGACTACATAGTGAATTCCAGATCACCCTGGACCAGAAGAGTGAAGCCCTAACTCGGGGAAAAAAAAAAAAAAAATTCAAGAAGTCAGAGACAATTGTTTCTTATAGTTTTGCCTGGCCTTTATAATCAAATAAAAAGAATCAATTACCACTGCTGCTCCATTCAATGTTTATAGACTGTCACAGATTAAAAGGAAACTTCAGGTGTAGTGAGTGACAAATATGTTCTCAAAGACTAAAATATTTAAGAAAACAACTGAAGAGGCAGGGAAGATTGCTCAGTGATTAAAGGTGGTTGCTTCAAAGTTTGCCAGCCTAGGTTCAATTCCCCAGCACCCATGTAAAGCTGGATGCAAAGTGGCAGAGGCATCTGTGATCCCAATGTGCCTATGGTTATGGAAGGAGGAGCCCAAGAATCTGAAGCTACGAGGCTACCTAGCGTGTGGTTCTTCTGCAGTCTGCCAGTTTGCTGGTAGCAGCAAGAGACCCTGACTCAAAGAGGATGGAGCATAGACACCTCAAAGTTGTTCTCTGACAGCACCATGAACGCCATGGCATATAACACACATACCAAAATCAATTTTTTAAAAAAGTAAACTGACATTTGCCACCAACTGACATTATACTTAGTGGCTCTTATTCTGAATGAAGGCTTGAGTTATTTAAAAATCAGCCAGGTGTGTTGACTCACACTAATATAACAATATGATTATATAATATAATAACAATTCAAGCAAATCTCAGGGCTGAGGCAGGAGGGCTACCATGAATTTGAGGTCAGCTTGGATTCAAAAGTGAGTTCCAGGCCAGTCTGGGCTATACTGTAAAGACTCTCAAAAATCCCAACAAAAAACCCAAATAAATTTCATATTGAGACTGATTTACATACAAGGTTAACCAACTTTTACTGACTGAAAACTGGAATGTAGCACCCTCAGACCACAGCAAACAGAAAACATCAGAACAAAGCCATCAGTTCTCTTTGCTCAGAAAATAAACTGTTAGTTCACTTGTCTTAAGATACACATTGAATTTCTGTATCTCAGTGTAAGAAGTGTAAATGAAATTTAGTCAAATGAAAATCCCATTGACTTATTTTAAAAGACCCAAGCATATTTTATTTCTTCTTAGATATTGTTTAGAAATAAAATAGGAAAAAATTTTATTGGTTGGCAATTAAATTTTTGCTAGCAGAAAGCCATCACAGATACAGACTTGAGAGGTAGGGTCCCAAACACAATGAAACCCTGACTTAAGGATCATTATTTCTTTTTAAAAAACTTATTTTATTTTACTTATATATGGGGGGAATGAATGAATGAATGAGTAAATATAGGTGTGCCAGGGCCTTCAGCCACTGCAAACAAACTCCAGACACATGTGCCACCTTCTGCATCTGACTTTTACATGAGTACTGGGGAGTAGAAACTGTTTTTGCAGGCAGGCACCTTAACCATTGAGCCATCTCTCCCTCACAGGATCATTATATCTAAACATCTTTATATTTTAAGTAAATGACATAGAAACTTACCCAGAGGAAAAAAAATATAATAGGAGATCTATTTTCTAACACCTTAACTTGTTTATGATGTTAGTTGTGTTTTATGACTTTAGTCATTGGAAAAGTTTAGTAACAATGTTAACTCTTCTGATGGTATAATTGTTTGAAAAGAAAGATGGAATAAAATATGCATAAAACTAAAACCAGACACTAACATATGTAACACAGTTGCATTACTAAGGCATGAAAAATTTCCCTTTGAGTTCTGTTAAGAGTTAGCCACTTGTTTGACCTGAACTATCAACTGCTCTGTGGTGACCATTTCAAATTCCTCTTTCACATCCTTGGGCTTAGGTCATACTCTGCTGCTGATGCTGGGAGCAGGGTTGGGACTAGGATTGCTGCTGTCCTGAGTATAACACTGGAGAGTGAAAGGTCCTATGTTGGACCTCCTTGAGGTTCAGATACTTATCCAGAAGGCTGTTTGATTTAGAAAAGAATAAAGATGGAATATGTGTAGACACTGGAAACAAAGAATAAGTACCAATGTTAGGGGAAGGTTGGTAAGATAAGTAGAGGGAGTAAGACAGACCATCTGTTTCCAAACTTTAAAAATTATAAACGCAATAGGTCTACAGACTGAATCTAACACTCATATTACAGATGAGGAAACCAAGAACATTTATATATTTTCCTCTCTGAATTATAGCATATTATTAGCAATAAAAATCAAGAAAACAGGATTACATGGACCCCCCAAAACAAATCTATCTATGCCTCTACTACTTAGTTTCACCAATTAACAAATGAAGGTAAATCTTACTTTATCTTAGTCCTCATCTATTTCCCAATGCTCTAAGGTGTTTAAAAGAAGTGTCTGATATGGAATCGTAATTACATCCAGTATATGTCTTCTTCAAGAAAAAAACCCATAACACTATCTGCCCTGGCTTTACTGAAGTATAATTGACAGAGTTTATATATTTTTATAGTGTATAATGTGATATTTTGATGTTTATATAAAACATGAAATAATTACTATATAACTCAATATTCAGTTTTAAAATTTCCTGTCACATAAAATTGGTTTTGATAGTTTTCTTTCTTTAAAAAAAAATATTTTTTCATGAGAGACACACAGTGAGAAACAGGCGGGGATGGGGGGAGAATGGACAGGTCAGGGCCTTTTAGCCACTCTGAATGAACTCCAGATGATGCATGTACCCCATTGTGGTGCATGTGTGACATTACATGCTTGAGTCACTGTGTGTCTGCATACGTGGGACCTGGAGATTTGAACAAGTGTTCTTAGGCTTTGCAGGCAAGCACCTTAACTGCTAAGCCATCTCTCCAGCCCAATTTCTTTTTTTTTTAAATTTAAATCATAATCTTTTTCCTGTTGTGGCTATTTTCAAGGTAGTGTTTCACTCTATCCCAGGTTGACCTGGAACTCATTCTATAGTTCCAGGCTGGCCTCAAACTCACAGCAATTCTCCTATCTCTGCTTCCTGAGTGCTGGGATTAAAGACATATGCCACCATGCCTAACTAAATCACAATCTTAAATAAAGATTATACATTGAAATTAGATACATCTTTCAAGTCTCTCCCCCCTCAATTTATGGATTTCCACAGTTTGCTATTTATTTGTTGCTAATTCATTTTTAAAAGATGAATTACTTTGGGTTGGGCATGACAGTGCACACCTTTAATCCCAGCATTTGGAAGGCAGAGACAGGAGGACTACTTTGAGTTCAAGGCTACCCTGAGGCTTCATAGTGAATTCCAGGTCAGCCTACACTAGAGTGAAACCCTACCTCAAAAGCAAGCAAGCAAACAAACAAGAAACGATGAACTACTTTGGTAAATGAGTCAAAGAAAATAAAACAGAAGATTTCTAAGTTATGTAACTGTATATGTCTTCTTCCATATTCTACAATATTCATCACCACATTCTTTTTCTTTTCAAATTTTTTTAGCATATTTATTTTATTTATGAAAGAGAGAGAGAGAGAGAGAGAGAGAGAGAGAGAGGGAGGGAGGGAGGGAGGGAGGGAGGGAGGGAGGGAGGGAGGGAGAATGGGCACACCAGGCCTCCAGTCACTGTAAAAAACAAACTCTAGACACGTGTCACCTTGTGCATCTGGCACAAGTAGGTCCTGGAGAATTGAACTTGGATCCTTTGGCTTTGCAGGCAAACGCCTTAACTGCTAAGCCATCTCTCTAGCCAAATCACTATATTCTTATACAATTATCCTCCCACAAATATATTTCAAATCTGTAAATATCATTCAACTGGTCTACATGACAAATGATACTTATGATGCTGAAAATGCATGCTACCTAGAAAACAAAGTATAAAAATACTATTAAGTGACTCAGAAACTATCCCATAATTTTTGTATAGTTTGCTTATAATTTACAAAAAAAAAATCCAAAACCATCTCAACAGATCCAAGTGGCATATACTTGCAATATTCCAAGTAGGAAAGCTTTTATTTTCTAAACTACCCCAGTTTCCCCACTGTAGGACCTCTGAGTTTTTATTTGAACCTTTAAAATGAGATCCTATGAGCTGAGATATATATTTCTAAAATAAGGGACTCTCTCTTGAAGAGAGATTTGATAATGCTATCAAGAACAATTTAGAAATGGCTACACTCTGCTTCTATTTAATTCTAGGAATCTATAATGTGGGTGAAAGTAACTAGAGATGAATACTCACCTACAAAAAAAAAACTATCATTTAAAGCTGCATTTTCTCTTTCTTTTAATACCATGGCTCTTCTGGCAGTGATGGCAGAAGTGTTATAGAGGGAGGAGCAGCACAGAGCAATTAAAAATTTACTTTTTAAAAATATTTTATTTTTATTTATTTGAAATAGAGAAATAGAGAGAGAGAAAGAGGCAGGTAGAGAGAAAATGGGTGCGTCAGGACTTCCAGTTGCTGCAAACTAACTCCATGTACATGTGGTGCTACCTCATGCATCTGGCTTACATGGGTTCTGGGGAGTTGAGCCTTGGTCCTTTGGCTTTGCAGGCAAGTGCCCTAGCTGCTAAGCCATCTCTCCAGCCCAAAACTTTACCTCTAAAGTGAGAAACTTATCAAGGCCAGGCACGGAATACCTTCAAATAAATTGGTGGTCAGGAAAGCCTCCGTGACCCCCAAAATAGTATAGGCCATTGCCATGGGTTGTAGCTACCCACCAGGACTGAAAGGTAAGACCTTATTGCTGAAGACTGTGCACCCACTGGGTGCAGGACACAGAGACATCAAGCTGGAACTGAGGTGGAAGCTTACTTCCTGCCACCAATTTTTCATAGTGCTAGAAGGTGCTCTGCAGGTTGCTGACAGAAAAAAAAAAAAAAACCATGAACAATACTACCCAATGAAGAACCTTACAATCTACAACACTAACCCATCAGGCAAGATATGCTTTCTGGTGCTATAGTAGCATGAAAGCAATAGGGATAACCAGCATCTCTATAATTGGATTTGAGGTCTATTACACAGGAGGAACTACATATATGCCTGGTACTGAAAACTAACTACTCGTGACTAGGGAGAATGTAGGCTTTAGGGAAGAAACTACTAGTACTGTATTCAATAGTATTGCTGTAATCAGGTGTGTTGCCAAACTGCCTCCTGTCTATCTTTATATTCATTGATCAGTTCTACCCTCAGCCCTGATCAGAAAACCTATTTATTTTTGTTTCTCTTTTAATTTAGCAGTTGGAGGTGGTCAATATAGAGAGTCATAACTATTCAAAGGCTGAAAACGACTGATGAGTATTTGGCTCTAAGCAGTGCTCAGGAAACATGAAAGACTAGACAGAGAAATGCAAGAGCTGGAGGATGGGAGGAGCACTGTGGAACCTGGTATCCACCTGTACATGACAAGGCCACTGCACTCCTGAACTCAGGGCAGATGTGGTCATCTGCACATGAAGGGGCCAGTCAGCACTCTGCTATAGCCATGGAAAACCATGGGAAGCTACTTCTTTCTCTAACAAGTTAATGGGAGTTAAAAGATTGCCAGGGAGAGGAAAAGTTTTTCTCTTCTATGGCATAGCCACTGGTAAGTGATGAAAGAAGACAGAGGACAATCAGACTGAGGGGGATGAAGGAGGATAATGTGGGGTTATATAAAAATGTCAGAAAAGGGCTGGAGAGATGGCTTAGTGGTTAAGCGCTTGCCTGTGAAGCCTAAGGACCCCGGTTCAAGGCTCGGTTCCCCAGGTCCCACGTTAGCCAGATGCACAAGGGGGCGCACGCGTCTGGAGTTCGTTTGCAGAGGCTGGAAGCCCTGGCGTGCCCATTCTCTCTCTCTCCCTCTATCTGTCTTTCTTCCTGTGTCTGTTGCTCTCAAATAAATAAATAAAAAACGAACAAAAAATATTAAAAAAAAAGTCAGAAAACAAGCCGGGCATGGTGGTGCACACCTTTAATTCCAGCACTTGGGAGGTAGAGGTAGGAGGATCATCATGAGTTTGAGGCCACCCTGAGACTACAGTGATTCCAGATCAGCCTGAGCTAGAGTAAAACCCTATCTTGAAAAAGAGAAAGAAAAAAAAGTCAGAAAACGAATAAAAAAAGTGAGAAACTACCTATGTCAAAGCAGTTATTGTATGAAATGTTAAGAAAAGCAATGTGATTTGAGATCACAAAGGATAATTCAGTTTTATATTTCATGAACTCAAATGTAAATTTTTATATTACTACAATAAAAGATTTACAGTAAAACAATTTAGCCTGAGACTACACAGTAAGTTCTAGGTCAGTCTGGGCCAGAGTGAGACCCTATCTCACCCCTCAAATAAAACAAATATAAACAATTTAGGTATGTCTTACAAATATCTTTAGAGGACTCAGGGTACTACTGTGTACTAGTGAAAAAAGTGACTTGAGTGTTAGGAAGTAGCTCCTTAGTAGCAAAGAGGCATGATGGGAGGGGCTGACAATTCCCTAAAGAAAACAATGAGGATAAAAAAAAAATATTCCCAAGTACTCAGGAAAGAAAGTCTAGAATTATCTGAAGGGAAAGTGTGGAAAGTCATCATCCTTTTAATTAAATAGAACAAATAAAGCCTTTCCATTATTTTTATTAACATTACATGGTATCAGGTGTGTTGCCAAACTGCCTCCTGTCTATCTTTATATTCACTGATCAGTTCTACACTGTGCTAACTGTGTAGTGGTATTAAAAAATACTATTTAACTACTGAAATAATGAATTTGAAGTTTCTTTGAAACTAGATATCTATTTAATGCAATCTGCCATGGAAAGTCCAAAGATGGAGAAAAGGCTTTCCACCCAAAGAATTTGCTAAATTGAAATAACTATATAAAGTAACTCAAGAAAACATATGGAAAATTTTTAAAAAAGCAGAGGAAAGTCAGAGAAGAAAACGATAATACTCTTTCAGAAAACAGTTAAGTACACAACATTCAGATCTGAATAACATCTCTACAACCCTTCCTTAAGTTGAATATTTATGTGCAAGAAAGTCAGATTTACCTTCAGATGCTCAAGTAATAATAAAATTAAAAATAAATACTAGAGCTGGGTATGGTGGCACATGCCTTTAATCCCAGCACTCAGGAGGCAGAGGTGGGAGAGAATATGAGAATATGAGAATATGAGGCCACCCTGAGACTACATCGTGAATTCCAGGTCAGCCTGAGAGCTGCAGTGAGAACCTGCCTCCAAAAACAACAAAACAAAACAAAAGGGTTTGGACAGTTTGATATATACTGCATGTTTGTAAAATGCCACAATGAAAGATAAAAAGCAACTGCTTTTTGGGAAGAAACCAAACTAACAATGAATCTAAAGCAGAATATCTATATATACATCAGAACAGGAAAAACCGTAGAAACACAAAAATTACATCCCCAGTGTTATATATGTAAAGCTAAAGTCTAAAAGTCTAATTTACACAGGACTCTAGACTATGTATCAGTCTAGAGTGTCAGTTATTATCTTCAGTAATGTTAAAATAAATGACAGTGTACAGTGCTTCAATATCCTGAAGAGGTTAAGCTCACTTTTTTCAACTAATACTTTCACAAACCTGACAGTAAAGAAAAATCAAAACATCAGTAAAAATCCAAATGAACAAGTTGTTAAAAAAAAGTACACAGTTACAGACTTCTGAACTACATACACACATAAATACTCTCATATTCTTACATGTACCAATAAAGAAGTATGCTTGTTACTCTACCTATCATCACTTATGTTGACAAGTTAGCAGTATGTTTTCTAACAAGTGCCACTTACTTGCTGTTTCAATACCAGGTTCTTCACTCCTTCCATCACAAACTGTGATCCTGTGTTCATGACTCGTGACAAGAGACTGGGCAGGGGAAAAGTACAGGAAAACTACAGTAAGTGAAAATTGCTTCTCTTGTCTGTTACAGATTAAGTATTTGCCTGATTCCATACCACACACAGACATTCACTATTCCTACCACCTTTGCTTTCACTGAACAGAAGGGCCATGAGAATTTCTGCTTCCTTAGATATCACTGCTATCTAACAATAGAATAGTGATAAGACACTTATTAAAATTATGAAAAGAAAAAAATTATGAAAAGAGCTGGGCATGGTGGAACAGGCCTTTAATCTCAGCACTTGGGAGGCTGAGGTAGAAGGATCTTTGTGAGTTTGAGGCCACCTTGAGAAAAAAGAGCCAGGTGTGGTGGCGCACGCCTTTAATCTCAGCATTTGTGAGGCACAGGTAGGAGGATCGCCATGAGTTCGAGGCCCACCTGACACTACAGTGAATTCCAGGTCAGTCTGGACTAGAGCAAGACCCTACCTCGAAAAACCAAAAAAAAAAAAAAAAAAAAAAAAAAAGTACCTTCAATAGGACATCTTTTTTTCATGTATATGTGTGTGTATGTGTATATAAGTGTTCATGTGTGTTTTGTGCATTCGTTCATATGTGTGGAGACTAGAAGACAATGTCAGGTATTTTCATCATTTGCTCTCCACCTTAATTCTTTGAGACAGGGTCTCTTATTGTACCTAGAGCTCACAGATTGGGCTAGATTAGCTAGTCAGTAAATCCTAGGGATCGCCTGGCCTCTGTCTCTCCAGTGCTGTGATTATAGGAGCAAGCTACCAAGCCTGGCATTTTACATAGATGTGGGGAATTGGAACTCAGGTGTTCATAATTGCATGGTGAGAACTTAATCCACTCAGCCATTTCCTCAGACCCTAAATATAAACACCTTAATTGCTTAGTGTTAGGTGTAGTTTTTGACCAATTCTAATTTAAGAATCCTTTACCTTTCTGGTTGCTTTAATGCACAAATAATAAAATTAGACAGTGATTCAGAGACTGCTTTAGGAGTCCAATCCTGAAAATACACCTGCCTGTAAATATTCTAAGTAGGTTAAATGTGACTGTGTTCTTTGTATCATAGCAGCTGGCTCCACTTTGGCATTGTGTCCCTCTGTATACAGAACATCTATCACATAAAAACATGAACTATAGGCAGGAGAGATGTCTCAGTGGTTAACACTTCCTATGCAAGCATCAGGGCTAGAGAAACCATTCAAATTCAATCCCTAGGATCTACATGAACAGCTAGTCATGGCCACACATGTCTGTAAGCTTAGTTCCGTGGGGAGCAGAGACCAAAGAATTGGCAGAGAAGACTGTCTCAAGTAAGAATGGGTGAAAGAGTAGTAAAGGGGGATGCTGAAGGTTCCCCTCTGGCCACCACAGGTGAGTGCATAGGACACAGGGTGCTACATGGGCAAATATACACACAGACATGCAAAAGCAATGTGAACCATAATAAACAGGGAATTTTGTCAAAACTCTGAAGATGCTTATTTTTTGAACTTTTAGCAAACACAATAAGAACAATGACTGGCCACACTGGGTCTATATATATGGTTCAATCAGTCTCATACATAGGATCATGTGGCAGAGAATCATAATTCTATGTTATCAATATTAGAAGATGAGAGCAGCCTTCAAATCATGCAGATTTTCTGCAGTAAATCCTCTACTCCTAAGTTCTACCCTAGTCAAGATTTCTTTTTGAATGTATTTTCTAGTTATCCTTAACTTAAAATCTGCAAGAAATCTAAAAGGTTTTAAGCACTCAACAAACCAAGATTTAAAGACAGGAAACTGGGCTATCTTATTTTATCAAACACGTGGGAACACTTTTCTAAGAGCATTTTTTGTACTTCATACTTACTTCCCTTAAACTGAAGATAAGAACAGAATGGAAATCCATTAACAACAACAGAAAGTAACTTCGGTGGCATGCATGGTTCTCAAGCTATTCCTTGCATTAGACAACTCTGAAAGGTGTAGGGCTGGGGTATAAGTAAGGCCAGTGGGATCACTGTGCCCAGCACCTGTAAGGTCCTGCTTTAGACCAAGTGCTTTTGTTTTTGAAAATTGTTTCAGTGAAGCCTGTAGCTCACTGTGGGGCTAGGGTAAACTTTTCTTCTGGGCTTCATACTTTTATTCTAGCTCTGAAAAGTAAACCAGGAATTTGAAATTCGTAGTATATAGAAAACAGAATTGCCTTGTTCAGGAAATCTGAAAAATCATACAAATTCTCATTTTAATAAAAAGTCACCCCAGCCTTGGGGACTTTCTGGTTCTCATTGGGTCTTGTGCCTGCATATGCAGTATAGCTAGGTACTGTACTTGAGTGCCTCGTCCCAGAAATCTATATTATAGCTATCGCCACTAATACAAAGATAGTATTAACAATGTTTTTTTTTTCTTTTCCTGAAAATGGAAAAATATTATGTTTTTTTTTTGTTTGTTTGTTTTTTTCGAGGTAGGGTCTCACTCTGGTCCAGGCTGACCTGGAATTAACTCTGTCATCTCAGGGTGGCCTTGAACTCATGGCAATCCTCCTACCTCTGCCTCCGGAGTGCTGTGACCTGGAATTAACTCTGTCATCTCAGGGTGGCCTTGAACTCATGGCAATCCTCCTACCTCTGCCTCCGGAGTGCTGGGATTAAAGGCGTGCGCCACCACGCCCGGCTTGAAAATATTATGTTTTAAGAGTAAGCATGAAACCAGTGGCTTGTAGCATCCAAGGAGGCCAGGAGCATGCTGACTTTTATCCTGTATCACTTACCCCATTGGCTTAGTGGTGGTGCTGCCATAACTGGCAGGAGCAGAGGCCATCTTGGCAAAAGCCCTATAAAATAAGAAGTTATTTTTGGAAAAGATTCAACTAATATAATTATACTATAGTTAATAACAAAATATTGAGATTCATTGAGTCTTTAAAACACACAAATACAGGCTTTGGAATACACCTCAGTGGTAGAACACTTGCCTAGCATGTGGAAGGCCAGAGTTCCATCTCTAGCACTGCTAAGACACCCCCCCACTCCAAATTACACCCAAACTCCAGGATTTTTCTTTTCGTCCTCTATTTGGTCAACAACAAGAACTAGGTAGAGATCCACTGACTTAGGAGGACTATCATGTAATACCTAACTTAGCTTTCTGACACAGGTTGAGACATTATGCCCAGAGACATTCCCTCCCCCTGCAAAAAAATAACTGACTGCTGCTCCCACAATGCATAAAACACAACCTGGAAGTATGGGTTCTAACATTAACTTGTAGTCTTGGGACAGCCTAAACAGTAAGATAGATTTATAAGGGGTTATTATATAGCCCAGGTTGGCCATGAGCTTGAGATCTTCCTGCCTCAGCTTCCTCAGTGTTGGGACTGCAGGTATATAATACAATGCCCAGGACAAGTATGTTTTTAGCTTCTTTATACCTTTCTGAGTTCTTAAAATTATCTTTATTAAGTTGGTATAGTTCTTATCATTGGAAAGAAAAATGTTAAAAATTAGATTTTATGTTATAATATATACTAAGTGCATGAAAATGCATAATACTGTTTTTGCTATAACTCCAAAACTGATTAATAAATTCTACAATAGGACATAAGAACAATGATATATTGCCACACAGCCAAATGTGCAAATACTATAAACACTGGAAAATATTTTTCAATTTTTCTTTTAAAATAAAGTTTGTTGGGTGATTTTTCATATTTATAAAAACACAGTTAAATAGGAGGATATTTAAAAAAACAAAAACAAAAGTATAAAAAATAAAAAGTGCTCTAAGCTGGGTATGGTGGCTCACACCTAAAATCCCAGCCCTTGAAAGACTGTTAGGTGGATTGTGCTATGAGTTTAAAGCTAGCCTGGGCTACAGAGTCGATTACAGGTCAGCTTCAAACAAAACAAAAGAAAGTACTCTAGAAGGGCTGGGGAGATGGCTCAGTGGGAGAAGTGTTTTCTAGGCAAGCACAAGAACCTGGTTTCAGAGGATTTGTAGGGCTTACTAGCTAGTCCAGTTGGTGATCTTTGGGTTTAGTGGGGAAAAAAAAAAAAAAAAGACCCTGTCTCAAAAACACCTGATGTTGACTTCTGGCCTTCACATGCATTGCACACACATGCATGCACTTATGCACCCATTCTATACTCCACATTCAAACCATATAGCATGCATACACAAAGAGCACTGCAATTTACCACTCAGATAATCACTGCTATTTGTTTTATTTCCCTTGCTCTACATACCTTTTGACACAATAGGGAACAAAGTGCACAATTAATCCTTCAAATTGACTAAAAATATTTCAAAGGAAATGTAGAAAATTTGGAAAAGAAAAGCAGTTAAAAGGAAAAAAAATCTGTTGTGAGATTTCATTCAGGTGTATGTCTTTTAGCTATGCAATTAAATGCATATATGTGTATATCCACAGACACAGAGATGGCTCATACTGTAAAAACTGCCACTGGAATTTTGTCATAAATGTTACCCACCCAGAGGTTTTCCCTGGTCTCCTAAGAAAATTTCATTATCAGTTAAGATTCTGTCATTCACTGTGGTATAACATCATTCATTAATCTGTTGAATAATTATTCCCTTTATATAAATGTAAACTGTACAACAATGGGGTTCCTGCCCATCAAGCTCCCTACTAGAAACAGAATCACACTCTGGCATTCGTGGGGGCTTGGTTCCAGGATGCTAAAGGATACAAAATATCTATGAATACTGTCTCATATAAAATGTATAGCACTTGTGTATAACCTCTGCACATTCTCATATTCACTTTAAATTACCTCTGGAGTAATACAATATAAAGGAAATGCACATAATTATTACATTTTTTAGGTTATAACATCAAGCAAATTATAAAAGTTTATAAAATGCACCAACTAATCTCCTACTTCCTTGGTGCAAGTGTTTTCTAAATCCTGTACTGCTCTAGTTACTAGTGAAACTAAAATTTTTTTCTAATGCTTTTGAAATATTTGCTACAAAAGATTTCAGTTGCTGACTTTTCAACTTATCAGTAGAGAAAATACAAAGCTTTTCTAGGGGAAAAAAGGCATTGATATTGGATGTAGCTTGAAGTTGTGCAAAGGGTAGGGTAGATAAGGAAATATTTATGTCACTGGATATAAAAACATACTATGATATATTGTTTAATCTTATTATTAATACTTTCATTTCTTGTAAACAAGACTTCAGTTTTGACCTTATCTTAAGTAACAGACCTTACTTTAAGTAACTGGAATTACAGAAGAAATTAACACTTACTTCCATTGTTTGATATAGTGTAAAGGATTAAGGTTACACCCTGCATCTGATAAAGCTTTTTTATATTGCTCCAAATCAGCCTGAAATAAGAAAAGACGTATATAATAATGATACTTTAAGGAACTTGTGCATGACATCATTTAGGAATAGCACAGGCATAAGTCTAATTCTAGCTACCCAAATAGAATGACTTGCATCTTAATGACTTATTTGAGTATTTGAAACAAAAAGTCACAAATAGTGAAAAGTACTTACAGGTACCCCACATACCTATAAAACATAGTATTTTGTCATCCTTCAGTAAGACCAACAGTTGGTTTTCCCTCTGTAGTCTTTATTTGGGACAAGCCCCAAGCAGATGAGCCAGGTATCCCAAATATTTCCCAACTAGAAATCTCTGGGCAGTGCCATGGGCTGAGAAGCACAGTGGATTCATGTTTCTCTTTTCATTTTCACACTAGGAGTCCAGATTCATTTATCCAACAACAGCTGTTCTGCATTCTTAGCTTGTTATTTTCTCTCTTCCTTACTCCTGAAGAATGAGTTGAATTTGACTTAAGGGAGCCTAGCTCTATAGAGACTCCACTATGAAAATGTTACAAGGGGCTTGCGAGATGGCTCGCAGTAAAAGATGCTTGTTTGCAAGACTGCTCAACTCCTCTCCAGCACTTGTGTAAACCTGGATACAGAGTGACATATGCATCTGTGATCTCAACACACCTAAGGCAGTGGGAGGTGGAACCAGAAGAATATAGATGTTTCTAGACCAGCTGGGAACCAGAGAGACCCTGTCTCAAAAGAACGTGGAAGGAAGGAGAAGACAGACCCTTCAGGGTTGTCCTCTGACCTCCACTTGTTCTTGGTGGCGCTCTCACACCTGTGTACACACACACACACTTACAAAGGAAAACTTCTGAGTTCACCACCAACCAGAAATTTTTACCACTTGGTAGTTTAGGACTATTAATTTGATCTTAATAGTCATAATATGCTTCAAGACTCTGTTTTGTTTTGTATTTTTTTTATTTTTAAAATTTTTATTAACATTTTCCATGATTATAAAAAAATATCCCATGGTAATTCCCTCCCTCCCTCCCTCCCGACACTTTCCCCTTTGAAACTCCATTCTCCATCATATTACCTCCCCATGTCAATCATTTGCTTCAAGACTCTTAATGAACACTAAAGTTAAGGAAAAAATCCTTACCTAAAATAATATGGTCCAATTAAGAAATATTAAGTTTTTAAACATAAGTAGGTCATTACACAGTAAACTTTCACAGATGAGAAAGCTATTTGTAGAAAGAAAAAAAAAACAGACTTTCTTCTGAATTAAAAGCCAAGAGACATAGGTATTCATACATTAAAGTAAAATGGCTTAATATTGGGTTTAGTTTGCTGTTTTAACAGGCTGCAGATTTCTGTTCACAGAAGCCTTGCAATTCACCAAACAACAAACTGGTACAGCAATGACTTCCGATGTCTGCCAGAGGCTCCCCTGCTGCTGCTCCTCTAGTGACACCGCACTGGGTTGCTGTAAGAGTCAATTTTCTCTATCCTAAGAAGTCTGACCCAAAACCACCACTTCCCTCTACAGAATAGCCATTACAGCATATTTTTACTTCTATTTTTGAAAACTGGTAACTCTGCAAATAAGCATTCCCCTTTTTTTCATTAACACTACAAAAGACATACCTCAGAAGGTGCTTGCTGTGTGCTTATATAATAGATAAGAAACAGCCTCATTTTGTCTTCTGGAGTTCCTGCTGCATAGGGGAAAATTAAAAACAAAACAAAACAAAACACCTTTCATAATTGTTATTATGTATTATAATCAAATTCAAAGCATAAGCCTGACAAAACAAAATACTGTTCCTGGTTCAAATGAGTTGAGGTAATCAGTGCTAAAATTATGACCATGTAAAATACAGATAGGAAAAAAGATTAAATATAGGACTGGAGGGCTATAAACTAGCTTCCAAACTTCTATAAGGTTGAGATTTACCTTTAAATTGACCTTTAAACTAAGGATATAGGCAGGTGAGCATATAATTCTTTGAGAAGACAAGTTGTTGGTAACAATTAGGTAAAAACAATACTTTTATATTAAAACACTTACATTATGGAATAGAGCATATTTACCTCAAGTCCTAACACAAAACTAAGATTGCTTATTGCAGTAGGTATCTTTTAAGCCAGTACTCAATGTCTCAGAGACACACTCATCCTCATTCCACAGCACACATTTGGTGGAAGACACAAAGCACTAGTCTGAACATGAGCATGTCCCAACCTTGCTCCACAGTGGGTCCTGAAATGTAAAGACTCAGAATATGTTTCACCACAGAAGAAGAGCTAGGAGATAGGCGTGGTGGCCCATGTCTGTAATCCCAATACTTGGAAGACAGAGACAGGAGGGCTGCAAAATCAAGGCCAGCCTGAGCTACATAGTTGGTCGTAGACCAGAATGGGTTATACAGTGAAATTTTGTCTCAAAACCCAAAATCCAAACCAAAAACCCACTACCACAACAAAACAATAAGAAAAATGACTATTTTTTCAAAACATAGTAACTAATGAACCATTAATTTTCATATGATTTGTAATCTACACATTCCTTCTCAAATTTCATATTCCTTGAATATGAAAGATAAAAACAAAAGGTCAGTGGCATGTTTTCCTAAGTTCTCATGTTTACAACTAAGTATTCTACCCAGGACATTGTGAATATCAGGTCCAAATCCTAGAATCCTGCTGCTGTTTTAGCAGGTAGTTGGTTTGGCCGGGGAGAGGCTAATGTGTTCCCATCACTAGTGGTGAAAAGTTGGAAAATGGTGTTTCAAGCAAATGGATCTAGAAAGCAAGTAGGGGTTGCTATCCTAATATCGGAGAAGGTAGACTTCAGTCCAATATTAGTTAGGAAAGATAAGGAAGGTCACTTTATATTGATTAAAGACACACTCCAACAGGAGGACATTACAATCCTAAACATATATGCACCTAACATGGGGGTTCCCAATTTCATCAAACAAACACTATTAGAACTAAGGTCAGAGATAACACCAAACACAGTTGCAGTGGATGGTTTGAACACCCCACTCTCATCAATTGACAGGTCATCCCAGCAAAAAATAAACAGAAAGGCAGCTGGATTAAATGAGGTCATAGAAGAAATGGACCTAACAGATACATACAGGACATTTTACCCAAATGCTGCAGAATATACATTCTTTTCAGCAGCACATGTAATATTCTCTAAAATAGACCATATATTAGGACACAAAGCAAATCTTAACAAATAGAGGAAAACTGAAATCTGACCACAATGGAATCAAACTACAAATCAATTGCAAGAAAAACTATAGAGCACACACAAAATTGTGGAAACTAAACAATACACTACTTAATGATGAATGGGTTAATGAAGAAATCAAGAAGGAAATCAAGTTCATAGAGTCAAAAGACAATGAGAACACAACATACCAAAACCTTAGGGACATAAAGAAGGCAGTCCAAAGAGGGAAATTTATAGCTTTAAGTGCCTATGTGAAAGGTTGTAAGTAAATGACCTAATGCTTCACGGCAAAGCCTTGGAAAAAGAAGGCAGGAAACTGAAAATCAGTAGATGGGAAGAAATAATAAAGATTAGGGCAGATATTAATGAAATAGAACCCCCCTCCACAAAAAAATCCAAAGAATCAATGAAACAAAGAGTTAGTTCTTTGAAAGGATAAACAAGATTGATAAACCCTTAGCAAAACTGACCAAAAGAGAGAAAAGACACAAATTAATAATATTAGAGA
Source organism: Jaculus jaculus (assembly GCF_020740685.1). Lineage (NCBI taxonomy): Eukaryota > Metazoa > Chordata > Mammalia > Rodentia > Dipodidae > Jaculus > Jaculus jaculus. Next base: position 80,341,430 of record NC_059108.1, on the reverse strand, counting down.
TGAAAAAGGCAACATCACAACAGATACCAGAGAAATTCAAAACAACATAGGGAAATACTATAAAAGCATATACTTCACAAAGTATGAACATCTGAAAGAAATGGATGATTCCCTTGATTTATATGACCTACCTACATTAAATCAAGATGAGATTAGTCACTTAAATAGACCTATAACAAGTATAGAGATCCAAGCAGTTATCAAAAATCTCCCAACTTAAAAAAGCCCAGGTCCAGATGGATTCACTGGTGAATTTTACCAGTCTGCAGAGGAGAACTAATGCCATTGCTTCTCAAGCTTTTCCAGGAAATAGAAAAAGAAGGAATCCTACCAAACTCATTCTACCAAGCCAGCATCACCATGATACAAAAAACAGGCAAAGATAGACCAAAAAAAGAAAATTACAGACCAATCTCCCTCATGAACATAGATGCAAACATTCTCAACAAAATATTGGCAAACAGAATACAAGAATATATGAGAAAGATCATTTACCCTGACCAAGTAGGCTTTATCCCAGAGATGCAGGGATGGTTCAATATACACACATTGATAAATGTAATACATTATATAAATGGACTGAAGGACAAAAATCACATGATCATCTATCTCATTAGATAAATAGAAAGCGTATGACAAAATCCAACATCCCTTCATGATGAAAGTCCTACAGAGACTGGAAATAGAAGGAACATATCTCAATATAATAAAGGCTATTTATGACAAGCCTGCAGCCAATATATTACTAAATGGGGAAAAACTGGAAGCTTTTCCACTAAAATCAGGAACAAGACAAGGGTGTCCACTGTCCGCACTTTTATTTAATATGGTACTGGAAATCTTAGCCATAGCAATCAGGCAAGAGAAGGACATAAAAGGAATACAAATTGGAAAGGAAGAGATCAAGTTATCATTATTTGCAGATGACATGATTCTATACATAAAGGACCCTAAAGATTCTACCAGCAAACTGTTAGAGCTGATAAATACCTATAGCCATATAGCAGGATGCAAAATAAACACACAGAAATGAGTAGCCTTCCTATATGCTAACAACAAAGACACAGAGGATGAAATCAGAGAATCACTCCCATTCACAATTGTGGGCGCGCGCGTACACACACACACACACACACACACACACACACACACACACGTATATATAAAGTACCTTGGAATAAACCTAACCAAGGAAGTGAAGGATCTCTACAATGAAAACTTTAAAACACTCAAGAGAGAAACTGCAGAAGACACTAGGAAATGGAAAAACATCCCTTGCTCTTGGATTGGAAGAATCAATATTGTGAAAATGGCAATCCTACCAAAAGCATTTCATTGAACCCCCATCAAAATTCCAATGGCATTCTTCATGGAAATAGAAAAAACAATCCAAAAATTCATTTGGAATCACAAAACATCTTGAGTATCTAAAACAATACTGAGCAACAAAAATCAGGCTGGTGGTATCACCATACCTGAATTTAACCTATACTACAGAGCCATAGTAACAAAAACAGCATGGTACTGGCACAAAAGCAGACATGTAGATCAATGGAACAGAATAGAGGACCTAGATGTAAGGCCAAGTAGCTATAGCCACCTGATATTTGATAAAAATGCCAAAAATAATCATTGGAGAAAAGACAGCCTCTTCAGTGAATGGTGCTGGGAAACCTGGATATGTATCTGTAGAAGGATGAACATGGATTCTTCTCTGTCACCATGCACAAGAATTAAGTCCAAATGGATTAAAGACCTTAACATCACACCCCAAACTTTGAAACTGCTAGAGGAAAAAGCAGGGGAAACCTTCCAACATATTGGTATTGGCAAAGACTTTCTGAATATAACCCCAATTGCTCAGGCAATAAAACCACAGATTAACCACTGGGACCTCATGGAATTATAAAGATTTTGTACGGCAAAGGACACTGTGAATAAAGCAGAGGCAACCTACAGAATGGGAAAAAATCTTTGCCAGTTATACATCTGATAGAGGAGTAGTATCTAGGATATACAAAGAACTCAAAAAATTAAATAATAAGAGATCAAGCAAGCAATTAAACAATTAAAAAATGGGCTATGGAACTAAATAGAGAGTTCTCAAAAGAAGAAATATGGATGACATATAAGCATCTACAAAATGTTCTACCTCTCTCATCATCAGGGAAATGCAGATTAAAACTACTTTGAGATTCCATCTCACTCCTGTCAGATTGGCTACCATCATGAAAACAAATGACCATAAATGCTGGTGAGGATGTGGGAAAAGAGGAACCCTTCTACACTGTTGGTGGGAATGCAGTCTGGTCCAGCGATTGTGGAAATCATTGTGGAGGTCCTTAAGAGAGCTAAAAATAGATCTACCATATGACCCAGCTATAGCACTCCTAGGCACATATCCTAAGGGCTCATCTCATTACCTTAGAGATACTTGCTCAACCATGTTTACTGACGCTCAATTCACAATAGCTGGTACATGAAACCAGCCTAGATGTCCCTCAACTGATAAGTGGATAATGAAGATATGGCACATTTATACAATGGAGCTCTACTCAGAGGTAAAGAAAAATGAAGTTATTAAATTTTCAGGTAAATGGATGGATCTGGAAAGTATTATGAGGTAATCCAGGCCCAGAAAGCCAGGCATTGCATGTTTTCTCTCATATGTGGATCCTAGCTACAGATGATTGGACTTCTGTGTGAGTAGGCAGAAAACTCAGTAGTAAAGGCCAGTAAACTAGGAAGGAGATATACAGGGAAGAGAAAGAAAGGGAGGGGGGTACTTAGTAGGATAGTATTATATACATGTATGTAGAAAAATAGATTACTGGGGGTCAAAAGGCCCAAAGTGAGGTTAGGAGAAGAGATTGAATAAAGGAAAGGTAGAGGGAGGGTTAATAAAATCCAAGAGGATATAAGTAAATCATATGGAAACCTACTTTTTTGGACAATGGAACACTTAGGAGCCATAGATTATTGCTGGAAAATTTTCAGTGCCAGGGATGGGATACCTTCCAGGGAGGTCCCTGATGCCCCCAAAACATTATAGGCCATTGCCAAGGCACTTGGTTGCTGACCAGGAATAGATGGTAAGACCCTATTGCTGAAGACTCCACATTCTTGGGCTGCAAGGCCACTGAGATAACCTGCTGGAACTGAGCTGATAACCTCCTCCATCTAGACCAGCTGATAGAAAGCTGGAAGAAGCCATTCTGCATGCAGTTCAATGGGAGAAAGAGAAATCATCAGTGAAGAAACTCAACAGTGGTTACTGCAAGCCTTGTATTTGGTCAGCCAGGCTAAATGAGCCAACAGGTGCAATAGTGGCACATCTGTCATGGTGGAAACCAACTGCCCTCTAATTGGACTGGAGGCCCACTCCATGGGAGGGAATATATCTCTGATACTGAAAGCTTAAAACAGGGGTAGTCATGAGCCCTAGGGGTGTAACGTCTGCTGCTGTCTGGCTAAATGCATATACTATGCTTATCAAACTGCCCAGTAAGCATTTTTCTTAATGTTCATACCCTTATATTAATGCTACTCTCACTTTTGGTAGAGAATCTCTCTTTTCAGATGTCAGTGACCTTCGGATAATTCAGAAGGCATCATGGTGCTGGAAAGAAGTGACAGGAGTGCTCAGTACTGCAATATCTCTATCACACCTTCCAAGGCTCAGGGTCTATTCCAGAAGAGGTGATGGAAAGAATGTAAGAGCCAAAGGATGGGTAGGACTCCTTATAACGTGCTCCCCCCAGACACAAAATGGCCTGGATATCCATGACCTCACAGTGCCTGATACTACCTACACAAGACCATCATAATAGGAGGAAAAGATCATGATATCAAAATAAAAGAGAGACTGATTGGGATGGGGAGGGGATATAATGGAGAATGGAGTTTCAAATGGGAATGGGGGGGAGGAAGGATATTACCATGGAATATTTTTTATAATCATGGAAGTTGTTAGTAAAAAAAAATCTGAAAAGAAAAAAAAAAAGAAAGGAAGGGGAAAGTAAAAAGAAAGACTTATTTTATTGTTTGAGTGTTAAATGTCCCCCACAGTCTGATGCGTTTGTAATTGTGCTTCATATTCAATCCAAAGTTAGTAAAGCTTTTGGGAGGTAAAGTCCTGCTAGAGGAGGTGTGCTGCTGCTGGTGACCTACCAGCCCCACTGTTTGCTTGCACCAAGCTTACTCTTTTTTTTTTTTTTTTGGTTTTTCGAGGTAGGGTCTCACTCTGGTCCAGGCTGACCTGGAATTAACTGTCATCTCAGGGTGGCCTTGAACTCATGGCAATCCTCCTACCTCTGCCTCCCGAGTGCTGGGATTAAAGGCGTGCGCCACCACACCCGGCTTCAAGCTTACTCTTGCTGCTACCTTCCAGCTGATATGACAGGATGTGATGCCCTGCTGTCTGTTTTTGCCATGATAAAACTTCCCTTTGAAACTATAAACTGGAATAAATCCATTATTTCCATAAACTGCTTCTAGCTGGGTATTTTGTCCCAGCAACAAGAAGGTAAATGCTAGAGAAAAACTTGTACTGAGAAGTGGGCTGCTGTTGTAATGAACCTGATTTTTAGTCTTTTGGAACTAATTTGAGGGAGAAATATGGAAGAATTTAGAACTCTGGATTAGAGAAGCAAAGCTTAATGGGCTATTCTAGTGAGAGTTTGAAAGACCACAATGTAAAGAAAACTGGAGTGTGAAGGCTCAGCTTATTAGGTTTCTGAGGGAAAAAAAAAGACTTTGTCAGGACTGGACTAGAAGCTGATTTTATGATATTCTGGCTTCCTTCTGCCTGTGTCTCACAAATTTGAGCAAGCTGAATTCAAAAATAAGAGCACTGTATTTGACAGAGGAAAAAACAAAGCAGAAGGATCTGTGGACTAGTTTTAGGCTGCTTTAGGTGCAATTGTTTTGAGAGATTGCCACCATAAGGATGGGCCAGCTGCTCTGTATGGGTCAGTCAGAGGAATGCTAATTCTTTTGAGAGGAGGGGCATGAAGGCAGAATGCTAAAGGAATTTCTTGCTCTTCAAAGTAGGTCTTTATCCTCCCCATATTATCAAATTTGGCAGACCATCTGTTACTGGTTTTGGAAGAATTAAGAAACTGGAAAGAAGGTCATGAAATGCACACAGTTCTGGAAAGGGTGTTACGGAACTGTGGATGAAGAACCATGGGTTTCAGTGGAGATCCCAGGATTCTGGAGATACCAGGACTATGGGTCAGTTGTCAAGGAAAGCAGCTGGCTCAGGAAGCAAGCAGCACACCTTGAGGTGTTAAGATACCCAAGCCTTTTGGAGCCCAGAGGATTTCACTGTAAGTCCCAGGTGCCAGACATATAGCTAGCTATAGGATTTGATGTTTTCCCTGCTTGTTTTAGATCTTGCATTGGTCCAGTTTTTCTTTGGTATGTCTGCTTTTTTTTTCATGTTGGAGTAGGAGTGTTTATTTTGTGCCATTATGTATTAGAAGTATGTAAGTTGTGTTTTGACTTTGTGGGGCTCATAGTTAACAAACTTGTGTCTCAGATAAGATTTTGGACTTCTGAATAATGGTGGGACTATGGGGAATCTTAAAGTTGGACTGAATGCATTTTGACTTTGTATGAGATTGCCATGAGTTTAGAGGGCCAGGGGCAGAATGTGGTGGTTTGAATGTAAAATGTCCCACACAGACTCACAGCTGTTGGAGCCTTTCTGTGTTGCTAGAGACAGGACTTGAAATTTACTAGTTCAGCCTTACTGGGTGCTCATACTGAGGTTGCTCTTGCTGTTTCTTCCCAGCTGATGTGACACCCTGCTTTCTGTTTTGTGTCTTTCTTTCTCTGCCATTGTGAAACTTCCCCTTGAAATGTAAGCCAAAACAAACCCTTTCTTTCCATAAGCTTCTTCTGGTTGGGTGTTTTATCCTTGCAATGAGAAGGTAACTGCTACATCATATAGCAATCGTTTTATCAACATGTTTGTTTCAACCTTACTCAAAGCATTATAAACAATAAGGAATAGCTTGACAGTGATAGACTTATGTACATATGATCTTTTGCATTTCTTTTATTGCAACATACACATATTACCTTCAAATATTATGTGCTCATCACAATTGTGCCTGTTAAAAGTGCAAGCAATACTTATGAACTTCTCAGAGGTTCTAGTGAACAGGATCTTTAATTAAAAACAACTAAGACTTTTTTATTCTTTACACTTTGGAATAAAGTCTAAAAATTCATGCTAAAACTAGATTATAACTACAACCTATCACCATTTTGCTTAAATATTTTTTATGCAAAACATGTCCTGGTATTTTCATATATTCTGAAAACCACAGATTTAAATCCAAACTGTTTTGAAATACCTGAAAAGTCTCTAAAGTTTTGAGAATTTTAGAGGCCAAAACCCTATGTAGATCCCACGGTCATTAAAATTGGTATAATCCAATTACATAAAAAATTTTTTTTTGAGGTACAGTATCACTGTAGCTCAGGCTAACCTGGAATTCACTATATAGTCTCAGGGTGGCCTTGAACCCACAGTGATCCTCCTGCCTCTGCCTCCTGAGTGCTGGGATTAAAGGCATGTGCCACTATGCCTGGCTTATATTACATATTATAATAACAAATAATTATGTATTGTTTTAAGATATTTTAGTATATGTACACTTAAAAAATGTAAATATAAAGGGACTAACCACAGTGCTTCTTTTAATGTGGATTTCGTAATCATGTCAAATAGAATTTGGTTTTTGAATAATCTTTTCATAATACTGTTTGGAATAAACTAATTAGAAAACATCTCTTAGAGTTGGGCGTCGTGGTGCATGCCTTTAATCCAGCACTCTGGAGGCAGAGGCGGGAGGATCATTGTGAGCCTAAGGCTACCCTGAGAATATATAGTGAATTCCAGGTCAGCCTGAGCTAGAATGAAACCCTACTACCCCCCAAAAAGTATATCTCTTAGATATACTTATTTCAATATTATTCATTCAAATCTTTATGGAAAAAGTTTCATATATCACTTTAAATAAAGCAATATAGAAAGTGTTTTAAAATACTACCTGAGTTAGAGAAATAAAATGTAAATCCATTTTCTACTTTAAAAACTGCTATGTTGAGAAAATCTTTCAACAGAAATTACCTCATTTAATTGCTATTAAGACTAGTTGACAGAAAAACAATAATTAAATCTTGTTCAAATTGCAAACTTGTATTAATCTCAAGCTTATGGTACGTACCATCAGGGTCTGATATTATATCTAGAAGGGATTTATCCAGAGTAGTTTTGCTCATTATTTTTTCTTCATATTCAAAATATACATCCAGCTTTCTTGCCTGTTTCAAAATAAACATTAGATGAAAATACAGTAAGACTCTCTTGTATACACATTTCTATTTTCTATGATCAAGTTTAAAAATTCATTTAATTGTATGACTTTAAGTTTCTTACTTTTGGTCATAAAGTTAATGTAAATAACATTGAGAGATTAACATTTAGTTTGTCTTATTTAGACAGACCAGAATATGTAGGTCTACATATATTAGTAAAAATAAAACCCACACAATTCTGTTATTACATTAACTGGTAATTAGAATACAAATCACATTGTACTCCATGCAAATTAATAGTAGGTCATGCTAAGTTTATGTTTTTAGTGCACAGATACGTACATTTCATCTTAACTTGACAGATAATTATGTTATTTTAAATGCTTTTTTAGTTTAAATAAAAACGCTTTCCCCATTAATTCTCCTGTTTAATAAAATGACATTTTAGATAATGAAAAAGTAATAATTTTTTTTCCAAATGATGTTTCTTCACTTAAAAATCTCTTGATTAGGGCTGGAGAGATGGCTTAGTGGTTAAGCCCTTGCCTGTGAAGCCTAAGGTTTGAGGCTTGATTCACTAGGACCCACGTAAGCACAAGGTGGGGCAAGCATCTGGAGTTCGTTTGCAATGGCTGGAGGCCCTGGCATGTCCATTCTCTCTCTCTCTCTCTGCCTCTTTCTTTCTCTGTCTGTCTGTCGCTCTCAAATAAATAAATAAAAATAAACAAAAAAAATTTAGAAACTCTGTTGATAAAACTTATCCTAATAAAATTAATACATATGTATCTTAAAAAGGGCTGGAGAAAAAAGTCAGTAAAATGCTTGCCTCCCAAGCCTAAGGACCTGAGTTTTGATCCCCATAACCCACATAGAAAAGCTAGACATGGTGGCATACACTTACTTCCAGCACTGGCAGGTGGAGAAAAGTGGATCCTTGAGGCTTGCTGGCTAGCCAGTGAACAGTGCCCAAAGAACCACACCTAAACTTGATTTCTGTGCGTGCACACATACGATCTTAGAGAGTAATAAATGTTATCATTGTTAAATATCTAATAATCTATGTTTTAAATATAAAAGTGAAAGAGTTCCCCTTTCCTTTCCTTGCTTTTCTTTGCATTCCCACAAACCTTTGTGTTTTTATCATCTTCCTGGCTCTACCTCCGAAATGCTCAGATTACAGGCATGGGTTACCATAATGGGCTTTAAAACAGAATTCTTTTTTTCCATATATTTTATTTTTTATTTACTTATTTGAGAGAGAAAGAGACAGAGGCAGATTGAGAGAGAATGGGCATGCCAGGGCCTCTAGCTGCTGCAAACGAACTCCAGATGCATGCACCAACCTTGTGCATTTGGCTTCCATGGGTCCTGGGGAACTGAACCTGAGGCCTTTGGCTCTGCAGGCAAGTGCCTTAACTGCTAAACCATCTCTCCAGCCCCAGATAGAATTCTTTCTAACATAAAGATGTTAACAACTAGAATGCGAGTACAAATTATTCATGAAATTGACTTGAATACTTAGCAATAACAAAGATATGCGAAATAAATATGCTATGGTAATATTATATAATGTAGTTAACAATTGAGATATGATGAATTTTACTTATTTACTTATTTATTTTATTGGGGATTGACAGAGAAAGAGGCAGAGAGCTAGAGAGAATGGGTGCACCAGGGCCGCCAGCTACTGCAAATAAACTCCAGATGCATGAGCCACCTGGTGCATCTGGCTTACGTAGGTAACCTTGAACTGGGGTCCTTAGGCTTCACAGGTAAGGGCTTAACCGCTAAACCATCTTTCCAGCCTGGAGAGGTGATGAATTTTGAGTTGAGTTTTGCAAGCGAGTTTGGGGAGGGAGCAGGTTTTGTGGTTAAAGACACTTGCTTGAAAGTGATTTGGGGCCACATATTCAGTTCTTTACAGTTAGATCATACCACAGTACAGCAGAATAAAGGCTTCTGCACAGTAGACTAAGGAATGGATTTAATTTCTTAAGAGGAAATAAGTAAGGGTCCTCTCAACCTACTGCCCTGCAGTGGCATACAAAGCCAAAGTTTTAAATAGATGATGTATTTCCACAGTTCAAAAATGAAAACAAGACTGAAAAGTACATATTGGAAAGTTTTATTTCTCATCCAACTCCTACTTCTCCTATAGGTATTCATATTATTTTTTTCTATAGTTTTTCAGTTTTTATGCAAATATAAACAAATAGAGCCTATTCTAAAATACCTCTCTCTCTTTGTTAAAAATATTTTTATTTTGAAGTAGAGAGGGAGAGAGAGAGAAAGAATATGAATATTAAAGGGCATGCCAAGGCTTCTAGCCACTGCAAATGAACTTTGTGCATCTGGCTTTACATGGGTATTGGACCAGCAGACTCTGCAAGCAAGTGCCTGTAACTGCTGAGCCATCTCTCCAGCCCTAAAATCTCTTCACTTTTTGACACAAAAGGTAATATACTATACTCCTCTGTTTCTTCCTTTTAGCCAAATTTCCTTATCAGGGAGTTCTTGAGAAGAATATAGAAAAAAACCTTTTCTTTATAAAATTCCTGGTCTTTCCTATCTTCAAACTAATTCATTTAAGAACTATTTTAGCAACTGTATAAAGCTACTTGCATACAAAAATAGATAAGAGGTGAAGTTCTAGGAAAAATAAAATCCTAGAAATGTTAAAAATTGTTGACAGTAAAGTAAAAGATCCAGTGGAAATCTTACGATAGTGGCTATGGAAGTGAAAAGGAAAAGATGGATGTTTAATAATTAACAGGAAGGATGTGGGAAGCAAAATAGTGAAAGGAGTCAAAGAAAATTTCCAGATCCTAGCAGGAATTAGTTGATGTGAATATTAGAACAGGAAAAGCTATGATTTGGTGAGTGAAGCCAAAGATGCAGGGGGAAGGCAATAAAATCATGTTCAATTGACTCTTAGGCCTTTGCCATCTGAGCCTCCGCCCCCAGTGCATTCTGACTCACTTGATTCAGTTCTCTCTATTCCCATCAAATGACTCTCCAGTTTTTCACTAGGTACTGGGTATGCTTTTAGTCTTCTAGGCTTGGACTGAGGTTTTCCTCTCAGCTTTTATACAGTATACTCCTCTTCTAATTTATGCCCAGTGAATTCTTCTCATTCTTCAAGGTCCAGCTTCCTAGACGCTTCTACGCCCTCTCCCTGTTCTGCCTTGCTCCCATCTCCCTCGTAGCTGGAACTTGCTGCTTGCTCTCTCATCTGTATAACAAAAAGCACTTTATGTAACTCCCCATATTACAACGATCACATCATATTCCTATCTTGCATTCATGCTATCTTTCAAAAATTATGAATGCCTTGAGTGTGTCCAATTAATTGTTTAACCCTAGAGGTCTATCATAGCATCTGGTTCATAATAAACATTTGATTTTATTGAGTTTCAAAGCAAGAACAAGACATACACAACCAAGTAGCTATTTTATAAGATAACAATGTAAAGAATCTAGTCTTCAGTGATTTTTTTTTTTTTTTTTTTTTTTTTGAGACAGGGTATTGCATGCAGACCAGACTGGCCTTGAACTGTCTATATAGTTCAGGCTGCCCTCAAACTCAAACTGTGTGCCTCAGCTTGCTGTGACAGCAGATATGAACCACCAGGCCAAGCCTTCAAATTATTTAATTATGAAATTAAGATTCTGGATGACAAATAGAATCTAATGTCTGCAATATTTAAATCAGTGAAAAGACCTGGCTCATTGACTTGTGCAGGTACCCATACCACCACACATTTATTTTTCCTTTCTATATAGCAACTTATTTACATTTCCACTTCTACTATTCTTTTTTTTTTTTTTTTTTTTTTTTTTTTTGCAGTGTTTCAGACAAAACCCAGGGCCTTGTGAGTGCTAGGCAAGTGCTGTACCACTGAGCTACATTGTCGGCCCTTCATAACTTCTAAGGAACAATAGAATTAAGAATCTCAAGGCAATTTAGTTTGATTGGTTATGGGTAGCATTTGTTTTGTTGAAGTGACAATATTCTAAAATTTGGCTGAATGTGGTTGCAACAACTGTGAGTATACTAAACCCATATATTCTTGAATATATACTTAATGTAGATGAATAGTATGCATGTGAAGGATGTAAGTGGGTCAAGTGGTTGAGCACTTTTAGTATACTGGTTATGAGGGACCACCATTCCAGAAGAAAGGACTGAATGAACTACTATCTATTTGGCACCTATCATGTGCAAGGTACTGTATTTAATCGCTACGACTTCCAAATACTTTTTAACAGAGAATCTCAGGGCCTTCTCTCTCAAACCAAATCTTTTCTAGAACCTTAAATCACAGATACAAATGACCCATGAAGTGTTCCTAAACAGTTGTAGGGTAAAAGAGAAGTGTTTAAAGACTCCTGTTTTATTTCACTGAATTATTTAAATAACATGATGGGCTAGAGAAAATTAGTCCCATTTTAAAGATGAAGAAACAGACACAAAGAAACACAAATTTGTTCAAGGTTACTAGAGCAGAAGTAGAAGAAAGCTGAGATTCACATCCAGGTCACACTCCAATGTACACCACAGATAAAAAGTACAGAATATTATATTTTCCTCAAACCATTTATTGCTTCCTTTGCATATGCTTTATGAAAGAAAGTATATGTCAATTAGTGCATATCTGTGGTTTTTGGTAACATATAATTTTGGTGTATATATGATAAAAGGCCATTTTGGCCAGTGACTTAATATCTATAAATGTTTTCTCACTCATATTGTTGAAATAAGGGCAAACAATTGGAGGAGCAACTTTTTCTAATTCCAAAGACTGGTTATTCTCACATAACATGGGCTCAAAAGAGAATAAAATGAATGAGTGAAACAGAAAAGAGCCGAAGCAAAATAACAAGTCAAGAGAATGAATAGATTTTTGCTTGTTTCAATAAATATGAATAAACGAGTAAGAGGAGACTATTACAGAAAGCCACAAGGACTATGTGTGGAGTACAGATTACATATAGTGAATAAAAACTTCCAAGAGCCATGCATTTCCCAGGAACGTCTTTAAAAGGACTGTCAAAAGGAACAGCTGATAAAATGAATTCTAGTGTTTACCTCTAAGTTTCAGGTTATCAGTAGACAATGAAGTTGATATTTCTTTTGCTTTTAATTACAATGCTCAAAATTTATATGAAATTAATATTATATATACCAAGATCATGGCAGAAAGTTGACTGGCTAGATCTCACTGGCTTTGAAAGAAATGACTATATTTTTTTTGGCTTCTGAGACAGAGTCTCATTATGTAGTCCAGGCTGTCCTTGGACTCAAGATCCTGAATTCTGAGATTATAGGGTATACACTGCCATTCCAAGCTTAGAAGGAGAACTTTCCAAAAGTAGTTTATCTTTTCCTTCACTGTAATAGGTATTTCTCAAGGCTTATGTGGGAATTTCTTTTTGGTCTGTTGCAAATTTACTACCTGGGATCATTTGTCAGATGACCCACAGGGAACACAAAAGGATTTTCTTTTCCCTTTCTATATCTTCTTATCATTCCTTTCCCTATTCTAGCTATAGACATCATCATTGAAGAACTCACTTCACTAATACCTACAATCTATTTCTCATCTCAGTTCCCAGTTTGACCTAGAGGTTCAAAAGGGTCCAAATAAAAGTCCCAGTAATACCTTGGATACTGACAAATAATTCTTAGAATTATAGGGAGAGGTTATAAAGCTAGGATAGCCAGCATTGTAATGAAGGAGCATAAACAGGGAGTCCGGCACTACCAGACTTCAAGATTTATCAAGAAGCTACAGGAATCCAGTCAGTGTGGTTCTGTGAAAGGCTATACAAACAGCTCACTGAAACTAAGGGGAAAAAAATCCCAGAAGCACACTCACTCAAAATAGTTAAATTTGATAAAGGACAAAAATCAATACAATGGAGAAAGGATAACCTTTATAACAAATGAAGTTAGAACAAATCCACACACACACAAAACTCTAGACATAGACCTTTCATAAAAGTTACCCAAAATAGACCACAGATATAGTGTAAAATATAACACAAGTAGAAGATGGGAGAAAATTCTTTCCACAAGAAGAAAATCTAGATAGTCTTGGGTATGGTGATGACTTTTATTTTATTTTTTAAATTTTATTTATTTATTTATTTTTGAGGTAGGGCCTTGCTCTGACCTGGAATTCACTATGTAGTCTCAGGGTGGCCTCGAACTCACAGCAGTCCTCCTACCTCTGCCTCCAGAATGCTGGGATCAAAGGCCTGTACCACCACACCTAGTTCTGATGATGACTTTTAAAGGCATGGTCCATGAAAGACACGTCATCAGAGAAGTCACACAATTAGCAAACAAACAAACTCATATGTTCTGAGAGAAATGAGAACTAAAGGAATAATAAGATATCACTACACACCTCTTGGGATGTCCAAATCTAGAACCTTGACCAGACTAAATGGTGGCAAGGATAAGGAACAGCAACTTTCATATACTGCTGGAGGACATGTAAAATGTTACAGCTGACATGATGCACCAGAGCAGTTTCGGCAGTAAAAGGGAGTAGGGCAAAAATCATGAATAGATGAGAAGAATTTTTAATGTTTATTATTATTATTTTTTTCAGTGCTGAGGACCAAACTCAGGTCCTTACTGAGCTAAGTCCCCAACCCCCATTTTTTTTGGTGATTTTTCCCTCCATTAATGTTTATTATTAAGTAAAAGAAGCCAATCTGAAAAGGCTACAAACTGTCTAATTTTCACTATATAACATTTTATAAACTATGCTTCCATGTAGACAATATAAAGATCAGTGGTTGCCAGAATTTTGGGGTGGGATGGGATAGGAAGGATGAACAAGTGGAATGCCGGTGTATTTAGTCCCGTGAAACTATTCTGTATGGTATTTTAATAGTAGATACATGTCATCATATACATAAACTCACATCATAAACTCACAGAATATAAAACAGAAAAAAACTGAATCCCAAGGTAATCTAAGGACTCTAGCTAGGATTATGTACTAATATTAGTATTGGCTCACCAACTGTAACATCTGCTACATTGATGAAAAATGTTATTAGTAGGAGAAATTAAGAGTTATGTGGATAAAAGAGTATATGGGAACAATCTATACATCCTCTCCCCTATGTTAGTGAAGACTGAACCTAGGGCCTCCCACATGCCAGGCAAATGTCTCTCCCCAACCCAGTAAACCCAAAACTCTAACATAAATGAAGACTTAATTAAGAAAAAAATAAGATATATCAAAAGAACAATAACTATATAGTGAATTCCAGGTCAGCCTGGATTAGAGTGAGATACTACCTCATCAAACAAAAACAAACAAACAAAAAACAATAAAAGAGCCACATTTCATAGAGTAGTTGCAAAATCTTTTAAAAATACATTCTTTGGATACTTTTCCATCTTATTTCTTCATGCTTACTATATTAAACAATGCAAAGAAAAGGACATATAGAGATGATTTTGCATGTACTTAAAAATGTACTTAGCTTTAGGAGTACACAGACTTACACTTACCATGAATAAAAAAGGTATAATACAAACATATTTAATGAGGCTGGAGAACATTATCCTAAGTCAAATAAACCAGATACATATAGACAAATACACCATGTTCTCACTTATAAGTGGGATCTAAAAAAGTTGAGCTTATGGAAACAGAGTAGAAGAGTAGTAACCAGGTGTTGAAGGATGCAAAGATGGGTAATAGAGGTCAAAGAGCAGATCTTAACACACACACAAAACTATAAGCTAAGCATAGTAGTGTGCACCTGCTCTTGAGAGGTAGAGGTAGGAGGATCAGGAGTCCAAAGTCAGTCTTGGCTACATAGTAAGTTTGAGACTAGTCTGTATTGTAAGAACCTATCTCACAAAACAAAAACAAAAGCAAGCCAGGCATGGTGGTTCATGCCTTTAATCCCAGCACTTGGGAGGAGAGAGGTAGGAGGATTGCTGTGAGTTCAAGGCTACTCTGAGACCATGTAGTGAATTCAGTTCAGCCTGAGCTACAGTGAGACTCTACCTTGGAAAACCAAAAAAAAAAAAAAAAAAAACCAAAGAAAAAAACCAAAACAACAACAAAAGCAAAACAAAACAAAACAAATCTATGAGATGTGACATGTAGATTTATGTACATTATTTCATTATGTATATATTGATCAAAACATAATGCTGTATATCTTAACTGTATTTGGTTTATCTACAAATTATACCTCAATAAAGATGGAAAACTATGTTTTTAAAAAATATTTTTATTAACTTATTTGCGAGAGAGAGAAAGAGGCAGATACAGAGAGAGAATGGGCACACCAGGGCTTCTGACCACTGCAAATAACTTCCAGATTACATGTGCCACCTCATGCATCTGGCTTTATGTGGGTACTGGGGAACTGAACCTGGGTCCTTAAGCTTTGCAGGAAAGCACCTTAATATTTCTGCAGCCCCAAAAATGTTTTAAATAGTTAACTTATTTTATGAAACTTAATTTATAAGGTAACTAGTACCTTTCTTTGTAAATTTAAACATTCATTGATATAAAAAGACATAAAGAATGACTGGACATTCATAAATAATTGGGACACACACCTAGAATCCTAGCACTTAAGAATCAAGGGCAGGAAGAAAATGAGGTAGACGCCAACCTAAGCTATAAGAGACTCTATCAAAACACATGGCAAAACGAGAATGATTAAACTAAGGTTCTCTACTGCTGTCTATTTTCTTATTTTATATTTTAATTTAAATGACCTCTAATACAGAGGATATCAGTGGATAAGGAATTAGCAATGACAAAGCATTTCCATTGGATTTTTGGTGGATCTGTTTTAGGAAATGATAGAATGAAAGAGTATGGGACCTAAAACTCAGGCTCACATTCAGACTAGCGGCTCCCTACTACAGAATATATTTTCCTTGATCTTGAAGACACCAGGGACATCTGATCATTCACCATGCAGAAGATCAATTTAAAACAGAACAGGCCGGGCATTGTGGCGCACGCCTTTAATCCCAGCACTTGGGAGGCAGAGGTAGGAGGATCACTGTGAGTTCAAGGCCACCCTGAGACTACATAGTGAATTCCAGGTCAGCCTGGGCTAGAGTGAGACCCTACCTCAAACAAACAAACAAACAAACAAACAAACAAACAAACAAACAAACAAAAAAAACCAGAACAGTACAAAACAAAATCCAGCCAGAGAAATGCTATATTTCTAGTGTAGTAAAACACTTCCCTGAGGACTTTTGGGTTAGATGGTGGCATACTAGCCACACCGAAGCAGCCTAGGAAGGGGGAAAAAAAAAAAACCCAAAACAAAAACATGGTAAAATACACTCTTCTAAGGAAAAGTGAAGGTGTATAAGTTATTATCAACCCCAGCAGAGAAAAAGGAGAGAACAAGATCTTCTAGAAAGAAGGAAACAGGCCAGAATCATGCCCAGTTGCCAGCAGCCCCAATTCCTGAGCATTCCAGGCCAATAGCAGAGCTACAGGAGCAGAAAAAAGGCAAGAGGATTTTCCATTCACATCAGCTTCCTCACAAAGGCAAGAAACCTGAAAGGGAGAACAGCAGAGACCAACTGCTGAATACAAATGGGAGCAGCTGAGCACCCCTGGTATGACTCCAAGCACCCTGCAAAGTCTCCCATCCCCCAACCATCAGGGCCCTGAACATCCTGAGAACTCATTCACCCCCCGCCACCCCAGCACCCAGAGGGATCAAGGTGGGCACTCAGCATTGGTGAGACTGGAAGCCATTCCAGAAGGTAACAGGGCCTATTTATTCAAAGCCAGATACATAAGCCTGCAGTGGAAGTGCTTATCTCTCTTTCCATGTCAGGAAAGGTTATGTACTACATTTGAATGATATATTCTTGGTTGGCTTCACCCTTCTCAAATAAGCTATATTCTGGTGTTGACTACTGTTGCCTTGATATTTCCTGAGTTTCAGGGCCTTTGTCTTTTACTTCTATCATTGTTGGGGTTGGGGGCAGGGAATGACTGGCCCCATCCTGATTGGAACTCCTTTCAGACTAGAAATCTCAACCTCCCAGTTGACAGGATTAAGGGTGTGGGGCAACACACATCCTTAGGGACTTTGACTTTACTAGATTATCTGTTTAGTTTAATTCCCAAGTTTGTATAAATACTCTGTGCTGGTTTTGATTGAATGTCTATATTGCTCAGTTTAATTTTAGAATTTGCCAGTAATTTTCTTTACCAGCATCACCCTGATACCAAAGCCATAAAAAGATAGAAGAAAGAAAGATAATTACAGATCAATCTCCCTCATGAACATAGATGCAAAAATTCTCAACAATATATTGGCAAACAGAATACAAGAATATATTAGAAAGATAAATATTCACCCTGACCAAATAGGCTTTATCCCAGAGATGCAGGGATGGTTCAACATATGCAAATCAATAAATGTAACACATTATATAAATGGACTGAAGGACAAAACATCACATAATCATCTCAATAGATGTAGAAAGGCACTTGACAAAATGTAACATCCCTTCATGATGAAAGTCTTACAGAGACTGCAAATAGAAGGAACATATCTCAACATAATAAAGGCTATTTATGACAAACCTATAGCCAACATAATACTAAATGGAGAAAAACTTGAAGCTTCTCCACTAAAATCAGAAACAAGACAAGGGCATCCACTGTCCCCACTTAGTACTGGAAGTCTTAGCCATAGCAATAAGGAAAGAGACACACATAAAAGGGATACTAATTGGAAAGGAAGAGATCAAGTTATCATTATTTGCAGATGATAAGATTCTATAAATAAAGGACTCTAAAGAATTTACCAGCAAACTGTTAGAGCTGACAAACACTTATAGCAATGTAGCAGGATACAAAATAAACACACAGAAATCAGTAGCCTTCCTATATGTTAAAAACAAACACACAGAGGATTAAACCAGAGAATCACTCCAATTCACAGCTGCATCTAAAAAAAAAAAAAAAAAAGTACCTTGTAATCAACCTAACCAAGGAAGTTAGGATCACTTCAGTGAAAACTTTGAAACACTCCAGATAGAAATTGCAGAAGATACTATGAAATAGAAAGACATACCTTGTTTTGGATGGGAAGTATCAATATTGTGAAAATGGCAACCTTACCAAAAGCTAAACATTTAATGCAATCCCCATCAAAATTCCAATGGCATTCTTCATGGCAATAGGAAAAATAATCCTGAAATTCATTTGGAAGCCTAAGAAACCTCAAATGTCTACAACAATTTTAAGCAACAAAAAGGAGGCTAGTGGTATAACCACACATGATTTTAACCTGTATTATAGAGCCACAGTAACAAAATCAACATGGTACTGGCACATAAACAGACATGTAGATCAATGGAACAGAACAGAGGACCTAGATCTAAGGCCGGGTAGCTACAGCCACCTAATCTTCAACAAAAATACCAAAAGTACTCACTGGAAAAAAGATAGCTTCTTCAGCAAACAGTGCTGGGAAAACTGGATATGTATCTGTAGAAGGATGAAAATAGATCCATCTCTCTCTCCATGCACAAGAATCAAGTCCATATGGATGAGCGACCTTAATATCAGACATGAAACTCTGAAACTACTAGAGTAAAAACTAGGAGAAACCCTTCATCATATTGGTCTTGGCAAGGTCTTAAGTGGATAATGAAGATGTGGTACATTTATACAATGGAGTCTACTCAGCAATAAAGAAAAATGAAATAATCAAATTTGCAGGATGGATCTGGAAAGGATTATACTTAGTAAGGTAACCCAGACCCAGAAAGGCAAACATCACATGTTCTCTCTCATATGTGGATCCTAGCTACAAATGTTTGTACTTCTATGTGAGTAGGAATAAAACTCAGCAGCAGAGGCCAGTAAGCTAGAAAGGGGATAAAAAGAGAATAGAAAGGGAGGGAGGGAAGACTTAACAGAATGGTATTGTATATATGTAAGTAGAAGAACAGATTAATGGGGTTGAAAGGCCTAAGTGAGGTCAGGGGAAGAGATTGAGTAAAGGAAAGGTGGAGGGAGGGCTAATCAAAATCTAAGAGGGTATGAAAAAGTCATATGGAAACCTATTTTTTTGGAATGGAACACTCAGGAGCCATAGATTGCTACTAGAAAATGTTCAGTGCCAGGACTGGGATACCTTCCAGTGAGTTGTTGGCCAGGGAAGTCCTCGATGCCCCCAAAACATCACAGGCCATTGCTGAGGTCCATGGTTTTCCATCAGGAATAGATGGTAAGACCCTATTGCTGAAGACTTCACATACTCGGGCTACAAGGTCACTGAGAACTCCTGCTGGAGCTGAGCTGAAAACCTCCTCCATGTAGACCAGCTGACAGAAAGCTGGACAAAGCTCTGCTGCATGCAGCTCAATGGGAGAGAGAGAAATCACCAGTGGAGACACTCAACAATGGACACTGCAAGCCTAAATTTGGCCAGTCAGGCTAAATGAGCCAACAGGTGTAGTGGCAGGTCTGTTATGGGGGAAGCTAGGTGCTCTCTAATTGAACTGGAGGCCCACTCCATGGGAGGGAACACATTCCTGATATTGTAAACCTACAACAGGGGTCGTAATGAGCTTTAGGGGTGTAATGTCTGCTGGTGCCTGGCTAAATATATACATTATGCTCACCAAACTGCCAGGTAAGCACTTCTCTTAATGTTCATACCTACATATTAATGTTACTCTCACTTTTGGTTAGAGAACCTTCTCTTTTCAGATGGCAGTGACCTTGGGATGACTCAGAAGGCACCATGGTGCTGAGAAGAAGTGATAGAGAGGAGTGGTCAGCACTGAAATATCTCTATCACACCTTCGAAGGCTTAGTGTGCATTGCAGAAGAGGTGGTGGAAAGAATGCAAGAAACAAAGAAAGTGTAGGACTCCTTACAACGTGGTCCTCCAGACACAAAATGGCCTGGATATCCATGTCCTCACAGTGCCTGACACTTCCTACACAAGGCCATCATAAGAGGAAGAAAAAATGATGATATAAAAATAACAGAGAGACTGATTGAGAGGGGGAAGGCGTATGATGGAGAGTGGAGTTTCAAAGGGGAACATTGGGGGAGGGAGGGAATTGCCATGGGTTATTGTCTACAATTATGGAAGTTGCCGATAAAAAATAAATTAAAAAAAAAGAGCTTCATGTGATTAGGAGGAGTGATTGGTTAAAGGCAACTAATGTAAAGAATAATAAAAATTAAGATTTGTATGATATATATAAATTTTAAGCAATGCTATTTATTTATTTGATATAGGGAGAGAGTATGGGTATACCAGGGCCTCTTGCCACTTTAAATTAAGTCCAGATACATGTGGCACTTTGTGCATCTAGCTTTATTTGGGTAGTGGGGAATATAACGCAGGCCTATGCAAGCAAGTACCTTTAAAACTGAGCCATCTCCCCATCCTGACCTAAGCACTGCTTTTTCAGACCTAAAATATGTAACTGTCAATCAGTATATGTTGAAGACTTTTTCTTCACATACTCAGGTTCACTGAAACTGTTTGAGTACTTTCCAGTTGTTTATAGTTAAAATTTTCCACACATGGTTAAGACAATATTTAAGTCCTCTTTTAATCTAAGATGTGCAATTTAGTGTTTTAGACAACCTGTTTTCATATTCCTATGGGAGGCATAAACAATTGGAATAAAATCTAAGTCAGTCCTTGGTGAACAAGGAAGTTGTGAGAAAAGAACCTGACAAGGAAACAAATTTGTTGTGAGCAAGTCAACAGAGTCACCAGCAGCTACTGTGTCTTTACACAGGAAATAAAGAGTTTTCAGTTCATTAAATATGGTGACCAAGTAAAGATTAACTAAGAGGGTTTTTCCTTTAGTTTGAAAACAGCTTTCCCTGAGGAGGATAAAAACTTTAAACCAAAGAAAAAAGAATCAATTCTCATGAGCAACAGGTTCCATTAAAAGATAGCATTGCCAGTGAGGGTAAAGACATGTTAAGAGTACAGACCTTGGCAGCCTCTTTGGAAATGAGGTGTTTTTTTATAATGTGTGCCCCAGGGCTTCCAGTCGCTTTAAACGAACTCTAGATGCATGCGCCACCTTGTGCATTTGGTCAATGTGGGTCCTCGGTAATCAAACCTGAGTCCTTTGGCTTTGCAGGTATGCACCTTAACCATGAAGCCATCTCTCCAGCCCGTTTTTTTTTTTTTTTTTTTTTTGAGACAAGGTCTGGCTACGTAGCCCAGGCTTGTGATCTTTCCTCTTGAGTGCTGAGTGCTAGAATTGCAAGTGTGCACAACCACACTTAGCCAGATGATGTCCTGGTTTTATATAATCTCTCTTCTGGAGACAGTGACCTCAAGGCAAACACTCTGGAAGAGCTTAAGCTATTTAACAGCAGTATGAAAGAAGGAGATACAGAATCACTTATAAATTGCACAAGTATGTTTTTTTATTTTTACACATACATGAAAAATATCATTTGTCCTTATCAAGATGCAGGATGTGGTGGCTCACGCCTTTAATCCCAGTGCTCAAGAGGCAGAGGTAGGAGAAGCGCCATAAGTTCAAGGCCATCCTGAGACTACATAGTGAGTTCCAGGTCAGTCTGGACTAGAGGGAGACCCTACCTTAAAAGCTAAAAACAAAAAACAAAACAAAACAAATGAACAAAAAAAGCAGGACAAAGACAAAAATTAGGTTGTTGTGCTAGAGAGATGGCTTAGCAGTTAAGGTGCTTGCCTGCAAAGCCAAAGCACCCAGGTTCAACTCTCTAGGACCCATGTAAACCAGATGCACAAAGGGGCGCATGCATCTGGAGTGCATTTGCAGTGGCTGGAGGCCCTGCAAGAGAATGCGCCCATTCTCTCTCTCTACCTGCTTATTTCTGTATCTCTCTCAAATTAATAAATAAAAATACAATATTAAAAAATAAGGTTGTTAGCTTAATAGAAATTATGCAGGCTTAAATTCCATATTATACAATGTCCATTTCCATCAGCTATATGTTTACTCTTTTTATGGTTTTGACTTTTTAAAAACAATTTATTTATTTATCTGGATGGGGGAAAGAGAGAGTACATGGGTATGCCAGGGCCTCATTCTACTTCAAACAAACTCTAGATGTATATGTCACTTTGTGCATTTGACTTTACGTGGGTACTGGGGAATTGAACCTAGGCCAGCAGGCTTTGAAAGTAACCATTTAACCACTTAGGCAGTCCCCTTTATAGCTTTTTAAATCACTAAAAAAAACCCAAACAAACAAACAAAAAAACAACAACAAGGTATTTTCCATATCTTTTGATAAGCAGTAACTGTATAGTTATTCTCATCCTTTAAAGCACTTTCAGATGTATCATATCAAATGGAAAGTAGAGTTAGTAATAAACTCATCTTAGAGTATAGTCAATCTGCCACTGGAACTCAACTAACAGGTTTTGATAATAAAATACTGAAGGAATTAGTAGGGTGATATGTGTAAACCTGAATAAGATAATAAAGAATTATGAGTAACAATATTGAGAAGCCCCCATATATTTGCTTTTAAATTATGTCTAATGAGAGACATTAAGGAACCTTAATGCTAACAGACTCACGTAGAACCAAAAAGTTGAGAACGAAGTCACCTAAACTAAGTGGTGTTATTCAGGAATATATATATATTTTTACTTATTTATGTGTGTGTGTGTGTGTGTGTGTGTGTGTGTGTATGTGAGACAGAGAGAGAGAGAGAGAGAGAGAGAGAGAGAGAGAGAGAAAGAATGGGCCATTAGCCTCCACAAACAAACTCCAGACCACCATGTGCATCTGGCTTATGTAGGTTCTGGGGAGTTGATCCTGGGTCCTAAGACTTAGCAGGCAAATGCCATTACTGCTGAGCCATCTCTCCAGTCCTTTATTTTTAGAAAAATATACTTTATTTGTGTGTGAGAGAAAATGACTGTGGGCATTCCAGGGCCTCTTAGGACTACAAAATGAACTTTACATACATGTGCCACTTTGTTCATCTGGCTTTACATGGACACTGAGGAATTAAACCTGTGTCGAAAGGCTTTGCAAGCAGGCACCTTTATCCATTGAGCCACCTTCCTAACCGATTTAATGCATATTTTACTAGTACCATATTAAAAAGGATTTCCGAGCATGCTGGTATACAGCTGTAATCCCAGAACTGGGAAAGAGAGGCAGGAGGATTAGAAGTGTGAGGCTTAGTCCTATTGATAGAGAAGAGCACCTGAAAGTCTCCTCTGGCTGCTGCACGCATGTGCATGCATATGCACGTACATGCACACACTCCAAAACTTAAAAAGGAGGCTTAATGCTGGGTTGTGATGTGAGATGACTATAAAACATATATTGAACTTGTTAGACTTTATATATAAAAAAGTAAATTATTCAATGTTTTAAACAAACTACATGTTGAAATACTAAATTATATTATAATACTAAATATAATACTAAATTATATTATAATATATATTAAAATAAAGTTCACCTATTTTTTTTTTTAATATGCTGCTAGAAGTCTAAAACTACATTGAACTTTGGTGGAAGAAGACAAGAAGGTCGAGTAAAGTGACATGAGATGACAGAAAAGGGTACACATCCAGCTGAGGAGGAAGATCATGAACTTGAGGTCAACCTGAGCTGTGCAATTTCAAACCATGAAAGTAAACAAATAAAACAACTAAGAAGACTTCTAAATGTACATTATGTTCAATGTAAGCCTGTTTATTAACAAAGTAAACTGTATAGTGACTATATACTGAGATATTACAATATAGCAGAAATGTCACACATCCCAACTTCATTGGTTTTCTTGGGCAAATCACCTGTCTTCCTGGATTCTTAAATTCCCTCATTTGCAGAAAATAAACATCGTCTTGATGTTTTCTACAGTCATACTTCATAATGCTACAGAGAAAACTCAATGAGATAATGAAAATGAGAGCAGCATACAAGCAGAAACCCTGTACAAATGTAAGTCACAAGGTGAGAAGGAAACTGAAATTTACCTTTATGTGTTCTAAAACAGCAGTGGCAACATTTGTATGGAGATCAATAAGTCTCTTCTTTTCAAGGAGTTCTGGCAAAGAACTGTAAGAATCAAAAAAAAAAATGAATGTAAACCATAGGATTTTCCAAGACAGTGAAGCAGATGTTAACGTCTGTGTTTCCTCTGAAGAAACATCCAACAGTGAAACTTTGACAAAGAAACAAGTTAATCTGTACACTAACTAAATTGTACCTTCAGGCTTGAATGCATGCAGTTTACATTATTTTAATATAGTAGGGATGCTTCCTATTTAAAACTAATTTGGTTCCTACCTATTATTTCTATTGTGTCAATTTCTGCTTGAAAATTTTAGGGGTTAAGAATAAAATCAGATTAACAGAAACATGATTTTACCAACATTTCTAAAACATGAAACTCCCTCTCTCTCGATGACAATCACAGTATTGAAAAGCCTATCAACCTTCAATTGAGAAAACTGCAGCACTATCAAAATTAATAATAACTTACCCTACTTTATCATTAATATTATTTTCCAAGTAAAAATATTCACATCAGAAATGTCTAACTAAGCTGGGTGTGGTGGTGCATACCTTTAAACCCAGCACTTGGTGGGCAGAGGTAGGAAGATTGCCATGAGTTTGAGGCCACCCTGAGACTACATAAGTGAATTCCAGGTCAGCCTGGGCTAGAGTGAGACCCTACATCGAAAAAAACAAAACAAGAAACAGAAATATCTAACTATTGACAGAAGCATATGATTTGCTGTATCTAAGGGGAATTAAGTGAGCTTGTGCATGTCAAAAGCACAATTCAGTTTAAGCTCCAAGGTATATTTGCTATTACCTATTATTTCCCATTATTACAAACAGTAATCACTTTTTAACCTTCAACATAAATCTCATCATCAGGAGACATCACAGAGGACACACTGAATTCTTACCTAACAGCAGATGTTAGTTTGGCAGTGTTGTCAGAAAGCATACTGATGGCTCCTTCATCCTCTCCTTCCAGTCCCTGGGAAGGAGGGAGAAATGGCACTAAGAACTTTATAAGTCAACACATTACAAAGATTATTGATAAACAAGAAGTTTGGTCACCTCACATAACCATTCATCTCCTTTGAGGTGCAAGCATGTGCATGTGAATGTATGTGGACAGGTGCACATATGTGTATAGGTGTGGCTGCATATAGGTGCATATGGAGGATGGAAAACAACCTGTGGTGTTACTCTGAAGTAAGCTGCATCTCTTTTTGTCCCTCATTGGCCTGCCTCCATCTTCCCAGTGCTAGAATTACAACTATGTGCCACTTACAGCGGCTTTTTCTTTATGTGAGCTCTGGGGATCAAACAGGTTCTCATGCTTTACTGGCTGAGCTATATCCCGGTCCAAGGATATGCCTCTTTGATAGTTATAGAAAAGTTTTTCATAAATAGCACAGTACATAAATAAAAGATTGGCTGGAATTTCAAATTAAAAGATCAGATATTACAGGTGTGGTGGAGCACACCTTTATTCCCAGCACTTGGGAGGCAGAGGTAGGAGGAATGTTGCGAGTTTGAGGCCAGCCTGGGACTTCAGAGTGAATATAAGGTCAGCCTGGGCTAGAGTGAGACTCTACTTTGGGAAAAAAAAAAGTCCAGATATTTGCCATAGGTGACACAGTTAATAAATGGTATAGCTGAAAATTGAAATTGAACCAAAATATGGGAGAACAAGCAGAACTGGAATATATGTCTCTAAAATAAAGTCATATTACATATATTTTTTTTGAATCACAACTTACTCAATATGATTGATGACTATTAAAACTAAAGTGTATTCCAGACAGTTTCCATGTGCATTTTATATATTTTTCTTCTGAATAAAGTAATTCATGATAGTTGGAAAATAACATTCAATGAAAAAAATTTTTTCTTCTCAACATAGGTTTTTTCTTTCTTTAATTGTGTTTATTTGAGAGAGAGAGAGAGAAAGAAAGAGATAAAGAGCCAGGGGATGGTGGTAAATGAATGGGTACACAAGGGTCTTCAGCCACTGCAAACGAACTCCAGACACCTGTACCATCACGTGGCAGATAAGTGGCTTTGTGGGTAAATCATCTCTCCAGCCCTAGGTTTCTTTTTTTTAAAAGAACACCTAAGGTAGATGTGGTGTACATATTTGTAATCCCAGCACTCAACTGACACGAGTTCGAGGCCAGACTGAGCTACAGAATGAGACTCTGTTTCAAACAACAAACCAAAACTTAAATAACCTGAAAACAATTTTGTTGTTATTAAAGCAGGAAGCAACCTTGTTGAACTTTTATGAGGAAAACAAAGTAAACTTCTTTCTTTATCCCCCTAGATGTATTCTCTATGATTCCTAGAGCATAAACAGAATCTTACCATGATGCTTTTAAGTCGTTTCACCTCATCTTCTTGGGCTCTGTAAGATTCTAGTTCTTGTTGAACTGATTCTGCAACTTCTGGGAATGGACTGAAACAGTATTGCATAAGAGGAATTAGGAATATGCTATTAAAATATTGTCTTTTGTGTAAATTCTGAAATATATACAAGACTTATTATTTTAAATGCATTTATTTAGTTTTGAATATATTTCATGTATGCCATGGGCAGCAAATACTTAATAAAAGGCAGACAGTTTTAAAATGAGTATACTAGATATAAATCTGAATAAATTTAAAGTTTACTTCTATTTTTTTTCATTAATGAGGTCCCATTTTCCCTTCAATTATATAAGATTGAAAATCAAAAGAAAAGTCTTCATATAT
Source organism: Jaculus jaculus (assembly GCF_020740685.1). Classification (NCBI taxonomy): domain Eukaryota; kingdom Metazoa; phylum Chordata; class Mammalia; order Rodentia; family Dipodidae; genus Jaculus; species Jaculus jaculus. The sequence goes on along the minus strand of NC_059108.1, from coordinate 80,314,300 downwards.
CAAAACATTAAATATTACTTCCAAAGAAACATGTATCAAAGTGCCCATTCAACTATAGTAACAGCATTCAAAAACATCATGTGTGAGTAATTATAAAAAATATGTTGTAACTTAATACTCCTAATATCCTTTGTGCTAAGAACCACTGTGGGACCACAGGTATGGCAGACTTCATCTATACTCTCTCTTAATAATGATTTTCTAATGATTACAGAGGAAATGTAGACTATGGAATTCCAAACTAAAGAATAGTATTAAAAATAAATTATAGAGCTGGAGAGGTGGCTTAGTGATTAAGGTGTTGCCTACGAAGTCTAAGGATTCAGGTTTGATTCCCTAATACCTATGTAAGGCAGATACACAAGGTGACACATGCATCTGGCATTTTTTTCCAATGGCTAGAGGACCTGGCACACCCATTCTGTCTCTCTATCTCTCTTTCTCTCTCAAAATCAATAAATAAAGTAAAATAAAAATTATAACTTTTTTCTTTGCAAAGAAAGTAAAATCTGTGTTATAGCAACATGGTTTCCAATTTTAAAAAGCTGTAAGCATTAAAAGAAAGATTAAAACATACAAAAATTTCCAGCATTTTGAAATGTCTATACTTCTTAAAAATAAATGTAAAACAAGCACAAAACAACAAGTATATCAGGGATACAGATAGATCTATAGTTTTAGAGATATGAATTTGAAATACTGATAACAATTTGTTGCCCTAATTGCTGATGAAAAGCATTGTTATTTCTTGGGGGGAAAAAAATCTTTTCTTTCTTGTACTTGTTTATGGTGTACACTTGTGGAGACCAGAGGTCAATGTCAGATGTTTCTTTCTTTCTTTTTTTTTTTTTGGTTATTCGAGGTAGGGTCTCACTCTATCCCAGGCTGACCTGGAATTCATTATGGAGTCTCAGGGTGGTCTTGAACTCACAGCGATCCTCTTACCTCTGCCTCCTGAGTGATGGGATTAAAGGCATGGGCCACCACGCCCAGCACATATCAGATTCTATAGATAACTCTAAATTTTTAGCTGGCTCCACTGACTTCTATAAAGAACTGTCTGTCCTTCATTTAAAGTGTTTCTATGACAGCAAAACTAAAAAAAAAAACAAAACACAAAACTAAAAAAAGCCGGGCGTGGTAGTGCTTTCTTAGTTGCTCTTCATCTTTCTTTTTGGAGATAGGGTTTCTTACTGAACCTAGAACTCACTGACACTGTTAGACTGGCTGGTCAGCAAGCTGGAGGGATCCCTCTGTCTTTGTCTCCCCAGCTGGGATTACAGGTACATGATACCATGGTTGGCTTTTTATGTGGATGCTGGAGATTTGAATTTGGGTCCTCATGCTTATCCAGCAAGCACTCTAATTAATGACTGAGACATCTCTCCAGCCCTAAGAAATTATTATTATTTTAATTTTTTGTTACTTTTTATTTATTTATTTGAGAGTGATAGAGAAAGAAAGAGGCAGATAGAGAGAGAGAGAATGGGCGTGCCAGGGCCTCCAGCCACTGCAAATAACTCCAGACGCGTGCGCCCCCTTGTGCATCTGGCTAATGTGGGTCCTGGGGAATCAAGCCTCAAACCGGGGTCCTTAGGCTTCACAGGCAAGTGCTTAACTGCTTCTCTCCAGCCCTAAGAAATTATTTTTATCTCTGTTTATTTGGAATGATTTCTTTAGCTATGATGATTACAAAGTAAGTTGTTTGGAGTCCATCAAGTACCATAAACCAGCATATGGGATGGTGGCCTACAACACATAATGTGACAATTTACTCTTAAGTCTTTTTTCTATTATTTCTTTTCTTTTCTTTTTTTCTTTTTTGAGGTAGGGCCTTATTCTAGCCCAGGCTGACCTGGAAATCACTCTGCAGTCTCAGGGTGGCCTCGAACTCATGGCAATCCTCCTATCTCTGCTTCCCGAGTGCTGGGATTAAAAGCGTGCACTACCACGCCCGGCTTTTCCCATTATTTCTTATGCACTTTGAATAAACTCTGGCCTTTGAGACATAGCATGGGATCTGTATGAGGGTAAACATGGAACAGAAAGGAAAAGACCTAGTTTTGCTATCATAGAAACACTTTAAATGAAGGACAGACAGTTCATTATAGAGGTCAGTAGAGCCAGCTAAAAATTTAGAATTATCTATAGAATCTGTAAAATCATATGGTGTAAGCTGATGAAGACAAGGGCACTACAGCATAAGTGACATAAACCATAGGAATCACAGGAATCAGGAAGAAACTGAGCCGTGAAGACACCTATCTACGGACTGGCTAACCACAGCTACCATAATCGTTTGCATTTGCTAGCTGAAGACAATTCCTCTTCAACTGATGTATCTTTTTTGTTGTTGTTGTTTTGTTTTTGGTTTTTGAGGTAGGTTCTCACTGTGGTCCAGGCTGACCTGCAATGTAGTAGTCTCAGGCTGGCCTCGAACTCACTGTGATCCTCCTACCTCTGCCTCCTCAGTGCTGGGATTAAAGGCGTGTGCCACCACACCTGGCAGATGAATCTTTAATACTGATATTTCTCTTACATACCTGCCTTTATGTTTCTGCCAAAATTTATCAACTGGAGTTAAATCGTAAGACTTCTTGTTTTTTCTCTTTGGTCTAGCACCAGCTGGAGAGTTTTCTCCTCCTGCAGATTCTTCCAGATTTACTCTGTTTAAGTGGAAATCCTAGGAAAAAGTAAACCTATTATACAACTGATTTCTGACATTAAGAGCCATAACAACTCTGACAATAAGAAACATAATTAACTCAGATTATTTACTATACTTTCTAATACTTTCACAGACAAAATACAGATGTAAAATTTAAAAGGTGGGTTGTAAAGGTTGCTGGCCTAAGTTCAATTCCTCCATACCCAAGTAAAATCCAACACACAAAGTGGCACATACATGTGGAGTTCATCTGCAGTGGCAATAAGCCTTCTCATGCATATTCTCTCTCAAATGAATAAATAAATATTAAATTTAAAATATACCCTTATAACCTTGTTATATATAAAACACTTATCATTGTTTATGAATTTTAATGGAAGTAGATATATAGATATATATGATTAATACTCAAATATAGGGGAAAAAAATCAAGGTTCTTGTGTATCCTTCCAAAAGTATTAATACATTTCCTTCCTTCCTCCCTCCCTTCCTCCTTTCTTTCTTTTTTGATTTTCTGAGGTAGGGTCTTGCCCAGGCTGATCTGGAATTCACTATGTGGACTCTGGCCTTCAACCCAGAGCAATCCTCCTACTACCTCTGCCTCCCAAGTACTGGGTTTAAAGACATACGCCACCATGCTCAGCTCTATTAATGAAGTTTCTTATACTTGCATATACAAATTCTTTTGGGAGGCAGAGAGAATATGGGTAAGCCAGGGTCTTCACTGTATGCAAACTCCAGACACATATACCACCTTGTGCATCTGGCTTTACGTGGGTACCGGGGAATCGAACCTGGGTCCTGTGGCTTTGCAGACAAGTGCCTTAACCTCTACGATATCTATCCAGCCCAAGGGATTTATTTTATTACTTATTTATCTATTAGAGACGGGGGTGGTGGAGAGAATAGGCATGCCAGGGTCTCTAGCCACCGCAAACGAACTCCACACACATGTAGGACTTGGAAAACTGAACCTGGGACCTTAGGCTTTGCAGGCAAAGGCCTTAACCACTAAGCCATCTATTCAGTCCCTATTTTATATACACATTTTGTACCTTCTTTTGTTATTTAACAATGCACTTCAGTACTTGCTTCCATCTACCTCACCTGTGTCACAGCCACAAAATAGTCAGTATTTGATTGTATCTATCTGTTTAACTAGGCTTTTTAAACATTTTTTATTTATTTATTTGAGAGTGACAGGCAGAGAAAGAGGCAGATAGAGAGAGAGAATGGGTGCGCCAGGGCCTCCAGTCAGTGCAAACAAACTCCAGATATGTACATCTGGCTAACGTGGGTCCTGGGGAATTGAGCCTGAAACTGGGGTCCTTAGGCTTCACAGGCAAGCACTTAACCCCTGAGCCATCTCCCCAGCTCTTGACTAGGCTTTTTTATACTTGGTTGTTTCCATTAACTTCTAAACTCCTATTGAAGAGCCTTCACATTCTGATGTGGGACTTGAGTGGTGGATTATATTTAAAACATGAAAATAGCATTCACTTTCACATAAATTGTAAGAAAAAATCAGATCAGAGTCATTACCTTTTGCTCAGGACCACTTTTACTCATCTGAGGCTTTTTCTTTCATCCTTACTCAAAAACAATCACAGATCTTTTCTATCCTTTTGGAGTATACTATTCTTAGCACTTATATTAAGTTATTTAATCCCTAAAACAACCCTTATAAGTTATAATAAAATTTCTATTTCAGCGGGGTGTGGTGGCGCATGCCTTTAATCCCAGCACTTGGGAGACAGAGGTAGGAGGATCGTTGTGAGATCAAGGCCACCCTGAGACTTTGTAGTGAATTCCAGGTCAGCCTAGGCTAGAGTGAGACCCTACCTTGAAAAACAAAAACAAAAACAAACAAAAAAAACCCCACCACCAACAACAAAATACCTTCTATTTCAGTGATGAAAAACTGAAGCATAGAGAGATAATGTATAACCCAAGATTCTATGGAAATACACTGCAGAAACAAGACTGAATCACAAGCAGTCTGACTTTAGAGGCACTGCTTATAAGCATTCTGATAATTCTATCATGAGACCCACATTAGCCAGATGCACAAGGGGGCGCATGTTTCTGGAAGCCTTGGTGCACCCATCCTGCCTCTCTCTCTCTCTCTCTCCCTCTTTCTTTGTTAAATAAATAAACAAACAAACAAGTAAATAAATAAAAATGAAATATTATAAAAAAGAACATGGGAATGTTAGGTAGCTAGACAGGTATTATGCATGCTCAGAGGCCCTTCCCTCATAATCAGCTGGACTTTACCTCCCATTTTCTGGCTACACCAATTTTAAGAAGGTAAGCATCACATCTGCCTTCTTAAGAGGAAAATATCATGTAAGGAGAAGTAGGGTGAAGGCAGCAGGGCTTTGTTGAGGCCTAAAAGAATCTGAGTTCTACCTCTGACCCTTGGTGGAAACATAACATTCTAAGCTGCCAAAATATAAGATTTACAAAGATACACCAATGTCCTCTCCCTAAAGAGTTAACCCAACTGGGCCTGTCACTCACTTGGCCAGACCACCCCTCAGGAAAGCTGATTCACTTGAAGATATGCTAAGGAGATGAGAGGAATAATGATCCCATGAATGAGGTAATGCACTCCCCAAAAAGCTCCCCTAAAGCAGAAGCTTGCAGCTCACTGCTAAGGCTTGCCCGCTTTCCTAAGTTCTGACTCAAAGAATGCAAAACTTTTGCCCCCCCACCTTTTTTTTTTTTTTTTAGGTAAGTTCTCACTCTCTAGCCCAGGCTGACCTGGAATTCACTATGTAGTTTCAGGTTGGCTTTGGATCCAGGTCACAATCTTAACATGTTTTTCCTGATACTCTGGTCATTCTCACTATTTCTCTGAAGACCCCCCCCCCCCCCAGTACAGCAACTTGCAGACCTTCACTGCTGACCCTAACTCAAGAGGCATGATTTTCTTTTTCTCTTCTCCATCTCACCTCCCAGCAGCTTCCAAAATTTACAGCTTGTCTATACTCTTGTTTTTCTCTCAAGGTCAAATAAAATCATCTTCACACTTTCTTCTGAGTTCGTTTTAAAATTCTTTTATCAAGTGATAAAGAACTCATGAGAGAACCCTGATTCTTGGTAACAGGAAGCAGTAGGAGGTATAAACAGACAGTAATAACTAATATAAAACATGCTACATTTTAATCTTTACTACTGTCTTATAGACTCCTCATAGTATCATAACTAAAGAATATCAGGATGTTTGAAAATTCCTCTCCGTTTCCCCAAATCTGATCTTCACTTTGCACAAAAATCATATGATGACATAGCTCATCCAAATCAAAGTAACTTGTTAGCAAAATTGCTGCTTTAAAAATAGGAGAGCTTATTATCTCTGAAGTATTGATGAAATACTTAAAACACAAGGTAAAAAGATGCCAACGGTTCTGAGAAATAGCATAATAGCAGGCACATTTCCATTGTTTATGCAGTAGCAGGGCCAACTAAGAAAAAGTAGTTTTCAATCCTGAAAATTGGGAAATTGGAACATTCTATGCTGTACTCAATTACATAAAAGCAACTGAAAGTTTCTGCACAAATAGAAGAAAACATAGTCGGTTTTAACATAGTAGAGTTTAATCTGTTTCCACCTATAGACTTGAAAGACTGGACAATCGTGCCTCAAATTACCAGATGTAAATAAGTCCCATCAGAAAATGCTAAAAACACTGAGAAGTCTTCAGTAATCTTGTTTTCTGTTCAGAAGTTAAATGGGTAGAACCAATGACAGCTAATGTCAACATTACTTTTGGATAAAAGAGATGACATCTATTCATGTAGTGCTAAGATCTACATTCATATATGACAAAGGTAAAAGCAAATAAAAATAATTTTTAGGGCTAGAGAGATGGTTTAGCGGTTAAGTTGCACGCATGCCTGTGAAGCCTAAGGATTCAGGTTTGATTCTCCAGGTCCCATGTAAACCAGATGCACATGGTGGTGCATGTGTCTGGAGTTCGTTTGCAGTGGCTAGAGGCCCTGGCATACCCACTGCCACTCTCTTTCTCTCTCTCTCTGTCTCTTAAAGACATCCATATCTTTAAGCTGGGTGAAGAGGTGCATGCCTTTAATCCCAGCACTCTGGGAGGCAGAGGTAGAGGATCACAATGAGACTACATGGTAAATTCCAGGTCAGCCTGGACTAGAGTGAAATTCTACCTCGAAAAAAACAAAACCAAAAGTTTTATTTTGGCAAGAATTTATTTATAACTTTTTAGACTGCAAATACCATCACAGTATCCTCTGAATGACAGCTTACTCAACAGATGCACTCAAGAGTCATTAATATATTGTCAATAATAAAGTTTCACATTATAGTGACCTTGTACTATCATATTAACAACAATAAGGAGACACAGTATAGTATCACCCTAAGAGATCCTTCACTTTGTACTATCATATTAACGAGAGAGACATAGCATAGTATCACACTAAGAGATCCTTTACCTTGTACTATTACACCAGCAACAAGAAGGAGGTACAGTACAACATATCATATACTCTAGAAATACATTTGAAGTCTCTATTTTTCTCTCCTTGATATAAACTCAAGAATTTGAATCTCCAAAAAGGAGAGTGACTTTGTAGAGAAGACCTTCACTTGACAGTTAAATAGTTTGGAGATTGAAAATAATATCAAATGAGAAGAGAAATGATAAAAAAGTGTGATGAAAAGGTGCATTTTCTCTAGAGTAGGGCAAGTATCTCTCCAGAACATCACAACTATTCCCTTCAGACTTGAGATTTATGAGGTAAGTAAAAACTGAGTGGAAATGAAGGTATGGTGGGGAGGGCAAGAAGGAGAGAGGGGGAAAGAAGGAAAACAAATAACAAAATTAGATTAAAATACAACCTAATTATGGTGGTTTGAATATAAAATGTCCCCACAGACTCAAGTATTTGAATACTAACTCCTTATTTGGTGGTGCTGCAGGGAATGTTGTAGAGCCTTTGGGAGGGGGAGTCTTGCTAGAGGAAGTATATCACTGGGGGGGTGGGGAGACGATGGGGTGTTGTAGCTCACCCATGCCTGCCTGCCACACTCATCTCCCTTTTTCTACTTCCTCCCTACTGATATGAAGATATGACATAGGCTTCCTGATTAGGCCTGCCATGCTTTTCTTGCCATGAAGAAATGTCCCCTCAAAAGTATAAGCTAAAACAAAACCTTTCCTTTCATAAACTACAAGAAAGTGATTGATACAATAATGAAACCAAATACTTTATATGGTAATAAATTTTCAAAAAGGAATTTATCATTTTTTTCCCAAGGTAATTGCAAGAGATGCTCTTTTAGGATAACACATTTGGGTTTCAATGTACTGATAATACCTGTAATATTTTCAATCTGATTTTTGTAAAATTAAAGCATTATCTGAAGAACTTTAAATGGTTCTTTGATTGATTTCCATATGGGGAAACTCTGAACTCTTAAGTTCCTAAAAAAAAAGCTAGTCTAAATTTATTGCTAATGCCCCTTACTTTAGAACCAATTTTAGGGCAACAATCTCACTAGCAGAGATTATGCTTCTAACTAGACAATTTAGATTATTTCTTAGAAACTCAAATCTTTGTTTTTTTGTAAGTATTATTTATTCATTTATTTACAAGAGGAGGGAGGAGGGAAAGAGTAAATGAGAGATGTAAGGAGATGAAAGGAAAGAGAGAGAGCAAAAAAGAGGGAGGGACAGAGACAAGACAGACATTATGGGTGTGCCAAGGCCTCTTGCCAGTGCAAGCAAATGCCAGATGCATGTGCCACTTTGTGCACCTGGCTTTATGAATATTAGGGAATTGAACCTGGGTTGTAGGCTTTGCAAGCGAGCACCTTGAGCCACTGAGTTATTTCCCCAGCCTCTCAATTCTCTCTCTCTCTCTCTCTCTTTTTTTTTTTTTGGTTTTTCGAGGTAGGGTCTCACTCTGGTCCAGGCTGACTTGGAATTCACTATGTAGTCTCAGGGTGGCCTCAAACTCACGGCAATCCTCCTACCCCTGTCTCCAAAGTGCTGGGATTAAAAGCATGTCAATTCTCTTTTTTAATGAGAAATCAATTATACTCAACAATTAATCTCCTGCTTTAAGATTCATAGTACTTATAGCATCCATCCATCCTTCAGAATACATACATATATACTGAATAAGATAGGATCCTGGCTAAAACTATATATCTTTATAACACTGCTGTGGTGAGTGGTTAAAGAAACAACATTCAGAATGAGGGTATGTGGATTTTAATTCATCTTAAAATTTAAATCCAAATGATTTGTTTCACATGAATCATGTAAGATTTCTTTTGACAGATCACATAAATAGCTTGTCAAATACAATGCAAGGAAAACAAAGATGAAAACAGAGAGGTCCTGTGAGCTCACCCACTGCCCTGTTCCACTCTGTCATATCATGTGGACTCCTCACATGAGGTCAGACACATTGTGACCTCTGCGCCTGCACCCCCACACAGGCTCCACCTGTGAGGGCAACGGATGTGTAACTCCAAGCCCTCCCTGTTTCTCACCACTGTACCATGTGGACTTTCCTCATGAGGTAAGAGACCGTGGACCTCTGTGTCTTCCTATATCACACACAACAAAGATGCAACACATGAGGTCTCACACCAAAGTACCCCTGCACCTACTACCTGGGATACTTGCTACATGTTGCAGACTCTGCCATGATGAGGTCAACACTGTGAGATCTCTGTCCTTCCCCTGGCATCTCTAGAGAGGCAATGTAACCCCCACACTTGTACTGAGTGGACTCTGCTATGATGTTAGTGGCCTTAGGACAACTCTCCCTCACTGTGCAGACAGTGCTCATGAAATCAGAGGCCATGAAACTTTCATTAAGGCAAACTCCTTAATAGCGAAGCCATTTCTCCAGCCCTATTTTATCTTTTATTAGTAATAAATCTCATTTTCAAAGAGTAGGAAATAAAAAAATTTCTATAGCAGGTGGTATAAAAAAAGTTACGGTCCTTACTTTAATCTAGAATAGCAGAATCCTATGAAAAACCAGTATTAGCTTTGTGGGCTTGGGGGGATCTCTGCCATAGTTATATATCTCTGCCACATCCGGCTGTCAGGAGGTGTCCCAGTCTCCTGACAGCAGTACTTCTTGGTGCTGAAAGTACTTGAACCTGTTTTATCTCTCACACTCACAACATTATTTTAATTTCCTGTATCCAAGAGTGTACAAAGATCCCAGGAATGAATCACATTCAGGAATTAGAAAGGACCCCAAGATACCTTAGATATGGTACAGGCTCCATACTATTATGACAGGGATGAACAGGTGGCCCTTGAACTGCATGCTTTTACTAAGACCTGACTCCTGGGCTCTCACCCCAAAATCAGGACCCCACTAATAAAATATACTTCAAGTCTAAACAGGGCTTTCACATTGTGCCAACTGTATATGGCTCTTTCTCTTAGATCTCACTTCTGGTTCTTATCTAGAACTTGACATCTTGAGTTACAACCTCTGCCATCTAGGAGCCAAAAAAGTCTCTCATTTTGAACATCCCTCTAAGTGTCTGTGGTTTTTTGCTCTAGTTGAACTACAAATGGCTGCCCCTTTGAATTTAAGATAATTTTCTTTTTACTTCTCACACAACTCATACTGCTGAAGGTGGAAGTGCCTTCTTTGCTATCTCCTGACATCTTACATTACATATTTCCCTTTTTCTTAAAACAACTCCAGCCTTGAAAAGTCACCAGTCTGAAAAATTGTGAAAATAAAACAAAATAAAATGAATTTGAAAAAAAAAGAAAAGTCACCAGTCTGTAGTCTATATGTGGTTCTCAGTCAGAGGCAATATTATCCCTTCCTGCCACTTCTCCCCAAGCCATATTTGGCAATGTGTGAAGACATTTAGGCTGTCCAAGACTGAGGGAGTGATGACACAGGTATATAGAGAGTTGAGGCCAGGGATGATGGTAAACATCTCAAAATGTGAGAGAAAGCCCCTCCCACAAATGATCAGGTCCAAAGTGTTAACACAATAATGCCAAGGTTGAGAAACCCTGTTCTATATTACTCATTATTGCCATCTGCAGGACACTTTTATTTACTGCATCATTAACCATTCTCTAGACCCCATAATTTTTCTCATTAAAAAAAAAATCTTATTTGGGGCTTGAGAGATGGCTTAGTGGTTAAGGCATTTGCCTGCAAAGCCAAAGGATCCTGGATACGTGAAGCCAGATTGGGAGTGGGTGGGCGTGCATGAGTCTGGAGTTCGATTGCAGTGGCTGGAGGCCCTGACGTGTCCATTCTCTTCTTCTTTACCTCTTGCTCTCTCTCTCAAATAAATAAATAAATAAAATATTAAAAAACAATCTTAGTTGGGCATGGTGGCACACGCCTTTAATCCCAGCCCTCGGGAGGCAGAGGTAGGAGGATTGCCATGAGTTTGAGGCCACCCTGAGACTCTATAGTGAATTCCAGGTCAGCCCGGGCCAGAGTGAAACCCTACCATGAAAAACAAAAACAAACAAACAAACAAAAAAATCTTACTTGGTTCTCACATTCTCCTTCTGCCAACTACTCCCTTTTCCAGCTCTCCTATACAGAAAAAAATTAAGGTAATAAAATGCTTTTCTTTGCAATCTTTCTTAATTCCACTTCAGTCTGTTTCATCCATGAACTTAACTTTTGGTGTTTTGAAACAGGATTTCATGTGTTTCATACTGGCTTTGAATTGCCTCAGTAGCTGAGGGATGACCTTGAACTCCTGATTCTCCTGCCTCTACCTCCAAAGTGCTGGGATTACAGGTGTGTCATGCCCAGTTTGTCCCTCTGCTTTTACCCACATCAATAATGATCTTGACATTAACATGTGCAATGGTGATTTTAGTCACCAGTTTATCCTTGTCTCCTCACTCCTGGCTTTCACAAACAACACAGATCTAGCTCTTCATTTCTCGCTGGCTGTTCTTACACGAAAGCTGGTTCTTATTCAACCTGACTTCTGAGGGTAGACATGCCTCAAGAGTTCATGTCTGGAATCTCTACTCTTTTCTACCTATACTTGTTTACATAGTTACTTTAGCTTTTTTCACTAGGGAAATAGATTTATTTATTTAGCTGGGCATGGTGGCGCATGACTTTAATCCCAGCACTTGGGAGGCAGAGGTAGGAGGATTACTATGAGTTTAAGGCCATCCTGAGAATTCATAGTGCTTTCCAGGCCAGCCTGGGTTAGAATGAGACCCTATCTTGAAAAAACAAAAACGAAAAAAAAAATTACTTACTTACTATGAAAAAGGCATAACTGCTTATTTTTCTTTATTCCTCCCCTGGCAATCCTGCCAATAATAACCACTAGTTTACTCTATATTTAAAGATCATGAAGTGTTAGAGGACTTGCACAAGTCCTTGGGTTCTGGCCCTAACACTGTAAAGTTACAAGTTTAGAAATTTAAATTTCAATGTAGCACTAGTCTTCATTCACATCGCTACTTTTATTTATATTTGTCACCTTCATGCTTATTAACTTTGTGCCTGCAGCCATGATATCAGTTTTACATTCAGGAAGTTGCTGACTGCCACCACATTTGAATAATAAGTGCTGTACTTAGCTTCTTACCAGTACATCATGCACCAATGCTTGATATGTCCAAGTATGATGTAAAGGAGTTGCCAAATCTACGTTTCTGTCAACAAGGACTAGTAAGGGCCTTTGGAAGCTGCAAATACAGTTTAAAAATTATATAAACTTGATAGCAATGTACACATTTAAAGTTTTCTAGTATTTCACATTATATGCCATTTTGATATGAACAGTTATAATTTTAAAACTATAATATTTAAAAAATTTTTTTGAGGTAGTGTCTCATTCTAGCTCAGGCTGACCTGGTTTTCACTAAGTAGTCTCAGGGTGGCCTTGAACTCATGGCAATCCTCCTGACTCTTCTTCCTGAGTGGTAGGATTAAAGGCGTGCACCACCATGCCTGGCTAGTACTTCAAAATTTTTAATAGTCACTTATTATAATGATTTGGGTTACTTAGAACCAATGTTTAATACTAGGTTTTAAGTCTTAGGGAACTTTCTTTAAGGAAGCAAGTTATACAAATATTTTTATACAATAATTTTTATAGTTAAAATAAGTTTCTTCTCACATATAAATTCAATATTTAAAAAAAGGCAAAACATAAGTATAATTGTCAGAGCCAGGGAAAATGAACAATATCTTATATATTTATGTAAATGTTGGACATTTTAATCAATTGCAAATTACAGCTTTTTTCCTATAAACACAATTCAAGAAAAAAAGACTCTAGAAGAGCCCCACAAGCCCTATCCCATTATAATATACAACATGAAAATACTATGTCAAAGCTAGGTATGGTGGCGCACACCTTTAATCCCAGCACTCGGGGAGGCAGAGGCAGGAGGATTGCCATGAGTTCCAAGGCCACCCTAAGACAACACAGTGAATGCCAGGTCAGCCTGGGCTAGAGTGAGACCCTACTTCGAAAAACCAAAAAATCAAAAAAAAAAGAAAAAGAAAATATTATGTTAAGTGGTAATCACTCAGCAGATAAGGCATGATACATCATGTGTGGTTTAATTCCATTATTATAATTCAAATGTGAAAGTAAATTGAGACACAAAGTCATTTGGTTACCATGTGTTTACATAAGTTATTTTCTTAAGAGGTATTATCAAGAGTACATACAAATTTCAAAACTCATTACTACATAATTATATTAGCTATACTTATCTCCTCCTGCAAGACAACCATTTTACTAACTCTTTAGACATTACAGATACAGTTGGGTAGACTTTTCTGTGTTCTGCCTCTAGGCTAAAAATCAGAGTGACATCCTTGGCATTAACTTTATTATTCCAGAGTATGAGGAAGGTGGGAAGATAGCCTAAAGCAGGGTTTATGAACCTTGGCATTACTGACAATTGGGGCTAAACAACTATTCATGAGGGTTTGTCTTGAGCACAGTGATGTTACTAAACACCTTAAAATGCACACCAAATTCCAGCAGCATCTACCCAGTTACCACTGCCAATGTCTACAGACATGACCAAATGTCTCTGGGGCAGAAAAACTGATGTGATTGGTAATCACTACCTTATAGCTGGATTTAACAATTTGCTGGCTAGGATAACTTAAAAATGCATCCAACAATAAGATATTATGAATAATATTGTGATGAGAACAAAACTTTAAAACATCTAAATGAAATAGTGCTCTTATAGTGGCTTCCACAGCCTCTACTACAGCACTAAAAACAGCACTATTAAGAAAGGTATGGAACTGTAATTACCTCTATTAAAGAAATACTCATGAGAGTATTTAGTGTTTCTGCTCTGCTTAATGAGAAACACTGTGAAGAATATTTAAGACCAGCAAGAAAATTAGGACAGTTTAAAGTAACACAAGTATTGAGACTGCCAACAATTAGAAATTGTCATTTCTAATAACAATCGAGCAGTCAATAACTTTGGCATTATTTACTCATGCTATAATTGACAGCAATGACAGAAATACTTTGCAACTTATTAGTATTTCAATATGGAGACAGAAATTTACGAAGAAATATGTAAACAAATATAAATATAACAAGCTTTTCGGTATTTTGTTACCCAGTTTACTTATAATCGAAAGCCATGTAAACAGAGAAATTTATTCTACAAATGACAAAATGTAACAGATATTTCTACCAGAAGACAAATTCAATAAGGTATCTATTTGCATGTCAAGAATAACCTGAGTCAAAATCCAGTTGCTGTGAGTTTGAGGCCAGCCTGAGACTACATAGTGAATTCCAGGTCAGCCTGGGCCAGAGTGAGACCCTACCTCGAAACCACCCCAACCAGAAAAACCTGGGGCACCTGATTAATAATAATAAATTCCCCTTAAAAGAGTGGGTTTTTATCATATAGAAAAAACAACAAAAAACACTAATTTTTTTCAAATAGAAGTATATTCACTAAATAATACCTGAATTGTCCAGCTCCAAGTGAATCCCCTGTAAAAAGGCTGTTTCTTGCATCCCTTAGATTTTCTCGAAGCTTCTTATCTAGTTTCTGCAAAATCAAATTTTAGATAAACTTTCAGTAACAGTTTCTTATGACTTCTTGTAGGTAGGTCACCGTGTTCTTAGTTATATAAGGAAGAAACTTGAATTCCTTTAGAAAATGGTGATTCTTGAACCTAAATATCTTAGCATTTTAACTGTTTTAATGCTAATATAACCCATACTTAAGAAAGACCTTTTCAGCCGGGTGTGGTGGCGCATGCCTTTAATCTCAGCACTAGGGAGACAGAGGTAGGAGGATTGCCATGAGTTCAAGGCCACCCTGAAATTCCATAGTAAATTCCAGGTTAGCCTGGGCTAGAGTGAGACCCTACTTCGAAAAACTAAAAAGACCTTTCTATCCTTCTTCAGCTCTGATTTTACTAACAAGCACTTTTAAACTGGTTAATTTTTCTGTAGTTGCAGAAGACATTTTGTAGCAATGACCAATCTCCTCTTAAGTATAACTGTTAATCTAAAGACCCTGTCCACAGGGAAGAAAGATTGATAGGGGCTGGGGTAAACAGAGTAGTGCAAGGTACAAAAGGCCCAGATTAAAAATGGAGGATGTGATGGGAGTTTAGCCTCCACAAACAAATGATTCATGTGAGCTACTAAGGCCAAGATGAATGTGCTTAACTCTGGCCTTCCATACCACTTACCAGCTTTCGTTTTAAGTAATTCTTTAATTTCTCTAAGACTTTAAAAAAAAATCTTTAAAGAAAAATTTTATTGTTTAATTTTCATATAGTGAGATAGGCTTTAAAAATATTATTTATTTATTTGTTTATTTATTTGAGAACAACAGACAGAGAGAAAGAGGCAGAGAGAGAGAGAGAGAGAGAGAGAGAGAGAGAGAGAGAGCAAACAGACACGCCAGGGCCTCTAGCCACTGCAAACGAACTCCAGATGCATGCATCCCCTTGTGCATCTGGCTAACATGGGTCCTGGGGAATCGAGCCTTGAACCAGGGTCCTTAGGCTTCACAGGCAACTGCTTAACTGCTAGGCCATCTCTCCAGCCCAGGGTTTTTTTTTTTTTAATATGTATGTGGGTGCAAGTGTGTGTTCATGTTCATGTGTGGGTCAGTGTATATGCACATGTGTGTGTATATGCGTGTATGGAGGCCACCGGGCAACATTTGGTGTTGTTCCTCAAGGATGCCATTTTCTTTTTGAGATGGCCTTTCATTGGTCTGGAGCTTATCAATTAGGTTAGACTGGCTGCCCTGTGAGCCCCAGGGATCTATCTCCCTAGCACTGGGATTACAAGTGCTTGCTACACCTGACAGTTTTACATGAGTTCTGGGGATCAATTCGCCTAGCACTGTAGTTGCAAAATGTACTTTAACATTTAAAAGTGGTTATGTTGATAATAAGTACTTGCTAAAAGAAGTTGAATATTAAATAATTTGGGAGCAAAGTAAGCATAGAAAATACTTGAAAGATAAAAAGTTGAATGAAGAATACACATTTTTGTAATAAAAGAATGAGGACTAGAATAGCACAGTGGAAAATAATTTAATTCTATTTTGTGTAAGTATACAATGATTACTTTTTGTTTTTACTAGGTCCCAATGTAATAAATATTTATATTGGCACTTAATACTTCACTATAGTAATTAGATATTGAACAAAAGCACTTGTATTTGTTAGAAAACAATTCACAGAGCACTGTTTATACTCAAATGAGATGTAGACACTTACTACTGCCACCATTTCTGCTGCCGTTCCTCTTGAGCACCGGATGATAGGAACAGCACCTGTTTTAATAATAAATTTCAGGAATGACCTTGGGTCTTCATTAAAATATATACGTTATCCAGGAATGGTGGCGCACGCCTTTAGTCACAGCACTCGGGAGGCAGAGGTAGGAGGATCGCTGTGAGTTCAAAATAGACCATATATTAGGACACAAAGCAAATCTTAACAAATACAGGAAAACTGAAATCTGACCACAATGGATTCAAACTACAAAGTCAACTGCAAGAAAAGCTATAGAGCACACACAAAATTGTGGAAACTAAACAATACACTATTAGATGATGAATGGGTCAATGAAGAAATCAAGAAGGAAATCAGTAAGTTCATAGAGTCAAAAGACAATGAGAACACAACATATCAAAACCTTTGGGACACAATGAAGGCAGTCCAAAGAGGGAAATTTATAGCTTTAAGTGCCTATATTAAAAAATTAGAAAGGTCGCAAGTAAACAACCTAATGCTTCACCTTAAAGCCTTGGAAAAAGAAGAACAAGGCAAACCAAAAATCAGTAGATGGGAAGAAATAATAAAGATTAGGGCAGAAATTAATGAAACAGAAACAAAAAAAAAATCCAAAGAATCAATAAAACAAAGAGTTGGTTCTTTGGAAGGATAAACAAAATTGATAAACCCTTAGCAAATATGACCAAAAGGAAGAGAGAAGAGACACAAATTAATAAAATCAGAGATGAACAAGGTAACATCACAACAGATGCCAGAGAAATTAAAAAAATCATAGGGACATACTATAAAAGCATATACTGCACAAAGTATAAACATCTGAAAGAAATGGATGATTTCCTTGATTTATATGATCTATCTAAATTAAATCAAGATGAGATTGATCATCTAAATAGACCTATAACAAGCATGGCGATCCGAACATTTACCAAAAATCTCCCAACTAAAAAAAGCCCAGGCCCAGATGGATTCACTACTGAATTTTATCAGACCTTCACGGAAGAACTAACACCATTGCTTCTTAAGCTTTTCCATAAAATAGAAAAAGAAGGAATCCTACCAAATTCCTCCTACAAAGCCAGTATCATTCTGATTCCAAAACCAGACCAAGATAGAACAAAAACAGAAAATTACAGACCAATCTCCCTCATGAACATAGATGTAAACATTCTCAACAATATATTGGCAAACAGAATACAAGAATGTATCAGAAAGATAATTCAGCCTAACCAAGTAGGCTTTATCCTAGAGATGCAGGGATGGTTCAACATATGAAAACTGACAAATGTAATACATTATGTGAATGTACTGAAGGACAAAAATCACATGATCATCTCATTAGATGCAGAAAAAGTATTTCAGGACTATTGGTTAAGATGGCGGTGTAGGAACCATGCCAAAGCATCCTAGGGGAGAAAAAGCCAAAAAACAGAACAAAACAAAACAACAACAACAAAAAAAAGGCAACAAAATACACTCACTCTTTTACATTTTAAGAAATTATCAATTGCAGCAGAGTAGGAGAGATCCAGATCATGTAGATCCCACAGAAGCAGGCAGAAGCAGCTCCAGCAGTGGTGGAACCAGGTCTGTGTGGCTTAGCCACAGGAAGAACCAGGTGAGGAGATTCTCCACTAACACCTGCCTCCTCCTCACAAACTCAAGAAATGTGAAGGGAAGACTGCAGGTACCAATGGAGCAGCTAGTGAGGAAGAGGATCGTGAGGACCAGAGGGAGAACGTCAGTCACCATACACAGCCTCCCCCACCCAACTGTCAGCACAAGTGCCACCAAGTGCCAGAGACCTGGGGAAGGGAGCTCACCTACACAGCATCTGGCACAGGTGATCAAAGCAGCAACCCAGCCAGACTACCTGAGCCCACAAGGCAGCAAAGAGGGACCCAAGTGTGAATGCAGCATAATTGAGACCAAATCCATCCCAAAAGGTAACTGGAATTACACCATGTCAGAACCTGCCAAATAAGCCTAGTATATAGGCTTAAATTGGAGATGCTAATTGCACCTTCCATGTCAGGGTAAGTTATATGTTAAATCTGATGGATGATTGAATTTGCCATTCTTTTTCCTTTTTCTTTTGGTTTTTTGAGGTAGGGTCTCACTCTAGCCCGGGGTGGCCCTTCTGGAATTCACTCTGTATTCTCAGGGTGGCCTTGAACTCATGGTGATCCTCCTACCTCTGCCTCCTGAGTGCAGGGATTAAAGGCATGCACCACCATGGCTGGCTTTGCCATTCTTAAATAAGCTATATTTTGGGCTTGTCATTTGTTGCTTCCTGATTTATAATGCCTTTGTTTCTTTTCTGTCGTTCATTAGGGGAGGGTCTCACATGGTCACAAGCTGACTTGGAACCTTCTACAGACCAGAAATCTTAGAATCCCAGTTGAAAGGATTAAGGGTGTGGTGCAACCCACATCCATAGACTGTGACTTTGTTAGAGGATCTGGTGTCATAATACCTACACTTGCATAAATACTCTGTGCTGTTTTTCAATGACTGTGTACATTGTTTAGTTAAATTTTAGAATTTGCCTGTATTTTGTTCTGCTCAGCCTACTTGATTACTCTCATAGGAGGCAAACCCAACACCTACAGTCACTTTTATGGTTACTCTGAGATTCTTAAAGAGTCCACACCTAGCACCTTAAGCTCCTACACTGAAGATATATAGCATCAGATTGAATGATACATCTAGTAATACTGCAGATAATTAGAAAATCCAAGCATTAAATTAATCCAAGAGGCAAAAACTGCTACATTATAATAGAAGAAACATAAAAAAGACAATATAAATCCATCAGAAAGTATTAATGCATCAGAAATGACCTCCAGTGAGACTGATTTAGAGGAAATGCCTGAGAAAGATTTCAGAAGAATGATTACAAATATGTTCAAAGAAATCAAAGAGATAATCAATGGAATAAAAGAGGAAATCAAAGGAATCA
The DNA here is from genome assembly GCF_020740685.1 of Jaculus jaculus. Taxonomy (NCBI): domain Eukaryota; kingdom Metazoa; phylum Chordata; class Mammalia; order Rodentia; family Dipodidae; genus Jaculus; species Jaculus jaculus. Next base: position 80,294,882 of record NC_059108.1, on the reverse strand, counting down.
AAGAAAACACAGCAAACCAATTTAATGAAATAAGTAAGTCAATATAAGACATAAATAAGAAAACAGAAAGAATAAAGAAAACTAATCAGAAATACTAGCAATAAAAAACATAGCCAATGAAATAAAAAACACTGTGGAATGGATGATGGAGAGATAGAATATCTAAACTAGAAGACCAGGTGACAGATCTAATACAGTCCAACAAAGAGAAGGACAAATTAGTAGGAAAGTATGAATGGGAATTTTAAGATATTCAGGACACTATGAAAAGATCAAACATAAGAATTCAGGGTATAATAGGAGAAGATTTTCACTCCAAAGGCATTGTAGGCATTTGTAACAAAATCATAGAAGAAAACTTCCCCCAAATTGGGAAGGAGATGCCAATGCAGATACAGGAAGCCTTTAGAACCCCAAACAGAAAAAACCTGGAAAGAACCTCTCCTCACCATATTAAAATTAGACTATCAATGATACAAACCAAAGAAAATATATTGAAAGTAGTTAGACAGAAAAATCAAGTCACATACAAATGCAAGGCCATCAGAATCACAGCAGATTACTCAACACAAACTTGCAAAGGCAGAAGTTCTGAAAGATAACAACATTCAACCAAGGACACTTTATATTGCAAAGCTATCAATTCAGATAGAAGGAGAAACAAGGACATCCCACAACAAAAGCAGGCTAAAAGAATATTTGAAGACAAAACCAGCTCTACAGAAAATACTTCACAGGATCATCCACACTGAGGAGAAAGAAAAGCACACATGTGAGGAACCTGAAGAAAACAAACCATACTCACATATTAGTTAATACAAGAGAGCAATGGCAAAACAGGAAGAACTACAAAACAAGAAAAATGGTAAAAATAAATACACATCTTTCAATAACAACGCTTAATATCAATGGCCTCAATGCCCCAACCAAAAGACATAGGTTTGTAGACTGGGTTACAAAGAAAGATCCTTCAATTTGTTGCCTTCAAGCAACTCACTTTTCTATGAAGAATGGAAACTATTTTAGGGTAAAAGGCTGGAAAATGGTGGTTCAAGAAAATGGGCCTAGAAAATAAGCAGAGGTCGCTCTCCTAATATTTGACAAGTCCAACATTAGTTAGGAAAGATAAGGAAGGTCACTCTATATTGATTAAAGGCACACTCCAACAGGAGGACATTATAATCCTAAACATATATGCACCTAACATGGGGGCTCCCAACTTCACCAAACAAACACTATTAGAACTAAGGTCACTGATAACACCAAACACAGTGGTGGTGGGTGACTTCAACATTCCACTCTCCTCAAATTGACAGGGGTCATCCTGGCAAAAAATGAACAGAGATGCATCTGGATTAAATGTGGTCATAGAATAAATAGATATAACAGATATCTACAGGACATTTCATCCAAATGCTGCAGAATACACATTCTTTTCAGCAGCACATGGAACATTCTCTAAAATAGACCATATACTAGGGCACAAATCAAATCTTAAATACAAGAAAATTGAAATAATTCTGGCACTCTATCTGATCACAAAGGAATTAAAGTACAAATCAATAGCAAGAAAAGCTATAAAGCATACACAAAATCATGGAAACTAAACCATACACTATTAATGATGAATGAATAATAATGATCAATGAAGAAATCAATGTATTAATAGAGTCAAATGATAATGAGACCACAACGTATAAAAACCTTTGGAACACAATAAAGGCAGTCCTAAGAGGGAAATTTATAGCTTTAAGTGCCTATATTAAGAAATTAGAAAGGGGGGCTGGAGAGATGGCTTAGCAGGCAAGGCACTTGCCTACAAAGCCAAAGGCCCTTGGTTTGATTCCCCAGGACCCAGGTAGGCCAGATGCACAAGTTGGCGCATGCATCTGGAGTTTGTTTGCAGTGGCTGGAAGCCCTGGCATGCCCATTTTCTCTCTCTTTCTCACTCTCACTGGCAAATACATAAATAAAAATAAAATATTAAAAAAGGAAATTAGAAAGGTTGCAAGTAAACAACTTAATGCTTCACCTTAAAGGCTTGGAAAAAGAAAAACAACGCAAACTGAAAACGAGTAGATGGGAAGAAGTAATAGATTAGGTCAGAAATTAATGAAATAGAAACCAAAAAAATATCCAAAGAATCAACAAAACAAAAAGCTCATTCTTTGAAAGGATAAATAAGATTGATGAACTGTTAGCAAATCTGACCAAAACAAGTAGAGTAGAGACACAAATTAATAAAATTAGAGATGAAAAAGGCACCATCACAACAGATACCAGAGAAATTCAAAAAAATCATAGGAACATACTGTAAGAACATATACTCCACTAAGTTTGAAAATCGGAAAGAAATGGATGATTTCCTTGCTTGTATGACCTACCTAAATTAAATTTAGATGAGATTAACCACTTAAATAGACCTATAACAAGTATGGAGATCCAAGCAGTTATAAAAAAAAATCTCCCAACTAAAAAAATGTCCAGGCCCAGATCGATTTGATGGTGAATTTTACCAGACCTTCAGGGAAGATCTAACACCATTGCTTCTTAAGATTTTCCATAAAATAGGAAAAGAAGGCATCACCCTGATACCAAAACCAGACAAAGATAGAAAACAAAAACAAAAACAAAAAAGAAAACTACAGACCAATCTCCCTCATGAATATAGATTCAAAATTCTCAACAAAATACTGGCAAACAGAATACAAGAATGTATCAGAAAGATCATTTACCCCAACCAAGTAGATGCAGGGATGGTTCAACATATGCCAATTGATAAATGTAATATATTATATAAATGGATTGAAGGACAAAATCACATGATCATCTCATTAGATGCAGAAAAAGCATTTGACAAAATTTAACATCCATTCATGATAAAAGTCCTACAGAGACTGGGAATAGAAGGAACATACCTCAACATAATAAAGGCTACTTATGACAAGCCTACAGCCAACATATTACTAAATGGGGAAAAACTTGAAGTTTTTCCACTAAAATCAGGAACAAGACAAGGGTGCCTACTGTCCCACTTTTATTTAATATAGTACTGGAAGTCTTAGCCATAGCAATAAGGCAAGAGACGTGTATAAAAGGGATACAAATTGGAAAGGAAGAGATCAAGTTATCATTATTTGCAGATAACATGATTCTATACATAAAGGACCCTAAAGACTACCAGCAAACTGTTAGAGCTAATAAACACCTATAGCCATATAGCAGGATGCAAAATAAATACACAGAAATCAGTAGCCTTCATATATGCTAACAACAAACACACAGAGGATGAAAGCAGAGAATCATTCCCATTCACAATTGCATAAAAAAAAGAAAGCACATTGGAATAAACCTAACTAAGGAAGTGAAGGATCTCTAAAATGAAAACTTTAAAACACTCAAGTGAGAATTTGCAGAAGACACTAGGAAATGGAAAGACATCCCTTGTTCTTAGACTGGAGGAGTGAATATTGTGAAAATGGCAATCTTACCAAAAGCAATCTATACATTTAATGCAATCCTCATGAAAATTCCAATGACATTCTTCATGGAAATAGAAAAAACAATCCAAATATTCATTTGGAAGTGCAAGAAAACCTCAAATATCTAAAACAATTTTGAGCAACAAAAATGAGGCTGGTGGTATCACCATAACTGATTTTAACCTATATTTCAGAGCCACAGTAACAAAAACAGCATGGTACAGGAACAACAACAGACATGTAGATCAATGCAACAGAATAGAGGACACAGATGTAAGTCTAGGTAACTGATCTTTGACAAAAATGCCAAAAAATACTCATTGGAGAAAAGACAGCCTCTTCAGCAAATGGTTCTGGAAAACCTGGAGATGTATCTGTAGAAGGATGAAAATAGATCCTTATCTCCATGTATAAGAATTAAGTCCAAATGATCAAAGACCTTAATTTCAGACCTGAAACTATGAAACTGCAGGAGGAAAAAGTAGGGAAACCCTTCAACACATTAGGATTGGCAAAGACTTTGTAAATATAACCCCAATTGCTCAGGAAATAAAATCACAGATCAACCGTTGGGACCTCATGAAATTATAAAGTTTTTCTATGGCAAAAGACACTGTGAATATAGCAAAGATGAAACCTACAAAATGGGAGAAAATCTTTGCCAGCTATATATCTGGTAGAGGATTAATATCTAGGATATACAAAGAACTCAAAAAAAATAAAATAATAAGAAATCAAACAACTCAATTAAAAAAAGGGCTACCAAACTAAATAGTTTTCAAAAGAAGAAATGGCATATAAACATTTAAAAGAAATGTTTTATATTTCTAGCCATCAGGGAAATACAGATTAAGACTACTTTGAGATTCTATCTCACTCCTGTCAAGTTGGCTACCATCATGAAAACAAATGACAATAAATACTGGAGAGGATGTGGAAAAAGAGGAACCCTTCTGTACTGTTGGTAAGAATTCAATGTGGTCCAGCCATTTTGGAAATCAGTGTGGAGGTTCCTGAGACAGCTTAAAATAGATTTACCATATTACCCAGCTTTACCATTCCTAGTCATATATCCTCTGGACTCACCTCACTACCTTAGAGATACTTGCTCAACCATGTTTACTGCTGTTCTAGTCACAATAGCTAGGAAACAGAACCAGCCTAGATGTCCCTCAGTGATGAATGGATAATAAAGATGTGGTACATTTATACAATGGAGTTCTACTGGCTGGTAAGGAAAAATGAAATTATGAAATTTGCAGGAAAATGGATGGATCTGGATAGGATTATACTTACTGAGGTAGCCTAGGCCCAGAAAGACAAACATCACATGTTCTCTCTCATATGTGGATCCTAGCTACAAATGTTTGGTCTTCTATGTGAGTTGGAATAAAACTCAGTAAGCTAGAAAGGTTAAAATTGTATATAAGGTCAGGATTTTCTGAAAGATTTTATATTCATCTTACTCGTTAAATCTTTATACCATTTTATACTTAGAGACATGTTAAATTTCTTTATAAGCCAGGCATGGTGACATATGCCTTTAGTCCCAGCACTTGGGAGGTTGAGACAGGATTGTCATGAGTTCAAGACCAGACTAGGGATACAGAGTGAGTTCTACGTCTGCTTGGGCTCAAGTGAGGCCCTGCTTTGAAGAAAAAAAAAATTATGAAGCTGGGCTTGGTGGTGCACGCCTTTAATCCCAGTACTCAGGAGGCAGAGGTAGGAGGATCACCTTGAGTTTGAGGCCACCCTGAGACTCCATAGTGAATTCCAGGTCAGCCTGGGCTACAGTGAGACCCTACCTCAAAAAACCAAAAAAAAAAAAAAAAAAAGATAAAATGTTAGAAAGGAATTAGCTGACTGGTAAGTTGTGGTTAATAACAACAAAAACAATACACTAAAAATGCATTAGTGAAAATTACCAGTTAACTCAGAAACTTAGCTGAGCTGTACACTGTGCTGCATGCTTGGGAGTACTTGGGAGGCATTGTTCAAGCCAGCCTGGGCTACCTACACAAGACTTAATTCACTTTTAAAAAAATCTGGTGAATGGCTAACTCGTGGGTAATATCCACACTATTATTAGAAGAATGATGTTTTCATGTAGCAGAGAATGCGTACTTTATTCCAACTCTGGAAAGCATCTAGGGATTCCAATAGGTGGAAAGAATCTTATTAGCGTACAATACATGAAAACGAGTCGTTAAATAATTTACTCTGAAGAAATAACCAGGAAGTTGTAAAAACTTACCCAGTGTAACAAAAAAGCAGAACAGGCTGTCAACAATAGTGTCCATAACAGTTTCCATTTCGGTGTCTGTGATGTCTGGCCTATTAATGGCTAAAAAGACAAAGGTAAAGAAAGATATCAGAATTTACACATTTAGCAAATATGTACAGTATTAAACTAATTTTTATTCAATTTACTTGATAACTCAAGTAAAAAGTTTAGCTATAGTATTTAAAAAGTGAACAAATACTCATTCAAAATTATACTACCTAAATCCCCCACCCCTACAAAAAACAAACCAGCCATGTATGCACATACAAAAATATCTAGTGGGTTTCCATAGCCTCACATACGAAAATATATTAGCTTCAGGAGAATATTAGTAAGAAAAATTTCCTATCAAATATACAATATTTCTTTCAAAGCTGGGTGTGGTAGTGCATACCTTTAATCACAGCACTCCGGAGTCAGAGGTAGGAGGATCTCTGTGAGTTTGAGACCAACCTGGTACCACAAAGTACCAGGTCAGTCTGGACTACAGTGAGACCCTACCTTACAAAAAAAGAACCAAAAAAACCCATTTTTTTTCTTCCAGAGTAAATAGGAAAATATTGCATTCTATAATTTTTCTGTTTGTTTGTTTTGAGGTAGGGTGTCACTCTAGCCCAGGCTGACCTGGAATTCACTACTAAGTAGTCTCAGGCTGGCCTAAAACTCACAGTGATCCTCTTATCTCTGCTTATTGAGTGCTGAGATTAAAGGTGTGCACCACCATGACTGGTTGTGTTCTATAATTTTATTTATGAACACCAGTTGGCCTCAAGAAACTATATTGCTAATCACCTAACATTTTCTTTGTATTATAATAAGTCATATGAATTTCTTTCCTGGTCTACAGATTATATATTAAACTTTAGTATATATAAGAACTACCCTCATAGTATAAGGGATAAAAAAAGTGCTTTGTCTGGAAGCTTTTAAAAGGTAGTGATTATAGCCTTTTCCTACAGGGATTCAATTCAATAGATTTGAGATAATTTTTAAGAAATCTGTAGTTTTGACATGTAGCTCATGGGCTTTTAACATGAATAGGCATGGGGCGGGGTCACACTTAAAGAAACACTGCCATGAAAAATATTACTGATAACAAAAGACCTTGATTTATTTATCCTCTCTCTCATAATAAACTGATCTAGTACTTGACAAGGTAAAGGCTCACTCGGTATACACTGAAAGATAGAGCAGTATCTACTTAGTAATAATCCCCCTGCCTCAAGGTAAAACAAATACACAATTTAACACAACTTGTGATCAGCATAAAAAAGAAAGTACAAACCAACTGGACATATCAAAGCATCTGAAGAAAGTGTGTCCAACCAGAGAAAATAAAAATAATGAACAGGGCTGGGAGTATAGCTCAACTGATACCAGTGCTTGACTAGCACCCATGAAGCTCTGGGTTGATCCCTAGTACTACATAAACTAGGCATGGTGGCACATACCTGTAATCCTAGTACTAGGGATAGAGGCAGGAGGATCAGAAGTTCAGGGACATTATTGGCTAATAGTCAATTTGAGGCCAACATGATTTACATGAGACCCTATCTCTAATAATAATTATATATATATATATATATATATATATATATATATATATATATATATGAAAAACATAATTTAGGCTTCAGACTTGCTTTGTCTGTGTCCACCTTTACTGCTGTGAACAAATTGGGAGTTAAGTACACCATCCATATCCACCACTTTCTTACAGTATATCATTCATTTTATTAACAATGAATTACAGTATTCATAGTCTTACATACCACGATATGAAATAAGCTCCTTATTTTGATTACACAACACAAACATGTCATCTTCCAAAGTGATAAAATTGAGATACTGGTCAAAAACCTAGAAACAAAAGGAAAGTTTCATAAATCAGTTTTATAATACAACCATATTAAAATTTTGACTTGACTAAATCTACTAATGGCAAATATAGGAAAATTTATAATCATATTCAATAACTAAAAATGGCTGTCTAAATGTGTAATCATAAAGAATCAAGGACATTCATAAAAAAGCTAGGCATGTTCATTCTCTCCCTCTCTTTCTCTCTCTCTGCTTGCAAATAAAAAATAATAATAAATGAATGGAAAATTAAAAAAAAAAAGAACTAGGCATGGTAGCATATGCCTTTATAATCTCAGCCTGAGTAGGAGGGTCCACCAAGAGCCCATAGTCCAGCCTGGGCTACAGTGTGAGACCCTGCCTCAAAACACTACACCAAAACTGAAACCAACCAACCAACCAAAAGCAAAACAAAAATTAAATACTAGAAGACAATAAACACAAGCTTTGTGGGCCATAACTACAAAGGAGAGTAACATTTTCAGAAAACAAAATTTAAGGAGATTTCAAAATTCATTGTGGCTGTGATAGGAGTAGACATTAATTTTGAATATAAGTACAATTTTCTTTTCTGTTTTTTCTTTTTTTTCAAGGTAGGGCCTCTAGCCCAGGCTGACCTAGTATCCACTCTGTAGTCTCAAGCTGGCCTTGAACTCACAATGATCCTCCTACCTCTGCCTCCTGAGTTTTGAGATTAAAGGCATGAGCCACCATACCTGGCCTACAATTTTCACTTTTATTACTCACTGTAATCATGTATTTTTAAGAAAGTTACAGTAGCTTAACACCATAAATTTTTATAAATATTATTGAGAAAGTTGTAAGAGTTCTTTTGATTTTATAAGAGCATATAGAGATTAAAAACTTAAAAAACTATCTGTAAGCAGTGCTTTTAACTTCTCCCCAGTCCCTGAAAAAATTATTAGAAAGACATTTAAGTCAGCTAAACAAATTAAAAAACATCTCTATTATTTTATGTGAAATTAATGAGAAGTTTTGAGCAAGAACATTGAGGAAGGAGCCTCAAAACATACTAAGAGCCGGGTTTGGTGGCGCACGCTTTTAATCCCAGCACTCGGGAGGCAGAGGCAGGAGGATCACCATGAGTTCAAAGCCACCCAGAGACTACATAGTTAATTCCAGGTCAGCCTGGACCAGAGTGAGACACTGCCTCGGGGAAAAAAAACCCCAAAAACCAACCAACCAACAACAACAAAACCCTACTAAGAACCTGGACTTTATCTAAATCTAAGAATACAAAATCTACCAGTATATATATATATATATGTGTGTGTGTGTGTGTGTGTGTGTGTGTGTGTGTGTGTGTGTGTGTGTGTGTGTAGGGGGGGTGTTAAAAGCATATTACATCTTTCCTATGTCATATAGTACCCTAAAAATTTAATCTGTTTTCTCTAAATTCAGGAAGTACAGGGAACAAGAGCAAAAGCCAAGAATATAATTTACAAGTTTATCTGCAGCTGAAGGTCGGTCTGACTAAAAAGACAGTAGTATAGAACTGCTGGCCCACTTTAAATTCTTTTCTGTAACACATAATGTATCCTCTTTCCTAAGCAAGAGAGGATCTGGTGGTGGTACTGACTGCCTGTTGTGATTGCAGATAAAACAATGTCATGTCCTGAGTATAACTTCTGAACATAAATATTTCTAAATTGAGCTAGGAGGATTACACAAATCTCAACCACAAACAGAACTAATTTTTAAAAATTTTTGTCTGTCAAGTTCATTGAATAGTAGGCTCCTCTCGTTTGGCTTATTTTTCCTCCTTTAAGTTGATGACAATTTACAAGGCCAGAACTCATTTTTGAAGAAGAAAGTCTCAGTATTTCCTTTGGTTGTCTGCAAACCAGACACCACAGTGTCCATTAGCAGCTTTGAGAGCACAATTACATTTGACATCAACATGCCTTCAATGACCAGATCTTACCTTGGCTACTTGTGGTACTGCACTAGCTGCTAATGCTGCATTTGCAATATCTTCCAGTTTACTTCTTGAAATAGCAGAAATAAAATTTAAATAATAGGATTCATACAGCTGATTTCGAAGATCCTATAAACACAATGAACATATCATTCATACAGGATGCTCATGACAACCAGCTGTCTACTGAAATGTATCAAAATATTTAGTTATGAAATAATATTGGCAATACAATCACATTAATAACAACACAGCACAACATTGACTAAAATAGCCTATCTGTTTTTTTCTTTAAAGTATACAGAAATTCTGGGCTGGAGAGATGGCTTAGTGGTTAAATGCTTGCCTGTGAAGCCTGAGGACCCTGGGTCGAGGCTTGAATCCCCAGGACCCACGTTAGCCAGATGCACAAAGGGGTGCATGTATCTGGAGTTTGTTGGCAGTGGCTGGAGGCTCTGGCATGCCCATTCTCTCTACCTCTTTCTCTCTCTCCCTGTCACTTTCAAATAAATATAAACAAGCTAAACAAAATATATATAGAAGTCCTGAGTATGGCTTAGAATGGCAGCATTCAGGAGCTCAGGTGGACTCATGAGTTTGTAGCCAACCTGGGCAATACAGTAAAACGCTATATCAAGTTTCAAAAAAAAAAAAAAAAAAGTCACAAGTAGCTAATATACTTTCTAAAATAATTATCTGCTTATTATATTTAGCAGACATTAACTTCTACTTCTCTGTTCATGTGATGACACAACAAATATTTCCTTCAATGTAGGAGTGTTATAATCCCAATCACTAATTCTGGAAGTACTTCTTCTCAAAAAAAAAAAAAAGCTGTGGAATTTATTTAATTTTTATTTATTTATTTACTTTTTGATTTCTCAAGGTAGGGTCTCATCTCTCTCTATCCCAGGCTGACCTGAAATTCACTATGTAGTCTCAGGGTGGCCATGAACTGACAATGATCCTCCTACCTCTGCTATGGAATTTTTTTTTTTCAAAAATTTTTATGTATTTTATGTATTATGTATGAGAGCAACAGACACAGAGAGAAAGAGGCAGATAGAGGGAGAGAGAGAATGGGCGCGCCAGGGCTTCCAGCCTCTGCAAACGAACTCCAGACGCGTGCGCCCCCTTGTGCATCTGGCTAACGTGGGACCTGGGGAACCGAGCCTCGAACCGGGGTCCTTACGCTTCACAGGCAAGCGCTTAACCGCTAAGCCATCTCTCCATCCCTGCTATGGAATTTAAATTGTGGAAATTCCTAAGTCAAATTTTCTTTCTTTTTGTTGGTATGTGTGTACTGGTGCACATGCTATGTGTACGTGTAAGTGTGTAGGCCAGAGGTTGATATTAGGTGTCTTTCTTTCTCCATCACTCGCCCTTTAATTTACTGAGGCAGAGTATCATACTTGAACCTACAGATAGCTGATGTGACTAGTCTACCTAGCTGGTTTGCCCCAGTATCTTGTCTCTGCCTGAGTGCTGGGATTGCAGGGAGGCTACCAAATATTCCCACCTGGCAGGTACCTGGGTGCTGGGGTCTGAACTCTGGATCTCATACTTGCATGGCAAGCACTTTAGTGATTCAGCAATCTCCAAGATTTCTCATTCTTTTAAGCAATAGGTATAGATATCCAAATTTTTCCTCCAATGTAAGAGTCATCAAATGCAATAGACACCAGTTCTGTTCTATGAACTAAGATCTATTGCTCTCAAATTTTATGACATGACCAATTTTAAGATGCATCTAATTTCAGAAATTATTAACGTAAGACAATGAGAAACTGGAATGTGTGTTAGAAGGTAGCTTACCAGTGCAGAGGTTCAACAAAGATAAGGAGATTACTTATGGACAAGAACAGAGCAAACCAATCTGTTCAGGATACTGGGAACCATGCCTGTCACTGCCAGAGAACATAACATAAGCTTATAAAGAAAAAAAAAAAAAGAGAGAGAGAGAGCAAAGACTAGAATGAATCTCAAGAACTGAAACACCTTTGGAGGTAATTTATCTATCTAGATAAGCAAGGAAGTGAAATGGAGAATTTTAGAAGTAAATGCAGGGCTGGAGAGATGGCTCAGTGGCTAAGGTGTTTGCCTGCAAAGCCAAAGGACTCAGGTTCGATTCCCCAGTACCCATGCAAAGCCAGATGCACAAGGTGGCATATGCATCTAGAGTTCATGTGCAGTGGATGGAGGCCCTAGGGTGCCCATTCTCCTTCTACCTCTTCCTCTCTTTCTCTTAAATAAATAAATAAGTAAAATATAGAAATAAATGCAAGTATAAAAGTATATGTGGGTGTGAAAAAGCTTGAAAAAAATACATATATCTTATATTTATATATATTTCCAAGCTTTGTCGATTGAACCTACGAAGACTGAAACCCTGGTTACAATAAGTATAGCAAATGTTCAGATCATGATTTCTAAATGTTATTCTGTATAAAAAATAAAGTTTTAAACAAATAGTTAAATCTGGGACTAAGACAGAGAAGTTACAAGTTAAGACTAGAGGACCTCCTTGTTCCAGAAAGTAAGGAAGAAGCTAAATTATTCTGAACATTTCAACTGCGAGGAACAATACTAAAAATAGCTTAAAGCAAACAAGCCAGGCTTGGTGGTGCACACCTGGAAGAGGATCATTGAGTTCCAGGTCAGCCTGGGCTAGAGTGAGAGGGAAGTAGATATAAACTAAGATAAAAACAAAACAAACAACAACAACAAAAAACACAAGGAAGCATAATTCCAGGGTGGGCGAGGTGGCTCAATGGGTATAGTGCTTGTTGCATAAGCATAAGGACCTGAGATCAGATTCCAGCACCCACCTAAAATGCAAGGTGTGGTGGTTCAAACCTGTAATTCCAGTGTTGGAGAGGGTGAGACAGAAGGATCTCTGGTTAGCTTGCCTAACCCAATCGGTAATCTCCAGATTCACTGAGAGTTTAACCCTATTTCAAAAAGTAAGGTGTATACTGATCAAGTAAGATATCCAACACTGATTTCCGGTCTTTACGAATACATTCAGATTCAGACATGCATGTATATTCTCACACACATAAACAAGCACATACAAAAATTGAATTCACTTAAAAATAAATTTAATGAAAATAAAATAAGACCTATATTCTAAATATTAAAAAACATTACTAAAAGATGGACTGCAATACCCCTAAATTAATCTAGATTCACCATAGTACCTACTAAAACTGAGAGGGGTACAGTTAGGATAACTGGACCCATGGAAGTAAGAAAAAGGCAGGAAAGTCCACACCTGCTAGAAATCAAACATAATCTGCTTTCTTATCTCTTGCCTACTTCCCTAGACCTGTTTTTCTTTTCCACAAATATCCAGGACCCATCCCAGGAGGAAGGTCTTTCATAGGATTTAAACATTGTGGTTGGTCAAGTTCAGCCCTGGAACTTGGTGTCAGGGCTAGCCTCTTCCTTAAACAGCCCCTAGCTCTAACCAACCAGCTGTCCCTCTGGTTCACCTGAGCTGGAAGATAGCCCACCACAATAAGGTTATAAATACCTTTGCAAGAGACAGGCAGGTTCTCTGATCACTTGGGAACTTCCAGCTGTGGGTGAGTTTTCTCCTCAGCTAGACTGGCCCAGGCTTAGCCAAGCTGAGCCTAGAGGAGGATCCCCTAGCCCTAACTCTTTATCTTTATCCCCTTGAGCTCCCTACATGGCAGAGGTTCTTTGAACTGTCTTTCCTCTCTTTTCTTTCCATGGTTTTTCCAGGCCCTCCACACGGGATCTCTAGCCACTTGGGTGTCTTCCCTTGGCTCTGTACCTCCTTCAATAAATATAATAATTTAATCATTATCCTTCTCAATAATTTTTATTCAATTCTTTCATTAAAATTATAAACAAGGGGCTGGAAAGATGACTTAGTGGTTAAGGCATTTGCCTGCAAAGCCAAAGGATCCCAGTTTGATTCTCCAGGACCCATGTAAGCCAGATGCACAAAGGGGCACATGCATCTAGAGTTCATTTGCAGTGGCTGGATACCCTGGTGTGCCCATTCTCTCTCTCTCCCTTTACTCTCTCAAATATATATATTTATAAATATTAATATTAATAATAAATAATTATTAATAATCTATATTATATAATATATATATATATATGTATATATATATAAATATTTAAAAATTAGAAACAAAGCTAGGGTTTGGAGTTCAAAGACCTCCCTGGGGCCCCTAACACCTGCTTACAAAACACTCATTTTTTTTGAAGAAAATGTAACTCAAACATTTGAAAATTCAAGGGACTCAGAATGTTGAAATAATCTTCAAAAAGAGGTACAAAACTAGAAGCTTCAATTTCCCAATTTCTTTCTTTTCTTCCTCCCTTCCTGGCGAGTGTGTAGTGTATGTGGTATTTGTGTGTGCTGTATATACATGTATGTAATGATGCACAGTCTCACATGTATGGTGTCTACCTTAGGACATAGGGTAACCCCCTCCATCATTCACTTGCCTGTTTTCCCTAGAAAGGAGTCTCTTACTGATTCTGGAGCTTGTCAATTGTGAGCCTCAGTGATCCTCTGGTCTCTGCTCCTCACAACACTGGGGTTACAGACATGAGTGGTCATACCTAACAGTTTACATGGGTTCTGCAGATGCAAACAGGTGTAGTCTCAGACCCCTCAGGTCTTCATGTCACAGGAAGTGCATTTAACCGCTAAGCCATCTCTCCAGCCTCCTATTTCCCAATTTCAGAACATGACACCAAGAAAGAGAAATCAAGACAATGTAGTATTGGATTATCCCAATACTAGACAGAGACAAATGAATACAACTCAGAGTCCAGAAATACACCAATGTATCCATGATCAAGTGATAGTTAATAAGGCTATAAAGTCTTCACTGAGGAATTAGTAGTCTCTTCAGCAAATAACACTGGGACAATTGGATGGGTCACACACAAAAGAATCAAATTGACCATGTACCTAACACCATGGCCAAAAATTAACTCTAACTGAATCTAAGATCCAGAATTAGAAAACTCTCGGAAGAAAATGCACTTGCTGAGTGGTTTCTTTTTTTGAGGTAGGGTCTTACTCTAGCCCAGGCTGACCTGGAACTCACTCTGTATTCCCAGGCTAGCCTTGAACTCACAGCAGTACTCCAACCTCTGTCTCCTGAGTGCTGGGATTAAAGGTGTGCATCACCATATCCATCTGAATGGTTAAGTAAGGCAAAAACAGCACAAGCAACTAAAGAAAAAAATTAACTAGACAGGATCAAAATTAACAATTTTGTATTCCAAAGGGCACTAACAAGACACTGAAAAGACAATGTACAGAATGGGAGAAATAATTGTAAACCATATATATGTGATAAGGGTCTAGTACACAAAGTATATAAAGAACTGTAATAAGTTGGTTTGGGTGATATATGCCTTTCTTTAATCCTTGTACTCTGGGAGCTAAGGGAGGAGGAATGGAAGTTGGAGGCCAGCCAGGAACACATAGGGCACCCTGTTTCTAAAAAAAAAAAAAAAAAAAAAAGTAAAATCATAAAAAGAACTAAATTATTTAAAAAAAATGGAAAAGCTAGCAAAGGATATCAAGAGATATTTCTCCACAAATATATATGTACACATAATCTCAGTAGGTAAATGGATAAATAAAACTTGATATATCCATATAACAGAACGTTATTCAGTCATAAGAAGGGAAGAAAGTACTGATATAAGCTAAAATATGTATAAACCTTGAACATATTAAACTAAGAAGAAAAACTGGTACAAGAGATTTCATATTATAATGAACCAATCAGATATAATGGCTAGAACATGTCAATCTCATAAAAACAGAACTTAGGGATAAAGTTATGGGTTAGAAATGTAAAGTTTCTTTCTGAGGTGATGAAAATGTTCTAAAATTACTGAGGTGATAGTCACAGAATTCTGTGAATAAACTGTTCGAAATATAAATTACATAAGAACAAAGCTGTTATTTAAAAGAAAAGAAACTGGTGAGTAATGCCTCTTTTAAAAAATAGCAACTGGGTTTCTGCAAGGCAAAAGGGTATGCTGAATATTAGACTTCACACAAAATCTGTGATCTTCTCTAACAATTTAAATAGCTATTACTGCAATAGCTAGTAACAAGATGTGACTTATGGCAGTGATTGCTAGCTATACATCCAATGTCTATTTTCCCCCTTTCCTTGCTAAAAGAAACTACCTTTAATACTGAGGTGACAATCACCTAAATAACATTCATTGCCTTTGTTGTACCTCATTCTACCCACTGAATAAAGGAAACCCATAATAAGAGTCTTCTGGGAGTTTCTGGAAAGGCTTAACTTTACAGATTAAAATGAACAGTTATTACTGGCACCATTTCCTCATTTCTGCTTGCCAAGAGCATAGATGTGATGCCTATAATTACACCTATCACCTTACACCCATAAAGCCACAAACAAGACAATGAAAACCAAGATGATAGATCAAATAGCCAGAGAAGCTTATTTCAGTTGCTTTATATAGGGCTTGCACGTAACAGACCTGCTACTTTCAGCAATCCTAGTATTTGAGAAAACTGAAATTCTAGATTTGAAGTTAATACAGTTATGTTTTATTATATATAAAAATCTTGGAACTGGGGAGAAGGCTCAGTGGGTAAAGTACCTGCCATGCAAACATGAAGACCTATGTTAGGATCCCCCTGCAGTCACATCAAATTCCAGGACTTGTGGTATTTGCCTGCAATCCCAGTGCAGGGGAGGCAAAGACAGAGACACCCAAGGGCTCCACTGGCTAGTTAGTCTAAGGAAATCAGTGAGCTCTTGTTTCAGATATACCCTGTCTAAAGGATAAGGTAGAGAGTGATTGAGGAAGACACCTAAAATTAACCTCTGGCTTACATATGCATGTGTATGCATGTGTACACATGCCTGCACACATGTGCACCCACACACATACGAACACACATCACAAATATACTTATTTGTGGATAAATCTTCTGCCCTATTCAAAATTCAAAGATAGTCTCAGTCTCAAAAATAAAGGTGGAAGCTTGTCAAGCAATTTCTGATTGTCTACAGTTAGCACTGAAGGTACTTTCTAAAAAAGAGTGTGCCTTGACATTCAAATAGCCTGGAAATTTCAAGTGTCAGGTAAAATAAGAGTCTATACTACCTGGCACATCCTGTCAATATTTTCTTCAGTTGGCATTACAAAATACACTGCAGGAACATCTGGGATAGGATCTCGATCAGAGTGCAAAAGCCTAAAAAACATGAAGAACATATACCTTACTTTCTTTTTTAGTCACTTATTAAAAAAGATAGTTGCCCTTAGTCATTAGCTAATGTATCTTTTTCCTTAGAAAAACAAATACCTTTGCAGTCAGTATTAGTACTATTTGTTAGCAAGATCTTAATTTTTCTTAGTTTTCATTTGCTCTATTGCTTGTATTTTTATTATCTTTTATAATTATTCTCTTCCATAACTAAAAATAAAGCACATTCAAAGCCAGTTTTATAAAACTACTTTGAGATTCCATCTCACTCCAGTCAGAATGGCTATCATCAAAAAAATGAAATGACAACAAATGCTGGTGAGAAATTTCACACTCCCTTGTAAGAACCCTTATTCACTATTATTGTGAATGTAAATGAAGTATGGTGATTTCTCAAAAACCTTAAAAATATATCTATCATATAATCCAAATGTAATCCAATTTAATCCAACTATACCACACCTAGGTACATATCATGAACAGTCTACACTTTACTAACTTTACTTTACAAGTCAAGTTACTTTACACTTTACTAACACTTTACAAGTATTCAACCATGTTTGCTGCTGCTCTATTCCTATTAGCTAGGAAATAGAATCAACCCAAATACATGAACACTGCATGTTCTTTATCATATGTGGATCCTAGCATGAATTCTTAGATTTGCTTGTGAATTAGAGTAAGAGTCAGTAGCAGAGGCCAGAAAGTTAGAATGAGGCTTGGAGGAAGAAGTGGGGAGTAGATAGGCAAGTGAAGGGACAGAACACATGGAGTGGAAAGGCCCAAGTGGGGGCAGGGGACAGGGAGGGAGGAGATGGGGGAAGTGATATATGAAAGTTAAAAGATACTGTCAATAAGTTGAAGCCCACTGTTTCCTTAGCTAATTCAAAGATACACACACACACACATTTTTGTGTGGTAGGGTCTCACTCTAGCTCAGGCTGACCTGGAATTCACTATGGAGTCTCAGGGTGGCCTCGAACTCACAGCAATCCTCCTACCTCTGCCTCCCAAGTGCTGGGATTAAAGGCATGAGCCACCACACCCGGCCAAAGATATAATTTTGGATAAAAATACCCTGCTAGGGTGGAGAAAGCTTTACCCTGAAGCCATAGGTTGTTGCGGGTAAATCCCAGTGCCAGGGATAGATGAGCCCTCTCCCCACAACTGGCCTCCCAGTGAGCTGTTGGTCAGGGAGACCTGGGATGCCTTGAAACAGTGCAGGTAACCAACAAAGTGTTTGGTTACCCACCAGAAATTAATGTTAAGACCCTACTACTGAGGGTACCACATGCTGTGATCACAGGACACTGAGAAATCAAACTGCAATTGAGATGGAAGCCATCTCTCTTTGCTGGCTAGCTGTCATAGTGCTGGAAAGTGTTATGCTAGCTGCTAGGAAAGTCATCAAGAGCCTGCCCAGCCAGTGTGAAGCCTGGACACAATCCCCAGCACTACCACAACAAAAAGTAGACTGAATGTAAAATATGGTCTACTAACTTTAGTCAAATATTCATTACACTGGAAGAATTTAAGCTCATCACACCAAATTCTGATAGGGTACTCACTGAAAAACTAAAATCATTCTCAGAAAAAGAGATTCAATATAACACAAATTCAATATAACACTATGGAGTGAAAATTGGCTGTCATCATAAACAGAAAAAATGAAAAAAAGGTTAACAACACCTTCTACTGGACTCCTAGAGTATAACATACTATTAGCATCTATTCAGAATACAGCTCTTCTCTAAATGTTCTAGGAAGTCTGTAAAATAATGGAATCTGTTTTATCATCAACCACATCAGAAATATCAAGATCAAATAAATAGTAGTTAAGACAATATAGATAGCCATGATTTAACAATCATTACTTCACGTAGTCACTTGAAATTTTCATGTTAATGAGAAAATGAATTTAGAGGCTGACCTTAATATACTTAAGGAACAAAGTATTTTTCGAGTAAGAGGCCTCATAAGCATATCTGTTCTTTTCCTGCACACTGAGAGGCCACCAAATTTATAGAAAAAAGAACAAGAGAAAATTTAAATTCTGAAATTATATAGCCTAAGACTGAGGACAATATTTGAACTCAGAAATGAAGGTTGAGTAAAAGTGAATACAGGGGAAAATATTCTATAGTACATAGTATTGTAACCTAACCTTAGTTTTCTCTATACATGATCCTTGATCTTTTCCAGGATAACCAAAGAAATCTAACACATTTTAAAACAAATGGCACTGTTAGAAATGCATTGGAACTCACAGGTGCAGAGTGATCCCCATGTCTCTCAATTCCTTCACAGATAGCAGAGGGGAAATTATATCTTGTCCAAATCTGTCGTAAATGAGCACCTTAAAAATGTGTTTTAAACATCATTATCAATGAACCAATAGATAATCCATACTAAGACAATGCTGAAGGAGATATTTTAATATATCATGTATACCAAATTCTTATTTTTGCCTCAATTTAATATCTTCCTTTACTATTTACCCATATCTACTCATGCAAAACTATATTCTTAAAAGCATAACTAATGTTAGGCTAAAAATAAAGCAACAGTCATAAGACTTTGAACACAAAACAATCTGTAATTCTCCTACTTGTTTTTTTTAATGTTTTATTTATTCATTTATTTGAGAGAGAGGGACAGAAAGAGGAAGAGGCAGACAGAAATAGAAAGAAAGAAAGAGATAGAGAATGGGCACACCAGGGTCTCCAGCCACGATGCATGTGTAACCTTGTGCATCTGGCTTATATACATACTAGGGAATCAAACCTGGGTCTCCAGGCAAGTACCTTAACCATTAAGCAATCTCTCCAGCGCTCCTACTTGTCTTTTGTTTTTATCCTAGTTCACATATATATTTCTAAAAATATGCAAAAATGAGACGTATAATTTAGTCACTTTGAAAACTAAAATGGAACAAGTTCCAATGCAATAAAGACAATGCAGGAATTTAAGTATCTTAAGAAAGTCAGTTATTTATTTTAAAACATTAAGTCCCCACAGAAAAATCAAGCAGGTACTAAACTGAAAGCTCCCTTCCTGGTGTTGGCCAGCTTTCACAGTGCCGGAAGGTGCTATGCAAGCTGCTAGAAGAAAAATGTCATCTATAATCTAACCTAGCAGAGAACCTTTTATGCTATCAGCTGACCAGCCAGCTGCTGCAATTGTGGCATGACTGTTATAGGGGCAACTAGCTGCTCTTTTATTAGACTGGAGGTCAATTCCACAGGAAGCAATTCATTCATAACTGATATTGAAAAAGCCCATGACTAGGGAGATCATAGGCCCTATGGAGAAGCCTCTACTGGCAAAATAAATAAAGTTTCTAAATCAGGCATGGTAGCTTGCACCTATAGATAATTTCAGCGCTTGGGAGGCTGAGGCAGGAGGATTACAGTGAGCACAAGGCCAGCATGATCTACAGTGTGAGACCCAGTCTCTAAACAAAAACAAACAAAAGCTCCTAAAAAGTAATGAACAGACTTAGTTTACCAAATGCATTTCTCACATTCTAAAAATATTAAAATTGACAACTCTGAGGAGTATTAAACACTCCAGCTGGGCCTTCGATTTCAAAATTAATTTTAGATGCAGAGGTGACACTATACTGCCATCTACAAATGTGTCAGGCTGCATTTATAGCTGTTCTGGGACAAATGTTGCCTGTTAAGGCTAATAAAAGATCTTCAATTGGTATGTTTTACAACTACCACAACTAATTTTTTATACAGAAATAAATTGCTATGAGGCTCAAATGAAATGTGTTGTTATCAAAATGTTATTCTTAAATGCCAGGAATTCCTTTATAGAAGCTAAGTCTTTCTGCTATGGTTATAGTAGTTATTAAAGGTTAGATGTATCACTCAAAATTCATCTCTCTTTTTCTTTCTTTCTTTTTTTTTTTTTCCCTCAAGGTAGGATCTCATTCCAGCCCAGGCTGACCTGGCACTCACTCTGCAGTCCCAGGCTGGCCTCAAACTCCCAGCAATCCTCCTACCCCTGCCTCCCAAATGCTGGAATTAAAGGCATGTAGCACAACACATAGCTTCATGTCTTCTTAAATCCAACTATTAGTTTCTACCTTGGCCCTTTACCTGTACATTTTCTTTGTACAGGTTTAATTATCTACGGACAACCATGGTCAAAAAAATAATACATGGAAAATTACAGAAATAAACTCATGATTTAAATTGTGAACGATTCTGAGTAGCACAATGAGTTCTCTCATGTCCTGTTTGATACTGCCAAAATCTCTTGCAGTCCTGTTCCATACTGCCTATGACATGAGTGATCCTTCTGTCAGATATCCATGCTATAAATGCTATACTCCCTCGTTAATCATCTACTACCTGTCTTGGTTATCTGGTTTACTGCCATTGCATCATGGTGTTTGCTTCCAGTAACCATTGTTTTACTTAACACTGCCTGTAAAGCACATGCTGGTAGTTAGTTACTATTGCTAATCTCTTTCTGTACTTAATTTGCAAAGTAAACTTTAATCATCTGTATCAGCGTGTACACTGGGGGAAAGCACATGCAATACTCCCTGACATTTGGGGGGGGCTTGGTTCCAGGAACATGTACAGGTATCAAAATCCTTGGATGCTCAAGTCCCTTGTTTAAAATGGCAAAGTACTCTATGCATATAACCTCCATAATTGATCTGTGTACTTGAAATGCTATTTCAACAGTTGCACTGTTTTTTTTTTAAATTTATTTGAGAGCGACAGACACAGAGAGAAAGACAGATAGAGGGGAGAGAGAGAATGGGCGTGCCAGGGCTTCCAGCCTCTGCAAACGAACTCCAGACGTGTGCGCCCCCTTGTGCATCTGGCTAACGTGGGACCTGGGGAACCGAGCCTCAAACCGGGGTCCTTAGGCTTCACAGGCAAGCGCTTAACCGCTAAGCCATATCTCCAGCCCAACAGTTGCACTGTTTAATGAATGAAAAAGTCTTCACATGTTAAAAACATTTTTTTTATTTGTGGTTGATTTAATACATGCGTGTGGAACCCATAAAGGGATGACTCTATAGTATTTGGTACTATTTGCACGTTCATGTTTGCATTAGAGATCTCAGAACATATCCCCTGCAGAAAAGGAAGGACTATTCTATCTGTATCATTCATTTTGTGACTTAAAGTTATGGGCAGGAGATTGGCCTAGTGACATAAGCCTGCAATCCTAACTATTTGGGAGACAGGCAGGAGCACTGTTAAGTTCAAGGCCTGCTTGGGTGACAGAGCAAGCTTAAGGCCAACCTGGTGGGACCTTCCATCAAAATAAAAATTGAAAACGGGGCTAGAGGGATGGCTCAGCAGTTAAAGGTACTTGCATGCAAAGGCTGGCAGCCCAGATCTGATTCCCCAGTACTCAAAAGGATCCAGGTTCATAAAGTGGCACATGAATTTGAAATTCATTTGCAGTGGTAAGGGGCCCGGGTATACCCATTCTCTCTCTCTCTGCTTGCAAATTAGTAATTTTTATTAATTTATTTATTTGAGAGCAACAGACAAGAGAGAGAAAGAGGCAGACAGAGAGGGAGGGAAAAAAAGGGCATGCCAGGGCCTCCAGCCACTGCAAACAAACTCCAGATGCATGTGCCACTTTGTGCATCTGTTTGTGTGGGTCCTGGGGTATTAAGCCTTGAACCAGGGTCCTTAGGCTTCACAGGCAAGCGCTTAACCACTAAGAAATCTCTTCAGCCCAATAATTTTTTTTTAAATTTTTTAAAATTATTTATTTATTTATTTGAGAGCGACAGACACAGAGAGAAAGACAGATAGAGGGAGAGAGAATGGGCGCGCCAGGGCTTCCAGCCTCTGCAAACGAACTCCAGACGCGTGCGCCCCCTTGTGCATTGGCTAACATGGGACCTGGGGAACCGAGCCTCGAACCGGGGTCCTTAGGCTTCACAGGCAAGCACTTAACCGCTAAGCCATCTCTCCAGCCCTAATTTTTTTTTTAAGTAAGTGAAGGGTGGGTCTGTGGCTCAGCAGCAGAGCAGTTAGCATGCTTGAAGCCCTAGGCTCAATCTCTAGGAGAAAGGAAGGAAGGGAGGAAGGAAGGGAGGAAGGGAGGGAGGGAGGGAGGGAGGGAGGGAGGAAGGGAGGGAGGGAGGGAGGGAGGGAGGGAGGGAGGGAGGGAGGAAGGAAGAGAGGAAGGAAGGGAGGAAGGAAGGAGGCAAGTAAGCAAGCAAGCAAGCAATGTGTAGTAAAAAGTATTTGATCTAAATGGGATTTTTTGCAAGAAATTTTCATGTTATTTAGCTCAGAAGTTCAACACAGGACTTAGAAGTGAACAAGGAGAATATGTGTAGAAGCAAAGGAAGGTAAAAAGAATAGGGAAAATGATAGGACACAGAAGCTTAAACAATAGCTCATTACAGACTGTTTCAACTACCTTGAGAGTTAACCCAAGCAGCTCACAAGGACACATGGCTTTAGAAACATCAAGTTGTCTTTTTTTTTTTTTTCTTCACTGTGAATTTAAACTTCACCAACAGTATTAATGTCTCCTTGATGAAAAGACACGTTAGTATGAAGTTTAAGACAAGGGGCCCAAAGACTGGGAATTTAAAGGCTACTCAGCATATCTCAAAGGAGAAAGACTACTTCCTGGCCCAAATGGGCAGCTTTACTGACCTTTAAATCTTATAAACTAGTAAACTGGAACAACACATTCTCTAGCTCCCTTGACTTCATGTAATACTGAGAAAGCTTGTAAGATCCAAAGTCTGGGCTTGCAAAGCTAAGGAAACAGACCAAGGCCTGCCAGCAAGAATGTGCTATTAATTCAGTATTAAGCAATTTCCACCATTAAGAACAAAGAAACAGGCAATAGCTCCCACTAAGTGAAGTTCTTACCTTCCATACTGGTTCTCCTGTGCTGTTTTTAACATGTGGGACATTGAAATTCAACATACGTTTCAAAGCCACTAAAAATAAAAAGTAAAAACAAAAAACAAAAACATAATAAATTTATATTTTAGGATTTTGTTTTTCTATCCACATTATCTCTTATTACCCACAAACAAAAGTGTACAAATGAATCCTAACAAACCTGATTAATGAAATGATTGGGGGCGGTCATGTCAAACTAAGTAGGGGTCAGACCTTGTAATACCATCAACATTCCATTCTATCAACAGCTAGCTGGCATCTGTTTGGAAGATTTTTTTTAAAAATTTTTATTTATTTATTTGAGAGTGACAGACACACAGAGAAAGACAGATAGAGGGAGAGAGAGAGAGAATGGGCGCGCCAGGGCTTCCAGCCTCTGCAAACGAACTCCAGACGCGTGCGCCCCCTTGTGCATCTGGCTAACGTGGGACCTGGGGAACCGAGCCTCGAACCGGGGTCCTTAGGCTTCACAGGCGAGCGGTTAACTGCGAAGCCATCTCTCCAGCCCAGATTTTTTTTTTTTTTTAAACAGTTATCTGACCAAAAGAAGCTGTGAGAAATGTTGGGGGGAAGGGAGAGGGTTTTTCATGCCAGTGATGAAGGTCAGTATTAGAGCACTTGCCTAATATTCACAATGCCCTGGGTTTGATCTCTAGCACTGAGAAAAAGAAACAAACAAAATAAAAAGTTTAAATACACACACACACATAACTGAAGAAGCATTGTTTTTTTTTTAACTTCTCCTGGCAATCTCACATTCTATTTTACATACATGTATAAAATAATTTCTTTGATCATGTCTTTTGATGGTGTTAGTGAATAACTGGTGGTGCTATTTGCTTACCATCTGGCTGGAAGCACAGGCTAAGATCAATTTTTCTAAAACAAAGATTATCTATGATATTTTGAACGGTTTCAAATAAAAAAACCTTCACATAAGGAATTTATTTTTTAGTTATCTAAGAGCATATTATTTTATCATCAATTTATCCTATCAGGTTCACTAAAAAGTTACACAGCTTAAAAATTTACATTTCTGGCTGGGCGTGGTGGTGCACGCCTTTAATCCCAGCACTCAGGAGGCAGAAGTAGGAGGATTGCCATGAGTTCCAGGATACCCTGAGACTCCACAGTGCGTTTCAGGTCAGCCTGGGCTAGAGTGAAATCTTACCTTTAAACCCCATGCCCCAAAAATGTACATTTCTGGGGGAAAGTGAGATTTTTCAATAATGTAGCAGATAACAAGACAATTCCAGCTCTCCAGCTAAGAAAATATACAATTTCAAATCCCACAGCAGTTAAGATCTAAGTATTACAGCATTTTGTGGTTTTTATTAATCATGTACTCATGCTACACAACACAATCAAACATTCTTGAAGGAAAATGAAAACCTCTTATACAGCTATTTGGACTCGACACATACAAGTTAGGTGATTTAATTTTTAAGACTGGCTACTGAAATCTACAGAGTTGGTTTTTCAAAGCACTGTATCTTATTATATGATACAGAATGATTTATACTCCAGATGCCCACAACAAAACAATTTGAAATCACCTGTGTCTCAACTTACAAGCATATTCACTCACCAGAAAAACTTCTATTAATTGCTTATTGAGGTAGAGAAGTTTATTATATATTAATATAATAGAATTATCCTCACTGAAGAAAGTATACTTCAGTACTATTCAAGTCATCTCTCAGTATTTTCAGATTAACTTCAGAACCCCTTTTAGATATCAAAATTCCTTCCATGTTCAAATACTTCATATAAAATGGTGTTGTGCCAATCTAATAAAACCCTTTTAATAATACCCAAAAATAAAATGTAGAGTATTTGCATATAATTTATAACCCTTTAAATCATAGCTAGATTCTTGTAAATATTTTTGTTCATTTATTTGCAAGCAAAGAGATATAGGAGACACAGAGAGACAGGAAGAGGAGAGGAGAGGAAGAGAGAGAGAGAATGAATGAGGATTGGCACAGCATGGCCTCCAGTCATTGTAAACGAACTCCAAATGCATGTGCAACTTTGTGCATCTGGCTTTACATAGGTACTGGGGAATTGAACCAAGGTTGTTAGGATTTGCAGGCAAGCACCATAACCACTGAGCCACCTCTCAGCTTCTAGATTACTTGTTAACACCTATGATAATATAAATAACATGTATATAGTTGCTATATACTGTATTGTTTAGGGACTAATGACAAGAAAAAAGTCTGTATGTGTTTAGTACAGACACATTTTATAGGAAATAGTTTTGATTTTCAGTTGTTTGGATCCATAGATGTAAAACCCATAGATATGGAGACCAACTGTATTTGCTTATTTACAAGTGTAAACAAAACTTTTTGAAAATTTTGGTATCTAAGTCCACCAATAATATACATTATCAATAACTTACATATACTTCAGAAAGCCACAGATGTTAAACTAAGGTATATATAAACAAGGCAAACAATACAAACTGAAGGATTCTGGTCTGTGGTTTGTTAACACAGCTCTTCTTTTCAGCTCCAGGCACTAGCATTATCACTGATAACACTTGTCTGCACACACACACACACACACACACACACACACACACACACAATCTTATTTCTAGGAAGACATAGTTACATTTTTCATGACAGCTACGAGAACTACAGCTTGGACTTCTAAGTGAGTTGGGATTTAGTATTTTCCAGATTTAGGCTGTAGTTAAATGAAAGAGGCCAGAACCAGCGGATAATCTCACATTTGTCTCAGCCCAATCTAGAAGAGTTTCTCCAACTGAGTCTTGACCAACTTGGGAGATTTATTAGTGAAGGATTTAGCTTATACTTATAGATGAATAAAGTTATGCAGTTCAATTTTCATCGTAGTTTAACTCCCCAAGGCTTATAGATTGCTGTTTTTAATGGAAATGATACACTAGTTTTATTTATTAGTTCTAAATATACTATCCATATATTTACATTTGGTTGATGCGGGTTCTGCCCCTCCGTTTTTCTCAAGTAGGGTCTCACTGTAGCCCAGGCTAACCTGGAATTCATTATGTAGTCTCAGGTTGGCCTTGAACTCAGTGATCCTCCTACCTCAGCCTCTTGAGTGTTGGGATTAAAGGCATGTGCCAGCATACCCATCCAGGTTCACTTTTACTCAAAATATTTTCTTCATTCATTTATTAAGTAAATACTGTCATCTATATTTACCATTAAATTCAACAAATGGGCCGGGCCTGGTGGCACAAACCTTTAATCCCAGCAGTTGTTAGGCAGAGGTAGGAGGATTACTGTAAATTCAAGTCCACCTTGAGACTAGATAGTGAATTCCAGGTCAGCTGAGCTAGAGTGAGACCCTACCTCAAAAAACAAAAACAAAACAAAACAAAAAAGTGCTATGCTTACTATGTGCTGGATACTGTCCTAATTTCTGGGATCTAGCACTCAATAAAACCTGTCCTGAAGCAGTTTTCATTCTAGTTGAGGGACAAAAGTAAAACACAGGATGTATGATATCTGAACTGCTATGGACAAAAATGGGAACGGGGAAAACACAGGTGAAGCAAAATTTTAATCAGTAATTAAAATGGCCTGAGAAACATTTGAGTAAAGGAGAAAAAAGGGAGTGATTTATCTTTGGAAGAAGATGCCAAAAGTGGAAATACAAAGACTAGAGAAGGGAGCTTTCTAGGTAGTGTTCAAGGAGAGGGAGAGCAAGGTGAGAAAGGTAAGCAGAGTAGATCACACAGGGCCTTGCAGATCACTTTTCTTTCACCATGATTGAAATGAAAGCTATGCAGGTTTTGAGCAAATGTCTGACATAAGGTTGGGTGCTGTCTGTAGAAGAATAAAAAGGGACAGGGCTGTAACAGCCAACAGTCCAAATAGAGGACTGCAGAAATTCATGGTGCATTGGGTCTGAGTGATATCAATTCCAATGATTAGGGACTGCAGGAGAGAAAGCAGTTGATCTGAGGCTTCGCAGCACTGGGATACAAGAGAAGTGAGCTAGGAACTCCAGCACTAACAGAGGAAGCAACTCACTCTGACTGTGGAACTGAAGTTGAGGAAGATGAGAGAAGTGGTCCATGGAGCTTTAACAAAGCTGGCATTTTAGATAACAAAGATTTTTCAGGAAGGCAAAGCAAAACGAACATGCTAGCTAAACTCTTCATACTTGTTTATTTGCAAAACTACAGCATAATTTCAGGAGAGAAAAATTCAAATGTAAACATTCTTGATGGTTTATTTATATCCTTGTCACAATGTGGAACACAATAAGCTACATCTATAAACCTTCAGTTTGTAGTTAACGTGTAAGTCAAGTTGTCACTGCACTAGTTGTTTATAATACTGCAAAACTAAGAGTATCACAAACAAAAAAAAGTCTTTATACTACGTTTCAGTGCATAAATGGAAGCTGTATAAGTTACGTTCCACTGACAAAATCCTTTGAACTACTGTAATCTATTTTAAAATGCTAATCTGTAGAGCAACTGAAATGGGAAAGGTGTTCATTGATTTTGCCATTCTCCAATCCCAGCAAGCTGAAGCAAATCTGACATTTTTCTTCAGGTTCCCCAAAAAGACTGAACCAGAGGAGATGGCATAAAGTAAGCTGCCCTGAAAAGAATTCCTAAATTTTGAAATTTCAGTGCAAATGCCAGAAAGGCAAGTTTTGAAAACCCAAGCACTGAAAGAAGTGACATCTCGCAGACTTGGAATCCAGTCACGGAGCGGAGCCCTCGCAAGCGGCAACACGGGCGGCCGGGGGCCTCGGGCCCAGCCCGCCCCGCACCCGGCGCTCGCGCTACCGGCGACCCGGGGGCCAGCGCTCCAGCGGGAAGCACCCTCGGCGCCCCAGGACCCCAGGCCGAGCCGCCGAGGCTGAGCGGCACGCGGCACGCGGCACGGCGGAGGGCGGCCACGCGGGACGCCGCTCGGGCAGGGCCGCGGAGGGGTTAGCGGGTACCTGTCTGCCGCTCCCGAATGCTGGCCGCGGCCGCCATCTCCTCCTCGCCGAGCACGGACGGGCTGGCAGCGGCAGCCCGAAGATGACGTGGCCACCCCGCGCCCCGGAAGCGGAACCCGCGGGCCGAGCCTCGGAGCGGAGGGGCGGGTCACTGCCAGCCTCTTCAAAGCCACCCTCCTCAGGTGGAGGACGCTTCCCTAGACAGCCGCGTGAGAACGGCGAGTCTGTGGCGCTAGGAACCCCGCCATTGAACTCCGGGGTTTAAGGATCAAGGATCAAGGCGCAGCGCCTGAAGCTAATCGGCGCCCACCCGCTGGCCTTGTTTCCACTGCTCCCTTTCCCAGACTCACACGTTGTAGAGCATCACGCCAAGATGACAGGTTTCTCACACTTCTTTCTTGGGCATTATGGTTTTGCCTGCAGGAAAACAGAACCTAGAACGTGCAAAGTTTCTCCCTTTCAAGTTACAAACTGAAGTAACATTACTTTGGCCAGATTTTTACATTTGAAACAGTGTGATCACAAAATAAATCTCATATTGACGACTTATAGAACCCATAATTTTATTGGATGTCAAAAATACAGAATTCATTTCCCCTAGGTCCAATAAAGTTCACAGGAAGCACTGCATTCGCTGTTGAATATTCTGTAGCTACAACAGATTCTGAAGTGAAATTATACTGTGCCTCAAACATTTCAAATTATATAAACAAAATTAGACAGTGCTTTATTTTTTAAAAAATCAAGATTCATAGTAATCAATAGCAATTCATAGTAAAAAAGTTCACAAAGAAGCTGATTATGAAATTTAACACAATAGCTAACACCTTAGCATACAACCTACCTTTCTTAAGAATTACATCATCTTGCCGGACGTGGTGGCACACGCCTTTAATCTCAGCACTTGGGAGGCAGAGGTAGGAGTATTGTTGTGAATTCGAGGCCATCCTGTACCAGAGTGAGACCCTACATCGAAAAACCAAAAAGAATTACATCATCTCATTGGCATATCAGTAAACATTGTGCTTTCTGCAAAGTGATTACTATTTCTGAACAAGTGATTCAGGTGTGTTGGATTTTTATACAGAAATAGCAGTCCCTGCCTTATTGGAAAGGTCTACTGCATTCTAGTCCCCATGGAATATAAAAATAAAACATACCACTTTCCAATATAAGAACTCAGTCTTATTCACTTGAGTACTTCCACTTTTAATAGCAATCTGTCATCTAACAATTTCAGTTCTATCACAGACACTTGCAAGACCATGAGTAATATTGATATAAAAATACCAAGATAGTGCTAACATTTATATACAGTATCTGTACATACATACTTTTGTTCTGACCAAGAATGTGCAGAGCGTTCAATATAGATAGGAAAACACACTACAGAACAGTTACTGTAGACAAATAGTCCTTATGGGGCTGAGACTAACCTACTTGCTTTGTATTACTAGAACCAAAAATAAAAATGTCTCAGTCCCCCCACAATTACTGCAGTTCATTCTATTCAGATTCTTACCTTAAATAATTTTTTAACTCCATTAATTTTATCAGAGAGTACCTTAGAAAAGCTTATTTCTCAGGGGGTTCCTGGGCGTCTGGAATAATAGCTTGTAGGTCAATCAATGTGGGAAGAGTAAAGAATCTTGGGTCTGAGCTAGTTTAGTCAAAATCTTAACCTAGTCAATGGACAATGTAGGAAGGAGACCAATAGGAGTGGGTATGAGATACTAGGAGATGAATCTGATCAAAGGAGATTATATACATGAATGACAATGTCATAATGAAACCCACTGTTTTGTACAATATATGCTAATAAAAAATGAGAAATATTTGCATTAAGAAAATGAACCACAACCTTGCTAAATCCCAACAAGTTAGTTCATATAAAAGCAATTCACATCCAGTGGTAAAAAAAAAAAAAAAAAAAAAAAAAAGAAGCAAAAACCATTACTTTATTGGGATGGAGAGATGGCTTAGGTGTTAAGGCACTTGCCTGGAAGCCTAAGCACCCAGACTCGATTCCCCAGAACCCATGTAAGCCAGATGCACATGGTGGTGCATGCATCTGGAATTTGTTTGCAGTGGCTAGAGGCCCCGGTGTGCCCCTTCTGTCTCACTCTTACTCTCTGTAGATCACTGTCTCTGAAATAAATAAAATCATTCACTTTATTATAAGCTTTCATGCTCTGTGACTGTATAAGATTATACTGAAGACCCTAAGACCTTGCACACAGTAGGCAGGTGCTCTACCACTGAACTACATCCCCAGCCCTATTCTTTTTTATTACCTCTCAAATAGGCGGACATAAACTATCACCTAGCACAACACCTGGTATTTAGTAGGTATTAAGAGTATACCTGAACACTGAAAAGGGCTGCTATCAGAATTTGAAAACTGGGACTCTTCAAGACAAATTTTCCTAAACTAAAAATAACATACACACATTCAAGCAATTCATCATTAAATGTTTTTTGCTTTGTATTACATTAAAGCACAAAACTAGCTTTAAGGCTTATTATAAAGTAACACTGTGATAATCACTATATAAAACTATGTTTATCAATAGAATCTAGTTCTTATCATTTTTAAATGACAGCTAAAGAAAAAGCCACTGAGAAAATGTATTTGCTACATGTCCCTTTATTGAGCATCTGGCTGTTAAGTGTATTAGGTTCCAATGGCTTCCATAAAACTAAGAGAAAGACTTACACATGCCCAACATATGTGTCTAAATAAAATCTCATGCTAGTAATCAAATACAACTTCTTACCTAACCCAAAACAAAGATGTCTCTTTATAATTTTTAAACTAAATATTATAAAGTATAAATTATTTTCTGACATTTAAAAAATTTACCTTAAATATTACAGTAATAAAATAAATGAGTAAGTATAAGAATAGTATTATATAAGATACCTTCAGAGAAATCTATATTTAGTAGTTTAAAAGATCTCTTAAAATAATGAATAAAAACTAACCAAAACTATTAATAATGGACAATTAATCATTTTATGGTTTCCATCAACATTGACAGTAAGAGAATAAGCTCAAAATATATGGCATTTAAACAACTGATTTAAGAAATTCATATACAAATTTACAAGGACTTATAAACAATATCCTTTAAAAATTCTATGTGAGAACTGTGCTTACAATATGAAAAGAAAAAAAGAACAATTTTACACCACCCATAGCATTGCTGCAGTAAACCAAGAACAGGTTTCTCTGAGATGCCCTAGCTGTAAAAACTATACTAACATAACAAACTTTAAACTAGAAGACAATCTAAAATCTGCTTGAAGCGAATATTCAAATTGTGTATAATGTCATCACTAAGCCCTGTATAAGTATAAATTAAATACAGGAAGGGACTAAAATACTGTTTCTAGAAAAAATTAATTGAAACTACAAATAATAAAATAGCTTTTTGGGTTGCACTGATTACATGGCCTTTAAAACATTTTAAGAACTAAGTAAAACAGAAAACATCCAATTTATCAACAGATTTGGAATAAAAGCTTTAGGTTGAGTTTAAGGCTTATGTCATTAAACTTTAATTTGATGATCTAACAATGTAACCCAAGACAAATATATGCCTTAAAATACTTAAAGTAACATTTTAACTGATCGGTCTCCAAGTAAATACAACTTGAAAAAAAAAAAAAAAAAAAGAAAGGTAATAAGGAAAATGACACCAACATGACATTTTAGTTTTCCTTTGGCATTAAGAAATAATATATCAACCCCATTATTTTTCTTTAAAGGTTTTAATAACTTAAGGATGGTTTCTTGGGGAAGATGAGAACATGTCCAATACCTAACACCTACTTTGCATATCAATAAAAATATACGTAAATCTTGTTACCTACCCTAAGGATTTACTTTAGTAGAAATGTGGGTCTCTGCTTCATTTATACTTAGTAACAGATTAGGAAATTAGACTTTTCTAATTTTTTCTTTTGTCAGACTATAAATATGGGGCTATTACTATGGAATTACACACATATGTACATATTTATATACATACATGAGATAAAACTCATGTAGCCAAGGCTAGCCTTGAACCCCTTGATCTTGTCTCAGCCTCCCAAGTCCTGGGATTATAAGTATATGCTATCATGCTCAGTGTAGGACTATCTTTGGTGTGTTCATGTTCTTCTGATGCCATCTACCTTTATTTTTTGAGACAACCCCCTCACTGGCCTAGAACTCAAGGAAACAAGACTGGCTGGCCAGTGAGCCCCAGGGATACATCTGTCTCCACTTCCCCAACACTGTAATTAGAAATTGGCTATTTTTGTGTGTGTTTTGGGGACTGAACTCAGGTCTTCATGCTTGCAAGAAAAGAACTTCACTAAATGAGCTGTAGCCCCAGTCCTGGGACTACTTATCTTGAAATTACATGATTTTCTGATACTTTAAGTAGCACTAAATAGTTTAAAAATAACATACTGTAGGACATATGTCTATACTCCCAACACTTAGGGCTGCTATATTCCCGGCCATTGGCAGGCTGAGGCAGGAGTGCTGTGAATTCAGGACAGCCAGGAATGCATAGTGAGAACTTATCTTAAATCAATAAAAATTAAAGAAAAAAAAACCCTGCAAACAAAGAATTTATAAGGAAACCACAAAAACTAAACAAACAAAGAGATGCTTCTCTGTGTGGTGAACTGATGTTTTTGTCCACTCTATTTGTATTTATTTTGACTTTATTATTTCTTCATTGCTTATATAAAACAGGTACATTTTGAAAGCAAATAAGATAATTATAAAACACTATGGTGTTAGCTTACTTGTCATACAACAATCTTAATAATAAATAACCATCAAATAGCCAAATCTGCCACATGACAAGAGAGATCTTTTAGATACCTCAAACGATTATCAACCAGATATACTGATATCACACAAAGGGTATCAGAAAAACAAACACATATCAAAACTGATTGAAACCATGGCTTAAAGGAGATATGCTATTTTAGATATTTTCAACTATATTTGAAATACTGTAGCACTTTTTTTTTTTTTTTGGTTTTTTGAGGTAGGGTCTCACTCTAGCTCAGGCTGACCTGGAATTCACTATGGAGTCTCAGGGTGGCCTTGAGCTCACAGTGATCCTCTTGCCTCCTGAGTGCTGGGATTAATGGCGTGCACCACCACGGCCAGCCTATGTAGCACTATTTTTAAGCCTTTTCAATGTCTGTAGATACCGGAGTTATCTGTACAATTCTGCTTTTTATATATTATTTTCCCATCTGCTCTAACGTAAATGCAGTATTGCTTATTTTCTTATAAATCCCATTATAAGAACATTTACAAACTTTAATTTAGTGTCATCCTAGAAAAGTAAAACTAGCACATGCTTCTGACTCATGATAAGATTAAACTAGGTTTGTACTTTTTTTTTTTTTTTTCGAGGCAGGGTTTCACTCTATCTCAGGCTGATCTGGAATTCACTATGTAGTGTCAGGATGGCCTTGAACTCACAGCAATCCTCTCTTTGCTGGGATTAAAGGCATGATCCACCACATCCAGCTCCAATCAGCTTTTTTCTTTAATGCTTTAAAATAACTTGAAAAGTAAAAAGAAAAAAAAAAAAACCTATAAAAATTATGGCATCCTAAAGGCAATTCTAATTTACAAAAATAGTAAGTGAACAGTTTTTTCTTATATATGTCATGCTACTATACCTGAATTAAAATCTGTACAACTGTTTTAAAAATACTTATATTGATGTTTCGATAATAGTCAAAAATATCACAAATTTTGACCGGAGTACCTTAATCATATTTTTTTTGTGGTTAAAATGGTCAAAAAATTCCTTTGTATTAATATCATATATTTTATTAGTCCAAGAAGCTGACACATTTGTTCAAACGTGATTAATAGAAACAAAACATTATCCAAAGCAGCTTCTAAAGAATGTCTTTGCTCAAAGAACATTTTGATGTCCAGTGTAGTGAGGGCTCTCTTCCTGCCCTAGTCTGGGCCTGTTCCTTATGGCAGAGTCCATGTTTTCTTGAAATTCTTTGTACGTGTGTGTGGTTGGAAGAGCTAAGCAGTTACTACACTTGTTCCCAACAGGAAAGGCCATAGGTTGACACTCAATCGAAGGAGTGGGTTTAAATCCAGCAGGTGGAATGGAACTGCAACCGGTTGCAAACACAAGAATGTCTTCCATTGTTGTTGAAGATTTACCATCTGAGAAAGAAAAAATGAAATTACATACTGCTATCATCATAGACTCTTTCCCCAACTAGACTGGAAATTGAAACAACAGATTTCCACATTCATCTCCAGCAAACTAAAACACTAAGTCAAGTGTGGTAACAGGTAAACAGTATAGTCAGTAAGTGAATATTGCTGGGTATAGTGGTGCACAACTTTAATCCCAGCACTTGGGGGTTGGGTTGTTGTGAGTTTGATGATAGCCTGGACTACAAAGTGAGTTCCAAGTCAGAAATGGCTACAGAAAGACCCTGACTCAAAAAAAAAAGTGAATCTCAAAGCTGGACTCAAAATCAGAGACAAACTACTAGCATTTGACCTCTTCTAGCTAATTGGTTTTTTTGTTTTGTTTTGTTTTACAAGGTAGGGTTCTCACTCTAACTCAGGCTGACCTGAAATTGACTATGTAGTCTCAGGGAGGCATCGAACTCATGGTGATCTTCCTACCTTTGCCTCCCCAGGCTGGCATTAAAGGTGTGCACCACACCCTGCCCTTCTTCTAGCTAGCTGTTAATTAATATGATATTTAAGCAATGCAAAGAGGCTGGGTATGAAGGTGCATGCCTTTAATCCCAGTAGTTGGGAAACAGAGGTAGGAGGATCACTGTGAGTTCAAGGCCAGCCTGAGCTAAAACAAGATCTTACCTCAAAAAAAAAAAAAAAAAAAAGAAATGATAAACTAAAAATCTAGATAAAAGTTTAAATTCATTAAAATAGATTTTACATTGCTAATTTTCAGTAATAAGTATCTCTGGAATTGGGCTGGAGAGATGGCTTAGCGGTTAAGTGCTTGCCTGTGAAGCCTAAGGACCCCTGTTCGAGGCTCGATTCCCCAGGACCCACTTTAGCCAGATGCACAAGGGGGTGCACGCATCTGGAATTTGTTTGCAGTGGCTGGAGGCCCTGGTGCACCCATTCTCTCTCTCTCTGCCTCTTTCTCTGTCTGACACTCTCAAATAAATAAGAATAAACAAAAAAAACATTTAAAAAAAATCACTGGAATAGCCGTAACCAGTGATTAAAGGCTAGTTCTGTGTAACTTTAAATTCAAAACAAAAACCAGCTAATTAGTTTTAAGACTGTTAAATGCTGTCACAATTACCTATATATTTAACATTTTCTAGACAAACTTTTATCTCAAATTATGTAGAACATTGCAGCATACAAGTTTACTTAATAACCTTTTCTGAAAATGTTTCCTTTGTTAATAGAAAGTTAGCAGACTTAACTCTTATAAGTGGCAGGAGGCAAAAATCTAAGAATTAAATATGCTTTAAACAATCACTCTGAGACAGTTAAAACAAATTCACATACCCTCAACAGTTTGTAAGTAACTGTTCCAAAATCCCAAAGTTTGTACGTCAGGTAATGTATGTACTCTGAAAAGATCACTAAGGATTTCTGCAGAAAGAGTCTCAGGTTTATGACAGAGGATTTTATAAAATGCTTCTGGGTAAGTCTGAATTTTCTCCAAAACTCCAAGAGTTTTCAGACCCTGTTTAAAACTTGAGAAGAAAAATGATAATTCAACATGTACACATATATTACATTATTAGTAAATGAAGATTTGCTACCAGCTTACCTGGTGATTAAGATAAAAACAAATGAAAAGTAGTTGCCCACAAAGCTACTGCATGCATTTACACATGAGGGATGCTATATATAATATACTTTCAAATCCACAAGCAGTAATAAGTATTTTGTATGACTATATTATTTGGCTTTCTGGTTTTAAAACTTTTCTTATGTTATTAAAATATCTTGAAGTTTCTTAGAAATTACAAAGGGGAAAATAAAAAACCCCTAGCTAAATGAAAACCTTAAATTTATGCACTATTAAAAAGAAATTAACAGAGACAACAAATTTGGAACATATTTTAATCTATAATGATAAAATCAATTGCCTATTATACAAAAATACATAAAAGATCAAATATTCATTAAAACATAACATTATAAGAAGAAATAAATATTTTACAATACAAATAATATGTAAAGAACACAGGCTATTATTTCTATCTATAATAATGGCTCTCCCTCTACCCTTCAGATAATCTGCTGTATTACTTATCTCCTCTTTTTATTAATTTTTTCCCAAGAGGACCTAAACAGTATGTTTGGAAGTTATACATTCTACTTGTATTATTTTAGAATGTTTCCTTAAAAAGATTTACACTTGATTTAATATAACTTAAAGCCAACTAATGCTTCCCCACTATAAGTTTCTTAAAACAGTACTATTTGACTGATTCCATTTTATACTGCACCCATCCTTTCTTTCCAGTCACTGCAATAACACCTTGTCTCAATTTGTTCTCTTTTCTAAATCCTTAGTGTGCCATTCCTAATTCTTGTTTCCCAGGATAATGGAATGATTTGTCTTTACTTTATTCTTTATCTTAACATTTCACTTTTGTGCAGTTTGTTTTGCTTTTAGCATTCTGATTAGGCTTCACAGAGTTCTGTATTTAGCTGCTATGCACTTGCTTATGTCTAGCATAAATAAGTATTAGAATCTCAAGACCAATTACTTTGTTGATTTTGTGGTTCATACATAAACTTTAAAAATAAGTTGGGTACGGGGGTGCTGGAGAGATGGCTTAGCAGTTAAGTGCTTGCCTGTGAAACCTAAGGACCTCAGTTCGAGGCTCAATTCCCCAGGACCCATGTAAACCAGATGCCCAAGTGGTGCACACGTCTGGAGTTGCAGTGGCTGGAGGCCCTGGTGCGCCCATTCTCTTCCTATCTATCTACCTACCTCTTTCTCTCTCTGTTGCTCTCAAACAAACAAATTAATTAATTAAAAATAAGCTAAGGGCAAGTAGAAGGTTTTGATATTTCCAAAATATGAAAATAGAGGAAATGGCAATCCAACATAGGTGCTCAAAGAGAGTAAAGTATTGGGACCATAGAGAGAAGCTATTCCTTAAGTTTCTATCTTTGGGAGTCTTAGCAATATAAGTCAGCTTACAGGAAGTTACAGAGCATATGAATTAAAAGCTCTAATAAAATTTGCCATGTATGGAATCAGAGACTACAGAGGAACAATCTCACTCTTCCTTTGGCTGTAGTAGAGGCTTTCTTTTCTTGGTTTTCTTTCTATTGAAAAATATCAAGAAAACAGCACCAAGTTCATTTATACCTCTGAACACTACAAAAAGAAAGTGTATATGAGGCCAGGTTGCTTCCTTATTCTTATTTAGTTTCATAATATAAAGATGTTTGAAAAGTAAGCACCCTTATTGTTGGAGAGATATCTAGGATACTAGGTTACTTTACTATTTCTAACATCTGCTGAGCTATTTTCTTATAAGCTCACTATATATTTTGCTACAGAATTTTCCATCTATTACACCAAAGGAGGGATTACTCAGTAATTTCTTTTTTTAATCATCCCAACTCCTATTTAATTTAAACACCACTTAATAGGGAAACTTTTTGTGACCTTCTGACTTCTCAGACCTATAAAACCAAAAAGTAGAAAGGAATGACAGTGATTTTAATTGCTCTGCAATGATAAATAAACTATTTGTAGCTAGATGAAGTACTGGGAAAAATTGCTAAGTGCAAACCAAAACAAAACCAGCCCAAGAAATATGCCTACTTACTACCATGGAGCTATAAAACAAACTGTTTTGAATTATTAGTAGAAAAGGTGTGGCTGGTTTGTTACTATTTATCTAATAAAAGAGATTAAATACACACACACACACACACACACACACACACACACACACACACACATTTTTCTGCTATCATTACAAATAAAAAGAAATGCCAACTGGTTACTTTATAAGGAGATAGAAGGTAGAGGTAACAGAGATGAAAGCTATGCTTCCTTGAATTCAGTCAGTATCAGAGAGCTAAATATTTTACCATATACTTACCTTTGCAGCTATACAAATATGTTTTTTAAAATAAATTTTAGCCTGATGTGGTGGCACACGCCTTTAATCCCAGCATTTGGGAGGCAGAGGTAGGTGGATCGCTGTGAGTTAAAGGCCACCCTGAGACTACATAGTGAATCCCAGGTCAGCCTGGGCTACAGAGAGGCCCTACCTTAAAAAACCAAAAAATAATAAATAAATAAATTTTAATAAAAATTAGTTACTAAGAATAAGAAATGAATGGTGTGGGAATGGCTCAGTGGTAGAAGTTGCTTGTTTGCAAAACCTGCTGGTCTGGGTTCAATTCCCTGGCAGCTACATAAAGCCAAATGCACAAAGTGGCATAAACACCTGGAATTTGTTTGCATGACAAGAAGTTCTGGCATGCCCAGACTCTTTCTCTCAAATATAAGTAAATATTTAAAAAGAATATATGATGAGAAAGAAATACCCAGTTAATATTATAATCACCTGAGAATCACCAAATGACTTATAAGCTTAGTAATCTGACTGTACAGTCCTTTACAAGAAATGCAATTTTATTTTCAGCAATATTTTATTGGTAAAAATGTCAGTATTACTATCATGAGACTATTGCTTATAAATGTTGAAAAATAAAATCAAGCTGGTAAATCTTTTAATTCTCCAGTGTACTTAAGAATTGGGATTCTTGGGCTGGAGAGATGGCTTAGCGGTTAAGTGCTTGCCTGTGAAGCCTGAAGACCCCAGTTTGAGGCTTGATTCCCCAGGACCCATGTTAGCCAGATGCACACATCTGGAGTTCGTTTGCAGTGGCTGGAGGCCCTGGCATGCCCATTCATATTTCTCTCTCTCTATCTGCCTCTTTCTCTCTCTGTTACTTTCAAATAAGTAAATAAAATTAAAAAAAAAAAAGAATTGGGATTCTTAAACTACATTGGATGAAACACACTTGTAATCCCAACAGTTGGGAGGGAGAAGTAGTAGGAACAAGAGATCAAGGCCATTCTCAGCTGCATAGTGTAGTTTAAGGCCAGCCTGGGTTACAAGAGAGACTGAGGGAAGTGGCTATTTTCCACATGGGACAAGTAAAACGTTAAATAAAAATCAAGTAACAGTGAATGAGAATTAGCATTACAAATGGTGTATTTTATCTTAAATAAAGAGCAAAGCAAGACATCTGTTATTTCTTATATTTTCCAGTTCTGGTCCACTGAAAAGGACTGGTAAAACAAACATCTATAGCATTTGGACTATGGTTCTGAAGTGAAGTACCATTCCCATTAACAGAAAAAAAGGTTCCTTACAACCAGAATGTACAATACGACTCTGAAGCCCTGTTGCACCATGAATCTCAAAAGCTACAAGACTATTAAAAGTTCCATCAAAAGAAAGAGCCTGAAAATGAATAACTGAGCTGGGCTTGG
Source organism: Jaculus jaculus (assembly GCF_020740685.1). NCBI lineage: Eukaryota > Metazoa > Chordata > Mammalia > Rodentia > Dipodidae > Jaculus > Jaculus jaculus. Next base: position 80,254,649 of record NC_059108.1, on the reverse strand, counting down.
TTTAATATAGCTGTAACCCCAGCAATTGGGAGATAAATCAGAAGGACAAGTACTTTACTTCCAGAGCTGTTTCCCAGCCCATATAAATTGAATTAATGACTTCTGAGATGACACTTTAATCATTTCAGTCTAATAATTGGAGTAAATAACAAGGGAGGGTACAGATAAACATGATTAGCTATACCTTGGCAACTGTTAGAACTGGCTTGGTGGTATTTGAGGAGACGCACAAGTTTCAAACTTCTTTTAAGTATTTATGGGACAAAGAGCTTGCAGAAATGTTCTAAAGAAGCGTGAAAACCAGATTTTGTTAATCATAAAATAGCCAGAACCTTTCTCAACCAGCAGCTGGCAGGTGCCTACTGGCTAGTGTATGAACAGGTAGACAAGAAAGTTAATTTTATGTGGGAAGAAGATTAATGATTTTTATTTTAAAAAATTATAAACTGAAATGATTGCTTCTACCTATGTTGCTTTTGTTAATTCTATACAGAATGATGAGAACAGTAATTATCCTTACAATTAACTTTAAGCTGGGTGTGGTGGTAAATGCCTTTAAAGCATTATTTTAAAATAGCACTTAAATTTTTTCCTGGAAATTAAACATTTACATTACCAAATATATCCCACATTCTAAATAAGAAACCACATTAAACCAGCACTCAGGAGGCTGAGGTAGGAGGACCGCAATGAACTTGAGGCCACCCTGAGTCTACATTGTGAATTCCAGGTCAGCCTGGGCTAGAGCAAGACTCTACCTCAAAAAACCAAAAGGAAAAAAACCAAAACAAAGCATGTAATTTGAGAGAATCTTTAAAATATAAGCAAACAACTTACCTTTCAAAGGGTGCTTTGACTCTTGTAATTACATGGTTAAAAAGTATGTCTTTTACCAACCTATATTTATCACTTAATGTTGTTATAAGTCTTAGACATCCAATAAGTTCTAGGTAGTTATAGTATTCATTTATTACTGAGTTTAAGTCAGCTGTACTTGTTGCAGTATTTATCTGTAACACATAAGAAAATATACCCACTCTACTCATTTACTCTGAGTGATATTTACATTTCAAATGACATGCGTTATATTCAATTTTGAGTACTACTATCAGGGTAGAGTGAAAGTATACCACGAAATATTTTCCTAGTCTAAATCCTACCTCAGCTTCCTAAGTGCTAGGTTTATAGTCATGAACCACTATGCTCAGCTTTCAGCATATTTTTAAGACAAAATTCCTTTTCATACCAACTTTTCTTTGCCTTTTTATTCCCCCTATCAGACTTTTTTGTTTAGAAGCCATCTTAGCTAAGGGTTTATTTTATAAGGGTTTTCCAAGTGTATATGCCAAATCATCTATCTGTAAAAGTGGCACATCTTCAAAAAAAAAAAAAGAACCAAATAAAACAGGTTTCTAGCCCTTTCCTTATTGCTAGTGTGTTTACTACCAAACTCAATTTTCCCCCCTAGGCTTAGATAAATAAGACAATACTTTGTTTTGGAAGATTCAGTTTTGACCATTTTGCTTTCTTCCTTAGGCTTCTCACTGCATTTAAAACCTCCAGCTTTTTTTCTTTTTTTTCACGATTTCTGCTACTCAACTAGTTCCGATCCATTGCTTGTTCATTCAGTGAAATACCAGGTACAATGTTCTATTTATCATTGAAGACAGGATACGGAATTAGTTCTTATAACTCTCAGAATTTACATTTTAGAAGGAACACAGAAAATAAATGTGCTGCCATTTTTAAGATATCTTGTATGACCAACACAAAAACAAAAGGACAGAGTGATATAATGGTTAGGATATATGCAAGTTGGGGCTTAGTCTTAGCTTCTTCAGTGAATGGATCCAAAAACCAGTGGCTCTAGAAGAAATGACAGCCAGGAAGAAGGGTCAGTGGATAAAGCATTTGCTGTGCAAGTGTGAAGACCAAATCCACTTCAGCATCCATGTAAATGCCAAGTGAATATGATGGCCTGCCTGGGGTCCCAGACTTGTTAGGTGAAGACAGGATCCCCAGAGCAACCTGACTAGCTAAATTGGCAACTCTGAGTTCAACTGAGAGACTGTCTTCAGTGATGGGGAAGACATCTGATTAACCTCTGCTCTCCCAAATGTGCACCCACATGTATTTAAGTATGCATACACATGCAGCACAATATATATACACACACAGAAAGAAAGAAAGAAAGAAAGAAAGAAAGAAAGAAAGAAAGAAAGAAAGAAAGAAAGAAAGAAAGAAAGAAAGAAAGAAAGAAAGAAAAGAAAAGAAAAGAAAAGAAAAGAAAAGAAAAGAAAAGAAAAGAAAAGAAAAGAAAAGAAAAGAAAAGAAAAGAAAAGAAAAGAAAAGAAAAGAGAAGAGGAAAGTGCTGTTTACTAAAATCTGTTGTCTGGATTTGAGAGTAGAGATTGGCAAATTGTGTTGGCCAGATCTGGCCTACCTCTTTGTGTAAGTTCTTTTGGAATACAACCAAACTTACTTACTCAGCATCCACCTGATTCACACTTTAGTGATAAATGGAATAGCTGTGACAGACAAAGCATGAAATACTATTTGGCCCTCTACAGAAATGACCTCTGCTTTAAAGGCATAGATGTGATGCCCAGAATCATGGAGTTGTGTTTCTTCTCATGGTGCAATCACTTGGAATACTTCATTTGTGTAGACTGCTCTTACAGGAGAAAGAAGTGTAGAGCAGGGAGGGTGACCCATTGTTTTGACTCATCTCCTGAACAGATCTCAGTCATATAGCCACACTTAGCTACATGACAAATTTGGCTATGAGTCTGAGGCCAGCCTGACTACATAGTGAGTTCCAGGTTAGTCTGAGCTAGAATGAGACCCTGTCTTAAAAACAAAAACAAAGCAAACAGAAGCAGCAGCAATAACAAAAAGACCCAGGTTGGGCTCAATGTATTAGCAAGACCCTGATCTTATTTGCATATAAGATTCTGGATGCTCAACAAACAGATCTGTGAGTCATTCAGAAATAAGACAGAATTGCTAAAAAGAATGTAAAACGAGGACTTCAGACAACAATGGAGAACCAATCCCCAAGTTTCAGGGTCAAGAGGAAGAAGCATTAAGAAAAGTAGTTGTGGGCTGGAGAGATGGCTTAGCGGTTAAGCGCTTGCCTGTGAAGCCTAAGGACCCCGGTTCGAGGCTCGGTTCCCCAGGTCCCACGTTAGCCAGATGCACAAGGGGGCGCACGCGTCTGGAGTTCGTTTGCAGAGGCTGGAAGCCCTGGCGCGCCCATTCTCTCTCTCTCCCTCTATCTGTCTTTCTCTCTCTGTCTGTCGCTCTCAAATAAATAAATAAATAATTTTTTTTTAAAAAAAAAAAGAAAAGTAGTTGTGATCAAAGGTAGGGGGACTGGCTGTGGTGATGCACACCTTTAGTCCCAGCACTTGGGAGGCAGATAGGAGGATGGAGGCCAGCCTGGAACTACAGAGTGAATTCCAAGTCAGCCTGGACAAGAGTGAGACCATCCTTTGGGGAAAAAAAAAAAAAAGCAATTATAAGAAAATGTGATTGTAGAATCTATAGAAGATGAAGAGTTAGACAAGAAGGCTTCCAGACAGAGATATTTAGATTCTTGGGTATAAGCTATGATATAATTAACAGATGGCTGATCATAGGAAGGAATGGAAGACAAAGGCAACTTAAAGAATTTTAATTCTTTTTTAAATTTTTATTTGAGAGAGAGAAACAGGTATGCCAGGACCTCTAGCTACTGCAAACAAACTCCAGACACACATGCCACCTTATGCATCTGGCTTACATGGGTGCTGGGGAATTGAATCTGGGTCCTCAGGCTTTGCAGTCAAGTGCCTTAACCACTAAGGCATCTCTTCAGCCCAAGATTTTTTTATCTTTTGGTAAAAACACAAAAGAAAAAAATGAAGGGCTGGAGAGATGGCTTAGCAGTTAAGGCATTTGCTGCAAAGCCAAAGGACCTTGGTTCAATTCCCAAGACCCATGTAAGCCAGATGCATGAGGGGGCACATGCATCTGGGGTTAATTTGCAGTGGTTGGAGGCCCTGACCCACCCATTCTCTCTCTCTCCCTCTCTCAAATAAGTTAAAAATTTTTAAAAAAGAAGAAAAATGAAGTTAAAAGGCAATTTAATATATGATTTTAACAAGTCCTGGTGGCACACACATGTAATCCCCATCAGTTGGGAAGCTGAACAAGGACGATCAAAAGTTCCAGGATCCTGTACATAAGTGAACTGAAAGACTGTACCACCAAACTTCAAGAGATCAGGCTAGAATCTGGCAGGAAGTCAGTTTCTAGATGGTTTGCCCATACAGTACTAGAAAACATTATATAAGTTGCTGGAGGAAACTGGCCAACATTGTGAACAAGGAGAGGACACTGCTATATGAAAGCAAACCAGCCTGACAATACATACACACCTGTACAATGATAGCATCCAGACTACGTGGGTATCCAATGGCTCTCTGATTGACTAAGAGATCTACTCAGTGGAAAGTAACCTACAGCTGGAACTGGGAACCAAGTCAGAATCATACAGAGACCAAGATTATGGACTCCAACAAGATGCACCCACTAGTTTTTGGCCAAAAGAGACTAGACCCATCAAAATCTCTCTAAATTAACAAGTTTATCCCCCTTAACCTACGCTAATTTCACTCTCTATTGGAGAATTTGTGTTTCTTTTACAGAAGGCAGCAAGAACCTAGGGCAACCAAAATCTATCAACAAAATGAGAAAAGATGGGTGACTCCATTGAAGGAGATAAGCCACCCCTTGCACATAAAGTAGGGCCTAGGTAAAAGCGAGGAGAGATTGATGAGATGAGCAAGAGTGCTGCTTTTATGGAGAGCCTGACACCTGTACCAGGGTGATGAGACAGATACTGACACTCCAAACATGCCAAAGCAGAAATCTAGAAGCTGCTGAGAGCTCAACACTAAAGTAGACTTAAAACATACCCACCGTAGTTCAGGGAATTTTGCGAAAGGGGGGGGGGGGGAGATTGTAAGAGTCACAGAGTGGAAGGGAATAGAGAGGTATTGCCCCACCCCACAATGACTGACGCTGCTCTCACAACTCATAATTCACAACCCCATGGTAAATACCAACAATTTCAGTGAGAAGAGCCCTCAGTGGAATGGGGGCAGCGAGGAAGGAAATGATGGTACCAGCACATGATGTGTCCACACAAATTTCTTTAACAGGGCTGGAGAGATGGCTTAGTGCTTAAGTGCTTGTCTGTGAAGCCTGAGGACTCGGGTTTAAGGCTTGATTCCCCAGGACCCACGTTAGCCAGATGCACAAGGGGGCACATGTGTCTGGAGTTCCTTTGCAGTGGCTGGAGGCCCTGGCACGCCCATTCTCTCTCTCTCTGCCTCTTTTACTCTCTGTCTGTCACTCTCAAATAAATAAACAAAACTAAACAAAAATAATTTTTTAAAAAGTTTCTAAACAATAACAA